>NC_140585.1:126685003-127285003 GCF_964204655.1 Triturus cristatus | reverse complement strand
GTCAGAAGCAGCCATCCCGGAATGTTAATAGAGGATGTGGCACTACCGCCGGAGCTGCTGACTTTGATGCTGGGGGACCGGGTTCGACTCTCGGTGTTGGCTTAAGCATTCTGTGATTCTGGGTAAATCACTTAATCTCCCCGCGACTACCACGGAACAAGCATAGTAAATACGAATCTCACCACAGAATGACCAATACCCATACACGTAAGAAAACTCAGTCTCCATCAAACATTGCCTACACGTAGGCACAGTGCTGGCACTGGAAACATCAGTGAACCTCCTCTCCCCGCCTGACCTCAGAATGACCAAGCATTTGCAAAGCAATAGGTCTCGTGTTTATCAGGGTTTGAGCTATTGGCACTTTAAATGATAATGCCTTTTATTTATGTGTTGGTTCAGAAAACAGATAAATGAAAGGCAGTGTCATTTACCATGCCAATAGCTTAAACTCTCGCAAATGCGAGACCTATTGCATTGCAAATGCTTGTTGTGCATCAGGAAGAGGATGGAGCCCCTCCATGAGTCAGGGGTTTAGGCAGAGGTGAACGAGAGATTAAAGACCGGAGTCAGTAGTGTAGTGTTGTGCTCTAGTCCTCGCACGCTACGTGGCTACGTAGCGCGCGAGGACAGCGCGAACGAACGAACTGCGCATACGCGAGTTGGAGAATCGACCGCGCGGTCGTGTCTTGCCCGGCGCTCTCAAATAGAGATAATTAAAGTAGTTATAAAGCCTTATACTACCATCTCCCAGCGTAATCATTTAGGAAATGTCTTACAACATTACAGTGGCGACGAGTTAAGGGATCTTAAAGAACGTGGTGAAGAATTGAAAGACCATACCCACCTCTCCTGCAAGCACAGGCCAGCCTGGAAGCCACCACTGGGGACTGCAAGTAGGAAGACCATCCTTGAGGTACAAATAAACGAGGGAGAGCGCGGCAGAGGCAACAAGACAAGACATGAGCAACCACAGGGTGAGAAGCCAGCAGTGGGGGTAGAAAGCAAGATGAGGACAGAGAAGGCTCCAACCCATCGGGAACCTGGCGGAGGCAGCAGCGCGCGGAGACAGGGGAGCAGAAGAAACACGAATGGAGCAAGCGCAGGAAGGAAGCGCGGAGGCGCCAGGTAGTCCAAAAGGCCCAGGGGCGGCACCAGAAAGACGCGCCGAGATGAGCGCGCAAGGATCTTCGCTGACGACGCCAATCCCGTTCCTGCCGAGACCGGGAGAACCCCAAATGAAGTGGGAGGATTGGCGAGAGTATTTCAAGAACTACATCGCAGCTCTAGAAGATGAAAACGGAGAACCCTTCACCAGCGCAAGGAAGAAAAGGATTCTCCTGCCCAACTTAGGCCCGGAAGGCATAAGAGTTTTTCAGAAGTTAGTCTCTGCACCCAGACAAGCTGCCGACGATGACGTATTTAAGCACGCCATTGAGGATCTCGACACCTACTACCGCCCAGCGGTGAGTGTTTCCATTGACCGATACAATTTCCAACAAAGGAAACAAGAGACTGGCGAATCCATAGACGATTACGTAGCAGCGTTGAGAAAGTTAGCGGTGACATGCAAGTATGGAGCTCTGCATGACGAGTTCATAAAAGACCAGATAGTCATGCACACCACCAACAAAAGTGTGCAAGATAAGTTGTGGGCAAACAGTGAGGCGTCACTAAAAAAAGTAATTGCCATGGTAAAAAAGGCGGAATTGACAAAAAGGTGCTCTGATGCAGCGAAAAGGGAGACGCTCCAGAAGACCATGGTGAACAAAGTCGACGACGTCGAACCACAGGGAAGGAGCAAAACCATGCCTCCGGAAGGAAAAGGACCAACTAAATGGAAAGGGAAACAAGGGCAAACATGGAAGCAGAATAGAGACATGGAAGCAGAATAGAGACAACAACGCCTCATGTTACAGGTGCGTAAGTCAAGCACATGCAGCCCAGGACAAACGTTGCCCTGCGTTTCGAGCGAAGTGTATGTTCTGCGGCATAATGGGACACTATGAAAAGGTTTGTCGACGGAAAACGAAGAGACCGATGGTGAAGTACGTCAGGCAAGATCAACAGGAAGAAGAAGAAGAGCAAGAGGAAGATGTTGAGGTATTATGCATGGAAGACCAAGTACTGGGAATAGATGGAAAGCGCTGCCGCAAACCACAATGTGACATGGTCATAGGAGGAGTGAGAATCAAGATAGTAATAGACTCGGGATCCCCATTCACCATCATCCAAAGAGCAGTGTGGAAGGAAGAATTCGAGCCCAGTTTGGGATCAAGGCTAGAACCACCAGATATACGACCAGTATCGTACACTGGAGAACCGATTCCCATGGTGGGATACAGGAAGCTGATCTTTGAATTCAGAGGAAGAAGCGCGGAGTGCAAACTATATGTAGCGGAAAAGGGCCAATCCGTCCTAGGATGGATGGATCAAGGTGACCTAGGGATCAAGTTGGATCCAGGAGGGGACACACAAGTGCTTATGACAGCGCCCGGGAGCTGGCCGGGACTGGAAGAGATGAAAAGCAAATTCCCAAAGGTATCTGGAGGGAAGGTAGGGAAACTGGAGAAATTCACACACAAGATTGTACTCAAAGAGAACTCCAGACCAGTATCCCACAAAGTCCGCAACGTGCCCCTAGCCATAAAAGAAGCAGTGCAAATGGAACTCCGTAGATTGGAGCAAAATGGAATAATAGAGCCCATGGACAGCTCGGAATGGCTCGCCCCCTTGGTAGTGGCAATGAAACCCAATGGGAAAGTCCGTCTGTGTGTGGACCTTCGAGAACTGAACAAATGCCTAGTCGTGGAGAAATTCCCATTACCTCGTATCGAAGAAATGTTGTCCAAGAGCAAAGGGGTAAAGTGGTTCTCCACCATTGACCTTACTTCGGCCTATCACCAGATAGATCTACATCCGACAAGCCTGAAACTGACATCCTTTATAACACCCTTTGGATGCTACCAATTCCGCAGAATGCCGTTCGGTCTCGCCTCAGCAGCGGCGGTGTTCCAGAAATTAATGCATCGCCTATTCCAGGACATCGAGGGCATTCAGTACTTCCAAGATGACATACTGGTGATGGGGACAGATAGAAAAAATCGTGATGAGAAGTTGGATAAGGTACTCCGTGTGCTAGAAAACAATGGCCTGACCGCGGAATGGGAGAAGTGCTGACTGGGAATGACGTCAGTCACCTACCTGGGTCATGAAATAGGAGGACAAGGCATCCCGCCTAAACGCGCAAATGTGGAAGCGATATGCAATGCCATGGCCCCATCCAACAAAGAAGAGGTGCGATACTTCCTGGGGATGGCAGAATATTACAGCAAGTTTGTGCAACATTTTGCCACCAAAACACACCACCTACGAACTATAACATTTATCAGGAGTTTATCACTGATGCCTTAGATCGCTTAATCCCAATGAAAAAAATAAAAATTAGGAATAAAATCTCAGCGCCCTGGTACAATGAAGACCTGAGACAGTTAAGATTACACTGCAAAAAGGCCGAAAGGAAGTGGAGGAAGGGATTTTTGGACAGGGACAAGCTTGTATTAAAATCAGCACAGAGTAAATATAAGCGGCTTATTCTGGAAAGTAAGGCCAATTTCTATGCCAAATCCATTGAACAAGCTCCAAATGGGGTTAAGGAACTTTTTAGAATCGTAAGAACTATTTTGGCTCCAAATTGCCTGGAGAACAAAGTAGTAGCCTCACAACAGCTGTGTGATGAGATCACCACTCACTTTAAAGATAAAGTGGCAAAGATCGTTGACCTTTTCAAGGGCAACGAAGTGGCTACTCAGGATTCGGATGAAGAGGTGACCAGGGAGATGGCGGGTCAGCACTGTTCCCTGGCTACCGTTCCTATCTTCACGGATCTCACCTTCGACACAATGGCTTATAGTATCTCCTCTGGCTCACCTCTAGACCCGCTGCCTCAGAAAGTGTGGAAGTCATACGGCCACCTGACCTTTCCTTGGCTGCGTCAGATCTGCAACCAATCTCTGGAAGTGGGCTCAGTTCCAGGGGTTTGGAAGCAGGCGATGGTGTCCCCCCTTATTAAAAAGCCCACCCTGGATCCAACTAATCCGGCCAGTTTCCGGCCTATTTCTCTCCTCCCTTTTCCTATTAAAATCCTGGAAAAGGCCGTGAGAAGATCCCTCTCAGATTATCTAGAGGAACACCACTTGCTGGATAGGTACCAGTTCGGCTTCCGTCCCAGTCACAGGACGGAGTCACCCCTGGTCACTATGATGGACAACTTGCGAATGCGGGCTGACAACGGGGGCACCGCTGTTTTGGTGCTCCTGGATATGTCAGCTGCATTCGACACAGTAAGTCATCCAATTCTGCTGGAGTGCCTGGAGGAAATAGGGGTAAAGGGCCGGGCACTGCAGTGTTTTCATTCCTATCTAGCGGGAAGACACCAAGTGGTAACCCTGGGGTCGTTTTCCTCTGAAAATACCCCTGTAGCTTTTGGAGTGCCGCAGGGCTCCAGCATTAGCCCCATTCTTTTTAACATATATTTACAGCCACTATTTTCAATCATCAAGACGTTCGGAGTTGATCTTGTTAATTACGCAGATGATACGCAATTGGCTTGCTCACTGGAGGGAAATCAGGCGGTCCCCCTAGAACAATTTCAAAACTGCATGAGTCTGACCACAGACTGGCTACGGAGAAACTGTCTGCAGTTCAATGGAGAAAAAACTGAGCTATTGTATTACTCGCCGCTAAGGCAGATTCAACACCTGCCGGTGCATCTCAGGCTTGCCCCGGATGATGTTCCACTGGCTCCAGCTAGTGCAATACGTAATCTCGGCTTTCTGTTTGACAGCAATCTCCAATTGGACTCGCAGGCAAGTAAGACAGCCAGCATATGTTTCGGGCTATTACGGCTTCTACGCCGGATTCTTCCGCTTCTGCCCGAAGACATGCGAGCCACGATCTAAAGGAGCACGGTACTAAGCAGAATGGACTACTGCAATTCCTTATACTTAGGAGCCCCCCAATACATCCTGCAGGGGCTACAGAGGGTTCAGTCAGCTGCAGCGAAGCTGGCGCTAAATCGTAGGCGCGACTCCTCCTCCACTCAGGCGCTGCGAGAGCTTCATTGGCTGCCAGTCAGAGAAAGGGTTCTTTTTAAATCCCTCTGTCTGGTTCATAAAGCGATACACGGGATGGGCCCGGTTCCTCTCCAGGATAGATTCACACGGTATCTTCCCCCGAGACAGTTGCGCTCCTCCAACGCTAACTTGCTGGCACAACCTAGATTTAAACGGACTTGGATGGGAGGGAGGGCTTTCAGTGTGGTGGGGGCACGGATGTGGAACGAGCTCCCACTGAGGATTAGACAGATGGATTCCTTAATGGAATTCAGAAAGAACCTTAAGACCTGGCTCTTTCCAGCAGCTTGATGGCCCCCGGCCGCCCCCCTCCCTCGGCACTAGTGTTATCTGTCTTGTCAGAGCGCCAGGATACCCGTAGGGTGATAGCGCGCTATACAAATACCAATACAATACAATACAATTAACGAGGGACAAAACGGTGTACAAGTGGACAGAAGAAACACAAAAGGAATTTGAAACCCTGAAGAAAGACATCAGCCAAGCAGTGCCACTGCAGGGATATGACCCGCACGGTCGATCAGTACTGACGACGGATGCCAGCGAGAAAGGACTGGGAGCAGTCCTCATGCAGGAGAGGAGAGAAGGAACGACGGAGACCCTCAGTTTCGCATCAAGAACGCTATCACCCACTGAACAGAAATATAGCGTAATTGAGAAGGAGATGCTAGCGGTGGTGTGGGCCATGGGGAAGTTCCGCCAATTTCTATGGGGCACAAGGTTCAAACTCAAAACGGATCATAAACCACTAGTCAAAGTGCTCACCTCGAGTGGGCATGCCAGTGCCACGCCACGCATCGCAAAAATGACACTCAAGTTACTAGAGTACAGGTATGACGTGGAGTACATACCGGGGACATGAAACAAAGTAGCAGATTACCTTAGTAGAGCGGCAGCCATGGAAGAAGCTCCCAACACAACAGCAGAAGAAGAAAAAATGGTAGCGGTGATGGAAGATCCAGAAAGAGTGATAAGTAAGCAAGACTGGACCCTAGCGTACGAAGAAGACAGGGAGATTCGTGAAGTCAAAGAGAACATAATTCATGGATGGCCGGAAAAAAAACGGTTAGGTGAGATGCTCAGGAAATACTACGAAGTCAGGGAGGAACTATCAGTTGGGGACAAAGGCATATTCCTGTACAGAGGTGATAAAGTAATTCCCCCAGCAGCATTAGTCTCTCGACTGATCTCACTACTACATGAAGGACATCTAGGAATAGTAAAAACCAAAGCGAGAGCGAAGCACATGTACTGGTGGCCAGCAATGGACGCTGAGGTGGAAAGACATGTGAGAGAATGCGATCAGTGCCAAAGAGCGGACAAAACACTGAATCCCCTACGACCAGCTTTGGGGAAGTTCACACTACCGAGTGGCCCGTGGTAAGAAGTGGCCGTGGACATTGTGGGACCTGTGCTGGACACCCACGGAACGCCCCAGTACCTATGCGTTCTGGTCGACAAATATTCAAAGTGGCCGGAGGTACACATACAAGAAGTAATGGATGCAGAGACAGTGATTAAGTTTCTAACTACCGTGTTCCTAAGGGAAGGTATTCCGAGAACCATCCTGAGTGACAATGGGCCTCAATTCACATCGGAAAAGTGGTACAAGTACGCCGAGAGAAACGGAATCAAACTACTACACACCGCAGTGTATCATCCGTCGAGCAATGGACAGATGGAACGATTCAACAGAGGCCTTATGGGGTCCATTCAAGCAGCCATCATGATGGGGAAAGATTGGGAGAAGGAGATACAGAACATGATTTGGGCCTATCGCATCACCCCCACGGGCACGGGGTATAGTCCATTCCAAATATTAAGAGGAAGACACCCCTTCACCAAGGACAACGTGATCTGGAGAGAGAAGACGATCACCAGTAAATGGTCTCCCGCGGTGGTACAGCACAATCTAGAGAAGGCCCAGAGGATATACACGGAGTACTACAATCAGAGGAGGAAAGTGAAGAAATCAATCCTGGAGAGAGGGGAATGGGTGAGAGTCAGATTAGCTATACGGAAAGGAAAGGTGACAGCAAGTACAGTCCACCCCTACAGGTGAAGGAAGTGTACGAGAGGGCAGCGTTGCTCAGCGATGGGAACGTGTGGTCCCAAGATCGCATGGCCAGATGCAACAAGATCCTAAGATGGCCCCTGGAAGAGAATGAAAAGACACCACAAGAACCTAAGCCAAGCGAAAACGAAGGAAGTAAATCAGCGGAAGAAAGAGACACGACGGCGGAAGAGAGCCGTGAGGAGCAGGAAGATCAAGGGACGACGGAGACGGAGGAACTGCAGGGAGAGGAGAGCGGTACCCCAAGGAGAGGTGAACGAGGCACTCCCCGAGACAGGGCGGGGAGCCCAGCTGAGGACGGTACCCCAGATGCGTATTCCCCTCCGGTAAGGCATACCAGAGCAGGCAGAGTGGTGGTAAGACCCAGCCACTTTCGTGACTTTGATCTAGAGGGGAGCTAAGCACCCTGCAAGACTGTAAGGACCTTACATTCATTGGACAATATAAAAGAAGGGAGATATGTAGTGTTGCGCTCTAGTCCTCGCACACTGCGTGGCTACGTAGCGTGCGAGGACAGGGCGAACGAACGAAGTGCGCATGCGCGAGTTGGAAAATCGACCGCGCGGTGGTGTCTTGCCTGGCGCTCTCAAATAGAGATAATTAAAGTAGTTATAAAGCCTTATACTACCGTCTCCCAGCGTCATCATTTAGGAAATGTCTTACAACATTACAACTAGTCTTGCCCAAAAGTCACGCGCTGATTTAAATATTACTGCAGGGAGGCCGTTGGGCCTGGGAGCGGCGTCGCTCCTCATTTTCCCTATTACTGTTAAAATGGTGACTTCTGTAATAGGGAGAGTTGGCTGACTGGGAGATACTGTATCAGTCTGGTTAAGATTAAGGCAATTTGCTTGTTCATCTGTATATAATTCATTTATGTACATTGTCCCCTCCCCCTCTGCCACTCCATTTTCCTTGGTCTGGGAGAAGTTGTTAAGTCTGTTTAGGTGCTCCCAGAAGTGGGATTGGTTCTTCTCTTCCAGGACTGTAAAAATCGTAAGCCGTTCATCCTCAGCTTTCTTACATTTCAGATGCCAGAAAATCTGCCTGTGTGCCGGTCTGTATTTACTGACCGTTTGGGCCGAGCTGTGTTTCTCCCTTTGTTTGTGGGCCACTAGGGCTCTTCGGACATTATGCTTGCTGATGGATAGTTCTCTGGGCTTTATTTGGCAGCCAAAGGGATGGATCCCGTCCTCTTTTGGGGGCGTTTTATCGATGACGTTTTGGTAATCTAGAGAGGAACTAATAGAGCGATGTTAGAATATGTGGCGTCCCTTAATAACAACAGCTTTAATGTAAGTTTCACGATGTGCCATAATGCGCATTAGATTGATTTTTTGGATGTGCAGTTGTTGTCTAGTTAACAATAAAATACAGAGCAGACTGTTCCGTAAGGGAACAGCAACAAATAAAATATTAAAAGAGCCGACAGCGCGCTTCCTGCTGCAGTCATCATGGGGATCCCATATGGGGAGATGATAAGGACCCTCAGAAATTGTAGTAAAGATGAAGGGCCATGTTATCAAGAACACGCGATAAATATCGCAAATCGCGCATAGCGTGTTTTTCATTATTGCCCTCTATCGCTGAATTACATCGCCGTGTTAGCGGCGTATTTGCAACGCTTTGCTAACAGGCAAAGTACAATCCAGCGATAGACTGCGATAATGATCATTAGCGTGTGAAATCCAGTGATGATTTCACAGTGCTAATGAAAAGCTTTGTAATAGGGGAGTGTGTACTTAACCATACAATCCACCTCCCATAGGCAATAATGCCAAGTCAGGTTTTATTCAGGCGTTCGAATCATGCGATAATGGGGGCTTAGCGCGCCTTTAGTCATCGCTTCGCTGTTCAGGGGCAGTGTTGTTAATACCACGATGTTGGTTTTGCGTTCATTTTACATGTTGTCCTAGGAGGGAACACCTACTTTGCATCTCATTAGCGATATCTATCGCTGTCATGAGATGTGTTGCAGATTCGGCCGCTAACATGCACTAATCCATGTTAGCGACGCCTTGCTAATATTGAGATAATAAAATCGCCGCATTTTCAGCACTATGTGCCAAAAACACGGCGATATATCTCTTGATTAAAATTGACGAAACCACCACAGCAAAGGTTAGCCATCGTTTGTACGTACAGATCATAATAGGATTTTTAAGATATTGAATAATAATTGAAACATCTTAAAGGGGTTATCGGGACAAACTAACAGTAGCACTGACAAGCCATTAGTAACATACTGAAAATGTCCCACGATTAGGAACAGGGTCACCAGGAATTATTTGGAGCTAAATTTGGACATTGGTCACAATTGGTTAATAAACTGGGGTGAATGTATGACATTGATCTGAATTCTGTCCATCAACTGTTGTTTTTGCATTTGTCTCCCCGAGTGGGATGGGTATGCCCAGACGTGGGTCCCGTGCTCTCCATGCCACTGGAATCAAGCTATCGTGGCTGAAGAGGGGTGAAACCCCGAAACTGGTCCTAGGATGCTTGTTTCCAGTCCATGAAGGACCTCGCTTGGCAGTTCAGGCTGGACTGTTCACATTGGGCGCAGGGACAAGACTGATTTGCATATGGCTGGGTCCAAACTGGAATGGCATGGTGAGCAAAAAAACAATGGATTTAGGCCCAGATCTCTGTACTGGGGTGAATGTATGACATTGATCTGCATTCTGTCCATCAACTGTAGTTTTTGCATTTGACACCAGAACATGGGCTTCTATAGGAATTCTCAAGGGCATATTATCAAGCCCATTATCACTGCTTTAGCGGCAGTTTTCTGCCGCTAAAGCAGCGATAATTTTAACGCCGCTTCTTGATAATATGCCCCTTTCTTGTGTACTGCTTACTATCGCCAATGATTTCGTACCGAAGCTTTCTGATGGAGTGGGTGTTCTTTTTGTTGAATCCACTGCTCTCAGTGCTGACATAAGGGCCAAAAAACTACAGCTGCGGTCTGATTGTGAGGAAGGGGTGTCTACTTTCCAGATCATTCAGGGATACGTTTCTCAGTCCTTGCACTGGATCGGGCTTAATTACTGTACAATATGCACAAACTACATAAAACCAGGAAGAATATGTTTCTATTCGACCCTCCCACTCTTCATTTCTCTTTAGGTCTTAGTACCGTTTCCAGTACTATTTCCAGTACTTAATTTGTAAAAAAGTAAATAAATAGGTTTAGGGACTCAATGTTTTTTTCTTAGGAGCTGCCAGCAGCACTGCTGAAACCAGGGTGACCAAATACCAAGGCTGCTTACTCTTGATTCCAGCTCACGCCTCTTCTGTTCACCACCTTACACTTCGCTCTCTTTCTCCGAGTCTTGTCTACTCTTTTTCGTCCCTGCTTCATGAACCCAGTTCATAAGTGGGGCCTCTTATTTTGGTCTCCAGGCCTTTTCTACTCCAGTCTGACACTGACTGAGTCTCCCAACACTTCTCCCCCTCCTTAGAACTCAGAGAGGGATCTCCCCTCAACTCTTAAACCTCCAGTAAGTTTGGGGTTTTGTCTCTCCCTTGTCAGTTGAAAAATTAGATCTGTTCTCTGTTACTACAGATGATTCGAGTCCTGCAGTTATGGTAAGATGACACTCACTTGGGCCTTGTGCCACAAAGTCCACTGTAGAACTTCAGGCTGGATGGCACTAGTCACGCTAGTCGCAGAGGCAGCAGTAGATGGGCTTGCTAACCAGATTTTTGTAGCATAAGTAAGTCAAAATCTATATATAGATGTTAAATCACGCAAACAACCACTATATGGTGGCAGATACTGGAAGGGCCTGCATTCTCTTTCCTCAAGGACATTTTATTAGCTTACAAACAGGTGCTTCTGAGTCACCTCTGTCGCGCATGCTCCAGGTGATGCTGTCTTTCCTGAGAATGTTTCTAAAAGGCAGACAGGGCCGTTTCTAGGTGTTTTGCTGCCCTAGGCGAGAATTGAAAAATGCCACCCCCTCCCTTTTACTACCATCACCGTCTCCGCTGTCATCCAAGCTAAAATAATTAATGCATTAGATATTCCCAAACTCATGTTTTTTGCCGCCCTCCTCCTTTTGCCGCCCAAGATGGCCGCCTAGTCTTGCTTAATGGTAGAAACGGCCCTGAATAGGGCTCTATGGGGTCTTACCTACAGCATAATTGCGCTGTGCAAATGTTGATGACCTAGTGTCCTTGCACTTTGCTATCAAGAGGCCCCAGTTGAGAGTCTTATCTCTGGGAGTCCTGGCGTTTTAGCCAAACGCAGTTTGGACTCTGCAAATCTGCTGTGATACAGGCAATTTCAGAGTCTTAGGCAACATTACATTTTATCTTTTGTCAAAGTATTTCCCATAATAACAAGGCAAATGTAGGCCATTTGTTGCAGGTTTTCACTTCCTCCTGTTCATTTGTGATAGTGCTGTCAAGTAACTGCCTGCAACAGCCTTAATTTATATCCGGCAGCCGCAGCCTGTGCAGGTAAGAGCGGTGGGGGTGGTGGGGGATTTCGATGGACAATGCAGAGTGAAAATTAATTATTTATTTAATTTTCTCTCGTCATCGTCCGTCGAAATACACCCCCCCACCCCCCACCCGGCCCCACTGCTTTTACCTTCACGGACCGCGGCTACATCCAGCCCATTAAACCCTGATAATCCCAGCTTTAGTCCAGAAGGCCATTTTCATTGCTTGCACCACTGCCCAAGGCATCTACACTGCTTTAGTGGGATAATACAAAATAAACATACATGGTAGTGGGAATTTCCATAGATTGGGTTGTATCTTCAGAACAAAGACCTTTCCCAGAGAATGATGTGGTTGCCAAGACTGCCAACATTCTGATTATTTGCTGGATCGGGCTGCACAGTTCTAGATGGGGTCCTGAAAGTTGGGGTTGCATGCACTGACCTTGTGGCAGTTTTCACTCAAAAGAAAGTTTTCCGTCAAATGGTGTTGCAGGAGTTCTATGATTTTTGGCCAGACTTACCACTCACATCTTAAATTTACAAAACACTGATAATGTTGTTTCGAAATTGTGAAAATGAGTTGTCAGATAACACTTCGGGGTAAAAATGGTTGACAAAGATGCTAAATCTCAACTTCCAGAAATGTAAGTGATTGGGGGGGCCTCCACTCCTAAAAAATATTGTCAGGGGGGACTTTGCCTAAAAAAGTTTGAAGACCTCTGATCTACACAGTGAGTTCTTCTGGAGAGGCTGGATGCCAGGACGACAGTGCTGCTGATCAGCCCGACTCCACTGAATAGTATCAGAAGAGCAGGCAGCAGTTTTTAAGTAAGTTCCAATAACTTTAATGCATTCTACAGCATCAACATGACCTACTGGCTGCATATCTAGGTTATTCTATGTGAACGGTGTTCTAGACTTACATGCATGGAAATGTCAAGGAGGACAGTCCCCTCCGAATATGCAAATGTAGTGTAAGCTTGTAGTGTTCAGCTTTTGGGGTGCCAGGGGGTAACTTTAGGGTTCAGGTTGGGTGTGGGTTTTAGGGTGTCGGGGAGTAAATTTAGAGTTCATGGTGGGTTAGTGATTGGGGTGCCAGGGGGTAATTTTAGGGTTCTGGGTGGGTATGGGTTTTGGGGTACCAGGGGGGGTAATTTTAGGGATCAGGGAATGTATTAGTTTTAATGGGCCAGGGGGGTAATTTTAGGGTTCATGTGTGCTCTAATTGTTGTCCAGTTTCAAATGCAGAATTCACCACTTTTTTTTTCTCAGCTTGGCCTGAGCATTACCCGATCCTGATTATCTGCCATTTTAGCCCCGCCCCTATTGATTAACATTAGCCACGCCCCTTCATTTGCCAGGTTAGCCCCCCCCTGGAAAAATTTCTGCGGACGCCAATGTCCATAGCGCTGTTTGCGTTTGGGCTAATTGATTCAAGTGGGGCTGCCTGGGGCGAGGTTGAGCTGGTCGTGTGACAGTTACATTTAGGTGTTTGCTGGGGCCTCAAAGGCTTGTGTCTTGAAGGGAGATGTTATTTTTACGCTTCCTTCATGGCCATACGCTTCTGGCTTATTGGTTCTACCGCAGGCTTCGAGGGGCGACGTGGAAAGGTGGCTGATGCACACTGGGACCCCGCTCAGCCTTAGGCATGACTAGGTCTTGAGAGTTTTAGTTGGGGTTTGACAAGAGTCCAGTGCCGGAGGATTTCTCGGACTGTTATTAGCATTTCTGTGCTTTTGTCTCTTGAAGCGGCATGAGGAGCTTGGAAGTAGCGGGTGATCAAACCATGTCAGCATGGGTTTAGGGGATATAAGGGAGCGGAGCTCACCTGCAAATGTGAAATGCGTACCTTGGTAGACTCCCGAGGGTCATCACTATCCAAGTAGATTGTAAGTATGGGGGAGACTTTCCCCTCAGCGACAGTCTTGGGTGTTCAGACTGCAAAATTGTTGGTGGCTTGTTGTTAGTAACTTGGAATGATGTATAGAATTTAGAAGATGGAGAAGTAGACAATGTCCCTCAGCAGCTCTGTTGGAAGGACGGTGCTGGTGTGGTGGGTGGTGAAGGCGGGGGAGCACATAGAGGGAGACGAACCGCACCAAAACCTAGCCTAATCCTCTGTGCCCCCCTCGGCTCGACCTTCCAGCAGGAAGAATAAGCCTGAGCGTGCAATTCCGCTCAGCTGGTGGAGTTTACGGAGTTTTTCCCACTCCAAGCTCCACATAGCGCGCTTCCTCACTTGTGCCCGCCAACGTTAAGATGGCGAGTGCGAGTGAGGAAAATCTTACTCCAGACACCCTTCTGGCAAGATTTCTCAGGAAGCTGCTGCTCGAGTAGAACATCTACTCGAGTGGCAGAAAGAAGCAGAGCCCTCTTGCCCTGCACATGGTGCCATTTGCGCTGATTTTCCAGCATGAGACAAATACCTGGTGCTAAAAATCAGCGCGAACGGTACAGCCTAATGCACTCCGCCACTTGTGGAACTCCGCGTAGTGCGGTGGAGTTTTGTGGTCACTTCGCAGAGTTCCAATGTGGCGAACTCTGAGAACTCCGCCCAGGCCTAGTGAAGGATTGTCCAGTGAGTCGGGTGGCGTGAGGTGGTGGCCAAGCAGTGGGCTGGGGCCGGGTCTGGGAGCCTCTGACTGTCTGGGATCCTCTGACTGTCTTGAGGTCACCGACCGCTGGCTGATGAATGCTGGAGTAGCTAATTGAGCGGGTGGAGGGCCGCAGCAGTGGCAGGAGATGAGCGGGATGAGTGGGGGAGAATAGCTGGAACAATCAGTTGATGACAGCAGCTGCTAAGTAAGCTACCGACAACAGGAGCAAAACCGCGACTGACACTTTGGCACCCTCCCTCTGATCCACCAGCTGCTCGCACTCACCAAAGGCCCAGGATGAGTGAGGCGTGAGAGCACGGGTGCATGCGTACTTGGTGAGGCCTCACGTCCACGACTGTGCTGACTGCTCCCAACTCCTGGCTTCACTCCACTCAGCACGCTGCATGCTGCAGCCACCAGGAGCGATTGGAGAAGCTCCACGCAATAGCCACATGCCAAAAGCCGAACTCTGCTCAGTGCTCCACCCCACAGCCCTCCCAGATTTCATTGTACACTCTGATGTAGCTTTATTAGGCCACAATAAGTCTCAAAACCCAAGCAGATATTATTGAACACAAGCATTGGCAAAGCCAATAGGTTCCACCTATGACACTAGAGCTATTGGCTTTGTCAATATTTAGCCATGTTGTACAGCAGCGTGGTTGCCACGCAGAATGGCTGAAAGTAAAAAAAAGCACTAAGACACAGCCAAGTCATAGTCCTTATTTTATTACTGGGGGGGGGGGGGGAGGAGAGAAGCGCGGGAGGCAATACAGGGGGGTGGCAACACAAAGGGCGGGGGTGCAACATGAACAACTGGGGTTGAGGGAAGAAAAACTCCTAAAACACAGCCAGTGGTGTCCGCATCATAGAGCTTTGATTTTTATAGTAGGTGGGGGAGCAAGCAGCAACACAGACAAGGGAGGCGGGGGTTCAAGCAACAACACAGACATGGATGAAAGTGGATAGGCACAAGCAACAACACGGATGAGGGAAGACAGGAGGGAGAGTGGGGGCAAGAAACACGGACAAGGGAAGGGGGAAAATATACGAGGCATCCAACTGAAAAAGATCTGCCCTGGTAGAGTGATTAAACACAAAGAAAATAATAATGACTAAAAAATTATCAGTGGCAGGACACAAGTAATGCATCAATGGTCTAGGGGAGGAACACATACAGGAAGAGGAGGGAAGCCTACAGCAAATGACCAATAAGAAGCAAGCAAATGAGAGTGACAATTCAGCCAAGCAATGTTAAGCAATGGGCAGACAATAAGCACTGTTAGAAAACACAAGGTCTTGAAGACGCAGCGAGACCTAAAACAAAAACTTTGGAATTCATTTGGTGATTGCTAGCTATGAATGCCTTAGTAAACTGAACTGTTCTATCCATGCTGAGTGGCCCTTGACAGTATAATTTAATTAACACACAGTAAAGTGCTTTTGTCATAATAACAGTTCTTGTACAGTCTTCAAATTCCAACAATAGTAGAACAACGCACTCACTATTACACAATTACCCAGTTGTAAAAATAAACAGTTATTACTGGGAAATATTAAGCGATTGACAAGGAAGATCGTTGTCCTCCTGTCTTCGGCTTTAACTTTCAAGGAAAGTCACCAATGGCTTACAATAAAAAGGCGCAAAAATCCTTCCTAAAACTTGAATCATTTGTAAAACTCATCTCAGCTGCATTTTTAAAAGTCTGCCAGTGCTTAGTACTAAATATGCCTTAATTCTTACATGGGTCATGTGTGTTTACTAGCTGAAACTTTAACTGGTCTGTATTATTACATCATAGATTGGGTTAACAATACATTAAACCAGAACACGTCTGCGTATTTTCATATAGACCTCAAAATATCTCAAATCTGAAAACATAAATTTACTCTCCCCGTCAGGGAATTGAACCCTTGTCTCCCACGTGACCACTATACTAACAAGGAATCTACCGCTGCCTGCGGCGCTCGCAGTGGGCCCTGTAAGAGAGCGGCCCCTTAGTGCCGCATTAGGCACAGCCCCACGCCCCGTCGCTGTGACCCCCTCTTTGGGAGTCTCTCCTAGGTCCGGCGCCTCTGCGGCGTCATTTCCTGTGCGCAGTGGGCTGGGGACATGTATTTATATCTGCCACTGCCCATCCTCTTTGTTACCCGCTGGACATGCTGTCCAGTCTCGCTGGGCTCGCGGTGGAGGTCTTGGTTCGGGTTTATATTTGATTTTGTTTGTGGTGAGTGCGGGCCTCCCTCCTCATTTCACCTTTTGGGGACCCTGTGGCTCCGCCCTCTTGGTTGGTGCATGCTCCAGTGACGCACGTGGTATAGAGGACTGCACCGAGGGCTGGCATACTTGGGAGCCTACATGCAAGCGTGTGACTGGCCAGGTGTTCAAGCGCAGCCTCCCACTAATGCGACGCTGAAAATCTCATGCTTTTATGTCATTTACTCCCATTTTGTTAAGCGAAAAGTGTTATTCAAGGGCTACATAATTACCCTAATGGGTTGTTAGTCCAACGTCCTGAAATGGCACTTTGGTCTCGTAAGCACAACTGCACTGCAAATCATTTCCCGGTCTGGGGGCTTGAGGCTATCTTGGGTGCCTGGGTCCATATTTGTGTTGTGAAGGGGGGTGTTTGCAGCGTGGGTTGTGCCGGCCATTCGACACACTGTTTTTTCTGGCTTACATTGGGGGCAAGATAGCTGCATGTATGGAGGTCCTGCAGCCTTGCTACCAAAGCAATGGTTGTTTTGGTGGGGCATAATGGAGAGAGCTGTCTACTTTGGTCCTGGGGACCTGGATTCGCGCTTTGGTGTAGGTTCCATAGAGCATATGTGGATATTGTGATTGCGGGTGTCTTGGGAGTGGTACTTTTGCGTGTCTATCATTGGGAAAGTTGGGCCTATGGTGATGAGGAGTCCAGGAGGCTCGACGGGCATGTGAGGCTTGTACCCTGCCTGTTTCACGCCGTCAGACAGACATTTGTTGCCTGCGCACGGGTCAAGCGTTGTTTTAATTCTGATCTACGGAAGTCCGCCGGGTATCCCATCCTGACTCAGCAGGCACATTAAAATCTAATGTTACATATTTCACTAACCTCAAGTAACTGAAGCCTACACAGTGAGGTACTAAATGATGAGGTTATGTGTGTCTGCCATGTACAGCGCATGCTTGTTAGGTGGGACAGCCTGAAGCTAGACAATGTGTGGGAAAAGCCGAGCCAAGGGTCTGTCTGGCTTGGCTCCAAGAGCACAAGCCGAGCCAAAAAAGAAGGTTTCGACATATCTGCCTGCTATCCTAATGCACCATAATAGCAGCCTTTTACTCAAATTCCAATCCCTCCATGTAGGTGGACTGCGGCCATGGTTTCCATTAGGACAACAACGTTCGTCTCTTGGGATGTCGGCTGTATTTTCTTTAAGATGGCATTCACCTTTTCACTAGGGCTGTGGCCATCTTTTCACTAGGATGGTGTCCATCTTCTTTCAGCTTCACAAGGTCGTGAAAGTCGGCAGACTCTTGCGAGAAACATATAACTAATGTCACCAGAGCGGATGGGGCTGGTGCAGCTCCCTGCGCGGCCTCGCAGAGCGGGGCAGGTGAAGGGTCTAGAGAGGACACACTTGACTAGCACTGCCTGGCAGGTCAAGCAGTCAGTCGGGGCACTGGGTGAGGATGGACTCCTGGAGGTGAGGTGACAGCTCAGCACAGGAGTTCAGGCCTCAAAAAACAATTGCTACTTTTAGCACCCTGCTGGCGAGTAAACATAAGCTGGAAGAAGCAGGTGTTCTGTTTGTTCAGAAAGTGAATGAGCAATTAAAAAGCCTTTAAATCTTGTTTTATCTTGACACATTTGCCAACTGCTCAAGGACAAAGGTCAAATGTCAGCTTGTCTTTTTACTAACTGTTGCTCATGTGTTCCTGGAAAATGGTGTTTACTTTTCTTTCTCTTTTTAAAGCTAATGCTTTTTGTCAAGTGAGCTATTTCACAATAATTGTGAAACAAAATGCAGTAAAATGCCCATTTGTTTTTCTCTAAAACAACATTTGAACACCTTGTAAATGAATAGTACAAGTAGATCAGAAATTATGACAGAACTATTTTTGTAATTCAGAAGTGTGATGCAAACCAAGATTTAAATTGGAGGAAAACAAATCAGAACACTTTACTTGGTGATGTGCAAATGACAAATATTTAAAGAAACTTTATTTCCAAACATTGTACACTAAAGTTTTAAAACCACATTTCAGTGACAAATTCTGTGGCCATTTCAATGTAAATTCTGCTTCTTATGGCTACCCCTAATTTTTGTTTGCTGTGATGCTGTTTTTGACTGGTCTGACTGGGATCCTATTAATCAGGACCCCAGTCTATCTACTTTCTCCCTACAATGGTATGTTATGTACTTAGGTACACTCCAGATTGGATACTGGGTTACCCTTGTCAAGCCCTAGTTTATGGTATACATGTACCCATGGCATAAGTACCCCAGAGGTCTCCCATGGGCTGAAGCATGTATTATGCGACCCATGAGAGACCATGCAAAATGGAACTACAGGCCTGACATTGCAGCCTTTGTAAGTTGGCGCATATAACATCTACTTAAGATATAGGTTTACCATATTTAAAGGTCACTGTACTTAAAACCTATAAGTCACCCCTGTAGCAGGTGTTTACAATCCTGAGGGCAGGGTGCTTGGTTCTAAGTGAGAGGGTGCCCCTGCAGCCTATGGAGTCCTTTCTCCTGGGTTGTTGGTGAAGCAGCCATATACCATATATAGAGGGGTATTACGTGACCGCGTGATGACCAACTCTAAAACAGCTGAAACAAACCCTATCGTGTTTGGTGTCAAACATGTTGGAATCATACCGGTAACCGGCGTGGGAGGTATGATTCCACCCCTCAGAAGCGAG
The DNA here is from genome assembly GCF_964204655.1 of Triturus cristatus. Taxonomy (NCBI): domain Eukaryota; kingdom Metazoa; phylum Chordata; class Amphibia; order Caudata; family Salamandridae; genus Triturus; species Triturus cristatus. Next base: position 127,265,833 of record NC_140585.1, on the reverse strand, counting down.
ATTCGTGGGGTCCCTGGTGTTCCCGGTATAAGCCTTCTAGTCCCAGGCAGCACAAAATGGTTGCTGCTGACTAGAGAGATATTTCTGCCCTCCTGCTGCTGAGCCAAGCTCGAGCAGTGGAAGGCAGGACAATAGGCATCCTGTCACAGGGAGGTGTGACCATCTCCCAGACAGGATTTTGTGTATTAGGACTGGGTGGGTGAGCTTGCGAGCGATTGAAAGTCTGCATGAGGGGCACATTTGGTGTCCATGTGAATAGTCCAGTTCAAACCAGTCCTGGGAGTCGTTGGCTCCCGCTCTGGTGCGAAACTGGACAAAGGACATGGGAGTAAGCTCCCCTCTCTCCAGACCCTCCCTTGGGAGGGTCCCATGAATCTTTCCAACCCTTTCCCGTGGGTACTTAAGGGCTTACCTGGCTGTGGGACCTTAGATTCGATGTGGACAAGATTCTAAAACAGAAACCACTGCACTTTGACCGTCCGGGCACTCTGGACTTCGCTGAACTTCGTTTGGGCCCAACTTCATCTCCCCCTCAGTCTGCTGCATCATCTGTGCCCATGCACCATACAGGATCCACGCAGGCCCTGTGGAGCATCAAGAACAACTGAAGATAATCTCCCTTGGAGTGAAGGAGTCACTCCACCGCATTTGCAGGCTCCACAACACTGCTGATTGGTCTGCTGATCCCAAGCTCCTATGGACTCTGAAGGGTCCAGCAACACAGGAGGTGGGTTTCTACATCCCTCGAGGTCCAAACTGCCCTATTACTGAGTTTGAAGCCAGTATCCCACGTGGGGGATGCAATACTCAAACCCCTGTGCACCGCGTATATTTGCAAGTGCATGTGCTTGTTGGCATTTCCTGGACAAGTGCATTGGGTTCCGAGTAGCCCTAACCTCTGACACCATTTTCTACCAAGATATTTGACCTCCTCAAACTGTGGCACCTCCCACTTTGGCCTGTTTGGTGAAATCACTTGAGGTCCTCTCGCAACTCCTATGCCTCTGGCCTGTGGGTTCAATTGAGGGTCAACTTTGCTTTTCTTAGGCACTCCTGTTTGCTCCCAGCTTGCCCTGACTCCTATGTGTGTGGTGAGTCTCCTGGACCTTGCTGGTCTGAATCATACACTTCCTTGACCTTCTGCGTGGGTTGCTTTTGTCAAGACTTGATGGTGCCCCCGCTGGACACCGACCCCTCAGTGTCAACCGCCAGGCTTCCTGTACCCTTTCCCTGTCTCCTAACACTCAAGAAACTGCCACTCCTACAATGCACTGTCATGGCTACCACCCTGTATGCTTTCCCATACTACCCTGAAAACAGGTCAGCTGATATTTCCATAGTATAAAGCCAGCCCACGCCCATTACCAGGTGCTTGGCTTTCTTCAGTGTCAGAACCACGCCCCTTTTGAATTGACTTTGGAAATTCAAATCCTTCGCTTGGATCCCGCTCTCTCACAGAGAACTCCCTCGGCTGTTGCGGATTATCGTGCCTTAACCTGCCTGATGCCAATCTCGTTCTCTGCAGTGCATGAACGAGCTGCATACCTGCTTCCTGTATTCAAGTAAGCCTCGGTGGTTCCCGCAACTTTACTCCGCTGAGAAGTGGAACCGCGACTTAGCGCTGAGACTATTCTTCATTTTTTTGATTTTGTGCCTTGGGATAGAACGCACATTAGCGCTCAGCTGTTCACAAAAGGCGCGAAGCTGCGCTTAATGTTAACGAGCGATCCTTCGCTCGGTATTCACTGAATGTTTGTTTTCGTTTGAACGCTACGCCCGAACTCGCGTTCTGGAACTTGTACAAGCGCGGAAGCGCGCTGAAATTTCTTTTTGCTCAATTACGGATCGTAACGGCTATCAGCACTACGGAAAGCGCGTCTTCTACAACAGTGTTATCAAGCAACACTGAACAAGTGGAAAAAGCACGCAAGGCGAGCGGCCTTGTAAACAAGGACATTGCTTCTAGTTTTCTTTCGTCTTGGGGAACCATCATAATATTCCTTGGAAGTGCCGATTGACTTTCCTCTTCCTACCAAGGATTTACGAACTTTATGTACCAGGATTTCAACGTTAATAAGACGTCCTCACCTTTTTGTGGAGTCCCTTCACTGAAGCAGTTTTCTACACCTCCTTGTTTGGCCCCTTAATATTCAAGGAGAGACCTACATTATAGTCCCTACTGACATTGCTTTTGGTAAGTTTGGGAAAGCATATATTTCAAAACATAAGCAAGTACATAAGCTGCTCTTCTGCTCTTTATCTTTTCATGCACTTATGTCTCTTCTGTTCCCTCCTTGCAGGAAAAACTCTATCCTTGGGTTCCCCGTGTTGTCTGCCTTCCTGGTGGTTCTTCATTTGGTCTCTCCACTCCTTGTGGGTATCAGTCTACCTTCTGAGTGTTTAGTAACTAGAGGTCCTACTGGATTGTTGAGATGCTCTCTTCGCTCCCGAGGATATTGGTTTCGCTGGCATTGAACACACTCATCCGATCAGACACGACACTCAGCACACGACATCCTTCATGCGACAGCTCTCATCCGGGCTATTGGTCATCCTCAATGTCTCCTGGTCCCCGCAGCTGCAGAGTCAAGGACCCCATCAACCAACCTGAAGCACCCGACATCAGTGGGAATTCGTCTACCGAGCCCCTGGTCACTCTCAAGTGACCCAGACTATGTCCCCTCTGCTTTCAGGTACTCTTTGACAAGAATCCACATTTGGATTCCAACTGACACTTTTCTTCCTTCCAGCAGCGGCTCTTCTTCGAAGTCCACCATTGGGTTCGATGGTGGTTTCCGACGCCACTTCAGACAAATGCACCCGGCTTCCATGGGATAGGTAACTTGGGTACCTCAGTATCCACGGGTGGAGTGGCTCTCCAACCTTCTGTGTTCCACTAGGTTTCTTCGAAGTTCACTGGGAAGGGTCCTTAAACTCTAAAACTCAAACGCGACTTTCACATATAGTTGTATGGAGCCCACGGTCATGTTCCCACACTGCACCCTTCCTCTATGGGGTCCCTATCTACTCACCTTGGGTGGTTCTTTGGGGTCCCAGCGATTCTACGTCCTCTTGACACTGTCTTGACTCGAGTTGTGATTCTTATACCACTTTCTTAGTATATGGTTGGGCACCCCCCAGGGCCCACTGTGTATTAGTGCTATTTACTGTCATTTCTGTGCTTAAGTATTGTGTGCTTTGTGATTATCTCCGTGTAGGAGATACTGTATTGTACTAGATAGTGTTCTATTAATAAATGCTAATGTATGGTTCTTCTTTCATTTAACCAATACTATAAGATTGCATTCTGGTAAAACAAGCTGCTTAACATTCCTTCAAGACTAAGCCTGAAGGCTGCTCTCCTCAGCAACCACTTGGATAGCTCTCTAAGGTTATCTTTGACCTCTTAAATCACCATAAGGGTTTTTTGGACTGGTACAAGTTGCCCACTTTAATTAGTGGACACCATATACCAGGCCAACTTCTCACAAGTGGGATGCTACTTTATGCTTTAGTTATGTATTTATTAGAAGTGATAGTTTTTAAACATGACATGAGAGGCATTCCTGGCCAAGCCCTGATGTCAATGCATTTAATGAACTAAGAGGCAAGTCGGCAGATAAGTGTATCTTATATGTGGCTAGATTTGTATTCTATATGGAGCTAATGCTAAGTCTATTAAATCAAACAAAAGCGTTTTCTGTACATGAGACTTGCTGAACTTGCATATTTGAAGGTGCTCTCATATGTGATAAAGAAGAAAATGGCGTCTCAGTGAATTAAAATAATTTGAAACCAGTTTATGAGTCAAGAGCATTATAATTAGGTTGAGTAAATTATTTAAGTCACTAGACCTGCAGGTCTAGTAACATTTATTGGATTTTTCAAACCCTGGAGTTGAACTGCAGTGCAAGGGCAGAGAGTGTGCCTACCTGGGAGGTGAATGAGAGGTGACACTACATTTGAGAATAGACCTCGCATCGTGTTTGCTTTGAGCCTGGCGAGACGTGTTTCGGGCTCTGTGCCCCCCCCCCCATGTTTTTCAAGGTGCATCACCTAGGGGGAGGGAGAGTGTGATGCCTGCTGGGTGCTTGTGTAAGCTAGCCTGGTAAGATGGTGGGCAGAAAACCAGAGTAGCGACCTGCACACTAGTCATTCCTTTAAGAAAGTTAAGGCATATTCAGCAATTACATAGGGGCATCCATTGCTTAAGGACATCCCATCAGAAGTTATGCCGCCCACTCAGCCTTTCACCCTTCAAGGTCGATAAAATGAGTACCATTTAGTTGGGTACCAATAAACACCTGTTAAGCAGCACCAGGATATACCTTGGGGGTAAGGTGCGCACAAACACACATGCTATGTTTGGCATAGCGAGGTCATTAACATTTGCTCACCTTTCCTCCTTATGCGATAAGGACATGTAACACACACGGAGGGTAGCACCTGCCAAACACAGCGCTGGTCCATTTCTACACATTTTAAATGTAAACGGATCTCACCCCACTTCCTTCTTGAATTACAGGGACAGCAATTTTCAAGAAGGATTTAAGGGTCTGCGGTTTAAACAGCTTCAGCAGCGAACAAACGCAAGTCCCTCCCTACGCACAGGAGTAATGACATTATTGGCCTCTTTCATCAACCCACGAAGCAAGTTAAAATGAAATAGTAACAAATCAAGCCATGCTCACATAGGTTAAGCACCTAGAAGTAGTGTTATATTCCATATACGTACCCTAATATAAGCTCTAGTAACATCGTAACCCTTCACCTATATTCCTCCCTACATTACATACATAACAGCTCTTAGGGACTGCCCTTTTACCTACATATGAGACTGCACTCAGAACGCAGGATTTTCCCTGGCAAAAACCACATACATTATGCATGAGGATTCTTGGAAGCACAGCAGGGCTAACATCTCCTTTATAATATCCATGTACAAAGTTAATTCCCGACGTCAGCCCAAGTCCGACAAAGTAATACAGTGAGGTAGTACCGCTGGGGAGACCTGAGGGTATGTATACATCACATCTTGCTAAGATAGGCAAAGGAGACCAGGACATCCCGGCCGACACACTTACCAAAGACGCTGAGGTTCCTGCATGCAGATACTCCAGCTCGCAGTGGTCTAACATCCCTTGCGGGGTGTCCAACGGGGTCCCACAGTCTCTCAATCCAGGTAATGGGGTTGACTTTTTCCTAGAGGATTCTTAGCTTAACACATACACACATGCTAGGTACAATCAGGTACATCTAGTTAGTCAGGCATCGTAGGAGTACGCACTTTTATTGTCATGTACTTTATGTACTCGTTTGTAGTCATGATTCTTGCAAGATGGTAGAACTCTATCATCCTTTTACTTTCATAGAGCTTCTAATCATTTACATCTGTTACTGTCTAGTGGTTGTTGCAGCTCATCTGTTTTACACTAGAATAACGACTGTTCAATAAATGATTATTGAAAAACGTCCAGACCGTTTATCCTGTGTTTTTCTCTGAGACTAAGTGAGCACCAGTGACTGAGCGAAAAGTAGTACACTGTTTCTATGGTCCTGAGGGATCAGGGTTGTCATGTTTGAAGGTTGCCAAGAACTATTCCCTCCTTGGTAAGAGGAGACTCTAGGAGCACTGTGAGCTAGCCAATACAAAAAGGCCAACATACCAAGTGGGGGTGTTTAGAATCAGTCTGACACCAATCCTACAGTGTATGTCGTCCGAACGTGCAGATCCTGTGTAGGTTTTATAGGAACTATACGACAATAGCACAGAACCCAAATGACAGTGGTCACGGTATTCCGATGACCAGTCTCGTTACAAACGTTATGTTACATTTTTGGACATGTGGCTGCTCTTATCAGGGTATGCATGGGATCAAATTCCCAGCATGCAAAGCATGCACCCGGGGGCAGCAATCACATATTATTGTCTTTACAATATCAACAATGAGGGGTAAAGGCAATGGTTTTGTATTTCACACAGCTGCAGGACCTCAAGTTGTTAGATATCCTTTTCAGAAGTAAAACTATAGCATGGCTTCAGGCCATCCTAATGTTACTAGAGTTCTCTCTAGACACAGGTGCAACGAACCGGAATCCCCATCAAGTAGCAGGGCGGCAAGTGTTGCTAGGGGTCTCTCTTGAGTGACATACCAGTGCATTAAGTGAGCTGATTAAGTACATAGGTTACTTAGAGTGAGACAGGACATACAAAACGGTGGGCTGCGTTAAAACACAAACTGGGAATCTTCGATTCCGACGCTAATGTCATTGGACAACTCACATTGTTAACATTTTACAGCCTGGGGAGATTGTGAGCCGAACCGCCAGTAGTCAAAGTTTGGGGTGTATTTTCTTGAGGGAATAAGAGTCACATTGCAACAAAACTTACACTCCCAATGATCGAGGCCCCATGTTCCTAACCTCAGCGGAGCCTCCATAGTGTAGAAAATGCCGAAAACAAGAACTTTGCTCAGAGGTGTTACACAACACAGGTTTTATCATCAGCCGTCCAGGACATATCAGCTGGGTCTGGGGGCTTAGTGGGATATTGCATCCACTGCGGGGCCAGGGTTCGATTTGCTGGACTAAGCAACAAAGGGACAGCTGGTTAGCATGTAGTGTGGGTCACCCACCCCAGGTGGGGGTCAAAGTGTCATGTATGTGAATATTCTTACTGATCCCAGCAAGGCCCTGCTGTTGTCAACATTGATTGATGCATTAAATCAGGAGGAGGGAGAAAGAAGCAATTGTGATCCATTCAGCTTCCTTACATCAGTATTCAAAAATCAAGAATGGGAATGAATCACTTGACCTGAGTAACCGGGGTTCATACACTTCGTATGATATGTTAAAAAACCCTCATTAACGTACACAAGTCGGGGTGGCGGTGTATCTTGATTCTCCGCCTTACTTTCTTAAAAACGTGACAGCATCACCATTGGGTTTATTCTGTATGCTTCCTCCACCCGGAGGTAAACCACTGGTTAATGGCGAATTCGGCAATGACATCTGGTTTACAAAAGCAAATAGAAGAGAAGTCGCTTGGTCAGCTTTTTCCTGGCATTCTTACTCATGAGCCTCAGAAGCGAGAATGATCATGCCGACAGTGACAAGGAAATCATTTATGAGTCTAAAACCGGTTTATTGTCAAAGGGTTTACTGCAATGTCCAGTGACGTCGAGTGAGCAGTCGGTTGAATGGGTTAGCACACATCTTAACGCCGCGTGAGAGCACACAGAGGAGTTGTCATAGCCTGTATTTCAAGAACGGACATCTGGAACACTCATCTGCTTGTAAACACAAGTTTGGCATTGTTTGCTTCTCTGTGTTTGGGAAGGCAAATTATGGGTTTTGCCACTCTCCGTGGGGATTATACAGCCAAGGGCCACCGGTTACGTATTTGGTCAGGCTGTAAGCACTTATGCCTCAGGTTTTAGAGGAGGCAGTCTTGCAGTGCGGCCTCTGCTGTTCAGCTTGTGGTGTTCTAGCGGCGCTAGACACTTTTGAGGGTCTTATCGGAGATGTCCAGATTAACATGCCACTCAGGCTTGCCTTTTTATTTGGGCCATGGGGTCACCTTACCTAGGCTCCTGGCTCACCCCGGACAGAGTTAGCCCGGTCTCTGCGGTGTGACTGGAGTGGAGTATCTCAGCAGCGCGGGACGTCTTGAGGCGGCTTTCATGCCTGGCTGTGAGGCTTTTCATGTGCTGCAGGCCGCTATACATGGGGGGAGAGGATGTGGTTAATGACCAGAACAGCCGACCGAGGGCTTATACTATTGGGAGCTGTCCAATAAAATCAACATTTTCTGGTTCATCGGACCGGAGGAGGGAAATCTTAGCCTATTTCCACCGGCACATTGTGTAACTACTGTATTAGTGACGGCCCTAGTGTCAGTGACGCTTGTTCATTTCTGGTTTAGTCCCCAGTCACCACCAGCATTTCTACTTGCTGGACTGCGTGAGGCGTCCAGGCGTTGCTAGGCACACAAGTTGGTAATTGTAATCACAGAAGGGTCTGCGTGTCCGTGCTTTTGTTTAGCAGCGAGGATAGAGTGTGGCAGTGTCTTCACAGCGCCGGTTTTGGCGTCCTTCATCCAGTGACTGCACCCTTGTCCAGCGCACTTGGTAGCTGTACATCCCACTGTGTCTTGCTGAGTCCATGCAGTGCCCTCATGGGAGACTCCCCTCATCGGGCGACAAGCTGATCGATGGGTTCCGGCTGAACGGCATTGAGTTGCGCTGGGGTGCCTGCGGGCAGCATTGGAGTTTTGCTGGGCGAGCCCGGGGAACGTCGGGTTGGTTTGATTTGCCCTCGGGGCTGACTGACTGGCTGCTTACAGGTGTGAGGTGGCAGGGGTTGGGGGTCTGTAGCCAGGGTGTGCTCGGCCCTGTCGGGCATTGCATCTTTGGCGATGGCGACGTGAAGAGCTTCAGCTCGTTGGCATCGGCAAACGTTGCCATGACGGGGGCTCCAAGATATGCTTGATATGGTGGCCCCAGCCTGTTGGCGGGGGCCACCATATTGAACCTGCTCTGATATGCAGAGTCCTGCCCTTGTTGACCTTGAATATTTCTTAAAGGGAGTGTTTTAAAGAATATTGTCCTTCAACTTAATTTTCAAGTCAGTGAGGTGTGAGAGGCTGTTTCAGCTAAATGTGGTGTTTGTGTTTCAGGCGGCAGCCATAAAACAAGTGTCTTTTAGATCAAGACAGGACCTCACTTATGAGAAATTGGAGAGGGTCAGAAAGATTAGTAGCAGTAATTTCAATGACCTGCTACCTGGTTACAATATTTTAGTGGGGTGGAATGACGGGCAGGAGACTAGGTTGTGATAGGGATGGTTTTATTAGGTGCAAAACACGTCTTCGCTTGGTAGCAGTCCTTTGAGTTACTGTGGGGGAAATGTCTGTTTATCCCCGCCCTTCGCGTCCTCTGGCGATCTCCACCTTCTCATCTGTTTCGGTTGGATCTCGTGGGGTCGGTGGTTTCGGCAAAAAAATGGCCGTAAAACAAAAAAAAGAAAGGGCGGTGTAAGTGTGGGGAATTAGCACAAAGAACCAGGAAGGGGGTGAAGGACCACTCAAAAGGTGCAGCGTCTATTTACAAGAGTGAGGTGCTCAGGAAAGGGTAACCGGGAGGGGGTCCCAGCAGGCTGCTTAAGTCATAAGCGTCAGGTCTCTGCCTCCTCCCCACCCAACCCGTGAACTGCTCGCGTACCTGCGAGAGCCACCCTCCTCCAGGAGCATGGCTGGGCGACTCGTGGTCCCGTTGGCCTCCTGGCTTTCGTGTTCCTCTTTACAACTCCGCTTCTCCTCCTTGGCTCGATCGCGTCCACACCTCTCCTCGTACGTCCTCTTCCAACTCGCCTTCCGCTCCTGCTCCGGTGATACCACACATCTCCTTCCGGATTCCCTGCATTCTTGTTGGGAGGAACTCTGTGACGTCATCACTGGGGGAGTGCTCCTCGGGTTCTGCCTCCCAGTTAAAGGAGCCATACCAATTTCCGTCGTATCCTGCCTGAGTGTTTTCAATGGACCAATTCCAGTCACTCTGCTGTTGGGAAATAAGAGGGGAATCGGGGGATGTCACGTTCCACCAGTCCACTGTATGTCCATTATCCTCTCTGGTCTCTCTCGCCCCGTGACAAATACTAAACAACATCAGTATCTCTGAAGATTGGATATAAACGCATTACACATTTGGGAGAGTGGCCCATGCAGGGCCAGCGACATAGACAGAAAAGGGCAAGAAAGCTGTAGCCAGAACATAGAGTGGAAGCTGTGCCAGACAGGGGCCCTGGACATGGGTTTGGCCCAGCCCCCCCCCCCTAAATCCTTAAGATGTCCCTGCCAAAGTGTTGCAACTGCAAGCTTATAGAGCAGCCATCGTGCAAATTGAAAATGTATAACAGCGATCATTCAATAGTAGCTAACATTCAGAGGCAGGGACAAATATATGAGTAAAGGAGCCAGAGGTGAAAGTCAGGACTCATTGACGCTTGTGTTGGCAGTTCGGATCCCACCACGGAGGGCAAAGACAAGGCCATGGCCCGGATGGAATATGTTTAATTTCAGTCAGTAATGGAAATTGTAAAGGAATTTTGTGAATACATTGGGCTCAATCAGCAGTGTAGTAAGCGAGAGTTTAGCGCAATTTTCATATGCTGGAAGGGTGCCGCAGGCAACAACTTTAACACAGCCAAAAGAATTTTATTCGAGAGCGATTGAGTGCCGCAGGTGGCCATTCCTTGCTTGAGATAAATGAAAGCTTTAGGTCCCTGATAGTGCTCACATGTTGGTCTAGTGGCTACCAAGCCATCACACCCCAGGTTGAGGGGTCAACTCTGTTAAATCCTATGGGGAACAAGGAGGGTATGGGACTGGTGCTAAGGAAACCCTGATGGAGCATGTGAGATGGTGGCAGTGGGTCAACAGCACTCCACCAGTTCTCCCCCACCAGTGGTATTAAAGTAGCCCCAATTTCACCATGTGACCAACACATTAGAAGGCTTGGGATGCAATTTCACCAGTCTGTTGAGCTACAGCAGGCTGTTGGGGGGGCTCCATAATGAGGTGGATCACGCTGGCCTACACAGCAAAAGCTCATAGGGGCATAGTTTAGGCGCAAGGGTCCTCCATTTGCCTGAGCTTCTGCCATATGGCTTCACGCATTAAATCTTGAGGTTGCACGGGAACATTTCAGACTACTACACAAATTATAGCAGAGTCTGGTAGGGGGGAGGTCCCCCAAAACAACTTGGCCATCCACCTTGTTGTTCACATTGGGAGTTTCAATTACCTGTGCATAGTTCATTCGGATACACAAGATCATTTTCATTTAAGTCACGGTAGTTGCAAGTTGCAAGCGGGAGATTCCCTCAATGTCAGTAACTGTCCACATTGTCAGCAATGTAGCTGCCTGGGAAGTCTGGGGCAGTCACCACAGATTAAAATGAACAGGCAACAGTCCTGCAGGAAAGGAGGGATGTTGAATTGATTGCCAACTTAACAATATGACTATTGCACAGGATGATGGAGGGTGATATCGAGAGACACAGGTGTTGTGACGGCAACGCCAGACTGCCAGCTTGTGCTGGGTAGGAAGTTCCGCATCACCAACCAGAAGGGTGCCAAGTGGCATAAAAAACAGTAAATAGATTTAATATATTTGGTTTCTGGCCTTACGGCTGTGTAGAGCCATTCTCATTTAGAGGTACAACCAGGTGAAATTGTGTGCTTCTGAAGGTTCTCATGACCAATGCGGTTTGTGGTATCTTTTCAAGGGGAAGAGATATAAGTTAGGCACTTAATCGCTTACAACATAGCACATTAAGGTGGGCAGTGTTTTATTGCAAGTTGCAACTGGGAGATTCCATCATTAACGTCAGCAGCTGCGCACATGGCCAGCAGTACTCAGTCTGGGAAGCCTGTGGGTGAATACCACAGATTAAATTGTAAAAGCAACTTTCCTGTACTAAAGGAGGGATAAATGGCAAGTACACGAGGACTCTCTGTCTCGCTGTCATATATTCCATGGCAGGATAGTCACCAAGGTGGAACAGGCTATTGGTTATGCCTTGCTTAAGACAGAAGGGATTCATGTCAAGTATACAAGGACACACTTGCTTATTATCACTTATTCCTGGTCCATTAGATAGTTCAGCCTGCCAGGTGTTTGTCAGGGACACACTAGGGCATTAATGGAGCAGCATGAAGTAGCGAGGTAACGTGCAGACCCACAAAAGGAGGCTGCGGCAATAATTTAACCTGGGAAACTTAGATTCTAAAAGTATCATTGGCAATATACAAGCGACTCCCTGGTCATGTGGGGTATGTATGCCCTACCCTGAATCTTAAGGTGACTAGAAGGTAAGCTTGATGCTTATTTGAATTTGTGGAGGGCAACCATTCCAGGGACTGCCAGATCAACTCTGTCTCGTCCTCCTGCTTCCACACCCTCCGCCTCCTTTGTAAGACCTTCAAATGGATCCCCCTCGAACACAGAAAGACCATCACTCATGCCCTGGTCACCAGCAGACTCGACTACGGCAATGCACTCTACGCCAGAATAAACAAAACCCTCACCAACAAGCTACAGAACATCCAGAACGCCGCCGCAAGACTGACCCTCGGCCTGCCAAGACACTGCCACATCTCCCAGCACCTGCACACACTACACTGGCTCCCAATCAAAGCTAGAGTCACCTTCAAGATGCTCACCCACGCCCACAAGGCCCTGCACGACACCGGACCAGCATACCTGAACAGCCGACTCAAATTCCACACACCCCAGAGGACCCTACGATCAGCCCAGCTCTTCTACGCTGTGGTCCACCGCACCAGAAAGACCAGATCGGGAGGCCATTCCTTCTCCTTCCTCGCGGCCCGAGCCTAGAACGCCCTTTCCCTCCGTCTATGACAGATAACATTGCTCCCCATCTTTGCAAGAAACCTCAAAACCTGGCTCTTCGACGGACCCCCTCTCTTGATTGACTGGAGCCTGCTATCCCCCCCCACCCCCCTCCAGCGCCTTGAGACCCTTATGGGTGAGTAGTCACACTTAACAAATGCCGGATGTGAGACCGGCCTTGTGGCGTGGGCCCTCCCGACCAGCAAGCCACCCTGCAACCGCACCGATCCCCAATTGTCACAGACTTCCGGCCACCATGGCCCAACATCCCGATGGCCGGCCAGACCCCAACACGCATGTCCGGCCGAGGGAGAGAGAAACCCCCCCAAGCCAGAACGGGAGGCGCCGTCCCTGTCACACCTCTGGTCTCTTCCCCAAGGAAGGTTTTGATCGGTCACCAGGCCCCCGGTGAGCGGGCGCCTCGCCTGCTGGGTGTCTGGAGCCCCTCCCGGACCCACCTGAACAGATCAAAGGGGCCGAGCGACAGGAAGTCCAGACACACCGCCCCCAGGCACCAAGACCCCTCTCGGCGAGGACTCCGGGCTTCAAAGAGGAGGGGGAGTATAACAAGGGGTGCTGAAGGGACGGGAGGCAGAGAAGACCTGGACTGACGAGAGCCTGCTGACCTGGTCGCGGCTCGATCGCTCCCCGAACCGAAGAATGCTACCCGAACTCTGAACCACCTGAGCCCTGCGGACGCTGTCACGGCTCCCCGAACTCTGAACCATCTGAGCCCTGCTGACGCTGTCGCGGCTCCCCGAACTCTGAACCATCTGAGCCCTGCTGACGCTGTCGCGGCTCCCCGAACTCCGAACCACCTGTGCCTGCTGAGTGACTCGCGGCACTCTCCTCCAAGGGAATCGGCAGAGATTGCCGAGAGAAGCAACATCCCCCCCCAGCTCGAGGATTGAGAGCTGTGCGCAGGATACTCCGCAGAGACACTGACTCAAAGACTGTCCCGCTACCCCCATACCCCCATCACGAGATCGCCACTGATTGTGGCGCTGTACCTGCATTTCGGATCATAAAGGTCCCTTACGTCTACGATAAAGTATACTGTCTCACGAAGAACTACTGTGTGGTGTCCCTCTGTCAGAGAGTGCAAGCGCAGTGTGTGCGATCCTAGGTACGAGACCCTTCCAGGAAGGGCCTCCCCGCCCTTGCTCGGCCTAACTCTGGGAGAGGTGGGTCAACGGGTGGTCAGGAACGTATTCCGAAGCCCCCCCGGAGAACGCCTTCCAACATTTGGTGGCAGACGACGGGATCCGAGCCGACACCTAGAGATCGTGCAGTAAACGACTAACGCACTACCGGAAAGAAATGGAAGGAGAAACCTCCCTAGGTGCCGCAGGTACCAACACAAGCACGACATTCCGAGAGGACCAGTTGGAATATTATACGCACCGAGAACTAAAACAATTCTGCAAAGACCTTGGAATCGCTACCACCGGATTAAGCACGAAAGAGGATTTCCAGGGAGCATTGAAAACCTGGGTCGAGGCAGGAGCTTCCTGGGCACAAACAGAAGGAGAGCTGCCAAACGAACCACCAAGCATCCCGGGGAGGAGCAGCGCCCCAGAGGGGGGCCTATCCCCGGAGGAGCTAGCGGACCGAGAAAGGGGCCGTAACCACGAACTAGAGCTAGCAAAACTAAAAATCGAGCGAGAACTAAAACTGGCCAAGAAGAAACTGGCAGCAGAACAATTACGCCTACAAGGAGAACTCGAGGAAAAGAAGCGACAGAGAGAGCACGAAGAAAGAAAACTCCAACTAGAACATGAACGCAGCCTGAAAGAGATCGAGCTCAAGGCTAGAAGTGAGGAGGCCAGACCCTCGGGAACTCAACCCCTCTCCTCCGTCGTGGAACCAAAGGTCCACATCCCCAAGGATGTGGTGAAAAAATATTACAAGAATGACGACATCCAGCAATGGTTCAAGGCCTACGAAGTTTCCATGACCTTCCACCGAGTCCCGCAGAAAGACTGGGGGGCTGGGTTGTGGGGCCGGTTCCTGAGCGAGGGGAGAGATACCCTGCTAGACCTACCCTCCACGGTGCTGAACTCCTACAGTCACATGAAAGAGGCCCTAGTTGCCCGATATGGGCTCACCCCCGAAATGTACCGGCAACGGTTCCGAGACTGCAAAAAGATACCCGCTACCACATGGGTGGAGTACGTGAACTGTTACAGCCGTGCCTTGGACGGGTGGATCAAGGGCAGCAAGGTCTCCACCTTTGAGGAGCTGTTCGACCTAATCGCGTGGGAACACTTGTCCGCCAATTGCTTTGTGGAGTTACGCCAGCACCTCCTGGACAGCAAGCTCACTGACCCTCGAAAACTGGCCGTCGAGGCTGACCGATGGGTGAACACCCGGGCCTCACGGGGTCCCGTGGGAGACTACGGTCGCCACAGTCAGGGACCCCCCTGCCAGAGGGGCGGAGGGAATCAAGGCCGACCAAGAGAATTCCCGGGGGGCTCCCAGCACAGTCCCCCCAGAGGACAACCTCCGCACTTTCCAGCCCCACCTCCGGCCAGCACCGGGCCACCGGGGAGGTCGGGACCCCGAGTGAGGATCACCTGTTTCCGCTGCCAACAGACCGGACACTATGCCAGTGACCCTCAGTGTCCCATGTACCAACGACCCGCCACGACAACCCCTCCGGCTCGACAAATGGCCTCCGTAGCCCTGGGAGAAGAGATGGAAGACTCCGAAGAATGGGAGCCAGCCGCCATGGCCCTGGTCTCCCTAGGGGACCGAGAGATGGTCCCCGGAACACCCCTGCCCGCCAACACGAAAAAGTACCAACAGCAGGTGACAGTCAACGGTCACCGCGTCAAGGGCCTCCGCGACACTGGGGCGAGTGTCACAGCGGTCCACTGCCACCTGGTCTCCGAAGACCAGATCCTGCCCGACGCCTTTTGTCCAGTCATATCGTCGGACAATTCTGAGAGCCTATGCCGGATGGCCCTGGTCCCCTTCGAATGGGGGGAGTCACCGGCAAGTTGAGGGTGGCAGTCTGAACCTCCCAGCCCGTAGACTGCCTCCTGGGCAACGACCTTGAGAGTTCCCCGTGGGGACAAGTGGAACGAAGAGCCCATCTAGAAATGATGGGCCTACCCGAATGGGTATGCGCCACCACGCGCTCTATGACTCTCAGATTGCCTTCCTCCGAGGGAGGTGAGGCCATTCCGCTGAACACAGTCGCCGTCCCCGAGGTCCGGGACGCACTACCCGAGCCCGACGACCCTCTTCCGGAAGAAGCAACCATTCCCGATGACGGGTCGGTGCCTCCAGATCCCGAACCACTGACCGAGCTCGGGGACCTGCCCGAGATGGCCCAGTGGCACTGCGAGGGAGGTCCCTCCCGAGAAGAATTCTGCCAGGAACAAGCCACCTGCCCTTCTCTCATTGGACCCCGACAGCAGGCCGAGGCCCAAGCAGCAGGCGACCAGTCCGGAACCCACTGGGTATACTGGGAAAACGGCCTCCTGTACAGCGAACAGAAGTCGGTCGAGTTGGGATCGGCCCGAGTACTGGTGGTACCCCTGCACTTCCGAAGTCTCCTCCGGGGCCTGGCCCATGATGGACCCCTGGACGGACACTTAGGCCAAGATAAGACCTACCAGCGACTCATTACCCACTTCTATTGGCCCAAGATGCGAGCGAATGTGGAGGCCCACTGCAAGTCATGCCTCACATGCCAGGCCAGCGGAAAGAGTGGGGGGAAGCGCAAGGCTCCGCTACAACCCTTCCCCGTTGTTACTACCCCTTTTGAGTGGGTGGGAATCGACATCGTGGGACCCCTGGATCCCAAGACCGCCCAGGGCCACCGGTTCATCCTCGTCCTGGTGGACCATGCCACCCGCTACCCCGAAGCCGTTCCCCTCCGCATCGCGACGGCCCCCGTGGTAGGCCCAGCCTTGATGGGGATCTTCTCCCACGTGGGGTTCCCTCGCGAAGTCGTGAGTGAATGTGGCACGAACTTTATCTCCAAATACATGAGGTCCCTATGGCAGCAGTGCGGGGTATCATGCAAGTTCACCACCCCATACCACCCCCAAGGGAATGGCCTAGTCGAGCGATTTAACAGGACCCTGAAAGGGATGATCATGGGCCTCGAAGAACCCCTACGCCGGAGATGGGACGTCCTCCTCTCTTGCCTCCTGTTCACCTACCGAGAGGTTCCCCAAAAATCTCTGGGGTTCAGCCCGTTCGAACTACTGTACGGACACCCCGTCCGGGGACCCCTGAGCCTGGTCAAGGAGGGTTGGGAAACGACTCTCCGGGGGACCCCTCCGGATGTGTTCCGATACATCCTGGTGCTCCGCAACCAGACCCAGAAATTCCAAGAACTCGCAGAGACAAACCTCGAGGCTAGCCAGGAAGAGATGAAGCGCTGGTATGACCAGAATGCCACGCTGGTCGAGTTTCAGCCGGGCCAACAAGTCTGGGTCATGGCCCCGGTGAAACCCTGCGCCCTCCAAGATAAATGGACTGGTCCCTTCAAGGTGGTCGAGCGGAAGAGCCAAGTCACCTATCTAGTCGATGTGCAGTCCCCGCGGAACCCCCTCCGGGTCCTCCACGTGAACCGCCTCAAACCCCACTTTGTTAGGACGGAGTTGAGTTTGCTCCTGGCCACCGACGATGGGACTGAAGAAGACACCGAGCCCCTTCCAGACCCCCTGGGTGCTAAAGAGACCAATGGCTCCGTGGAGGGGGTGAGACTGTCAACCGCCCTCACCTCCCAACAGTCCGACGACTGCCGCCGGCTACTAAGGCAGTTCACGGACCTCTTCTCCCTAACCCCTGGGGTCACCGACTGGTGTGTCCACGACGTAAACACCGGCGACAGTCCGCCAGTGAGACACCGAGCCTACCGGGTCCCTGATCGGGTCCAAACCTGCATCCAGACCGAGGTAGCTAAGATGTTGGCCCTCGGGGTGATTGAACCCTCCGACAGCCCCTGGGCCAGCCCGGTAGTCCTGGTCCCAAAAGCGGCTGCCCCTGGTGTCGCCCCCGAGCTGAGATTGTGTGTGGACTACCGAGGACTCAATGCGGTCACCCGAGCGGACGCTCACCCTATCCCCCGCTCCGACGAGCTCATCGACCGCCTCGGGGCCGCTCGCTACCTCAGCACCTTCGACCTAACCTGCGGATACTGGCAGATTGCACTCACTGAGGGAGCCAAAGAGCGCTCCGCCTTCTCCACCCCAGATGGGCACTACCGCTTTAGGGTGATGCCGTTTGGAATGAAGAATGCCCCGGCCACCTTCCAGCGACTGGTGAACAGGGTTCTGTCTGGACTAGAGGGGTTCAGCGCAGCGTACCTCGACGATATAGCAGTATTCAGCTCCCAATGGACCGAGCACCTCCAGCACCTCCGACAAGTCCTGCTGGCTCTGCGCCAGGCCAGCCTCACCATCAAAGCCAGCAAATGTCAAATTAGACAAGGCTCCGTAATCTATCTGGGGCACCAGGTGGGAAGCCGGCAGGTCGCCCCCCTCCAGCCGAAGATCGACGCCATCCTGTCCTGGGAACCCCCAACGACCCAAACGGAAGTCCGGGCCTTCCTGGGCCTCACCGGTTACTACCGGAGGTTTATTAAGAACTATGGCAGCATCGCAGGCCCCCTCACAGACCTAACCTCCAAGAAACACCCGAAGAAAATACAATGGACTCCCCTATGCCAAAAAGCGTTCGACGCCTTGAAAGCCGCTATATGTACCGCTCCGGTACTCAAAGCCCCCGACTACTCTCAGGAGTTTGTGGTCCAGACAGACGCCTCGGAACACGGCATAGGGCAGTCCTCTCACAGTTCAACGACAAAGGCGTAGATCAGCCCATAGCCTTCATCAGCCGAAGGTTGCTACCTCGAGAACAGCGGTGGAGCACCATTGAAAGAGAGACCTTCGCAGTAGTCTGGGCCCTCAAAAAGCTACGGCCCTACTTGTTCGGAACACACTTCCGAGTTCAAACAGATCACCGACCCTTGCGGTGGTTGATGCAGATGCGAGGAGAAAACCCCAAGCTGCTACGCTGGTCAATCTCCCTCCAGGGGATGGATTTCACTGTGGAGCATCGCCCCGGGACGGACCACGCCAACGCGGACGGCCTGTCCCGATTCTTTCGCTTCAGCGAGGAGAACCCCCAAGTGGATGGGTAGTTCTCCCCGCCTTTCAGCTGGGGGGGGGGCACGTGTGAGACCGGCCTCGTGGCGTGGGCCCTCCCGACCAGCAAGCCACCCTGCAACCGCACCGATTCCCGATGTCACAGACTTCCGGCCACCATGGCCCAACATCCCGATGGCCGGCCAGACCCCAACACGCATGCCCGGCCGAGGGAGAGAGAAACCCCCGCAAGCCAGACCGGGAGGCGCCGTCCCTGTCACACCTCTGGTCTCTTCCCCAAGGAAGGTTTCGATCGGCCACCAGGCCCCTGGTGAGCGGGCGCCTCGCCTGCTGGGTGTCTGGAGTCCCTCCCGGACCCACCTGAACAGATCAAAGGGGCCGAGCGACAGGAAGTCCCGACACACCGCCCCCAGGCACCAAGACCCCTCTCGGCGAGGACTCCGGACTTCAAAGAGGAGGGGGAGTATAACAAGGGGTGCTGAAGGGACGGGAGGCAGAGAAGACCTGGACTGACGAGAGCCTGCTGACCTGGTCGCGGCTCGATCGCTCCCCGAACCGAAGAACGCTACCCGAACTCTGAACCACCTGAGCCCTGCGGATGCTGTCGCGGCTCCCCGAACTCTGAACCATCTGAGCCCTGCTGATGCTGTCGCGGCTCCCCGAACTCTGAACCATCTGAGCCCTGCTGACGCTGTCGCGGCTCCCCGAACTCCGAACCACCTGTGCCTGCTGAGTGACTCGCGGCACTCTCCTCCAAGGGAATCGGCAGAGATTGCCGAGAGAAGCAACATCCCCCCCATCTCGAGGATTGAGAGCTGTGCGCAGGATACTCCGCAGAGACACTGACTCAAAGACTGTCCCGCTACCCCCATACCCCCATCACGAGATCGCCACTGATTGTGGCGCTGTACCTGCATTTCAGATCATAAAGGTCCCTTACGTCTACGATAAAGTATACTGTCTCACGAAGAACTACTGTGTGGTGTCCCTCTGTCAGAGAGTGCATGCGCAGTGTGTGCGATCCTAGGTACGAGACCCTTCCAGGAAGGGCCTCCCCGCCCTTGCTCGGCCTAACTCTGGGAGAGGTGGGTCAACGGGTGGTCAGGAACGTATTCTGAAGCCCCCCCGGAGAACGCCTTCTAACACCGGATTGATTGATTGATTGAGGGACAACAGAGTGAACTAGGTCTCTAGCTTGATGGCGCTCCAAGGGTCACGTAATCGAACTATAGTTAAGCAAGCTTGGCAGACGGATGAAGTTGTCACTCCGAACAGGGTGCTGTGACTGCAGTGGGGTGCGCAATGTAAGCTTTCTTGGTCGCCATGGTTTAACAATCAAAAGAGGACTGGTGCAAACGTCTGGTCAACTGCAACAGAGTATGTGCTCCCTGCTCTATGGGCAGGTTTCGGGTCGCTTCACTTAAGCACAATATTCCTTGCCCTGATAGCAAACAGAGTCACTAAGCTGGAAAGCCTGGGGGTTTCAGCATAGAGGAAACTGAGCAGGCTAAAATCCCATAAGGAATAAGGGATACATGGCAAGTGCAGGAGGACACAACTGTTCATTGTCACATTCTTCTAGTCATGAACATTCCTGTGCACCATGATTTAGCAATCAAAGGGACAGTGCAATTGTTGGGTCAACCTCAAAAAATATGTGCACTCTGCTCCATGGGCAGGTTACGGGTTGCTTCAGATAAGCATATAAAATGTCGCCCTTATAGCCTAAGTAGGCAGGCGGGTTGTGGGAGCGGTCTCCTAACCAGTGGGCTGCAGTCCCATGGAATGGGGACACAGGTGTTCAGGCACGTACAGTGCTAGAAGGACGGCAACTAGGTGAGATCAACACATACATGGGGCAATGTGAGCTATGGTTGCCTGAATTCGTCCCGCGTAGAGAGGCACGGGGCTAAGTCATGTACGGTAGAGGATCATGCCCGCGAGGGTTGAATAGTCAATGCACAAGTTCACAGACCTAAGGGGCTTCATGAACAGATTGGAACAGAGATTGGCCCCAGGAGGGGTTCTCTCCAACTTCTTAGTGATACATCTAGGGGACAACGAACTCACTGCCCTGGGGAGAAGGCCACTTTTACAAGCAATGAAAGCTGATTTAGGGACGATCAGTAAGTACATGGGTCAATGTGAGATCTGGTGGTCTGAGACTCTCCCCCGCAGAGTGTGGCATGGGGCTAAGCCAGAGGAGGCCATTGAACATTCCCAAAAGAGAGTGAATAGTTCAATGCGTGAGTTCGTAGACCAGCGGGGCCTGGGTTTCATCCGACATGAGATGATTCAAGCTAAGGTGAAAGGATACTTTGATAGAGATGGGGTTCATTTATCACCAGTAGGGATGGATCTCTTTCTTCTAGATTTGCAGGAGGCTCTAGAGTTGAGAATTTGCAGGTAAGACCATAGCTGTTTTGGTGGGGGGCTCTGGCAGCGACAGAGGCCACCTCCAGATCTGTGGTGGAGTTACAGGGCGATCTGGAAGCAAATGGGTACAGAAGGGTACCTCTTCAGGGCACAATAGGGGTGCCAGAGCCAAATCCCAGAAGCCTCATGGGAGGTTCCTGGAAAACCGCGTCGGCGTCCCGTTAGTCCTTCGGGCGGTTGTGGGCCTGAACAACCAGGGGCTTGCCTTGCTACGCTCCGCCCTGAAAGGGGCATGAGTATTAAGGGACCAATGTGTCACGGGATCAGGAACGAGGATCACTCCATAAGGTGTAGCACTGATTGGGTTCTCCCCAGTGCTTTTGTATGGAATAAACCTGCAGCAATATTTATCCAAACAAAAGTTATGTTGTGTATGTATTTATTTAGCATGCGTGCTATGTGTTTGTGTGGGTGGGGTGTGTTGCCAATGGTGGCACTATGTGGCTGCCCATGGCCCATGCAGGGGGCCACTCAAGAAAGCGGGCCTCTAGTGCCATCGGGGCACTAACTCGCCCCCTTCTCTAGTTGCGTGGACTCGGCGAGGAGTCCCTTCAAACTGGCCTGTGGCACGCAAGGCGCATCACTTCCTGCGCGCTGAGGATTTGGGGGGTATATATATGCCTCCCCTGCCATTTTGGCATCCTCTTTTTGCGCTGGATAGCCATCTCCCACCCTACCGCTTACCCGGTGTGGGAGTTGCCGGCAAGATACATAGAATATTATAATGTTTGCTTTTTCGTTGCAGGCGGAGTCACAGGCCGATCTGGAAGCAAATGGGTACAGAAGGGTAACTCTGCAGGGCACAATAGGGGTGGCAGAGCCAAATCCCAGGAGCCTCATGGGAGGTTCCTGGAAAACCGTGTTGGCGTCCACTTAGTCCTTCGGGCGATTGTGGGCCTGAACAACCAGGGCCTTGCCTTGCTACGCTCTGCCCTGAAAGGAACATGAGTAATAAGAGACCAATGTGTCACGTGATCCGGAAAGAGAATCACCCCATAACGTGTAGCACTGATTGGGTTCTCCCCAGTGCTGCTTGGCTCATCAGGCGGGCAGCCAGCACAGTTGGTCACAGCTGCCGGCCCTTGGATCGCCCGTAAGATAACCCACCATATTGCACACTTTTGTACGGAATAAACCTGCAGCAATATTTACCCAAACAAAAGTTGTGTTGTGTATGTATTTATTTAGCATGCATGCTATGTGTTTGTGTGGGTGGGGTATGTTGCCAATGGTGGCACTATGTGGCTGCCCATGGCCAATGCAGGGGGGCCACTCAAGAAAGCGGGCCTCTAGTGCCATCGGGGCACTAACTCACCCCCTTCTCTAGTTATGGGGACTCAGGGAGGAGTCCCCCCAAACTGGCCTGTGGCGCGCAAGGCGCGTCACTTCCTGCGCGCTGAGGATTGGGGGGTATATAGGCCTCCCCTGCCATTTTGGCATCTTCTTTTTGCGCTGGATAGACGTCTCCCACCCTACTGCTTACCCGGTGTGGGGGTTGCGGGCAAGATACATAGAATGTTGTAATGTTTGCTTTTTCGTTGCAGGCGGAGTCTCAGGGCGATCTGGAAGCAAATGGGTACAGAAGGGTTGTGTTGTGTATGTATGTATTTAGCATGCATGCTATGTGTTTGTGTGGGTGGGGTGTGTTGCCAATGGTGGCACTATGCATGCAGTGCACTATGGATTATATCAGATAGAACTGTGGTTATGAAGAGAGCTGTGGTGGTAAATCCCTATGAGGTAATTCTTGCCTGCACTGTACTCCCAAACATGTGGAGCTCAGCGGGTAGAGATAAGGGTTTTGTGTTGACCACAATCAATAACCTGTTAACAAATATACTGATGGCCTTGGAAGCAAACTCCACAATGCTTATCTACGGATGGTTAAATAAATCTGTGGTTAAACAGAGAACAGTAGTCTCAACTTCAGGGAGGCCATCGAACTTTCCTACAGCACGGTAAACAAGCCATGAACAAGCCCACCAAGCAGGAGTGCCTGGTTCTATTCTAATGCAAAATCAAATAGAACAGGAAGGGCTTGGTAATTAGGTGTGGCATCTTTAGTGCAAACACTACATGGGGTAACTCCAATAGGGTCGGGACACACACGCCAGACTTCAGAGGTAGAAATGAGTTGTCCAGTAAAAAGACTGGTAACCGCAGGTTGCAAGAGGTTATGGAGCCTGCCATGGTGGAGGAGGCCCTAGATATGATGGGGGCCACATCTAAGGCGTTGGCGGAGTTGCAGGGCCATCCGGAGGCTGATTGGTACATAGGGTTACCCTTTCAGGAGCACAATATAGGTGCCTTATGCCAAAATCCCAGGAGTCCTTACGGCAGGACCCTGGTCGAAAAGCGACGGCACCCCGCTAGTCCTTCGGGTGGTTGTTAGCCTGAGCAACTGGGGACTAGCCTGCCCACGCTCCGCCCCTAAAAAGGCCCTTGAACCATGGACCCATGGTGGTCCATGGTATTTAAGAGGGATAATCCCCACATAAATGGTAGCACCAATTGGGTTGGTAATGGTGGATTTTGACCCATCAGCTTAGGTTGGTAACCGCTGCCAGCCCTTGGTTCGCCCGTAAGTTAACCCACCACATTGGCATACTCCTTGTCAGTGCTTGAAATGGAAAAATAGAAGTGCAGGTACTCTGTTACAGAGCACCTGCTTGTTTCCAATTAAGAGTATTACATTTCTCTTGAGAAGTGCCGGTACACTCCTCCTCAAAATAACAAGCATTTACAATGCAATGGTCTCGGCATTGGTAAAGTTAGAGCTATTGGCATTGCTCATGACATTATTTTTGTTTATGTTTTTGTTTTTAAAACATTTAAAGAAACGGCATTGTCATGAGCAATGCCAATAGCTCTAACTTTAACAATGCCGAGACCGTTGCACTGTAAATGCTTGTTAATTTCACTTTCACGAGTTTAGTAACTGTAAAAACTATATCCTCCAGAATGCAAAGGGGCGCTTGTAACACCAATAGGAAATGAAGTAACAACCATTTGAATACTTAAAGGGGGTGGTTACAAGTGGTCAGCTGATCATGAACAAGACATTTGAAATACCAAAACGCATAGATCGTTGTCTTTGCCTATATCCCTGCAAATGAGGAAGTAAGAAAATCATAAAAATCGATCCATTTGTCCTCTTGGCTGGGAGGGTTGTGTGTAAATATTGAGCGGCGTGGTTCTGCCGCAGGGGACTGCACCAACAGTGAGCGCTGCATAAAACGGTGAACTGGAAACGCTTTGGAGGATTTAATCAAACCGGGTGTTGTAAAATTGAAGCAACGATGTGATTAAGCATTTACTAAAGACATTAATTCCCCTTTTATAGATCGTGTTTTCTCTGTTATGTTGACCGAAGCTTGGACTCCATTTTGTATTGTCATGATTCCACGTGTTCCCCACGAGGAGAGTCCAACCTCTGTGTTAGTTGCTCTTGCAATCTGCCTAGTAACAGTCTATAAATAGCTCCTTTGTTCATCTGGCACATGCCCAGACTTGACCACATCTGTTATCAGTTAGCCTTGCTTGACCATGTTTTCGCGGGCTCAAGGAGTGCGTTAGCTCCGCCCACATATTGATTCAGTATCGAAAATGACCATAAATGGTAATGTTCTTCGTCTTCATGTTGTGTCCACCCACTTATGAGCCCCTCTACTGTGTATAAAAGGGGACCATGTACGAAAGTTCTTTGTGCTACTCTATGCAATACTGAAGAGTGTTGTGTGGATTGTAGGACCACCCTTAAGGGTTAATAAATGCTGTCTTTGTACTTTGCAGTTTCCGTGCCAACTTCCTTATAGATTCCATTACAGGAGAGCGAACCCTTGTGTCCTGCGGGCCTAGCTGGGGCCTGTATTCATCAATTGGCGCCCGTCACGTGGGGCGACTCGGCGACTCGGATGCTCGAAGGACTGGTCGCGACGAAGGTGAGGAATTGGGCCGGGGACGTGATCACTGCCAGCGGCGTCTTAGCCCTGGCATCCCAAGGTTTTTCTTCCTTCCCTTCCGAGCTGACCGTCTGGGTGGCGCCGGTCCTCGACTGAGACCTCTTCTGTCGGTCTTGCCGTGAAAGCCGTTTGGGCGATTGTGGAGCTTGGCAGTTGGAATCTGGACTCTTGATTGGTAAGAACCGGTGTACGGTACTTGCTCTGAGTTTTTGAAGCCTGATCTGGCTATTTGAGTTTGATTTGTGATGACTAGTCATATTTTGAATTTGTCTTTGTGAATATATATGCGTTGCAACACATATAGGCAGGTAATGTGGAGAGATTTCTCCAGAGCTGTGTAACTTTGAACGGCACAACGATTAAGTGCCATTTTTCTATAATATTGCATATTTTGCATTATTGCTGAGCATGCCTGCTTTCAGCGCACTCCGTAAGTGGTGCTGCTGTTTTGGGAACCGGTTGAACCTCGAGGAATCTGCTCCAGCTCCCCCAGAGGGGACTCCTAATAGGGATATGTATGTGAAGCATGGTCTTTCTTCCATAATGTACAGCACAGTATGGAGGAAATATACAAAAAAGGATCCTGAGTTGCGATGGCCTTTGTATGGATCGTTTGATATACGTAAGATTGAGTATGTGGAACAGTGTATGTGTAAGCGGCGTGCTCGTCAGGATATGTTTGAGTGTGTGCGGTTGTGGGTGAAGGAGGTGCGTGAGCGAGAGAAGCGTGAGAAAGCGCTGTTTGATAAAGAACAACGGAAGAATGATCATGTGCGAGCACAGGAAGCGAAGCGACGGGAGGACAGAGAGCAGACGGACAGGCAAGAGAAGGAGCGTAGGCTACAGGTTTCGGGTCAATACGTTGTTCGGCAGCCACTTTATCCTGTCCTTAATAATCTTGATGATGATTTTTCTTTACTAGATCGCTCTCCGCCCCCTTATGTCGGCGCATCTGCTCCGAGGCCGCAAGATTCTGGCCCGGGTCCGGGTAAGGTAGATACGCGGTCCATGTTATCAGCCGACCAAATGGCTGAGCTTCGGCAAATTTCTTTCCGTGCACTTAACGGCAAGATATCCATAGAGGAATTATTTCATACTTGGGAGGCGTGGCAGGAGAGAGATAAAGTGTATTTTCTGGGTCATTTCGCGGATGAAGTGATTGATGCTTTCCGGAAACGTTCTGGTGTTTTTGAGCCCGACGAAGTGTCATCGGATGCTAAAGCATTGCGTAATGGTGTTTTCTCTTTTTCTAAGGCTCCAGATACGGTTCGGCGGCTGTTCGCCTTGCGGGACGAGGTGCTGGTCTATAAAGAGAAAGCGTGCCAGCGAGCAGGGAAGGAGAAGCAGTCGGATTCGTGCACAACAGAGGGCCACTCATCCACCTCCCAGTCAGATAAGGATGACATAGTGCATGTTAAACCAATGCGAGAGGCGGCGCCTTTGTATGTTCCTCCTAAAGGAGCGGGGATTAGCTCGGACATTACCTCCGCCGATGCTAAGGGATATTTTGTGTATAATTGGGTTTACACTCCATGGCATAGGGCTGATGTTATGGCATTGAAGAATGCGCTGCCCGACCCCCGCAAGAATCCAGCGGCCTTCTATGAAGAAGTCGAGGGGGCCTTGAATTCTTGCGTTATGACTTTAGCAGATATAGATTTGTTCTTTGGGCTTATTCTACCACCAGATATGTGGCGATCTGTGCGGAAGGTAGATGATGTTGCCACTTTTAAGGCTCGATGGTCTGAACTGGAAGATGAGGATAGGGAGAGGAAGCCTGCGCAGAAACCGCCCCAGAATATTTTAGATCTCCCTGCTGCTATTGTGGCTAAGTTGAAGACAATTATCCCCCCTAAAAAGATTGACTGGAATATGTTAGCTGCATGTAAACAGAAAGTTGACGAGTCAGTTGCGGACTTCTTTACGCGCTTTGAGGAGACGTTTCACGATTTTAGTGGACAGTCGCTTACCGACGATACGGGACGCCACCTTTTCGCGGATAAATATGTGGCTAATCTGCTGCCGGCAGTTGCGGCCCGTCTAAAAGCGAGTGAAAGTTCTTGGTCCTCCGCTACACCGACGGCCCTCCTGACTATCGCCCAGTATTATGAGCGTCAGGAGCAAGAAGCAAAGGGCCAGGAGGAAAAGAAATCGAAAGATTTGAAAACAAAGGTGATGTTGGCGCAAGTCTATGGCCCGCCTCGACGGGGTAGTAGTAGAGGTAGGGGAGGATCTTATGGTCCTCCCTCGGGCCGGTCTGATTTGAATAGGAATCAATGTGCGTATTGTAAGCAATCGGGTCATTGGGCTAGGGACTGCCCGGTGTTGCATGCATCGCGCCAGGGGCATACCCACGGTGGCCCGCGAGGTAGAGGGGGTTTCTCGAACTTTCGAGGGACTTCTAACGAACAGGCTCGTTTTGACTCTGCTGGGCAGCACCGAGATAGATCAAATGTTTTCGATCGCCAGCATCAGTATCAAGCATCAGGAATTGACCGGTCGGGGTACCATGACTCTCAGCATGCATAGGATTGCGTTGGATGGGGGTTAGAATCAGTTGAGGTGCCGGTCGATCAGAAGGGCCCTTATGTATCGGCTGAGGTTTTGGGCTCTACTGATCAGTTCCTAGTGGATACTGGAGCGACACGTAGTGCGCTATCTAAGCAATTGGTTCCGGGGGCTCCCCCATCCGGCTTAATGGTCACATCGGTAGGGTTTGATGGTACACTCTCCCGAAGCCCTCTTTCACAGCCCCTCATGTTTAAGGTTGATTCTTTTTCTGCACCCTGTCCGTTTCTGCTTGCCCCGTACACACCGGACAACATTATGGGTCTTGATATGTTAAAGCATTTTAGGGCTACGATCCGCTGCTCCCCTGCTGGTGTGCGGGTAATATTGAATGACAATTACCCCCGATCTGAACGGATGTGTACGATGTCAGAGGATGCGCTGTTGTCTACCCTCCCTCGTGCTTTGTGGGCGACTTCGGATACTGATGTAGGACAAATGGTGATTCCACCGGTCCACATTAGCGTCCAGGAGGGGGCGGTGTTACCACGCCTCCCACAGTACCGTATTTCCCAGGAGGGGGAGGAGGCTCTCATACAGATAGTGCAGGATTTGATAACGGTTGGGGTAGTCGAGGAAGTCCCCTACAACATTTGTAATAGTCCGATTCTTCCCATACTGAAAAAGGATACGGATGCCAGAGTTTATCGGTTTATAATTGATTTGAGAGAAGTGAACAAGATCGTGATACCTCAATACCCAGTGGTTTCCGATATCACGACGTTGCTTACCTTGGTCCCGCCTACGGCGACCATGTTCTCAGTGATTGATTTGAAAAATGCCTTCTTTTCCATTCCCATTCACCCTGATAGCCGATACCTTTTTGGGTTTACATTAAATAATAGATCTTATCGTTTCTGTAGGATTCCCCAGGGCTATACAGAAAGCCCTAGCATTTACAGTCAGGCTTTGAAACGACAATTGGATTCCTTTATTCTGCTCGAGGGGGTCGCCCTCATTCAATATGTTGATGACATCTTGCTGGCGGCTGACACCCTGGAGTTATGTGAAAAAAGTACGTTATCCTTACTTTCCTTTCTAGCGTCCCGAAATCATAAGGTATCTAGGAAGAAATTGCAATTCTGTAGACCAAAGGTGACTTATCTGGGTCACCTTTTGTCTAAGGAGGGACGTGCACTCACACCGGATCGTATCCAAGTAATTTTGGATACACCGAGACCGTCCACACAGAAGGATGTGCGTGCATTTTTGGGCCTTGTTTCTTTTTGTAGACAGTGGATATTGGGGTTTTCGCACATAGCTAAGCCATTGTTAGCCCTTCTGACAAAGGACACGCCTATCCCAATCCCTTGGTCAGATGAGTGTGATACTGCTTTTCAGCAACTACGACAGGCCCTTTGTTCAGCACCAGTGTTAGGAACCCCTGATTATGCAAAACCCTTTTCGTTGTATGTGCATGAGAAAGATGGATGTGCATTGTCAGTTTTAGTGCAGATGCACGGCGATAAGCAGCGCCCATGTGCATATTTTTCGGCTGTACTTGATCCTGTCGCCCGAGCATTACCAGGGTGTTTTCGCTCGGTTGCGGCGACAGCTGTGTCAATACGCCAAAGCGAGGGAATTGTGTTATCTCATAAGCTGTTGGTATTAGTCCCCCATGCTGTCGATGCCCTGCTTAATCAAACAAAGACGCAGCATTTGACCAGCGCCCGTTTAACGGGATATGAGTTGACGCTTTTGGCTCCTCATATTACGTTGAAAAGGTGCGTAACGTTAAACCCGGCAACATTGTTGCCATACCCCGAAACCCAGCCTGAGGCGCGGAAAGCGCATGATTGTATTCTCGTGACTGAGGAACAAACAAAGGGTCGTATTGATCTCCAGGATACGCCCTTTCCAGATGTAGATGGAGAACTGTGGGTGGATGGATCCTGTCTGAAGCTACCAGATGGTACGGCTTCAGCAGCATATGCAATTACCACATTACAAACGATAGTGGAGACAGCACGCATACCACAGAAATCAGCCCAAGCAGCGGAACTGATAGCATTAACACGAGCATGTGAGCTCAGTACAGGATTATGTGTGAATGTTTATACAGATAGCCGCTATGCCTTCGGAGTAGCGCATGACTTCGGCCTACTCTGGAAGGAAAGAGGGTTTTTAACGTCACATGGAGTACAGATAATGCATGGAGAGTTAGTTCATAACCTTTTAACTGCATTGACATACCCAAAGAAAATTGCCATTGTTAAGTGTAGCGCCCATAGGAAAGTAGTTGATAAAGTAGGAGAAGGGAATGCGTTAGCGGATCGAGTAGCACGGGAGACTGCGATGCAGCCCGGTACTACTGCCATGTATGTAGTGAAGTCACAGGTGGAGAGATGGCATGATGCGAAGGAGGAAGTGCGAGAAATGCAAAGGACCGCTTCTGACAAAGAGCGGGAACAATGGGCTAGCGAGGGAGAACTGGATGACGAGGGTTGCTGGAGAAATAAGCAGATGGATAGATGGAAATTACCCACGGCCTTTGTACAACCTATGGTTCAGATGGCACATGGGCTAGCACATGTTGGAGCTTCCGCAATTGTGAAATTGCTTACCCAAGTCTGGGAGCATCCAGAGATTGCTAGCACGGCAAAGAGGGTGGTGCAGACCTGTATGATCTGCCTGAGGTATAACCCAGGAAAGGGTACTCGAACTCCAGCAGGAGGATTTGTGACACCCACTGCACCCTTTGAGGTTCTGCAGATGGATTACATCCAGCTTGAGCGCTGTAATAATCTGAAGTATGTTCTAGTAGTGGTCTGCGCTTTCAGCAAATGGGTTGAAGCGTACCCTACGAAAGACAATACTGCAATGACTACTGCGAAGCTGCTGCTGAAGGAGTTTTTCCCCCGATATGGCGTTTGTAGACTTCTGTGGAGTGATAATGGCCCTCACTTTGTAGCGGATGTTATAAAGTATGTCTTGAAGGGCCTAGGCATCACTCAGAAGTTCCACGCCGTGTTTCACCCTCAGTCTGCAGGTCTAGTTGAGAAGTATAATGGTACACTGAAGCTTAAGATCGCCAAAATTCAAGCTTCGACGTCTTTGACTTGGCCAGACGCTCTGCCACTGGCGTTATTGTCAATTAGATCAGTACCGCACTCTCGAACTGGCCTTACGCCATATGAGATCGTCTTTGGACGCCCAATGAATATTTGGGGTCCACCAAGACCTAAGGCTGTGTATGATGTACCTTGTGTAATGATGAGCGATTATCTGGCACAGTTAACGGATAACTTGGTTTCTATTCATCAACAGGTCCGAGAGGCGCTCCCTGATCGGTCTACCGGCGAAGGACATGGTCTCCGTCCTGGTGACCACGTCATGGTGAAAGTCTTCGACAGAACGAACAGCTTGGAGCCGAGATGGGTGGGCCCTGAGCAGGTCCTCCTCGCAACAAGGACGGCTGTGCGAGTCTCCAACAGAAAGAATTGGATCCACTCCCTGCACTGTAGGAAGGTGCCGCCCGGATTGGTGGAACCTGCCGTGCTGACCGATCAACGAGAAATTTTGGCTGCAGAGACAGGCCGTGCTGCGGAGCCAAACGCCACTGAGGAGCTCTTTCCGGACCACGCGACTCCTGGAGGAAGGCGATATCATCTTCGACCAAGGAAGTGAGTTTTTCCAGTACCGGGACATACTGTCAGAACGGCCCTTGGGTTAGTGAAACGGAGAGCCGATGAGGCAAGGGGGGGGGATCAGCCCTGCATTAGTGTAGCGACACCCGTCTTGGCCCGCTGGTGAAGAAATCAACAGCTGCCCAAGGGGAAGAGTTCTGACAGACTTCTAGTTTCAGGAAGATATTGGGTTTTATTTTTGTTTTGATATGGAGAAAACGAAAATCCTTTGTGCATTAGGGTTCATGTTGACAGTAGCCATTGTTGGGATAACCACATGGTTCGTGGAGGATGTAACTCCCGCTCGGAAGATTCTTGTGTTGACAACTCCGGTGCCTGAGGAGCACTACTTTTATACATTACCGTATCAAGAGTTGAAGCATCGACAATCTTACTTGAATAACACTTTCATCCAGATGTTGCATCATACCCACGTTGCTACGAATGCTACGAACTGTTGGATATGTGGGATGATGCCAGCTCATCAGAAGAAAGGAGGAACGCCATTTATACCACTTCCTTTCTCTCATAATGGCTCTTGTAGAGCATGGTATACTTTGCTTTTTGCCACTCGGAAACCGACAGTGGGACGATTGCTTTTTAGACTCAATAAAGAATGCCATCAAGACAAGAATGGGTATCCACAAGCGAATGGGACAATTTGGGAGTGGGAAGAGTACCGACTAGACAATGAATCCATCCCCTACATCTTTACGAACACAAGAGACACTGTGGGAAAGGATAAATTTGTGATTCAAGTAGCACAAGCTCAAGCGGACCTGTGTGTCCAGAGTGTGGGTTTCATCCCTGTTGGTGTCAGTGATTGCATTACTGTTTTGAATATTGATGGGTTGAACAATAGTACCTTCTTAGCCTCCCATAATACGTACTTTGTGTGTGGAAATAAAGGTTATTACCGTCTGCCGGCTGGGTGGTCTGGGGTATGCTATGTATCATTTCTATTACCTCCTGTATTCCTAGCACCCGCATCTTATCATAAGGATCTGAAATTATTAAATAATGTGACTGTAAATAGGTATAAACGTACTTTATCAATTGATGATGTAGATCAGACTGACACCAGTCTGCAACAGTATATTGATTTTAACTTAGGACTGTTTTTCTTTGTTGGAGCTGCCCTGAACAGTAGGAAGATCCGAGGATTAACAAGAGTGGTAGAAGCTGTGACAAATCAGACTGCTGCTGCTCTTGGGAATCTTACGGAGGAATTGCAGATTACTAGAATTGTTGCATTGCAGAATCGTATGGTATTAGACGTTATGCTAGCTGACAGAGGAGGAGCATGTAAAATTATTGGAAGTAGCTGTTGTGTGTTTATCCCTGATCATACGCCATCAGTTTATAATGCCATCAATAAATTGCATAAAATTGCAGCTGAGATCCATACAGAAAACGGCACTTGGTCTTTTTCTGGATGGTTTTGGGCGTTAATTACCGTTTGGGGATGGAAGGTTCTAACTGGTCTCTGCATTATTGTAGCGGTTCTGTTTTCATGCTGTATTTGTATTCAATGTGGTCCCTTGCTCTGCTCATTATGTGTATCATTCTGTATCCCTGATAAGAAAGCTATTGCTGATGTTGCCCACCAAAAACGTTTAGCTAAAGAAGTTTAAGGAATGATGACAATTGACATATATGATGATTATCCAAACAAACCGGATGTCTTCAGTAAATGCTGAAAGGGTCGTCTGTTGTAAAATTGAAGCAACGATGTGATTAAGCATTTACTAAAGACATTAATTCCCCTTTTATAGATCGTGTTTTCTCTGTTATGTTGACCGAAGCTTGGACTCCATTTTGTATTGTCATGCTTCCACGTGTTCCCCACGAGGAGAGTCCAACCTCTGTGTTAGTTGCTCTTGCAATCTGCCTAGTAACAGTCTATAAATAGCTCCTTTGTTCATCTGGCACATGCCCAGACTTGACCACATCTGTTATCAGTTAGCCTTGCTTGACCATGTTTTCGCGGGCTCAAGGAGTGCGTTAGCTCCGCCCACATATTGATTCAGTATCGAAAATGACCATAAATGGTAATGTTCTTCGTCTTCATGTTGTGTCCACCCACTTATGAGCCCCTCTACTGTGTATAAAAGGGGACCATGTACGAAAGTTCTTTGTGCTACTCTATGCAATACTGAAGAGTGTTGTGTGGATTGTAGGACCACCCTTAAGGGTTAATAAATGCTGTCTTTGTACTTTGCAGTTTCCGTGCCAACTTCCTTATAGATTCCATTACAGGAGAGCGAACCCTTGTGTCCTGCGGGCCTAGCTGGGGCCTGTATTCATCACGGGAGCAGTGAACGCTGGCGGATTATTATATCTGGAGGTATCCGAAAACGACCTGTGAAACACACCATTCTGAGGCAAGAACCAAGGTAAGCGTGTGTACTGGTCGAGAGAATTGTATTCAATAAACGCATGAGAGCGGATAGCCAGCTAAGTATCGGGGGAGTGTGCAACTGCAGCAAGAAACCGCAATGATGTTTCAATGAGAGCACGCACGGTGTGAAAGCTGACTGGGATGGTTGCGAGCAAAACCTCGGCCGTAGTAAGCAAATTGAAATACTCGAACAGGATGATCGGAGTAGGCAAAAAAACACTGGGTGACCACCGGGAGGGCGGTGCCGTGGAGGGGAGAGCGAGGAGGGGCCCTTGCCCACCAGCCTCCAGGCAGAAGCTGGATAGAAAGAGACGGAAGGGGAAGAGGCTGCGAAAGACGGAGAATGAGGAGACAGCCAGCGGGTGGAGGGACTGATGGGAAGAGGGAGGGACCCGTCTGGCCGCAGCCTGGGCTGGGGATGGGGGCGGCGCTGCATCTCTCCTCCCCTTGTTCCCGATGGGGGGGGTTGGGGACCTCACACACCGGGAAGCCGAATCCTTTCGGAGGCTTGCACCCACCTTGTACAACGGGAGTAAAACATACAGGAACAAATAAATAAAAAAAAATGCTACTTTGTAACCAGCCTCAGCTTGAATGTAAAAAGTTTCTTGGAGTCTCCACAAACTTGTTCCTCGGTCACGTCCTGGGCCCCTGTGATGCTTAGAAGGAGGAGTTTAGCGCGGTTTGCGGGGAGGGGCGCCGCTGGGGCTGGGAAAGCAGGGAATGCTCCGAGTGGGGGTTGGGGGTGGTTTGTCCGGAGTAGGTGCTCCAAGTGCCCGATGAATGGCGGCTGTGTTGTTTGGAGCTGGAGTTAGGAGACTGTGGTACGATCTGGTCCGGTGTGACCAAAACCGGCGGCGCGCGGTTTGAAGAGGCCTCTGGTGGATCGTCCCACAGCCTGCAACCCAGGAGATTAGTTTAAACTAGTCCTTAAAATCTGGTGCCGAGTTAAAATATGACTCATGAGGTCTTGGGCCATCCCACAATATCCGACACTGTTCATTCTCCTGGGCGTTCAGGGCCTGTGTTCGGGGGAAATGGGGTTCATCTTATTTCAGGACATTTCGGGATCTAGCGTGTTTAGCAGGGGGAGAGGACAATCACACCACCGCCTTTCTCCGAGGCACAGCAGAAATGCCTCGGAGAAAGGGAGCGTCCTTTTCGGATTCGGGGGCGTGTTTTGCTGTTGTCTCCTCCCTGAGACTTTTCGCAAAAAACACGCCCCCCGATCCGAAAAGGACGGGGCAGGATTGGAGTGACGGGACCTCTTCTCCAATGGCTGGCCAGCATTTACTAGGCCAGCCAATGGAGAACAGGGTAGAAGAGGGGCGGGTTCAAGCCCCTCTTCTCCCAAGTCATTATCTCTCGCGAGCGAGACTGCGCAAGCGCAGCCATCGCTAGCCGAGACCTAAAAAAGCCCCGGAACTCAGTGAAGGACAGTCCCGGCCCATTTAAAGCACTGCTCCTTGTATGAAATAAACCTGCAGCAAACTGTTTTCCAACAAAATTTGTGCGGACTGATTATTTTGCAGCACGACTACCACTAAGCCCTAAATCCATAGTGCCATTATCGTCTACTTACCCCCACCCACCGTCTGAGCATGCATGAATAAATAAATACAACTTTGTTCTGGGAAAATATTGGTGCAGGTTTATTCCATACAAAGTATGCAATATAATGGGTTATCTTACGGGCGATCCAAGGGCAGGCAGCTGTACCAAACTATGCTGCCCCCGCACTGTGGGATACCCAGACAGTGCTACATCTTTGGTGATTCTCTTCCAGATCACGTGACACGTTGGTCTCGTATTACTCACACCCTTTCCGGTGTGGAGCATAGCAGGGCAAATCCCCGGTTGGTCAGGCCCCCAACCGCCCGAAGGACTAACAGGGCGACATCGCGGTTTTCCAGTAACCTGCTGTGAGTCTCCTGGTCTTTGGCTCTGGCACCCTTACTGTGCCGTGCAGAGGTACCCTTACTCTACCTGTTTGCCGCAGAGTTACCCTTACTCTACCCGTCTGCTTCCAGATCGCCCTGTAACTCCGCCTGCAACGAAAAAGAAAATATTACAACGTTCTACGTACATTGCCTGCCAACCCTATGCCGGGTAAGCGGTAGGGGGGAGACGACGTATCTGGCACAAAGAGGATGCCAGAGAGGTGGGGGGAGGTATAAGTACCCTCCCTGACCTCTTTCCACCGGAAGTGACGCACATAGCGCGCCAAGGCAAAGCACTCAATCCTGAGTCCAACCCTTGGCCATGAACATTTCCTTCTTGCTGGGATGTCCAACGGCTTCCTCTGCTTAGCTCTGACCTCTGCGGGGGATCAACTCAGACCACCAGAGCTCACATTGACCCCTGTAGTTGCTGATCTCACCAAACAGCGCATTTCTCCCTGCAACAGCTCATTTCCAGGCCTCCTGCAAATCTACAGGAAGAGGTCCCTCCCTACTGGAGATGGATGAACCCCCATCTATAACACAATGGCCCTTGACGTTAGCTTGGAACAGCTAGTGTCTGATGCCTGTGAACCTGTGCCAAGAACTGTTCCCTACTGCGGGAAAGCTCCACTGCCTTACCTGACCGAGCCCCGTGCCAACTCTGGACGGGAAGAAATCAGACACCCAGGCCCACATTAACCTAGTTGTCGCCCTTCTAGCACCGTGTTTGCCTGAACACCTGTGTCTCCCATTCTATGGGACGGCAGTCCACTTGTTAGGTAACCGCTCCCAACCCCGCCTGCCTACTTTGGCTAATCGGGCGAGGAGAATTGTGCTTCACATTTGCACAGTCCCTATGCTTTCTAAATCATGATGCATGGGACTATTCAGAACTAGGAGTATGTGGATGAGCAAGAGTGCCCTCCTACCCTTGCCATGCATCCTTTATTCCTTAAAGGAATTCCACCAGCTCAGCTCTCTCTGTGGTGAAACCCCTGGCATACCAGCTAAGAGAATGTGTCTGATTTAATACAGTGCGCCCTGAGCGATATGGTGCCTAACATTAAGGATTGACTAGGTCATACCTATCCCCATCCTAGAATATTGCCGAATGGAGGGGGCAGGGGCATTCACACTGCCCACCGCTGGGCAACCCCAGCAGTGGAAAATTACCTGCTCCGTTAAATTTTTATTTTTGTTGATCACTGGACGTGCCAAATGTTCTTTTACATAGTAGCCTTTTGTGCTTGACACCTTGTTTCCCCATTTCTTGGGATGGCAGCACACTATGTTGGCTGACAGCGTCACCACCCAGCGAGGCAACTATTACTAACCGGGCGGGCATTTGCGCCTAACTGCAGGATCATGTCACCTACCCTTGGTTCTGGGGTGCACTTATTTCGCCGCGTTGGCCAGACGGATGCACAAACCCCTTTGATTGCTAAACCCTGGTGAACACCTTTCTGGTGTCAAATCTGATTTGAAACAATATATGTCTTGTGCCCACTGTTGGAGACACCTCACCCTTGCGTGCAATTACAACTTACAGAGTGCACCCCGCTTGTTTAACTGCCGATGGATCACAGATGCCCAGTACCTACTGACCATCTCCGATCCTGAATGTTTTACCTGCTAAAGTGTCGTGAACCAAGATTCCCAGTTCCCTGTTTAGCTGCAGTACACCTTCAGTGGATCTACTAGGAAATATGACAAACCGCATCCGTCATGTGAACCTTAAGTACACAATTTTCACCTGGGCTTACCTCAAATGAGACACGCTCCCCACAGCTGTAAGGCCAGAGACACAAATATATTAAACCTATTTACTGGGTTTTTTCACTTGGCACCCTTCTGGTTGGTGATGCGGAAACTCCTACCCAGCATAAGCTGACCATCTAGCGTTGACGCCACACCACCCATGTCCCTGGAATCGCCCTCCATTCCCCTGTGCAATACTACTAATGCTAAGTGGGCAATCCATTCAACATTCCTCCTTTGCTGCCGGACTGTGGCCTGTTCAGTTTGATCTGTGGTGGCTGCACCCAGACTTCACAGGCAGCTTTAGTGCTGATAATGTGACCAGTTGACCTTGGGGGAATCCCATGCTTGCAACTTGTAACTACAGCAAGTGTTTAAATGAAATGATCCTGCGTGTCTGAATGAACTGTGCACAGGAAATTGGACTCCCATATGCGCAGTTGTTGTGCACAGCAAAGTGGATGGCCAGGATGAGTTGGGGGACCTCCCCCTACCAGTCTCTGCTGTATTTTTCCCTTAAACAGAATGGCCCGCTGTGCTCAGTGGACCAGTGAAATGTATCCCAAGCCTTCTCATGTGTAGTTCACGTGGTGAAAATTGGGGATACTTCAATACCACTGGAAGGGGGGGAACAGAAGAAGTGCTGGGCCTACTGCCAGCATCTCCCCTGCTCCGTCATGGTTTCCTAAGCACCAGTCCCGTACCCTCCTAGTCCACCCTAGGATTTAACAGGGTTGCCCCCCAACCTGGGATGCGATGCAAGGAATGGCCACCTGCAGTGCTCAATAGTTCCCTGGTAAAATGATCTTCACCGGCAGTTAACCTCGCTCAATTATTACTTGCTGTCCTGTCTTGGTCCGCCCAGCACTCAAAGAAGTGCCCTCTTCCTAGGTGGGGTGATGCAGCGTGACCTACTATGCTAAGAGCAGAGTGCACCTGCTCCGTAACCCCCAGGCTGCTTGTCTGGCCTTCCTAATGCCCAGGGATACCTAAGGCAATGCTTAAATTCCGAACTGGTGTGACTGTGCAAGAAGTGTAGTGAGCCTTCACCCGCACGAGTCGCCCAACCGGCAAGTTGGCCCTGACTAACCTTGTGTTCAGGTGCCGGACTGGGAAAGCGTATCCCATGTTCTATCAACTATTGGGCTGATGGAATGCTGTATGCAAGGTGGGGATGCTAACCTGCCCCAACTCGCGGCCACACAGCTTGCGCAAGCTTGTGAGATACTAGAACATTTTGTATGTTTAGTAAATGTGACACAATGGCTAATGCAGGCCCAAAGTTCTGTGAAAATTGTTGCTGCATCCCAATAATGCCAATGGCCCTGAGTATAAGAAAAGATGGGGATGTTGCGATCCAACTTATGTAAGTGTAGGCAGTGTTACCATCCGTCAGTTAATTGTTCAAGCACCTGCTGCAAAAGATGCATGGTATGCCTCCCTACGAGATAATC
Organism: Triturus cristatus; assembly: GCF_964204655.1. Lineage (NCBI taxonomy): Eukaryota > Metazoa > Chordata > Amphibia > Caudata > Salamandridae > Triturus > Triturus cristatus. Next base: position 127,227,144 of record NC_140585.1, on the reverse strand, counting down.
TGCTAGACAGTAAAACCAAGTAAAGTCTGGAACCATTGACCGCCATGGAACCCTTCGCTATCGCGACCACCTAGTGTTGAGGGGGTGTGTTCGTGATATCCACCCCATAAAACACCCGCCCAGTAGTACCACAACATGACTATTCCGTGTCAGGGTGTTCCAGTCTTAGAACGGTTACCCACTACAACTCTCAGCTGCCCATCCCAGTGGGTGTCTGCAGCTCGATGAGTACAGGCCTGATAGCCAGGGCTGCCTACTGAATACTTAATGGCAACTTTCAAAGTGGATTCCATCTAGCACGAAAACGATTGTCTTACGTGAAGCACTAACTGTGGCCATGAGACATGCACTACAATAAATTGTTACTGCATAACAAAGTCAAATAAGATGCCAGTCCATAGAAATGGAACATGGGCCACACCAATGATGGACCCCGGGTCATGTGACTTAGACGGGTGCCCACAAGACAGGTAAGTCCTCCGATAGCCACCAGCAAGGACTTTTCCAGATATATTAAACTTCCCTCACTCCCTTGATTAGTGCGACATGGCCCTCACATTGTGTGAGAACATTACTCTCGATAACACTTCTCAAACAGGTAATGCGTGAGCTAGTTGTAGCTCCTGACACCCATGGAGTGGCTCTCAAATTGAATTTAAACCTGTTCTTCAACAAAGGATTTATGAATATTGAAGAAGACAGCACTGACCACATCCGGACCCTTCAAGAAGAAACCAGCCGAAACAATCTCAGGCCCTCATGCTAACACAGGAACACACATGACAATAAACGTGCCACCATGTGTCCAATGAGATTAAACAAGTGAAAGGCTTTATTGCATCAGCCAGGCCAAAAGTGGAGTCAGAGCAGAATGGTCTCAGCGTGGGCCAGAATGGAGGAGGCATTTGTGTGGCTAATGCAGGCCCAAAGATCTGTGCAGATTGGTGTCCTTAAGAAAAGAAAACAATAACTGGTCCGCAATGAACCAAGAACCGATAGTGACTTGTGTTGTCCACATGGGAACACAGCAGCACCTCACTAACATTACTGCAAATAATACCTGTGACACCCACCAATTCTTATTTTTGAGGTCCTATTTTGATCGAAGAGATACTTTATATGGATGTTGCTTGGAACCAACACAAACATTTCTGCAAATTAACTAATATTTCTCACACACCACCCTGTGCAAGTCTACATCAGTCGACGTGCTGCTCAAGTTGCTCCCCCCCACGGCGCCGAGGGGGGCTAGTCCTGTTTGTGAATGAACTTCTGTTAGGCAATTCTACCTATCGTGCCGTCAAACAGTCCTGTAAATTATTTACAACAACCTCAAGTTGAGGTACAATATTTATGTAAAGTTGCAATCAGTAGCGTATTTTGGTACACAATTTATTGTGTCTTTAAAAGTCCATCCCAAACTGCCAAGCCAGGCCCTCCCTGGACTGGAAACAAGCATCCTAGGACTGGTTTTTGCATTTGTCACCCTGAGTGGGACGGGTATGCCCAGACGTGGGTACCGTGCTCTCCATGCTCTGGAATCAAGCTATCCTGGCTGAAGAGGGGTGTCCTAGGATGCTTGTTTCCAGTCCAGGGAGGACCTGGCTAGGCAGTTTGGGATGGACTGTTCTCATGAGGCACAGGGTCAAGACTGATTTGCATAATGGCTGGGTTCAAACTGGAATGGCATGGTGAGCAAACAAATGATGGATTTAGGCCCAGATCTCTGGACTGGGGTGAATGTATGACATTGTTCTGCATTCTGTCCATCAACTGTTGTTTTTTCATTTGTCACCCCAAGTGGGACGGGTATGCCGAGACGTGGGTCCTGTGCTCTCCATGCTCTGGAATCAAGCTATCCTTGCTGAAGAGGGGTGAAACCCCGAAACCGGTCCTAGGATGCTTGTTTCCAGTCCAGGGAGTACCTGGCTTGGCAGTTCGGGATGGACTGTTCCCATGAGGCACACGGTCAAGACTGATTTGTATATAACTGGGTTCAAACTGGAATGGCATGGTGAGCAAACAAAATGATGGATTTAGGCCCTGATCGCTGTACTGGGGTGAATGTATGACATTGTTCTGCATTCTGTCCATCAACTGTTGTTTTCGCATTTGCCTAACCCACGCATCCTCCCACTGCCGAAACCGGCTCCTGTCCCTCGCTTAGCCCCAAGTACCACCTTTGGACGTCCTTACACTGGGGCCCGGCAGCACCATGAATCGGGACTGCGAATACACTGGACCCATTTCTGCTGCTCAGGCATCATGGCAGGCCACTTTGTCTACCTGTTGGAAGAAGGCTTCCATGCTCTGGCTTCAACTGGACATCAGAAAGCTGTTTTCGCCCGATCCAGGAAAGCAGGATCAAATCAAACGGATGCTTCAACCTATCCCCCGGGTTCCCAAGAACACTAATGCCTCTTGAATCTACCTGGCCATCTACATGCCTTAGCCTACACTCTCAGCTGGAGAGGGGTACACGTGGCACCACAACCCTCTGTCCCCACTAGCGGTCTATGGCGACCAACGATTGCCCCAGCTGTATCAGATGTGGCCGCTACTGGATCGTGCTGTTCACTAGCCCCATGATAGGGCAGAAAATACAACCCAGAGACAGACGGGGGCCGAGTCCCTTTCCGACACACAACAGTGTAAGATCTCGCACACTCTTGGATTTCCCGGGAGCGCGGTGTCCAAATTCGGCTGCTCTCGGACCTAAAAGAATTTGCACACTGTCAACGAAGTTGCCCCTCATAATACCTTGGTACTTCATACGCAAGGACCGCACGCAATGGCCCAGCACACAGCACTATCCCCACATGTGGCAGCAAGTGCCCATTTTATCCCCCAAACGTGATGAGCACGCAGATCAGAAGAGGTCCCCCATGGCGCACCCACCCGCCACATCCTAATGCAATTAAGATATGGCGGCAGCTACATAGGGTTAGCCTATAGATTAACCAATCGAAATATAAGAACTACACGTATGCACCAAACCCATTGGCGCTTGCGTGCGCTGCCCACACCGATCGTCAAGTCGAGGTCCCCTGCCTCAGGGACCCCCGGCAACTCTGACCGCAGCTCCTCCTACACCACCCCAGGCGTCGTCGAAGAAAGTCTTGCGGGGTCAAGCACTCCCTGTTCGCCCCACGGAATCACTGGGAGCGGCCCAGCGCCATGAGCCATCTGGCACCAGCCAAAGTGCTGCAGGTGCTCGCGCCTGCACCCACACAGCGCTCGTCTATGAACTGGCCCACAGGGCAATGCGAAGCTGGCCGCGGCCTCCTGCAACTTGCAACCCCCTTGCCCCTCACAAGCCAGAAAAACAGGTAGGCACTCTGGCACCACAGCCGCTGGCCTCAACATCTGCACACAATAGACCCGGGAACCCAGGCCGCCTCAAACCCCCCCGACCGTCAACACTAATGAGGCTGCAGCCAGAGTGAGCTACCCCCCCCCCGCACGACCATTCATTAAGAACGAAACAGACTCACCGCCCCCAATGCCCAAACCCAGCCCGGCTTGCAAATCCCAGGCCGGGCTGACCGGGAGGTCGGAGCGACGAGACAGATGGGGAAAACCGGGGTGGGGGGGGGTGCTGATAATGCCCCAGGCTCAACCGTTCAACCCTGCATGCACATCCACGCGCCGCCAGCCAACGGATCAGCAGCAAAGGTGCGATGTGGACACAGTGTGTCCCGCAGGGAACAAGGAGACCGCAACAACACCGACGAGGCTGGCCACCAATTACAGGGACACAAGACCAGCCACAGTCGTGATGGGGGCTGACTCCAGAAATGGAACCGCTGGCAGCGGCATCCCCCATAAGTGCAGTGCTGTCCCTCTCGCCCCCCTGGACCTGGCACGAGCCCCGAACGTAAGCATGTACAACACTGCATATGGACTATCTCTCCTGGTCCATCGAAGTAGGTGGGATCCAAAACCACTTAAGGACTTCCCGTGTGTTGATCCACAAACATACCCCTTCCTGGAAAATCACACTCCCCGTCGGGATAATGAACTCCGGTCACCACTATACAAACAATTAAGCGGTGCGCTCTCTCCCGCTGCGCAGCTGCACAACGAGCCCTTCGACCAAAGGACAAACCCAACTCACCCCGACCAAACAACCTGTGCGGCCAGCCCCCAACCAGAGGTAAGAGCCTCAGCCCGAAGGCGGAAAGACCTTGGTGGGGGGGGGACCATGCCCTCACTGGAACAAAACCGACAGCACCCTTCCCAGCCGCATGCTCACATAGTGCCTCTGTTTACTGCAACGCTGGGGGAAGGGGACGGCCGCGTGCTCCCATGGCATCCTAACGCTTGTGGGCTCCCACACCCCTTCACCGCCATCTGGACGATATCCCCTGGGGCCACCCACCCATACCTGATTGCCCGGTGCAATCCCCCTGCTCCGCAGGAAGCCGTTATGGAACAGAGTTACTGCCTGACCAAGCCACGCTAAAAGGACCAGTGAAAGATCGAGGGACGGGCCAAGGCCTCTACTAAGACGGCCGGGAACAGATGCCCCACTGGCAGCAGGCAGGGTGGACACAACGTCCCGGGGAGCTGTACCAACCCCCCCCACGTGGCAGACCGCAGCCACGGCGATGCCCTTGATATTTTGAAAAGAGGGGGGGATATGACCCACCACGAGGAGGTACAGCTCCGGGGAAACACCGGCATTGAGGGTTGTGACAAAGAGAATGCCAGGCCCCCGTGCTCCAGCCCATAACAACGCCGCGCACCCGGTCATAGTCACTGAGACTCATACGGGCCCCAGGCAGACTAAAACCAGCCGTCCAGGGGCCAGGCTGTGACGGGGCGAATCACCTCGCGATCTAACAAACGACGGCGATTCCCGACCAACGAACCTCACGACGGCGTGTCTGGTGCAAAGAGGACGCCAGAGAGGTGGGGGGAGGTATAAGTACCCTCCCCCGAACTCTGTCCGCCGGAAGTGACGCGTCTAACGCGCCAAGGCGAAGGACTCAATCCTGAGTCCAACCCTTGGCCAGTGGGTGGCGTATGCCCAAATGGCACTAAAGGGCCGCCCATTGGGATGGCCCCCTGCGGGTCCCGCGGACAGACGCATTCTCACTTGCTAAACAGGCTTCTCATCATTTCCTTCAAACCGCCCGTTCTTCCTCAGCGACTGCTCCTTTTCATTTACCACCTCCTTTACACCAACAGGGGAGGGGCTAAGGTGGGGGGCCACAGGCTCAACAAAGACGCACACTTTCCCTTGCACAAAACGTTTATACATACACACTCCTCCCTCACACCTTGCAACAACCTTCTCACCTCCTAGCAGACGCTCTCAGCAGTGCTCCCCAGCAGCATCACCTGATGCCAGCGTCACAACAACCCGCTCCCCGGGCTGCTTCAAACGGGGCCCCGGCCTGGCTCTTCAGCCCAGGGGCCCCTGGCTCTGTCTGAGGATGGAGGATTGCAGCGGGGGCTGCACACAGGGAGTGGGGAGGGAGAGAGAGCCGGAGGAGGGAGCTTGGTTGTAAAGGGGAAGAGAGGACCCAGGAAAAGCCCAGGTGTGTGAGTGTCTGAGAAAGAGGCGCTTTCTATTTTAAGCAGATGGAAAAAGAGTTAAGAGTTTGCAAAAGTCCTTCGAGCCAGATTTGAACCAGCGACCTAAGGATATCAGTCACTCCACTACAGTCCTCCGCTCTACCAACTGAGCTATCAAAAGCTCGGTTGGGTGGAGGTGATAAGGCGCTATATGGCATGAGAAGTGGGCCCGGAGTATGCCCATCTGGGGAGCTTTCTGTTTCCAACCACTAACTCAAGGTCTTCATAAGGCTGCGAAGACCCCCCTCACGCCCCTCAAAAGGGCTGAAAAGAAATAAGCACACTACTCAACAGGCACTTCTCAGATACATGAAAATGGGGAATTACAACCCTTAGCCTTTGCAATAGTTCTCTCCCTGGATGGTTCCGGGGCTGCCTGCGTGGACACTTACTTACAGGCTCTTACCCTCTGCGCGCTTGCTGCTGCTGCTGCTATGTGTGTCCAGGGAGGATTGCTTCTGTCTTGCTCTGGCTACACATCTCCATGTTTGCCTGATTTACAATGAAGTGCCCATCAGTGTGGTGTTTCTCTAAGCAAAGCCCACAAATGAAAAGAAACAGGCCTCCTGGATTTGCCAGTGCTACTTCCAAGTGGTAATCCATCCTTTGTGAAGAATAAGCTTTGATAACCAGCATTCAGTATTCCATCAGTGTTTTGTCTCTGTGCCTGAAAGGTGACGTTGTTATTCCCAGGTGGCAGGTCAAGAAAACGAAGAAATGTATGTAATAAAAGACTTGTAATTTAAAAATTCTTAAAAAGTGTGTTTAGATGTGAGTAAAATAAACCCATAGAGAACCCACACTGAAAATCGAAAAAGTCACCGTCCCAGACCGGGAATCAAACACGCGCAGCAGGAGTGAAAACAAGGAATCCTAACCACTAGACCACCAAGGAAACACTTTCAGACTTTCTCAGCACCTACTCCAAGACACAGTGTTAGGCTGTGAATGCTAATGAATTACAGTAGGTAGAAAAAAGCACAGAAGGGGGATGGGAGCACACTGCTACCTCCCAGCAGAGTTCGCCCCTTTGCATCCTGGTACATGCAGTTCAATTTAAATGCTTACTTGAAATTTTGCAGAGTGTCTCACCAAAGTTGGTGCAGGTTAGTGCTGTTAATCTCTAGACGCATGTGTTTCTGGATTTCATCCTTCTTCAGTAGAGATCACAGCACTAACCTGCACCAACTTTGGTGAACCACTACAGCTAAAATTCAAGTAAGAAATCACTGTGAACTGCATTTACCATAATGCTAAGGGGCGAACTGTGCTGGGAGGTGAGGCAGTGTGCTCCCATCCCCCATTTGTTTGGAAAGGCTCCCTTGAGCCACTGAGCTGACGAGCTCTTGGCGATGCACCTGTGCGCCAGAGAGAGGTACTGAGACCTGAGAGACTATGGCAGCCTTTCCAGCAACCCCAGAAGGAATTTTCATTTTTTATCTCTACTGAAGACGGATAATATCCAGAAACACATGTGTCTAGAGATTCACAGCACTAACCTGCACCAACTTTGGTGAACCACTACAGCTAAAATTCAAGTAAGAAATCACTGTGAACTGCATTTACCATAATGCTAAGGGGCGAACTGTGCTGGGAGGTGAGGCAGTGTGCTCCCATCCCCCATTTGTTAGAAAAAAACACACATCAACAACATAACACACTCAACCTACTGTTTACTAAACTTAGGAAAACATCAACAGACACAGAAAACACATTGCTTTGAGGCACACTGTGAAGAAAGCAATTTACTGCACCTTAACCCCTTGGCTGCGGCAGGAATTCCGCCGCAGCGCTGGGGGGGGTTTGGGGGCAGCGCGGTGGTGCTGTGCTCATGACGAAGCCACTCCGTCATGAGTCACGGTTGAGCTGTGCTCATGACGGAGTGGTTCCGTCACGACTCCACCCACTGCGCTAATCGCCCGCACAGGCGGGGAATTAGCGCCGCGTGGGCAGAGCGGCCGCCACCGGCCGCAGCATAACGGAACCACTCCGTCATGAGCACATCGCAACCGTGGCTCATGACGGAGTGGCTCCATCATGAGCGGGGAAGGGGTTAAATGGACTCAGATCTCTGGAGAGTTTCCAAGCGTGGAAGATGCGTGGGACATTCTCAACACACAACTAACTGGAGTGCAAAAACAGCAAGAACCAATTGACCATCCAGAAAACTACCAGCTACCATTCTAAGTCAGCGCCACTTTTAAGGGACCCCTGCAGTAGGGCAGCAGCCCTTCTCAGGGATCCCTGCAGCTCGTCCAAGGCCTCGACAAAGCTCTCAAGTAAGTCCAGATCAGAGCATGAGCGCTTTACCCAGCCTTGGGGTTTTCTTTGGATGCTGAGTCCACTCGCACTCAGTTTAGAGTGTTAGAAACAGGACTACAAGTCCCAGAACACACTGCAATAACCTGACTGGAATTTGGTACTCATGCCTGGACCTTGGGAATATAAGATCTCTGACGAGGATGATGAAGACTGCACATACAGGTAGGGTGACCAACTGGCATGGGTGCAAATTCAGGACAGTGAATGTTAAAATTCAGGGCAAAGGGTCAAAATTCAGGGCAAAAATTCATGGCAGGGGGTCGAAATTCAGGACAAAAGGTATGTTTTACAGTCACATCAGAGGAGGTTGCAGAATAGTATATAAGGAGGTAAATAGACAACCACTGAAGTACAAGTGAAAATACGTTTATATTAGGTTGAGCCAATTGTGCACTTCATGGTTTTTCAGTATGCGCGCAGCTTTGAGCAAATGCGCAGGTTTTTTTGTGGTAACAAAACCGCCAACACCCCACCTTTCCAGCCTGCCAGGGAAACGCCTGATGCCCAGTCTGGCCAATGGTGCCCCTCATCTTCACAAAGACCCTTTCTTGTGTGTCTTTATTTCTTTTATAGTGCTACTCATCCCAAGTAAGTAGGACAGGGTGTTGGAGTGCGTTACATCACACACATTTTATATAGAGACAATGACTCATAAATGTGAAAGTCAATCTATAGGAAATGTACTTAAGATAATGGGGGTTACAAGGTGCAATCGTTCTTTCATCCATCATTCAATCTTTCACCATTCATTCTGTCCTTCCATCTGTGATCCCACCCATATCAATATTCAACCATTTGCAAACCCATCCATCATCTATCCTTCCATCCATCCACCATTCCACTCATCCATCCCTTCATCCACACTTTCACTCATCCATCCCTCCATTCATCCTTTCACTTTATCCATCCGTACACTCACCCATCCACTCATGCATCCATTCACTCATCCATCCAGCCATTTAACCTTTCACCCATCCAGCTATCCTATCACTTTCTCATTTATCCACCCAGTCACTCATCCTTCCACCCAGTCACTCATCTTTCCACCCATTCACCCTTCCAGTCATCCATCCATCCTCCCTTTCTCTCTACATCCTCTTTTCACTTAGTCATCCATCCTTCCATCCACCTATCCATCTACTCATCCCCTCGTCCATCTACTCATCCACGCATGAATCCTCCCATTGACCCTATCACTCATCCATCCTATCACTCATCCATCCTTTCACTCATCCATCCATCCTTTCGAACATCCATCCACCCTTTCACTCCATCACTCATCCATTCATCCTTTCTCTCATCCATCCAACCTTTCACTCCGTCACTCATCCATCCATCCTTTCTCTCATCCATCCACCCTTTTACTCCTTCACCCATCTATCCACCCTTTTGTCCATTTACCCTGCCTTTCACTCACTCATCCAGCCTTACATCCACCCTTTCACTCATCCATCCATCCATCCATCCATCCATTTATCCTTTCACGTATCAATTCATCAATCCTCTCATCAGTTCACACATCCATCCACCCATTCACTCGCCTATCATCCACCCTTTCACTCATCCATCCATCCACTTTGTGCCTGTACGTTGTAAAGCAGTACACTTAAATAAAGATAAAAAAAGTTTCACCGACATATAAAACAATTCCTCATTCAGAGCCCGATCCATCCTTTCATTTATGTAGCTTGCAAAAAAAACAGTAGCGTAAATGCATTTTATACATCATGTAGTACTTTGATTTTGATGTAAATAACAACCCTTCGTGCACGTTTCTTTTTTCAATGAAGTACACAGAAGCATAAAATGAAAAGGCAGGAATCCTTCCCAAAAAGTGACTGATTTAAAAATTGCCTGTGATTGATTGGAAAAGTTGAGATTGCATTAGTAAATGTTTTACTTATAGGGGATGATGTCACTAATGAAAAGCGTCAGTAAACAATAAAAGGATTACATTTCAACCGTCATGCTTTCAAACTATAGGCTGACTATGAAAAAAAATGTAGGCGGACTATGAAAAAAAACTTATCCTCCCCGTCGGGGAATTGAACCCCGGTCTCCCGCGTGACAGGCGGGGATACTGACCACTATACTAACGAGGAACTGATGACCTTTTTGGTCATGAGCACCTACTTGTGGAGCTCTATAACCCGCCCTCTCCCGCCTATAGAGCATCTTTTCAATTTCCCAGTTCCTTGACCCCACCAATAGAGGGCCACAGGCTCAACAAACACACACACACTCCCTGACACAATACACACACTCCTCCCTCACACCAACCTTCTCACCTCCTAGCAGACACTCTCAGCAGCATCACCTGATGCCAGAGTCACAGCAACCAGCTCCCAGGGCTGCTTCTGACAGGGCCGGCCTGGCTCTTCAGCCCAGGGCCCCCCGGCTCTGTCTGATGCTGGAGGATAGCAGCGGGGGCTGCACACAGGGAGTGGGGAGGGAGACCCGCCCGCCCGCCCGCGCGCGCCAAAGGAGAAAGCTGGGCTGTAAAGGTGAAGAAAGGAGGCAGGTAAAGCCCAGGTGTGTGAGTGTCTGAGAAAGAGGCGCTTTATATTGTGAAGCAGAAAAAAAATCCTTCGAGCCGACCTAAGGATGTCCGCATTTCACTACAGTCCTCCACTCTACCAACTGAGCTATCGAAGGCTCAACGCAACATACTGAACACCGCTCTGTATGGCATGAGTATTTGGCCCAGAGCTCACATATTTGAGCAGCGTTCTGTTTGTAAACACCAACTCAAGGGTTTGCTAAAGCGCCAAACCCCACACTGGAGAGTTTCCTTTCCACAGCAACACCCCCTGGCACCCCTCAAAGGGCTGAAATGAATCAAGCTCACCACCCGTCCCAGTGTTTGCAGGAGGGAGCAGGTCTGCTCCAGCAGGGAGCCCTGAGCTCGGCCCGGCACTCCCGGAAGAGTCTTATTTTATTCACGGTCGGTGCCTTTGTAGTGTTTCTTTCGTGTCCATGCATTTACCCTCCACTTTTACGGTGTATTTCAGCCTCCTATCGCTCTCGCTGTAGCTTGTTTTCATGGCGCTGCTTTTTCTTTTAACAAGTGCATAACGCTTCAGAATAAAAAGATTTGAGACAGAAATGAGCTTTTAAGTGACGATAATAAGCGCGCACTTTTCTTTCATGAGATGTAAATTGCAATAAAAAGACGAGAGACCTGATTACTGGGAGTGCTTTGGTTATTCGCGTATTCTTTTTCTGTTCTCTGTCTGAAACTTCCGCGGCTCTTGGATACTTCTAGACATATGTTCCTCTGAGGGACACTATTAGCTTCTGCTCGGGTATTCTGAATGCAGGCATCCGTGCGTCGGCCGCTTGTTGTTCCTTCTTTACTGTACACGGGAGGCTCCTGTGCTGAGTGTTGATGTACCTTTTCGTGGTTTTTAAGACAGCAAAACGGTTTAAAACTTGTACCAAAGCTACCAGTATCACTGATTATGTGAACACGTATACTGAATATGGCACTTCTGCAGGTATCACTTAATGGCACTTACATCTATGCCACGCTCCCTGGTGGTCTAGTGGTTAGGATTCGGCGCTCTCACCGCCGCGGCCCGGGTTCGATTCCCGGTCAGGGAAGATACATTTTTCCCTACATTAACGCTTTAATTCCTTCTTTATTTTTAAAACATGCTAAATTATACATTAATGCAGGTATAACGTCTCAAGGCAGACAAGTGGTTGACATATACAAAAGAGACACGTTCTACAGCCGCGTAATCTTTAGAGTGTTTTTGTTTTATTTAATAGAACATTCCATTTTACTTTACATTTTCAGCCGAAAGGTGCCCTTTCCAGACAGACTCTAGGGGAGCTCGCACATGCGGCGCGGTTACCACAGGTGTATGTTGTGTCCACTCACTGACAACGGATACATTTGTATACTTAATTGATAACTCAAGGTCATTTTGGGCATCTAGGGCCTTTAAATAAGTTACATTTCTTTATTTTGCCTGAACACAGTGACATTTTTAGGTCGAGCCTGGGCAGCGCATGCGCTGCTCTGCCAGGCACGCTGTATTAACATAGGGACTTGAAGCTCCACCCACTCTCTGCCCACATTTTTCATTGGCTTGTGTCATTGTCCACTGTAAACTGTGGCTGTTCCTTTGTCATAACGCTTAGTAGTCCCTCCTTAGTACCACCTTGTCTCATTTTGTAACTCCCATGGCAACACCCCCTGTTGTTACTCGGTAGGCTTTAATTACATCCCCTGAGCACTATTTTCTCAAATAGCTTTGTCCTGACTGTTGTTGCAGGCAGGACACGCTCTCTCCTAACGCTTTAAAAAAAAAAATGTATAGCGCGCATTTGCCAGAGTTTAAGCTATTGGCATTAAATACGACAATGCCTTTTAATCAATCTTTAAAAAAAACTTTTTAAATAAAAGGCATTGTCATTTACCATGCCAATAGCTCGAACTCTTGTAAATGAGAGACCTATTGCATTGCAAATGCTTGTTTATATATTCTAATGGTAGTTCACAGATATATATAAATGTCTGGGGCCTGGGCCAAAACGTAAAGTAGCCAAAAGTTTCTGTCTTAGAACTGTGACCATCAACAGACCGAGAGAAAGGAGTCCCAGCTACGATAATGGTGGAAAGGAAAACCAAGGGGACACAGGGCAAAGGACAGAGTGACAGTGGGATCACAAATACTAAACACAGCAGCACAAGAACACAAATCACGCAAGGGGAGTAGCTTCGAGGGGGTGTTTCAGGTATGACAACCCCAAAAAATACATTCTTGGCTTGAGAGTTGGGTCTCAAGACCCTCAGTCAGGTCTGTTTATGTCTGTGTCGGTTTTTCATATCACCCCCCGATTTTACTGTGAGGTTTTAACTTGTTCTTTTTTCTGGATTAGGAATGTCAATATATTTAGGCCCTGTTTTACAAAAAGTTTGCATCAGATCACATCACTTTATTGATGCAGCCCCAATGCAAAATCCTTTTTGGTATTTACAAAGCCACACAGTTGGTTAATTTGCATGGCTTTATTAGAAAAAGCAACAGAACGCAGCACATCGCTATGCCATGCCTTACTTTGCACCAGGTAGGCGTTCCATGGGTGGTGCATGGTAATTCTCGTGCATCCAACCATGGATTTTAATGTCAACACATATTTACAAAAAGTTAAAGACATGGGCTAATGCCAAAATCGTGCCACCCCCCCCACCTGCGGCTTGCGTAATGAGAAAGAAATATCTGTATTTCTCCTTGTTACTTCCTCTTTGCATGTGTGCTGCATTCTGCTGTACACATACAAAGAGTGAAAAAATCTCCAAGGGTAGTTGCAGGGTGGTACCCCGTTCAGCACATAACCTATCCTGACTGTCAGGCAGATAGCCTTGCACTATGGTGGAAGGTGCCTGCGTTGGCGCCAGTGTTTAATTTGAGCTTTGGTTTCTAGTGCTCGGCACTGGTACTTAACTGTCAACACTTGCAACAGTCTGCCACAAGGTGGCCCTGTCTGGCTAATTTAGAGATGACCACACCAACAGTCAATTATTACTTAAATATACACAGGGCCACTGGAAATATATGATTGTGCGGCTGCGGTGATTTTCACATGATTATAGATTTTCAGCATTCATATAAACCATAATCTGCTGCATAATCTGCAGATTTTGTAAAAAAAAATGGTTTCTAGCTTAGACAGTTAAAAGGTTACTACAAACTAAGCAACACGTGTGGCAGTGCAGAGGAAAGTCTTTTGCAAAGGTTGAATGGTCACCTTTCTGTTGCTTCTTGCTGTACTTGGGTGTTACACTGGTACTAATGAGGTGCACCCAATGCCCAAAACAGGGTTAACAAGTGTAAAAAGTAGTAAATAATGAAGTAATGCTATTTAAAAATGTTCTGCATTACACTGCATAATTTGCCTTTTCCTGACGCATGATTTCCTCAATCCTGCCACATAATTTGGCCCTCTCTTGCCGCATATTTCCAGAGGCCCTGAATATACAATCAAAATTAATATTACTTGCTGCCCAAGCCATAGTTATAGTTTTGAGGGCCCGGAACAGCCCGAACTGTCACACTTGAAGGAGTGTGATGGTTAGTAGTGGTGTTGTTACTATCATTGGCAGCATGGCAGGGGCGATGTGTAGTGCCAGCTGCAGTGGCCTCCTGAACAGAGCCCTGGCCGTTATGTTTTTACAAATTAAGTACTGGTTGGCACTAGGCAGCCTGAAGTGCAGCAGCGCACTGAGAGCCAGAGCAGAACTGCACCATTCCTGTGAAGATATGGCTCAGCTCTGCTCTCTTCAGGTGAAGCAACAACGCACCTTTGCTTGCTGTGCTGCGTTGCGCAACTTCTTCCTAAATAAAAATATGCCAATTATTGACCAGTTTACCAAAAAATTATCAAATCTGCACCCATAGGAGTACTCTTTGAATGGATGCAAATTTACGACTTTTTTTAAATTCACAAAACTTGGCATTAGTAGACTTGGAAAGCTACGCCAGTCTCAGGTTTCGAAGCGTACTACTGGCAACCAAACACCCAAAAGGTGTTGGGAGGAGCGCATGCAAATAGTGTAACTATTGATAATCCCTCCGTTTAGCATTCCAGGCCATTGTTTTTTGCTCACTGAGCCAGTTTGGATTCAGCAGATGGAGTAAAGACAGATGGTGGAGGAGGTAACTGCCTTTACTACGCCTACCAAATTAAGAGATGTTCACAGCCCAGGGGATATCTCTATCCATTGGCAGGAACCACCATCGTGGCAGTTCCTGTCAATGTAGAAAAAGAGTAATGGATGGTGTAGGAAGCTGGCTCTGTATATGGTATAACACTACGTGATTATATATTGCAAAGAGTCCTGAGATTCCCCCAGAAGTGTACAGGGCTCAATGTAACCCCAAAGTGCACTATTGGTGGTAGTGTGGTCGAGCAGCCTTAGGCCTAACACAGAGGAGTGTAGGACATTTGTTATGCACACAGTGATTAATAAATGACACATAACCCACAAAGGAGATCAACACCAACTTTATAAAAATATGTTTCTTTTAAGATTTATTTTAAGACCAAGAAATACGTAAAACGGTAAGTATGTACTTTTCACTTAAAAAGTAGACACTTAGTGCAATTTTCACGCTGTGCAATGTTAACCGATGGGGTAAAACAAGAATGCAGTTTTTCAGATAAGCTTATGACTTACAGATCCAGTCTTCAGGGTTTCAGGACAACCAGGCAACCAGACAAGGTTCAGATTGGCACCACCAGCGTTCTGCACTCAGCCGCCCCCGTGACGCTGGTGAAAGCTAGGTGGAGGGTCAAAATGTCAATCCCCTCCATAGGGTTACCCCATAACGGCAACTCTCCATCTACCCATTACACCTCGAAACACCAAGAGGACAAGCGCTTGGTGAGCTGCCTTATAGAACAAGTATCTGCAATGCGATAGGTCTCGCATTTGCGTGAGTTTGAGCTATTGGCATTGTAAATGACAACGCCTTTTATTTATGTTTTGGTTTTTAAAACATAAATAAAAGATATTGTCATTTACAATGCCAATAGCTTAAACTCTCGCGAATGCGAGACCTATTGCATTTCAAATGCTTGAAGGTATCGCTGAGTTGCCCCCTTCTGTCTCCCATGGCCCCTGAAGAGCTCCCCATTTGCTATGAGTTAAATGAACAAACGTGGTCACAATTGTGCACAAGAGACCCTCCTGCCCTCATGCAGTAAGAGAAACTCATTAAAGAAAATATTGCTTACAGACTAAAGAAGACGTACGGTGTAACAACCGAAGTAAAAGAGCCAGTACTCAAGGAGGTTACAAATGAAGACAAGACGGTACTAAGGAGGGACTAACAAGCCTAGAAACAAATCAGAAGCCAGCATTTAAGAAGGACAATGACAGAAGCCAATGACAAATATGGGCGGAGAGTGGGTGGGGATTTAAGTACATACTCCAATACAGCATTGCTCGCATAGGTTCGCATGCGCTGCTCAAGCTCGACCTAAAAAACATAACATAACATATCAAGCATATTGTGTTTTTAACAACCCCTCACAAACTCAGGGCTCAGAGTTGTACGGGTGCTTGCACCGCGTAAAGTGCAGCACTGAGTATCTTTTGCACACAAAATCTTTTTTGCATTTCAAGTCGACGGATATACAATGCTGAAATCCCAGAATTACAGTCCCACAATCATCTAATTGAAGGGGGCATAACAAGGGAGAAATAATGTAAACATATATACAGTTTCACTCAAAGTCAGATTTTCAAAAACACTGTGACCTCCTTTGCATGAAATACTGATGCCAGTGCGGTGGTACTTCATCGGCTTAAGACGCTTTTTAAGCATGGTGCTGTACATTCATTTTTCCACCAACACAGAGCTGTAGAACAGATTTTCATGTAATGTTGAGTTGAGTATATGTTACTTCATCAGGCTAGCCTGTGCTAAAAGGGATATCTGTCCCCGGTCACCTTATTTGTTGAAAGAAAATTAAGTTCCTGTAATAGACATGTTCTATGCTAAACCCCAGTCCAGTAATCGTGATCAGAAAATCTTTTGAGATTGTTTTCAAATGGTGTGGGCTTTTTTTGAGTGCGGTCTCCTGGGTGGCTTCTCGATGGCTGCTTTCATGTTATTGTTGTGTTGACCTCCAGAAGGTTTTGCAGTACTCCAGCGAGACTCATAGAACCGCTGAGAGGGACCCAGAACTTACAGAACAAATTTGTGTTCACTAGGAAGTAAGAGTTTTTAAAAGTTCAGGCCTCGAGGTTTCCAAAGTAAGAAAGGTTTCCTGCAGGTTTTGCTGGAATTTTTCCGTTTGCCTGCGTTATGTATATCGTGGTACATAAAAAACAGTATCGCGGTATTTGCGATAGACAGAGAAACAGCATCTCATTGGCCCAAATCATTAGTTTCATGTATAATATCTTACTCTTATTAGGGAGCAGTCTCTGTTCTTTCTTTCCCAATTTTAGACATGTTTTGGGAACTGAGCCACAAACAATATCGGGAGAACAAAAACAGGAACACCACTCAGGTGAGCAGCAGCAAGTAGACCTGCGCAGCACATCTCAATCCATCCTCTGGGATTTCTTCACCATTCCTCCAGGTGAAAAGAAAATGTCAGCGAAGCTGGTGTCCTGCAGCCTCTGCAACAGGGAGTTGTCCAGATGTAGTGGGAAGCAGTCACGGCTGGCATGACTCGCGGGTGTGGGGGCGGGGGATGCGCACGCAGGGGTAATTTTAAATAAATAAAAAAACTTACCTTCTGCGTTCCGGCCCCAAGTTACGTCGCCCTCGCAGAAAGCAGTCGCAGGCAGCCTCCCTCCCCTAAGCCAATCACAATGCTACAATGGCAGCATTGTGATAGGCTGGGATGCGGACCATACAGGTGTCTATGGGGAGGTTGTTTTCTCCATGCAGCCTGCATGTAGCTTACATGGAGAAAAGGAAGAATGTCCATGACTGGTTTGGTCGGCCTGGGGCCGACCAAACAGTCAGCGCCCACAGTATTGGGCTTGCCACTCCTCCCCGACCCGCCCATCCGACCGCCCCCACCTGTCAGTTTCACATACCAAGACTCAGCTTCCAACGGAGCAGAATAACTTTTCCCCAGCTCCCAAACTCCACTGCGAGCTCATAATTAAATCCGCTCACGGTAAAGAGGGGGAAAGGGGATTGGGAAAAACAAGAGAGACTGCCACTGCTGTGCCTCTTCCTAACTGGATTCTCAGCAAGGGTTTTCTTTAGCACCTGTAAGCACAAAACACAATATTACAACTTCTTCACTGGCCCCTCCCATTCACTTCCCTCAAATCCTTTCTAAACACCTCTCTCGCTATGATCAATTCAATTCTATTACCTTAATTGCACAGTGGTTTAGCTTCTCTCCTTAATTAGTTTGACAATATAGTTTTGTTTACTTCACGTATATATATTCATGCAAGTTCTTTCTGTCTTTTCATATCTCATTTCATAGATGATGTTGCTAATTTCAATGGTGGTAAGTAGAAATATATATACATATTTATATCTACTTAGAAAAGAATAAAGTGCGGTCTTAGTTTGTTAGCTGTTCATATTTAGTAAGTTGCGCAGCAAAATGTTGAAGTTAAAAATAGAGAGAGCTGAGTCCGAGCTCTAGATGTATTGTCTTATTACTCGGAGAGTTCTATTGTCTTCAAGAATTCTCTCGCAATTAAATTGATTTCACCAATGCTTGAGAAGAGCGAAGGACATTACCTTAAAAAAGGCCTTGACTTACTTGGTTCAATTCACTCTTAACACTTCTTCCTTCTTAGTACTCAGAATTTGACGAAGTGAGCACCAATGGAATTCTCTCAAGAAGAAGAAGTTCCGACTGCTTCGAGAAATACCTGTTACAGGGAGACTCTCTACTGGATAGTAGGTAAAATGACCAGCAGAAATAACAGGCAGAGAATGCGAGAGGAAACACTACTCCCCAGAAGAATTCCTGTCACCAGAGATGCGCTAAGCCAAGACACTGCTTCTTCTCACGAAAAAACTGTTGAAGTGCGCAGCGAGCATAGAGCATGAGCACGATAACTGCAACACTTCCTCGAATACTAGAAACACTAAAACGCTCACCTCAGTTACTATTGGTGGCAGCCATATTGAAATTTTGCCAAGGGCGATAGGAAACAAATCGCCCTAAAACTGTTGAAACCCCTGTGCAATTAGTTGGTGCCATTTGACCGATGATTTACTAAGCACTCTCACATACCTAACCCTTGAACAGGAATAAAATCGCTTAAATTTGTAACTGCATCGCCCAGTCCTCACAGTACCCCCCACCAAAACCCCTTCTTCTCACTCCTTGGGCTTCTTAGGGTGGGTCTTGTGAAACTCTTGAACCAATCTAGGGGAATGAACAAGTGAACTGGTCTCCCATGATCTTTCCTCAGGACCAAAACCCTTCCAGTCTACCAAATAAAATAACCTCCCTGTCTTGAACTTAGAATCAAATATTCTTTTAACTTCGAATTCTTTTTCTGATTGAACCTGAACTGGGGCTGGTGGCAATTCTTTTCTCAAATCAGGTGGATTTCTTTTAATCAATGATACATGGAACACTGGATGTATTTTAAACTTACTGGGAAGTTTGATCTTTACACTGACTGGGTTTACCATCTTCTCTACTGAAGAAGGGCTAACAAATCGAGGTTGAAATTTCCTGTTTGTCCAAAAGCACAACTGCGGACCTCCAAGTCCTGCACCTCAGGCTAGTTCCAATAAGTACGTTGTCTGCGCAAGCACAATCCCAGCTCCAGCAGATGAATGACGCTGCTGTGTTCCAGATCAAACAACATTTTCTTAAAAGGTGGGGGTGCGCCGATCATAAAGTCCAAAACATCAGGTAGTGAAGTATAACATTTCTTTATTTTTCAATTTATAAAATTCAGCAATCAGAAAGACTTCAGCCAACGCGTTTCATTCCCATACCGGGAACTTCATCAGGGTTCTTAATCCGAGGATTTCTTGATCGTTAGTTTGTAGGATGGTCCAGGCCCGTGTATTGCACTGTGGCCAGTGGGAGGGTCAGCAGGTATGATAACTCCTGTCATTCAAGATCTGGACGCCGCATGCGCGGTCCTCCTTCCTGTTCCCTTTTAATCGCATATTTCAAGTGGAGATCCAAATCTTATCTCCAGGCTCAAAATCTGGACTCTCTAGCCTCTTCTTGTCTGCCTGCTTCTTATAAGAATCTTTTGCTTTTACTAAGTTATTGCTGGCTACCTGATATGCCTTCTGCAATTCTCAAACTACTACCTCCACTGCAGGTACATCGTCCTCTAGTCTTCCTACTAACATGTTGGGATGTCTGCCTGAATTCCAAAAGAATGGATAATAGCCTGTGGAAGAGTGTACTGAAGGGTTATAGGCAAATTCCGCAGCCCAAATCAAGGTCAGCCTATCCCCTTCTTGGTCCATAAGATGCAGGCGCAAGTACTGCTCCAGATCTTAGTTTACCCTCTCTGTCTGTCCATCAGTCTCGGGATGGAAACCAGTAGACAACCGAGAATCAACTCCTAAACTCTTCAAAAAAGATCTCTAAAAATGTGAAACAAATTTTGGAACCCGATCGGAAATCACTACCATAGGAATCCCATGAGATCTTATTATGTGTTGGGTGAATAATGTAGCCAACTGTGCAGAATTGGGGGTGGAGTTTAACAGGACGAAATGACTCATTTTGGAAAAGTGATCAACTACTACCCATATAGTTGAGTACCCCTGACTAGAGGGCAAATAAATTATAAAATCCATGGAGACGGTATGCCACGGATAAGGGGCCATGGGTAAAGGCATGAGCAAACCTTGTGGAGCCTGTCTGTTGACCGTTCCCTTGACACACTGTTCACAAGATGCCACGTATTGTCTTACCTGAGCTTCCAAGTTCGGCCACCAAAATTCTCGCTTTATAAGCTCTAGAGTCTTTTTCACTCCTTTGTGTCCAGCCAACAGATTGTCATAGAGTAGTTGAATGAATTCAATACGTAACTCTTCTTTAGGTACATAGAGGTTTCAAAGGTAATAGGGGTTTCCATTCTTTATTTCTCTTCCGGTACCACTCTTGATTTAATCTAACATTTCATCTTCTGGAAAGCTATTCTAGAGTTTATCTTCCAAGTCAGTGTACAAAATTGTTCCAATGATCTTTTCTTTGGGGATAATATGTCCTTCCTTTGAGACTTCTTTACCTTCTCCAGTATTTAAAAAAGACAAAGCGTCTGCTTTTTCATGACCTGATCCCGGCTTATAAATCAAAACGAAAATATAATCTGCGAAGAAGAGTGACCATCTCAATTATCTGGGTGTAAGGGTGCTAGCTGACCTCAGAAACTGCAAATTTCAATGATCAGTGAAAGCTGTGATTTCCTGTTTCTCTCCCAGTAAATATGTTATGTTATGTCATGTTATTTTGTATTTATAAAGCGCCTCCATTCCTGGAAGGCATCCTTAACTGCTAACAACTCCTTGTCTGCTATAGAATAGTTGATTTCTGCAGCAGTTAATTTTCGGGAACGATAATCTACCAGATGAAGTTGACCTGTATCCTTATGCCTTTGCAACAGGATTCCTCCGATGGCCAAATTTGAAGCATCAGCTTCCACAAAGAAGGGTTGTTCAGGACTCGGATGCAACAGAACCGGAGCTGTAGTGAAGGTTTCTTTCAGTAGCTGGAAAGCTTCCTCCATTTCAGTATTCCAAACAAACTTTTTTCTTCGGTAAACGAGTCCCCTCACCTTTTCAGAAAATGTATGCATAAAGCGCCTGTAAAAATTGGCGAAGCCAATAAAACTTTGTATTTCTTTGACTTTTCGGGGAGATAGCCAATCTTTAATTGCTCTCACCTTGGCATCATCCATTGACACTCCGTCTGGAGACAAAATGAAACCCAAAAATTCCACTCGACAGGTATGAAAAACACACTTTTCCAACTTAACATTGAGTTGGTTATCCAACAATCTTTCCAAAATTGTACGCACATGCTTAACATGTTCTTCCATGCTTGCAGAAAAAATAAGAATGTCGTCAATGTATACTACGACGAAGCAATCCAAAATTCTCTGAGTATATCGTTGACAAAATGCAGAAAGCAGCTGGAGTGTTGCACAGGCCAAAGGACATGACCTGATACTCAAAAAGGCCAAAGCGAGTTCGGAGAGCTGTCTTCCACTCGTCGCCCTCTGCCATTCTTACCAAATGGTAGGCCCCTCTCAAGTCCAATTTAGTGTAAATACGGGCTTCCTTGACCCGATCCAAAAGTACAGAAATCAATGGCAAGGGGTAATGATTCTTTTTGGTGAATCTTTTCTTTGCTGGGGGCTGAACTGTCGGCCGGGCTTAGCTCCGCCGCTTGTTTGGCCGGGACTCTCTTCGTTGAGCCTCCATCCTTGGTCGTATCCTGCCTCAGCAGAATCCCGGGCCGGGCTTTGCTCCGCTGTCTTTATTGGCCAGGCTTTGCTCCGCCATACCGGAGATATATTTTGAGATAATATTAACTATGACCAGACGTCGAGTAAAACCTGCAATGGATAAAACATATAATTCTATAGATAGGTATCTGACCAAAGCAGTTAGTGCTCTGGCGGAAGAAATAGATTGTACAGAAAGACGCATTTCAATGGGAACAGCTACAAGGGTGGGGAACACGTTAGTTTGATTGCAGAGATCCACACAACTAGGGAGGAAGGACCGACTATTACAGATTGGGTACCGGATATGACATCTGACATAGCTATGGCTGACATGGAGAACTTACATGTCTCACGGATTTCTATTACACCGAATTTATCTAACTCACCCCCGTCGCCCCGCCTATAAATTCATCTAAAGGGGGCAAAAGGAGAAATACAGACCAGGGAAATATCAGGTTAGCCAAAGAAAAGCAAACCGTCACAAGAGGGACTTTGACAAAACAGAAAGCTGCATTGAATAATGACCAATTTAAGTGTTCTTTCAGTATGGAGGCTCTTATTGAGAAAATAACTGAGTTAATCCGGCCATTACATGAAAAAATTCATAATTTGACAAGAGAGGTACATAAACTTGATGGATACATGGATAAATTTAGATTACAAGACCAAACAGTTAATCCAAAAGATCAGATTAACGTGATTTCAAATAATGTCCCCATTAATTTGGCAACCAGTAACTCGCCAAACATAGCGAGGGCTGGCCCTAGTTTAGGTATAATTACAGCCAGAAATTCAGATAATGGAAAAAATGTAGAGGTACCAAATAACTTACCTTATGAGAAAAGATTTATGCCACCAACAGGTAAGGAAAATCAAAGGAAAGAGACCATGGAGCAGGCAAGAGGGTCACGTAACATAGATAATCCCAAAATCACTGATATACCAGCAGTCATTAGCTTACCACCAGAATGCGGGGCATATGTCGCTGTTCTCTCTAATGTACCTAAATTACGGGAAGGTCAATTAGAAACCAATGAAACTTTAAAAAATAAAACACTGTATTGGTTATCAAAAAACTGTGGCTTTCCCACAATGGGGGCTGATCAGATAATACTTACTCAAAGAGTTGGATGGATAGGCCCACTACCAAAAAATTTTGATGGTGACTGTATAATAATTAATTTTAGGTCACCAGGTTGGGCGTACAAATCCCTACTAAATGCCCCTCCCCCTTCATGTTGGGATTTTAATACAACACTATTGCCATTGGGTTATTTTTACAGATATTTGCCAACAAGTGATTACGTTGCTAACCAAAAGGCATACTATTCTAATACCAATTCAATGCTCCTATTAGTATCCCGACCTACATGTTTTTCGATCCCGTTGTATAATAGGTTCCAGCCCCTGAGCCCTATGGAGGATAATGATTGACGTGAGAGACTTGAGGGTGTATCCCCAAATGATGAAACTGATGGGAGGGTAGTTTATAGACCAATCGAAAGGGGAAATGAAATCAGTAAAGAACAACTCCCATATATAGACCCCAAGTAGGTGGATATAGGTTGTGATAGCACTGGGAGTAACAACCTTGTTGTTATAAATAATGCTAATGAGTTAGTAATTGGGTCACAGAATGCAGTGACCCCGGTGAATGTAGCCGCAACTATAAATCCTACCACTAGCCAAAGAATGCCAACAATAATACAACGGGGTTATACACTTATGACATGGAATATTGCAGGCCTTGGCAAAAAATTAGATACCCCTTTTTGGCAGGACTTTATTTCCTGTGGCCATGATTTTATTTGCTTACAGGAAACATGGAGTACAGTCCCGGTTGTAGTTGAAGGATATTCATCATATTGCTTGAGTGCGACACCTTCCATAGCAGGAAGAGCTAAGGGAGGGTTGCTGCTGCTTATATCAAATAAATTACTTGGGTGCAAAATTATAAGCTACTCATCCATTCATAATCATAGCCAAGTACTGAGATTCGAGTTCCCAAAGGGCAAGGACTTGGTTTTAATTAACTATTATAATTCTACCTTTACCAATGATAGGGGAGGATCATTAGATGCATTGGAAAAGGAGAAAGATAGGGTATTGGCACTCTCTGGTAAACTTGCCATTATTCTATGGGCTGGCGATTTTAACATACGAGCATGTCTTTCAACACAAACTAACTCATGTGGGTTTATGAAAACCAATAGTAATATTAATGGGAACCATGATGACTTGTTACATTTTCCTCACTGTAGATATGGTATGATTATAAATACAGCAATGGCAAAATTCGACATTGATTTATTAGATTGCTCAATGAGAAAGGGCTATATTAAATGCCCAACTTTCACTGGGCGGAATGTTTCTAGTAACATAGATCATATTTTAATTTCTAAAAATAGTTTCTATACTGATCTATGGATATCTGAACAGGTGGTGAGTGATCACAATAGCATTTCTATAGTACTTTTAGACTGGGGTAATAAACGAACACAGAGGAATGTATCTCGGACATTCTCCCTGTTAGGCCCATTGGCATGAGAATTAAGTGGGTCGGAGTAGACCCACCCAAAGTTCAAAAGGAAGTGGTCACAAACTGTAGAAAAGAAATTGATTACTGCCTTAGTGAAGAGGTCCTCCCTGATATCCTGTTAGATGCATTCTCTGATATAAATAGATCAATTAAGAGTTTACTAACTAAAAGCACTAAAAACTCGAAAAAAACTGGCTCGAGGTGGTTTGACTCAAAATGTACCCTTGCATTACAGAAACTGAAATTGACGCTGGGGACCAAACCCCGAAATCAATTGTATATACATGAGTTGCGAGTTGAATATAAGCAAGTTATATTGGCCCACAAAAAAGAGCTACGAGCGGATGCATGGGACAAATTAAGTCTGGCAGCCAATACTAATAACAGTAAACTTTTTTGGGAAACTGTAAATAGTCCCTTCTTAAAAGACAATTGTACCCCAGAATTAACGTCCTATGTGAATTGTACAGAATGGATCGAACATTATACTAATATTTTTAACCCAGACAGGGTGCATCCAACTGTACTTTCAAATGATGATTTTACGTGGCCTACATTGCCCATGTTAATTGACGTGGAAGAAGTACAAGACGGGCTAGTTAATAGTAAGGGGGGAAAAGCACCAGGTCCGGACGGAGTCCCAATCGATTTATATAAGAACGAAATGGATCTATGGGCCCCAATCCTTACGAGGGTTTTTAATATTGCGGCTCTATGGAATTTCCCAATATTTTAGGGTCAATCATTAATTATCCCTCTTTATAAAAAGGGTTCCCGCTCTGAAGCCTGCAATTATCGTCCAATATCTTTATTGGATGCGTCAATAAAGGTTATGAGCAGGGTTCTCTTAAAAAGATTGGAAACCTGGGCCTTGGACTATAAGATTTTATCTCCTGTTCAATATGGATTTAGGAAAGGCCTAGGTACCTTAGAACAATGTGTGAACCTTGATTTGCTAATTAATAAATATACATCAGTTAAAGGGGGTAATTTGTTTTTATGTTTTGCTGATTTAAGCAGCGCCTTTGATTTAGTGGACCACTCCCTTTTGTGGACCGTACTGCTTGAATCTGGGGCCCCGAAAAGGATAGTATTCTTTTTGGCACAAGTATATGAGAGACTATCCTGTAGTGTACGATATGGGCCAACCGGTGAATGAACCCCCTTTTTTTATGTAAGAAGAGGTATCAGGCAAGGGTGTGTTTTGGCCCCCCTTTTATTTTATTTATTTATTAATCAAATAGCCACGGTTTTAAGTCAGATTTCTGCAGATGCGCCAATGATAGACAAAAAGGCAGTACCAGTAATATTATATGCCGACGATGCTGTTTTATTATCCCGTACCCCGATAGGCCTTCAACGGCTCATTAATAATTTTACAGATTTTATTAAAGGCAGGAAACTCTTAATTAATAAATCAAAAACTTTTACTATGACATGTGGCAAGAAGTCGAACTCATCGAGGTCCTTTTTTTTAGATGGTTTTAAAATTCATGCAGTTAAATCTTTTTGCTATCTAGGTATTACTTTTGCTGCAAATGGTAAATGGACCAATGAACATGAAAATATCAGATATAAAATGATCAGGAATACGAATGGCATATTTAGGTTTGCAGCTAAATTAGGGGATCGGAGGGTAAAGGACATGGTGAACATATACATCGTAAGATGCATCTCCTCAGCCCTGTATGGGGCTGGAATATGGGGCCATTGTCCCGCTGACCAACTCCAGTCAGACGAAAAAAGTTTTCTTAAACGGTTGCTAAGTGCACCTGCCTCAGCTTCCACTGAGTTAATTCATCTGGAAACTGGTCTTAATTATATTTCTGACTTGGCTGCTTTGTGTCCCTTTCTTTTATGGCGTTCCATCTGCTCTAAGAGTGAAACTGAGTTCACACAGTCGATAATTAAGGACTGTTTAAAGTTGGACCTTTGTTCCCGTATACCGTGGATAAGTTACATCAACCACTGGTATAACCTTTTATTTGATTTTAATATCCTTGATGAGTCCGAATATCCAATAACATTATCTAAAAAAGAGATAAAAGATTCCTTTATGTCCTACAAGAGGGAGGAACGAGCAAAAAAAACTAATTGGGACCCAAAGAACACTTGTGTTTTATAGGCAACTCGAACTCAAAAGTGGGCTTCAGCCGTATTTGGTAGATGTGTCAAGATCTTCGCATCGATTTGTACTAACACGCCTTAGGCTGGGAATCGCTCACCATCTCGTAGCCTTCCCGGTTATGGGAAAAAGCTCCAAAGTGAAGTGCCCATGTGATAATATTTCTAAACAGAGTTGCTGCCATTTTTTACTATTTTGTAAATTTTATGTATCACTCAGGAAATGCTATTTAAAGCCGATCTTTTTAAAATATAATACCCGACTAACTGTAAATGCTATGAAATTACTATGTAAGTTGGAGAGCCCAGATATTTGTTTTTTTGTAGCAAATTTTATAATGAAATGTAGAGCTGCTAGAAAGTCGATAGTACCATGACATTCTGCTTTAAATTGTAAATTTGCACAAAAGCATTTGCACAAAAGCATATGTCACTTTATAGCAAATTTGCACAAGTTTCATGTACTGTAACAGTTAGTCAGATGGTTATTTGCACATCTGGATTCTGGCATTTGACAATTTATAGCATAACGCACTTTGATGTTTTTTTCATGAACATGTGTTATAATAATTGTATAGGTCGAGGAATAATGATAAATTTGTGTTTATAACAATTATACATGAAGAGGAGTACCGATATTTTAAATTTTGAATTTTATAAAGGTTGATATAATTGTTTAGC
The DNA here is from genome assembly GCF_964204655.1 of Triturus cristatus. NCBI lineage: Eukaryota > Metazoa > Chordata > Amphibia > Caudata > Salamandridae > Triturus > Triturus cristatus. The sequence goes on along the minus strand of NC_140585.1, from coordinate 127,199,956 downwards.
TTATATGGTTGTGTTATGCAAACCGAATAAAAGCTTTTTGAACTGAACTGATTATTTTTGGTGACTTGATTCAGGGCTCGATAATCAATACAAGGCCTAAGCTTTCCATCTTTCTCAGGGATGAAGAACAACAGAGATGAGACCGGGGACTGAGAGGGCCGAATGAACCTGTTAGTTAAATATTTGTCCAAATATTCCTTCAGATGAAAATTCTCTGCTTCCGAAAGGGCGTAAATTCAGCTACATTGCAAGGACACACCAGTTTCAAGTTCGATCCTACAGTCGTATTCCAGATGTGGGGATAATTTCTTGGCCTCTTGCTCATCAAATACTGATGCCAAATCATGATAATCCCCAGAATCTTTTAAATTTCCACCGCACAAATCATACAAGGGTGCTCAGCCAAATGGGAGGATGGTGATGACTGAGGATCAAAGGTACATGAGTCAAAGCAATGTTCCTTACAGTATTCGGTGTTCAAATCAATAGTCCTTTTGGCCCATTCGATCTTCCGATTGTGTTCGGTTTGCCATGGCAGCCCCGAAATAAGCTGAAATTGAGGGGCGTCAATGAGACTGAACCGCAAAAAACTTCGGTGTTGACCTGGTCCAATCAAGGTTATTTCTTCTGTGTCATAGGTAATGGAACCTGACGAAAGGTTGGTGCCTTCAACTGCTTGAACTGGCTCCGGCTTTTCTTTCTTGATGAAATGAATTCCTAACAACTTAGCAAATTTAATGTCGCAAAAATTGCCAGTGACTCCTGAATCAATCATGACCGAAACTTCATCCACGTCAGTAGCTCCAAATTTGATCGAGCTGGAAATTATCAAATGAGGAGCAGAAGATTGCATTGTATTTGCGAGTAGTTGAGTATTTGGAGTTGTCTCCTTAGACGCACCCACCAGAGCAACTCCTCCTACTGGTGTTCCAAAGCTTGGAAGTGTTATAGGTGAAAGAGCGGCGGCCGCTTCTTGCTCTCTTTAATTTTGGGATGACAGTGAGCAAGAGGTTGGCCGAGCAGAGGCTTCTGTTAGGGCAGTATGGGACATTGATTGAATGGTTAATGGGCGGGCCTTCCCCAAAAAGGACTTGTGGGTGATGTAGAGGGCCTTAAATTTACTCTCTCCTGAATGGGCAGGCAATGCAGGGTGTTCAATGCAGGTTTGGTGGATTGCCGATAGAGGATTTTGAGAAGCAAGCAAGCTGCACAGTTGTGAATAACCTGTAGTTTGGAGTTGGTGGATTGGGCGGCTCCCAAATAGAGCACGTTCCCGTAGTCCATGTGTGATAAAATCAGTGCTTGGACCATTATCTGCCTAGTAAGGAATGGGGGAAGAGGAAGAATTTTCTTCAGCATCCTCAGCATGCCATAGCATGTGGCCGATAGTTTAGCTGCTCCAAAGTCAAAAGTCAGGGATTGGTCCAGACTCTTGATCTATTTTTTAGGTACTGGTGGGGGACCAAGACAATTTGGCCACAATAGCCCAGAATTGAAAGTTGGAAATTTGCCTAAGAGCATGAGATCTGTCTTGTCTCCGTTTAGTTTAAGGCAGGAGAGCTCCATCCATTTCGCTACCTTCTCCAGACAGGGACCTGAGCATGAGGTCGAGGTTCCTGGGTGATTTAAGGACACAACAATCTTGTACGAAGGTACGCTGAATTTTGAGATGTACATCAAATATGGTATTTGTCCCATCATGTATAATGCATTGTGGAACAAATATACAAAAGGGGATCCCATGTTGAATGGCCATTAGAGGGAACAATGGACCCTCACAAACTCGAGTATCTAGAAAACGATTGTTTTTAAAGAAAGTTCGGCCAGTTATGTTTGACAGTTTGCGTATGTGGAGGAAGGAAGTAAAGGAGCGGCAGCTCAAGGCAGAGAAGGTAGAAAGGAAATGAGAAAGGAAGACAGAGTATCATAAGCATAAGGAATTGAAGGATAAGAAAGTTCAGGAGAAAAATAAATGTTTAGATCGAGAGCATAGATTGCTAATATCTAAGGAATATATAGTCAGACCGACAGTAGAAGCACAAACCCACCAAGAAGATGTGGATTCAGATATTGATGGATTATTGATTTAACGACCCCCACCCCCATATGTACCTTTAACACTTCTTCCCCCTGGACTACCAAATGTCGTTCCCCCTGTACTTCCGGCTCCACCTCCTTTGCCCGCGGTTGTCCAGCTCCCTATTTTTTAACCAGTACCGGTGCATCCATTACCCCCACCCCCCATTCCAGGCCACTGCACCTCCATCCCAGGCCACTGCACCCGAAATGACTGATGCTCCCGTACTTTCTGGATCTGTCTTGAACCCTTGAATTCTTCATTCTACTGTATCTCAGTCATATCAGGATGCGATAAGGTTGATGGTATTAAGCTGGTTGAGTGATCTAGAAATGGAAGTAGGAGAAATGATAGATCAGATACAGGATTTTTCTGAGGGAGAGCTTCTTTGTCTCATAAATAAGCTTTCTCATCAACTTATGTTCCAATGTGAGATGACTACAGAACAGAATGGCCCTGATGATGTTAGAGCTATTAACCAACAGTGTCAGATAGGAGCCTTCCCTGTAAGTAGAGTTAACACTGCCATAGCAACGAAAATTGGATATCGTAATGAAAACTCTTTCTCTCCTCGAATAATACCTATGAGGGAAGCTGGGCCACAGTTATGTTATGTTATGTTATGTTATTTTTATTTGTACCGCGCACAGCTGCCCCAGCAAAGGGGCGTCCTGGCGCTTTGAGAAGGTGAACACAACACAGCACTATAAGCGGACAAAAGGAGACGAGACACAACAGATAAACTAAACAAATAAAAAGGTCTTGATAGCCCGTCTAAACTGAAGGAGCTCATCGATGGCCCGGATTTGTGGAGGAAGAGAATTCCACCAACTCGCTGCCAGGACTCGAAAGGAGCGGCCACCAATTCTGCTCAACTTAAAACGCGGGACCACTGCTAAGTTCTGGCCTAGCGATCTAAGAGTGCGAGAGGGGACATAGGGGATCAGCAATTTCTCCAAGATTTGTGGGGGAGTACCCTTTAGGATTTTAAATGCAAAGCAGAGAACCTTAAATCTAATCCTCTGCTGCACAGGGAGCCAGTGGAGAGAGCGCAGAGTATTGGACACCGAGCATCGCCTAGGCAGACCTGTCACCAGTCGGGCCGCAGCGTTTTGAACCCGCTGGAGCCGCAGAAATTCTGACTGGTTTATCCCTGCCAGTAGGGAGCTGGCATAGTCCAGGCTGGACAGCACTGATGCTTGGACCACCAGCTTCCTTGTGGGTGCATCAAAGAATTTGAGGATGGGTCGAAGTCCTCCAATGATGCCATAGCAAGAAGCCGCCACCTTCTTGGTATGACTGATGAAACTCAGAGAAGGATCAAGCCACACCCCCAAGTTTTTTATCTCTGCCGCTGGGAGGGGTGTCACACCCAACTCCGAAGGCCACCATTTGTCATCCCACAAAGCCACCTGTTTACCAACCACCATAATCTCCGTCTTCTTGGTGTTTAACTGGAGACAGTTGGAATTCATCCAGTTAGCCACTTCCCGCAGACCATCACAGAACCTGGGAGCCTCCAGGTCTGAGTCCCCACTCAGTGTGACCGCCAGCTGCGTGTCATCTGCGTAAGAGACCATGGTCAGGCCCCACCGCTTGATGACCGCAGCCAACGGTCTCACATACAGATTGAAAAGGGTGGGACTCAGTGAAGACCCCTGTGGGACTCCCTGGTCTAGCGGGTAGGATGACGACTTACCGGGCGGGATTGCCACCTGGAATGACCTATCCGTAAGGAAGGAACGAAACCAGTGCAAGGCGGAGCCAGAAACGCCCACCTCCTCAAGACGCCGAATCAGAATCCCGTGCGAGACCGTGTCGAAGGCGGCACTAAGATCTAATAACAGTAGTGCCGCCGTCCGACCGGAATCCAGCACGGAACGCAGATGCTCGACCATCGAGAGAAGGGCCGTCTCCGTGCTGTGACCCGCACGGAACCCGTTCTGGGTAGGGTCGAGAATGTTAAGCCTACCAAGATGGTCTGTAAGAGTGGCATTCACATGGGCCTCCGCTATTTTCGTGGCCCAAGGGAGAAGGGAGATAGGGCGGTAGCTTTCAGGTTTAAGGGGGTTAAGGGTCGCCTTCTTCAGAATTGGCGTGACTACTGCCTGCTTCCATCTAACGGGAACCACTCCAGAAGAGAGAGACAAGTTGATCAAGGACAGCACCGGGGTACGGCAAACCGGTGCCAAGGTCTTGAGTTGGGCCGGTTTCAGCGGGTCTGCCGGAGATCCAGACTTGATTTTGGCGCTGAGAAAGTCAAACACCTCCAGAGATAAGGTGGGTAAGATGGAAAGACATTCCCCCTCACCTAAGGTGCGACCAACCTGCTCTAGCATCAGGGAACCCGTTGGGAAAGTGCGATAGATGGCTTGCACTTTTTCATGGAAGAAAGAGGCCAAACCCTCACAATGTGAGTCCGAGCATATTTCCACTGCAGTTGCTCTCTTCGCCATCAAGTCCTTTAATACTTTAAAAATAAGTTTCGATGCATTGGCAGAGTTCTGAAACTGTTGAGCATAAAAGGAAGCGCGAGTTTGACACACTGCCCTGTGATAAATCTTGACCTTGGCCAGATAACATATTTTCAGATCTGGGTCGTACGACTTCCTCCATAATCTTTCGGTCTGTCTACAGGCCCTCTTAAGAGATGCCAAGGAAGTGTCATACCAAGGGCTCGGCTCCTTCCGGTGACACTTGGACCAACACATAGGAATCAGAGAATCGAGGGCACTAGATATCCACTCACAGAAAGAGTCGTATCCACAATCGACCTCGGTGAGCGGACCTAAAGGAACCTTCTCGAGCTGATGGTAAAAACCCTCCAGTCTTAATTTGTTCCAGTGTCGTTCAAGAACAAGTCTATCCTGAGATAGAAAAGGAGAGTCAGACAAAGAGCATGCCGTTTTCACCAGCATGTGGTCTGTCCAGACCAACTGGGAGGAACCAAGAACTCTGAGTCCTTCTAGATTTGTGAAGAACGGGTCAAGAATATGATCACCTTTATGTGTGGGGAAAGTAATCATCTGCGAGAGCTGTAAAGCCTCAAGATCCGCCAGAAAGCTCCTAATAGAGGGTAAAGAAGGGCAGTCCAAATGGAGATTAAGATCTCCCACAACATTAAAATTTGCGCATCCTAGTGCCTCTATGCTAATAAACTCAGGAAGAGCAGCCCTAAAAACAGAGTCACAGCCCGGAGGCCGGTAAATTAATAGCCCAGAGAAGGTAAACTGGTGACTAAACGCTATTTTAAATAGGGCACCCTCACACCCCAAAAGTTCAGTGGCTTTCCACTCGCAGGGATAACACCGTTTGGTAGCCATCGCAATACCTCCACCTCTAGTCGTCCGATCTAAAGTGAAAATAGCATACTCTGGGGGAAAGGCTAGGTTAATTATCGAGGAGTCAGAGTCCTGGAGCCACGTTTCCGTCAGAAAAAGCACATCCGGCGAACCATCAATAAGAAGGTCGTAAACCTCCTGATGGTGCTTTACCACAGATCTGACGTTTAAGCTCCAGATACTCAGGTCCCGTTGTCCTATCCTCTTTATAACAGGCCCCAAGGAGCGTATAAGAGAGGGGGGTTCCAATGACCAAGCACCACACCTACAATGATATGGGCCACACAGCGGGACTACAGGCGAAAACTCGCAGCGTATACATCGGTCCCGAAGGGCCAGTAGATCGGCTCTACTATAAGTTCTCAAAAGTATAGTCATGATGGCCAGGTCCAGAGTTCTGCCGCGAGCCGCGCTTCCTTAGCGCGGACGGGCGCAGACGGGCAGGACTCTGGCACGACTCCGGCACAGCGAAGGCACGCCCACTGCGCGTAACCGCTGCGCGTTGGAGGGAGCTTTAAATAGGCGTCCCTCCACTCAGCCGGAGCGCTAGACCGCTCGTCAGCAACACCCACCCAGAGTGACCACCACTCCAAGATGGCGCCCAAAGCCAATCCCACCCCAGAGACCGGACCCGCCAAAACAGCGGTGAAGGAACCGATTAGAGTGCAGGTGAGGGGGTTACAATAAATCCTATTAAAATCAGGGCAAAATACAACTAAGAAAAACACAAATAGTTATAAGGGTAGCTTTAAAAATGATAGCGCGGTATTGAGGCGCATAGCGCGATGCAAAGCGCGAGTACCTTCTCAGGGCAGTCCACAGGGCAGGTCACCTTAAATAGGCGTCCCTCCACTCAGCCGGAGCGCTAGACCGCTCGTCAGCAACACCCACCCAGAGTGACCACCACTCCAAGATGGCGCCCAAAGTGACCACCACTCCAAGATGGCGCCCAAAGCCAATCCCACCCCAGAGACCGGACCCGCCAAAACAGCGGTGAAGGAACCGATTAGAGTGCAGGTGAGGGGATTACAATAAATCCTATTAAAATCAGGGCAAAATACAACTAAGAAAAACACAAATAGTTATAAGGGTAGCTTTAAAAATGATAGCACGGTATTGAGGCGCATAGCGCGATGCAAAGCGCGAGTACCTTCTCAGCTCAGTTCATTCCTTTTTGCACAATTGGATAGATACGCCCTGGAAAAGGACGGATGTACTCACTTTAAGAGCCTCCTTACCAGACATACGGAAAAATCCTAGAGGATTTTATGATGATGTACAGGCAGCAATTGATTCCTGTGTCATGACCTTAACAGATATTGATATGTTTTTTGGTATGATCCTGCCCCCGGATATATGGCGACTTACTCGGAAGCAGGATCATGCTATTGATTTATGAGGAGACTGGACGGCCATCATAGCAGCCGACAGGGATAGGAAACCTGGTCAGAAACCTAGTCAGCTTATACTGCATCTTCCTGGTAACATAATTACTTACATAAAAACGATGGTTCCGGCCAGGAAAATATTTTGGGCACTTCTCACTGCTTGTAAACAAAAACAGGGAGAGGCCGTCCTTTATTTCTTTACTCTCTTTGAGGAAGTGTTCCACAATTTTAGTGGGCAAGACGCATCTACACCTACGGGTGCACATTATGGGGAAGTCGCGGTTGGATTTCTAGAAGTTAAGGACACTTAGGAGTGGACTTTGATCAAACCCCTTTAGACTTAGGGGGTTCTAGGGCAAGCACCCACGGGAGCACCGGAGTACACGAGTTACCTCCCCCAGGGAAGCCGGGTGCATTGGTGTCAAATGGTGTCAGGATTTCAACGGCGATCTACTGCAAAGTGCTGCTGCCGGGAAGAGGAAAAGCTTCCAGTGTGATGAAAGCCTGGATCGAAGATCAAAAGAACCTGAAAGCAGAGGGAACAGAGTCTGGGACACTTGCCAGTGACCAGGGGCACGATAGACGAATGCCCACCGATGTCGGGTGTTTCAGGTGTGAAGAGGTGAAGCTTGACTCTGCGGCCACGAGGACCAGGAGGCATCGACGATGATCAGGAGCTGGATTCGAGCTGTCCCATGAAGGATGTCGAGTGCTGCAGTGTCGGTTCTTGGATTGAACACAACAAGCCTTGGCAATGGCAACCCACGCAGTAAGAGAAAAGATGCTTCAGTGCAGACCATTAAGGTCCTGGGGACTCCCCAAGCGATGGAGAGTCAGGGCATGCCTGGAGCAACCAGGTATGGCCAATTAAATTTAAGAGCTGCCTTCACAGGGACCTACCAGTCGACGGACCAGGGATCGCAAAGGGACCTCGAGAGGAATCACCCAATACCAGCCCACGGGACACTCGGTGAGTGTAGGCCAGTAATCTTCGGTGGAGACACTGCTCGGGGTAGCCCAAAGTACAGCCTCAAGGATCGACGAGAAGCATATGCACTTTCAAATCTGCAGGGTGTCCAGGGGTTCCAGTTCCACGGTCCCCACGAGGGCTACGCGCCTCAGATTTGCTGGGAGCTCGGGTCGGCCTCTGGGAAACCTGGGAACCCACCTCCTGTGTTGCTAATTCTTCGAAGTCCGGCGGGAGCTTTGGAGATGCAAACCGGTCAGATGCATCTTAGGTGCCTGCCTTGCAGGGGAGTAACTCCTTTACTCCAAGGGAGATTCTTCAGTCATCTAGCGCCTTGTAGATCGTTGACGTTCCAGGATTCTGTATCAGTTTCGTCCAGGTGTAATCTAAAGTCCTGTAGCCAGGGTTTCCTATCTTATATCGAAGGAAGGGGTGGGACAAACTCTAGGGACCCCCCTAAGGGAGGGTTAGGAAAGAGGGGTGGCTACACCCATTTCCTTTGTCCAGTTTCACGCCAGAGCAGGGGCTGGTAGCCCCTGCAACTGGTTTGAGCTGGACTATGCACAGGGACACCAAATGTGCCTCCAGTGCTGACTTCAAAGTACTCTTGGAGTGCACCCACCCAGCCCCAATACACTAAAGCCTGTCTGGGAGGTGGTGACACCTCCTTGTGACAGGACACCTATTGTCCAGGCCTTCCCTGCCGGAGTTTCATCCAGCAGCAGGAGGGCAGACTCGTGTCTGTGGCTGGCAGAATCCATTTTGTGAGACCAGGGTCTGTTAAGCTGGTACCGGGTATACCGGTGCTGTCATGTCTCTCCCTCTAGAAGGGTGGGATCATACTCCCACACCAGTTACTGGTGTGGGGGTATGATTCCAAGGTGTTTGACACCAAACACGACATGTTTTCGTGCAGCCATTCCAAAGTTAGCATTTACCATTTGGTTATAATGCACTTAAGACTATATGGTTTGGCTGCATCACATACAACCCCGGAATAAAGGTTCCAAAGGCTGTAGAGGGGCTCTGCTCATGCATGGGCACCCTCTCACATTAAACTCAGCACCCTGCCTTCAGGATTGGTAAGGCCGGCCATAGGGGTGACTGATAGGTTTATATGTGCAGTGATATGGAGAGATATAGTGAACCTATATCTCAGTAAGGGATGCATGCACCACCATACACAGGCTGCTGTAGCAGTCCTGTTGTGTCATTTTGGATGGCTTCCCAGGGGTGGCATAATACATGCTGCAGCCCCTGGTAGGCCTCTGGTGTACCTATGCCCTGGGTACATAGTATACCATATACTAGGGACTTATAAGGGTACCCCAGAATTCAATCTGAAGTGTACCTAAAGTACTGGTAATCAATTTAGAGAGGACGTAGCTAGGCTGGGGTTCTGGTTAGCAGGGCCCCAGCCAGACTAAAGTCGAAAAACAGTGAAACATCAGCAAAAAGTGGGGGTAACTATAAAAAAGAGATCCTACTCTCCTACAATAACAGCCTCCATACTTGGGCAGGATCAGAATTTTTTAGTGGATACAGGGGCGACACGTAGTGCGATATCTCAGAAACTGGTCGCTGGGACACCCTTGTCTGGCCAAGTGATTACATCGATAGGATTTGATGGAACACCAACCCCAACTCTGTGTCTCAAAAATTGTCTTTGCAAGTTGAGAATTTTATTACTTCAGCCCCCTTTTTACTTCCCCCACATGCTCCAGATAATCTGATGGGACTTGATCTTTTGAAATATTTTCATGCTACTATACATTGTTCCCCATCTGGAGTACGTGTCATTTTTGGGAAAAAGACATTGCCTAAACAATATAATTTTTCTTTATGTTCGGATCTTGATTCTGTCAATCAATCAATCAATCATGGAATTTATATCGCGCACTACTCACCCGGAAGGGTCTCAAGGCGCTTGGGGGAGGGGGTCTGCTACTGCTCGAACAGCCAGGTCTTGAGCTGTTTCCTGAAGGCGAGGTAGTCCTGGGTCAGCCGTAGGTGGACGGGCAGGGAGTTCCATGTCTTAGCCGCCAGGTAGGAGAAGGATCTTCCTCCGGCGGTGGCTCTCTTGATGCGAGGGACGACGGCGAAGGCGAGGTTCGCGGATCGTAGCTGGCGGGTGGGCGTGTAGAAGGTCAGGCGGTCGTTGAGGTACCTTGGGCCCAGGTCGTGGAGGGATTTGTGTGCGTGGGTGAGGAGTCTGAACGTGATCCTCTTGTTGACAGGGAGCCAGTGCAGGTCTCTCAGGTGGCTCGAGATGTGGCTGCGTCGGGGGACGTCCAGGACGAGTCGGGCGGAGGCGTTCTGGATACGCTGAAGTCTTTTCTGAAGCTTGGCTGTTGTACCGGCGTAGAGGGTGTTTCCGTAGTCTAGTCTGCTGGTGACGAGGGCCTGGGTGACCGTCTTCCTGGTCTCGGTCGGGATCCATCGGAAGATCTTACGGAACATGCGGAGGTTGTGGAAGCAAGCTGAGGAGACGGCGTTGACTTGTCTGGTCATCGATAGGGAGGAGTCCAGGATGACGCCCAAGATGCGTGCGTGGTCCGTTGGCTTGGGTGCGGTGCCAAGGGCTGGGGGCCACCAGGAGTCGTCCCATGCGGAGGGCGACGGTCCCAGGATGAGGACTTGTGTCTTGTCCGTGTTCAATTTCAGGCGGCCGATGTCCATCCATTTGGCGACGTCTTTCATCCCTTAGTGTAGGCTGGTTTTGGCGGTGTCGGGGTCTCTGGTGAGGGAGAGAATCAGCTGGGTGTCATCGGCGTGGGAGATGATGTTGAGGTTGTGTTGGCGTGCGATGGCAGCGAGGGGTTTCATGTAGATGTTGAAGAGAGTGGGGCTGAGCGATGATCCTTGCGGGACGCCGCAGATGACTTCGGTGGCCTCAGAGTGGAACGGAGGGAGGCGTACTCTCTGTGTTCTGCCGGAGAGGTATGAGATGATCCATTCCAGGGCCTTCCCTTGGATGCCGGTGTCGTTGAGGCGTTGGACTAGGGTGCGGTGGCAGACAGTGTCAAATGCTGCGGAGAGGTCTAGGAGGATGATTGCCGCTGTTTCACCGTTGTCGAGCAGGGCTCGGATGTCGTCGGTGGCTGCGATGAGGGCGGTCTCGGTGCTGTGGTTGGCTCTGAATCTGGACTGCGATGGGTCGAGGGATCCGTTCGTCTCGAGGAAGGCGGCCAGTTGCTTGTTGACGACCTTCTCGATGACTTTGGCAGGGAAGGGAAGGAGCGAGATGGGGCGGAAGTTCTTGAGGTCGGTCGGTTCCGCTGTTGGTTTCTTCAGCAGTGCGCTGAGCTCGGCGTGCTTCCAGCTCTCCGGGAAGGTGGCTGTGTCAAAGGAGGTGTTGATGATGTCTCGGAGGTGGGGTGCGATGGTAGAGGCGGCCTTGTTGAAGACATGGTGGGGGCACGGGTCTGTCGGCGATCCGGAGTGGATGGTGTTCATCATGCGTGTTGTGTCTTCGGGGGTCACCTCGGTCCATGTCTGGAGGATGGCGGCGGGGTGCGTAGGTTCGACCGATGGGTGCGGGGGTGGAACGCCGAAGCTGTTGTGGATGTTGGCGATCTTGCAGTGGAAGTACGAGGCGAGGGAGTCGCAGAGGTCCTGTGAGGGAGTGATGTCGTTGTTGCCGGTGCTGGGGTTTGAGAACTCCTTGACGATGTTGAAGAGCTCCTTGCTGTCATGGGCGTTCTTGTCCAGTCGTTCCTTCAGAGATTTCTTCTTGGTGGTGCGGATGAGCTGGTGATGTCTGCGGGTGGCGAGTTTGAGGGCGGTCATGTTGTCGGCGGTCTTGCCGAGGAGCCAGGCCTTCTCGAGGGTGCGGCAGGCCTTCTTGGAGTTCTTGAGTTCGTCGGTGAACCAGGGGGCCTTCTTGCTTCTGGGCCTGGTGAGTGGGTTCTTCAGTGGGGCGAGGTCGTCGGCACAGGAGGTCAGCCACTGCGTGAGGTTGAGGGCTGCTGTGTTTGGGTCCGTTGTCCTGACAGGTGGGTTCTGGCTGAGGGAGGTGGCGAGCTGGTCGACGGTGATCTTGCTCCAGTTTCTGTGGGGAACCTGCTTCGGGTGGTGGTGGACCGTGTTCTTTTTGAAGCTGAAGTGGACGCAGCTGTGGTCAGTCCAGTGAAGTCCGGTGGCGTGGCTGAAGGTGACGTGCTTGCTGGATGAGAAGAGGGGGTCGAGCGTGTGGCCGGCGTAGTGGGTGGGGGTGTTGACCAGTTGCTTGAGTCCGAGGTTGGCGAGGTTGTCCAGCAGGCCGGTGGTGTTGCGGTCGTTGTTGTTCTCCAGGTGGAAGTTGAGGTCCCCGAGGAGGATGTAGTCGGCGGAGGGGAGGGCGTGGGGGCTGATGAAGTCCATGATGTCTTCGCAGAACTGTGTGCGTGGTCCCGGGGGTCTGTAGATGAGGGTGCCTCTGAGGGTAGTCTTGAAGTCGGTGTGGATCTGGAAGTGCAGGTATTCGGCGGCGTTGAAAGCGTCGATGGAGTCAGTCGAGATGCGAATGGTGCTTTTGTGAACGATGGCGATGCGCCCTCCGGTCTGGTTGACGCGATCTTTCCTGATGATCTTGTAGCCGTCCGGGATGGCTATGGCGATGTTGGGGGCTGAGGTTTCCGTGAGGAAGGCGACGTCTGGAGATGTGGTGTCGAGGAAGTTCCAGTGTTCCACGGCGTGTCTGTGGACGGAGCGGGTGTTGATCATGATGCACTTGAGGTGGTTGCTGTTGTCCGTCTTGATGGGTGCGGTGCCGGTTCGGAGGCAGGAGAAGTTGCAGGATCGGCAGGCGAAGGGTCCATGGGTGCGTCGCGGGGATGCTCGGTAGCACCCGGGGGCTCGGGCAGTGTTGAGTGCGATGAGTGTGGCGGCATCGTAGGTCCTGCGGGGGGGTTGGCGGACGCGGGGGCCAGGGGTTCTGGCGCTGGGCGCGGTCCAGGCGCGGACGGGCGCAGAAGGGCTTACCTTTGGCGCACCTTCGGCGCTCAATCGGCGCTCCCGCTGCGCGCGTCCGCTGCGCGGTCGCTGGGTGGGCGTCATAAGTAAGGAGCCGGGAGGGAGGGTCAGCTGGGCGGCGGGAGGCTGGGTGGCCAATGGGCAGGGAGAAGAGGCGGGACTGCGGGGTCAGCGGCGGGAAACCAGGAAGGAGAGTGACCGGGGCAGCGGCGGCGGAGAGTTGGCGAGGAGAGTGGGCAGCAGCAGCAGGCAGTGAGCAGCGAGCGGAGGGCGGCACCTCCGAGATGCAGAGGTCAGCGCTGGTGAGGAGGAAGCGGCGTCAGCGGGAGCAGCAGCAGCAGGCAGGCATCAGGCAGCAGCAGTGTGAGAGGAGCGACCGCCTGTGGGGGCACAGGGGGTGTCCCTTCCTGTGGGGGCACAGGGGGTGTCCCTTCCTGTGTTTGGGCTACTGCTGACACAGATGTGGGAAGAATGGACATTTCTCCAGTATATATACAGGTTCTGGAGGATGCTTCCTTACCAAGGGTCCTACAATATAAAATATCAAAAGAAGGTGAGGATGCCCTGATATCTATAATTGATGACATGATACGTACAGGAGTTGTTGAGAAAGTTTCCTCTAATGTATGCAATAGCCCCATTCTCCCCATTCTAATACGGGGCGATGGAGCAGGGGATAAGATTTACCGATTTGTGATTAATTTAAGAGAAGTCAACAAAATAGTGATTCCTCAATATCCTGTCATTCCTGATATTACGACCTTGTTGACATTAATCCCACCTACAGTCACTGTATTTTCTGTTATTGACCTAAAAAATGCCTTTTTCTCTATTTCTATACATGAGAATAGTAGATATTTATTCTGATTCTCATTACAGGGCCGCTCATTTAGATTTTGTGGGGCTCCACAAGGCCATACAGAAAGTCCCAGAATTTACAGTCAGGCACTTAAACGACTGTTGGATGAACATCTTTTGCCATCAGGAGTTACACTTGTGCAATATGTCGATGACATTTTGCTAGCTGCAGACACAGTTGAGAATTGTAAAGAGTGGCGACTACAACCGAGCGCTTTACTCTGCCGCGCCCAACCCCCGTCTGACGGGACCGACGCGCGTCATGGTGCGTGTCTGGCACGCGGCTAATGCAGCTATGGGGTGGAAGGACCGTTTGACCCGGGCGTCACCGCTATATGCGTCAGAGAGGTTGGGCTCCCTGTGGACATCGAAGGGCTTTGAGAAGTGGGACACGATCGGAATCAGCACTGTGGGAGATCTCTGGACGAGGGGGGGATTCAAGACTTTTGCGACGCTGCAGACGGAGTTTCAGCTGCAGGGCAGTGAGTACTTTCGGTACCTACAAGTCCGCCATGCGCTGGGCTCCGTCTTCCCGGATGTCGCGTCCATTCCGGAGTCTTCCCCCCTGGAGGACAGAGTGCTGGATGGCCATGTCCCAGACAGCACGATCTCCCTCATATATAAAAAACTGATCAACGACAGATCGTGCCTGCTGACTAGTCTCCGCGAGGCCTGGGTTGCCGACGGGCTAGAGCTGGACGACGAGGATTGGATTTCCGCGGTGGCCTCCCCAAAAGAGGTGGCCATCCCGGCTCGCCTTCGTTGTGTCCAGCATAAGATCCTTCACCGGGTTTACGTGACGGGGCCAAGGCTTCTACGTATGGGCTTTGCTGGTGACGGAATGTGTAAGCGTGGCTGTGGCGCGTTGGCAACTTTCATGCATATACTGTGGGAGTGCCCAAAGGTGGAGCGATTCTGGCGTGGTGTGCATGAGGTCCTGCGTGTGGTTACGCGTGTCGCGCTGTTGCCTGAAGCGAGGAGATGCTTGCTGAATGTGTGGGAACCAAATGACTATTCGGTCCCGCAGACGCGGTGGGTGACTCTGGGATACATGATAGCTAAGCGTGACATTGCTCAATTGTGGGGATCCCAGAGGCCCCCTGCGGTGTTGGCCTGGAAAGAACATATGGATTGGTGTATGTTTCGTGAAAAGGTGGTGTATGTGGCGAGGGGTAAGCCTGGGGCGTGGGTGAAAATCTGGGGCCCCTGGAACGCCTACCGCGGGGGTATTTGTGAGCCGCCACAGCTACCGGCTGCCTCGCCTGCTCCGTCTCCCTAGATGGCCCCCCTCCCTTGGCCTTGGGCACGCGGTCCCCCAGTCCCTGATCTATTCCCATTCCCCTCTCCAGAGTTCTGCTGCTGGTTGGGATCCCCCACTTATGGAGCACGTGCTGTCACTTTGGATCGCGGGTTGCCTTGCGGGTGTGGTTTTTTGTGTTGTTTTGTTTTGATAAAAGGGAACCGTACTGTGGGCATGGAGCTATGCGGCCTGCAACATTGATTTCTCCTGTTTTGCTAAGCTGCACTGCCAAGAGACTCTTACTGTATGTATGCAATATGCTTTTGTCACTCTAGCGGCCGGCCGAGTGGTTGTAGGCCCATACCTGTAACTTTTTCAAACTGCAATAAACGGTTTCAAAAAAAAAAAAAAAAAGAATTGTAAAGAGGCCACTCTCTCCCTATTACATCATCTTGCTGTCAAGGGACATAAAGTCTCTAAGAATAAGCTGCAATATTGTCAGTCTGAGGTCACTTATTTGGGTCACCTCTTGTCTAAGGAGGGCCGCACTCTGACTAAATACAGGATTCAAACTATCCTAAAAATTCCTATTCCAAGTACTCTAAAAGAAGTCAGGGCACTTTTTGGTATTACTTCCTACTGTAGACAGTGGATCCCCAACTTCTCACTTATCATCAAACCTTTTTTGTCCCTTGTTACTAAAGACACTCCCTCTCCTCTACCATGGACATCTGAATGTCAGGAAGCATATCAGCAGATTTGTGCATCCCTTTGTTCTGCTCCAGTGTTAGGCACTCCGGACTATGCTAAGCCTTTCAATTATATGTACACAAGAGAGAAGGATGTGCATTGTCAGTTTTGACCCAACCGTATGGTAGTAAACATCGTCCATGTGCTTATTTTTTGGCTGTATTAGACCCAGTGGCCAGAGGACTTCCAGGTTGTCTTAGAGCGGTTGCCGCCACCGCCATCTCTATACGACAATCTGAGGCGATAGTGTTGAGTAACAAGCTTATGGTTATGGTACCCCATTCCGTAGATGCACTCCTAAACCACAACACTCGACTAGCGCTAACCCTGGGCGCAGTTTGCGTAGTAGCACTACGCGTGGATACGCAAAGTGCACTTCGCACTACGCACACTACGCGTAGCTATGCAAACTGCGTAGTGCAGTAGGGAAATGCTGTTCGCACTGTTTGCACAGTGCAATCATTGCAAACGGCATCTTGCACAGTGCAAGCGGTCGATTTCTGCTGCTCGAGTAGATTTGTACTCGAGCGACAGCTTTCTCAATGAGGACTGGTAGTTTCTCATCGCGAGTGGTCGCGAGCATACATGACCACTCGCAATGGGAAACCTGACCTCCCCGCGTTGAGAATCTCGCCGGGAGGTTTAATTTCCACGCTCGCGAACGGCAACTTGATGTTGCTGATCGCGAACGAGGAAAAGTCTCGCAGGGATGTTGATTTTGCTCGGTCGCAGTCGCCAACTTGACGTTGAGGACCGCGAGCAAGCAAAAAATGTCCGCTACGCTACGCGATTTTGCACTGTGCTGCGTGCAATTCGCGTAGTGCATAGTAGCGCAAACTACACACGCTCCGCGAGCGTAGCGTAGTACTACACCTAGGGTTAACTAGCGCTAGACTCACAGGATACAAACTTATGCTTTTGGCACCTCATATCACACTTAAGAGATGTTTGACTATGAACCCAGCTACATTATTACCTTTGCCAGCTGAACAAAATCATGATTTACACGATGTATGTTCTATGTATTTTCCTATCAGAAGAAAAACTAAGGGAAGAATAGATCTTAAAGAGACACCTATGTTAGATCCTGAGGGGGAATTATGGGTGGATGGTTCTTGCTTGAAATTACCTGACGGCACCACCTCTGCATCCTATGCCATAACCACATTCCAAACTGTGGTAGAAACAGCCCGTATTCCGCAAAAATATGCCCAAGCTGCTGAACTCATTGCGCTTTTGAGGGCTTGCGAACTCAGTCAGGGATTATCAGTAAATATTTATACGGATAGTCAGTATGCATTTGGTGTGGCATACAATTTTTGCAAGCTTTGGAAGGAACAGGGATTCCTAACCTCCCATGGTTCTAAAATACAGCATGGTTAATTGGTAAATAGTTTTCTTACTGCCTTGACATTGCCAAAAAGTGTAACCATTATCAAATGTAGTGCTCACAAGAGAATTACAGATAAAGTGGGACAAGGAAATGCCTTTCCAGACGAAGTCGCAAGAAATACAGCAAGTATACACACAAGTAGGATGTATGTCTTACGATCCCAAACTGAAAGATGGGAAAATATGTATACAGAGAGCAAAGAAATACAGCAGTTAGCAACAGAGCAAGAAAAGGCAGAATGGCAGAAGGAAGGAGAGTTAGATGATGAGGGATGTTGGAGGTCAAAAGATTACCTTTCGTGACTATGGCTCATGGACCTGCTCACGTTAGTGCCAAAAACACCATCTCCCAACTAGAACAGGTTTGGGATAATAAGCACATTCGGAAAACGGCTGAGCATTTGGTTAAACATTGCATGATATGTCTACAGCACAATCCTGGGAAAGGAGTATCAACCCCTACTGGTGGATTTTCTCCACCCCAGGTTTTTTTCGAAGCACTTCAAATGGATTATATTCAGTTAGAGCGCTGTAATAATTTGAAGTATGTGTTATTTGTGGTTTGTTCCTTTAGAAAGTGGATAGAAGCTTTTCCCACCAAAGACAACACAGCCTTGACAACAGCTAAAGTTCTGTTAAAGGAGTTCTTCTCGCGTTTTGGGGTTTGTAGAGTCCTATGGAGTGACAACGGCCCCCACTTTACTGACCAGATAATTGAGTACCTAATAAAGGGTTTGGGGGTAAAACAGAAGTTTCATGCTGCTAATTACCCCCAGGCAGCGGGTCTAGTAGAGAGGTACAATGCCACATTGAAGTTGAAACTAGCGAAGATACAGGCAACAACAGGCCTTAATTGGCCAGATGCCTTGCCTCTAGCATTTTTATCTGTTCGTTCCATCCCACATAGAAAGATTGTACTTTCTCCCTATGAAATAGTTTTTGGCAGGCCTATGAATGTGTGGGGACCCCCAAGGCCAAACATGATAAAAGAAATACAGTACCCTGTGTTGAGTGATTACCTAAAAAACTTGACTGAAAAATTGTCTCTGATTCATCAGCAAGTGCGGGAAGCTATTCCAGACAAGTCGGAGGGTCCCTCTCATGGTCTTCAGCCTGGTGATTTTGCTGGAAGAATCCGGAGCAGATCCTGTTTGCGACTCAAACTGCTGTCCGTGTCACCTACAGATGCAATTGGATAAATGCTGCACACTGCAAGCGATTCCTAGCAACTGTTCTCCAGCCAGAAGGCAGAAACTATTTGAAAGACATCTTAAAGACTCAGAAAAGGGTTGCTCCTCTGAATGAAGACACTTTGTTTCCTGATCAAACTACGCCTTCAGCAACGAAGGTACGATTTACGACCAAGGAAGGGAAGGAGAAGATAGAGATACCGGAGGACCAGTTTCAATTAGTGGAACGGTTTGGCTGTGACACGGTAGGCTCACAGAATCGGCTGAACTAGGTTCAGAGGGGATTGTGATACGTGTTCAGTGGTGCCTGGACCTCTCTGACCTGTGGTTTTATCGATACCAAGAAGGAGAAATGCAGAAATTGGGATCTAAGTTGCGAAGCAATGACAAGACTCTGTGTATGGTGACACTGATTATATTATTGATAATATTGGCAGCCGTTTTTTGGACAATGGAGAAAGTGATTCCAGTTCAAAACCTATTGCCCACTACTACTTCTGCCCCCACGGAACATTATTACTTCACTCTTCCCTATCATGAGAAAAAACATCGGATGTTGTACCTCAATAAGACTTTCCTCCAAATGTTACATCATACACATAATGCTACAAATACTACCAACTGCTGGGTATGTGGAATGTTGCCAGCCCATCAGAAGAAGGGAGGAACGCCTTTCATTCCCTTGCCATTTTCACATAATGGCTCCTGTAGAGCCTGGTTCGCACTTTTGTGGGCCTCTGCAATTTGTAATATTACTCAAGCTGATGTAGGAAGACTCAATGCCCAACTCAATAAGGTCTGTTACCCCAATGATGAAGGCCTCCCGCAGGCCAAGGGAACTGTATGGGAAATGGAGAAGTATCACAAAGGAAATTCCTCCACAAGATACGTTTTTCCTACCACTCGAACAGCCAAAGGTAAATGGACCTCCTGTTATCGCTGTAACCAGAGTCCGAGCAGATCTTTGTGTGAGCAGTATTGGCAGCATTCCCGTGGGAAAAAGTGACTGTACTACAGTATTGAATATCACTAGAACAAACAATAGCAGTTTTCTATCTTCCCATAACACTTACTTCATTTGTGGAAACAAAGGTTATTATCATCTACCAGTCAGTTGGTCCGGCATATGTTATGTGTCCTTTTTGCTTCCTCCTGTGTTCTTAGCAGTCGCGTCTTATCACAAAGACCAAACACTATTTAATGACATTTCTTTGAATTGATTTTAAAGAACTATAAATAATGATGAAGTAGATCAAACTGACACTGCATTACAACAATATGTTGATTTTATTTTGGGACTATTTTTCTTTGTAGGTGTAGCTTTAAAAAGTAGAAAAACTAGGTGCTTGACTTGTGTAGTAGAGGCTGTGACAAATCAAACAGCATTAGCTCTTGGTAATATCACAGAAGTGGTCCAAATTACAAGGATTGTAACCTTGCAAAGCAGAATAGTGCTTGATGTAGTACTCGCCAATCGTGGTGAGCATGTCGCATCATCGGTAACAGTTGTTGCGTGTTCATCCCTGACAACGCCCCATCTGTTTATGACGCCATTTCCAAATTGCATAAAATAGCTGCAGAATTACATCAAGACCAAGGAACATGGACTTGGTCTGAGTGGTTATGGGGAATCATTTCTACTTGGGGCTGGAAATTGTTAATGGGAATAGTAGTTATAGGAGCTACCTTTCTCACTTGCTGCTGCTGCATTCAATGTGCTCTTGCGATATGTACAGCTTGTATAGCCACGTGTAATAATATTAAACCTCCCCCAATTGATATTCATGAATTGCATCGAGAAATGATGATGCACACTGAAATTTACAAACTTATGAATATCAACATACAAGATTAATATATGTACTCTTAAAAATGGATTCAGCATAGGCTGAAAAGGAAGGACTGTTAAAATGTACAATCTGATTCTCTCTTTTTTCGGTCTCACGCCTAGCGTTGCAGTGTGCAACACTGCTCGCGCAGCGAGAGACTTCTTGTAGGGGGTTTCAAAATTAACCTAGGAATCGCACACGCTCGTGCATGTGCTTTTCGTTTGGCCCCACGCTATTGGCCATTGCGTGCGTCTTTTTAACAAAGACAGCACGCATTGGCCAAAGGCGGGCGCATTGCTCCGCCCATGGCCTATTTGTGTCAGTTACCCACACCGACACGTGGTTTCATTTATCGTGCCCAGACACGGGTGCGATAATTGAAACCACATGTCTTGCTGTGGCGCGTGCACCACTCGTTTAAATAGGGTGTACAGTTTATGTCTTATTTATATATTTCAAGATCTGGGAAGCCAGGCACGTTTGGCAGGGTAGATAAGATGAAACATTAGAATCAGGGAAGTAAATATATGGATATCATTGGATGCGGAGCGGCTAGCACTGGAGGGAGATGGAAATAAGCGGCTGAGCCAACCTCCACCAGCAGTGGTGGCTCAAGCGGGCCAAGCAGTTCGTGCACAAGGATTCCAACCAGCTGCTGCCCCTGGACCAGCTGAAGCACCTCAGCATCTCCAAGGACCTAGTGAGTACCGCAGCGCTACATCCCTTCTCAACTGCCCGCTTCTTATGCTGTTAACATGCTGCCCGGGGCTGCCATTTGCTACCGTATACCCACCTTCCCCATATCTTTGTTCCTAACTCACTGGTCATCCTTCTCCTCGTGTCTATAATCCTGCCCGCTCTTATCCTCTTGTCTGTATCCCTGGCCGCTAGTATCCTCGTGTTTGAGCTCCTGTCCACTCCTGTCCTTATGTCTGTGCCCCTGCCCGCTCCTTTCTGTGCCCCTATCCGCTCCTGTCCCCCTGCCTGTCCCTGTAGCCCTGCCCATAAACCCATACCCAGCTGTGCCCTATGAATGTGTCCCTAACCCCATGCCCGCTCCTGTCCACGTGTCTGTGTCCCTTTAACACTACCAATATCTGTACACCCCCACCCCCTAACCACTACTGTCCTCTGTATTTGTGTCCCTGCCCACTCCTGCCCTGGGTGCCTGTAGCACTGTCAAAAGACTCTAACCACCCCTACCTGCTATAGCTGAGCCCTGCCACAACACACAACCTGCTACTACTGCGGGCTCTGTATGCCTGTCCCCAGCCCGTGCACACTCATGCCCCAGTGTCTCTGCCCCTTTCCCTTCGTGCCCCAGTATCTCTGCCTCAGAATTAGTGTCCGCCCCCTCAGCCTCAGTGCCCCCTGCCCCTGTGTCAATGCACCCACTACACTGTCCCATAAGCCACATGCCACCAGTGCGCACGCCGCCTGCTTCAGCACCTCTGCTCTCACCCTACACACCAGAGCATATAATCCATGTGCATGCAAGTCCCACTGGATGTCTGTACCACTGGCTGCGGGGATGCTTACTCTACTGCCCTCTTGCCCTCAATAAACGGCCCTACTCACTACTGATGCCACTCTAACCTTATTGTCTAGGTTGTTCTGCATTATTGTCCCTAGTCACCGGCCCTAATAATTGCTCCCTAATACCCCCGGTGGCCCAGCCCTTCTTGCCCCGGAGGTTCTGCCCTATTACTCATAATCACCACCCCTACTGCTCCCTCGTCCCTCCACTAACTCTGCCCTTCTCGCCTCTGTGATTCTACCCCCCTACCTCCAATAACCACACCTAGTAACGACACCCTCGTAACACCAGGGATACTGCCCTTTTTGCTCCGGTGGTTCTATCCTATTACCCCAAACACCGCCCTAGCAACAGCTCTCTTCTACCTCCCGTCGCTCTGTTTTTCCTGCCTCGGTGATTCTGCCCCATACCCTCAATAACTGCCTCTAGTAACCGCGCCTTCTCCAATCATACTACCAGCGTGTAGTTGTGCAATATGCAATGTACTATTTCTCTGGTATGTGTTCCGGAAGCTGCAGTATTAGTATAGGTGGTGGGTGCAGGAGTGTTTTTCACTGGCAAGTAGTTATTTAATATTCTATATAAGAAATGTTTACTTGCTACTGTCCAGGGGTATGGGGGATGTTTGTCAAATGAACTGTGAACTGCTGTAACTGTTTGTGAAGGGAGCTCCAATTAGTAACATGATGAAGAGAGAGGGCAAACTCTGCACTGTGGATGCTTCTTATGTATTAGTTTCTGAGGTAAGCTTTCATTTTCCTACAAGAGCTGCGTGTTAAGGCCACCACCACTAAAACCACCAGTACCATAATCACCACTAGCATTATTACTGTTACTTCACTATGGTGAAAATATAATAGTAGTAGTGGTTATAATACTAATAATAATGGAAAATTACTGTTATTGATTACAATACCTATTAATTTTTAAAAAGCCATTTACAATACCATTTACAATACCAATAGCTCCAAAATTCGCAATTGCGAGACCTATTGCATTGTAAATGCTTGTTTGATTAAGCTATGCCTCATCTATTTTTCACCCCTGCCCTGCTTCCTGCCCGGCTCTATCCTTGACACTGCATCTGTATAAACATGAGTAAAGAATGTAGATTGGGGCATTGTAGGCTGTGTATACATGAAGAGTCAACGCAAAAGAACAGCTGGGGTCTGCTTGGGGTTTTTCAGACAATGGTAAAGCCTCAAGTAAAGTTTACCCAGATAGCATATCTTGTTGTGCAGCTTCATGACGCGATAATTGCACAAGGCACTGAGGCTGTCAATTCTTACTGGTACCTCATTTGTGTGTTTTTCCCAAAGCTCTATTTATCTCTGGGCGTCCCTTGTTTGTGATCTTTTGCTATAAAAACCCATGTAACCATCGTCCGTTGTGCTTCCTCCTTGAGTATCTCTATGGTGCTTGTCGGATGAGGCCCCATTCATGAATGCTAATAAATGACCTATGATTTGTTCTTTGCTCCAGTGTCCATTCCTCCTTACTTGTTAAGATCCCGTGGACTAAGGGTGACCCTGCACCAGTGGGTTTTTAATAATCCGCTTCCACAACGTCCTGGGGTTGGAAGATCTTTGCTTTACTAGCTATAGTTACTGGTATTTTCCTCACATGTTGCCTCTGTATGAAATGTCTTCCAGCCTGTTGCTCTTATTGTGATACACTTCTCACCCCAAAGCAGAAGACGCCCATCCATGATACTAATGCTGTGATTATGACTCAGAAGGAAATAGATAGCTTTATGCAGATAGATGAGCGTGTATTTGAAGACTTATGTTCCCTTGATGCTGAGTACATGGCTTGCTCTGAATTCTGAAGACCATTTGTTTTATACATGTTATGCTACACTTCCTATTTTCTCAACTTCAAATGGTTAGCTTCTGCTAAAAGGAGGGCCTGTTGAAATGTAAATGTTACGCATTCGTTTTGCTTGCATATTGCTGTATGTAAAGTTAACATTCGTTGCACCATTATAAGTTGAGCTGCCATTTTGAACCGCGATTGAAACTAACCCTAGCTTGCTGAGAAATGTCTCCATTCGCTTTTTCCTTTTTCCTCAAGGTTTAGCGCTGTCTCACTGAGTACATTGTCCTTGTTAGCACATACCTTTCCCACTAGATAGAGGCTTCTTCCACCAGCCCAGCTGCGGGCACGGGCAGGACGACCTTCATTTATAGATAGCGTGTAACCAGCCTTAGAGTTGAAACTTATCCTATTGTACCTCTTTGTTTTAGCTATCTGAGCCTGGATTTTCCATTCTGGGCGGTGCTTTCAGTGGTTTGAGATGTACTTAATGTATCTTCATGCTGGCTGAAGCCAGTCCTTCTGCAGCAATCCAAGGAGGCTGGTCAGACCGGTCTCCACTCGAGTGTACCTTTAATAAATACCTTTGGTTTGTATTATCTACTGTCTGACGGACTCTTCATTTGTGCGGAAGTCTGAGAGGTGGTTGTAAGTGACCAGAGTGACCCAAATCGAGTCACTTCCTTCACTGGGGTTCTGGTGCTGCGTCCAACCCCCGTTGGATGGTGAACTACCCTGCTGTGCATGGCCTCTGGCCATGCAAGGTGTGGGGTTTTATCTCACAGCCTGGCCTGTACAAATTCAAACAAACGGACAATGATAGAGCACTATGCAAAGTGAAAGACTGTACAAGGCAAAATAGCACACTAACAAGCTTGTTGTAAGTCAGGGCCCTGGATCTGTGAGCACATTTCAGAGTATTAGGTGAAGTCATACAGTTATGTACTGATGACCACAACTCTGTGACCATAGGAAGGCACGAGGCTAAAAGGTTAAAAGCACACAATAGATAAGTAGCATGAAGTATGGGCCAGGGGAAAGTTGTGGAAGACAATTATTCCTCCCATCTTTGTTCCAAAATGAATGTTCATAGTGCCTATTAACACATAGGTCAGTTTGGAAAAAATACAAAATCATTTGATGAAAGATGGTGTGCAAACTGCAACCACTTTTACCAAGTGCATTTTTAATAGATGAGGCAACGAGTCTTTTATCGATTGTGAAACTTAAGGATTTGGACATAGATAGTAGAGTTGCTGTTTGGGGTAGTTATAGGACATAGCCATTCTTTGACTGGTGTGGATGACGACTTCCATGAGAGGAGAAAACAGTCTGACTTCTGGGAATTGAATTTGTGGTTCGTTGTTTTCTAGAATTGTAGTCTGTCCAGAACTGAGGCCAGTAGTGAGATGTCAGCCAGTGAAGAGACTTTCAAATAGAACTAAGAGTCAATGGCAAATTGATGATATGATATGTCCAAGCCCTTTAAAAGAAGTGTTAGACCTTTCAGCCTTAGGGTGGTCTTCCCCTAAACTTTTTGCCTTCACCGCTGCTATTTTTGCTGATCTCATTTGTGCAGGTCTTAGGACTCTGCACACCTTACCACTGCTAACTAGTGCTTAAGTGTTTGCACTCGCTCCCTAAAATGTTGTGGAATTGCCGTATCTAGTCAATGTACTTGTAAGCCCCTAGTAAAGTGGTGGTACATGTAACCAGGGCCTGTAAATTAAATGCTACTAGTGGGCCTGCAGCACTTATTGTGCCACCCACTTAAGTAGGCTGGCAAAATTAACCTTTTTGCAGACCCACACTTTCCTTTTTAATACATATAAATCACCCTTAGTGTGGGCCCCAGGCAGCGGAGGCAGAAAACCCGTGCACTTCAAAGGGAAGCCTCTAGAAGCTTCCAGCCTTGTGGCTGGCAAGGAGTTCCCTATGGGCTCCAGACATTTTTTCTGCTATTTGAGGTGTTTCAGAGTGGGGGAAGAAGCCCCAAATGCTTTTACCCTACTTCCATACTAACTCCTACCAGTTCTGGGGAGATATCCTGACATTGGCCAATCAAGCCAGGGTCTGTACCCTGAGGCTGGTATAAAACTTGGAGCCCAAACACCAACTCTTGAAATACACTTCTGGACCCGTGGAGACACTGCCAGGAAGAAGGACTGCTATGTTGCTGAAAGGACTGCTACTCTGCTGGACTGCTGTCCTGCTGAAAAACTGCCTTGCTGGACTGCTGCCTTGCTGGATTGTTGCCCTACTGCCCTCCTGCCCAACTCAGAGGAAATCGACCTGCACCCGAACCCAGGACTACCAGAGTGACTCCAAGGCCTAGTCTGCTGGCCTCCTGTTCAAAGCAGCAGAGACATAACAGGCTCCCACCATACGTTTGTGTACAGATCCATGGCCGCTCTGCAAGTGCCTATCCCTTGAGCCAGAAATAGGGGAAATAACAGGTGAAGTCGGTCACAGTCGAGTTTAGGGCAACAGCACAAGTGTGGCCAAGATTCGTTGCGATAGTTACGCAGACTGCATGATCTTTCCTCGCCCTGCCTTCCCCCAGAAGGGTTGAAGTCCGTGATTGGTTGGGCAGGGAGACGCGTTTATAAGATGTTTCTGCGGGTATGAGCAGCTAGTGCTTGGTGCAAGCAGGACTGCGCTTTCCCAGCTGTGTAGGAAGCATCTGGTACCTCTGTGTCCGGGGATCAACGTAGGCTGTTCTTGTCCAGTTCCAAGATGTTTATGACCCGAGAGTTCACTGTCTCTTTCCAGGTTGTTAAAGAGATGTTAGAGTAGTAAAGGTTGTAGGCTTCTATTTTTTTGTTTTTGATTGCTTGTGTTGGATACTCTTGCCAGGGATTGCTGGCAGATTCAAATACTGCTTTGAGTAGAGCCCTGAGGGAGTTCACAGGTGCCCGCAAGATCCTGATGTAATATTTCAGCAGTGCCCCTTGACATTCCAGGTCCTGTCTCACAAGGTCAGCTCTAGCCTGAGCCCGATCATTGTGCCTGCCGTGGTACATGGAAGATTTTTTGTATGCTCTGCTTTGGATGGTGTCCAGTAATGTTGCTCATGCACCAGGGAAAGATTGATGACTATAATTTAAAAATGGAATCAATTTGGCTTTTAAAACTCTTAACATGGGCTCTGCAGAGAGGCGCGTAAGGAGGTCTTTTTTTAAGTGTTTCCTGAGTGCTGTTGGTTTGCCCCTTCCAAGAACCAGACAACCAGGGAGTTATATGTTGTTATTGTTGTTATTTGTAGCTCCCAAAGCCACCAGTGAGAGTGTTTTTTTGTGGGCTCTTGCCGAAGATGATGACTTTAATTTTACCTTGATTCACCTGAGGTTTGTTGGCCTCATTGTACCTATGGAGTGTGTTTAGGGCTCTCTGCAAGCCTGACTTTGTTAGGTCCATAATCGCGATGCAGTCTGCAAACAACAGATTGGGGAGTCTACACAATCCAAGCCTGGGTGTGATTAAGCTGGCATGTGCTAGATTTTTGTTCAGGTCTGTTTATCTATGAACCTAAGTTCCCTGGTACAGAGGTGTTATTGCTTTTAGGAGTAGGGGTACCCGCCATGGCGATAGTTTTTTCAACATCATTCCCAGGTCCACCATGTTGAAAGTAGCACTGTAGTCAATGAAGCAGCAGAACAGTGGCTGTTTTCTCTGTGATGCGTGATTTGACAAGCAGGCTAATGCTGTGATCGTACCAATGGTGGAACCCACAGCCCTGAACCCTGAAGGGAAGAAAGGGAGGATGTTGTTCTCTTTCACCCAGACCTCAAGATCCTCTAACAGAATTTGAGCATAAGCCTCTGCTTCTAGATCTAATAGGGCGATAAGCCGATAGCTTGTGGGGTCTGAACAGTCTCCCTTTTTAGGTCTCGCTTAGCGATGCAGCGCATGTGCTGTCGCCTTGGCGAGACCTATTGTTGTCGGTTTGGTGGCCGAAGGAGGACAGGAGATGTGCACGCTCTTGAGGTCTCTTTCAGACAGCCGATGTGCACACTCATGGCGTCTCTTCCAGCTAGCGCCCGGACAGCCCATGTGCACGCTCGCGGCGTCTCTTTCAGCGTGCACCTGGACAGCCGAGGTGCACACTCACGGCGCCTCTTTCAGCACGCACGACCCCAGAGACTGCAGGCATGCAGAGGTTTTTTTTTTGTCTTATAATTCTTTATTAGCAATTATAGAATATTATCGGCATTCTGGTACTGCCATGTTGTGTTGCAGTTTAGATGTGGAACTCACACAGCGCGTCTTCTTGGAAGTGCAACGGCCTTTGTTGTGAGTCATTGTTTTCGCGCGCGGGCCGTTGTCCCTCGTGGAAACATTTCATGACTGAGCCGTTCCCTCAGTCCATTCCCTCAGTCAATGGAAGAGTCATTCCTGCCAATGTTTATTTACAGAGATTACTCAAATATGCGTGAAAGATGTTATCATTGTTATGCTCATTGCAGTCCAGGATTGCAAAGAGAAGGAGGGGATATGGGGGAGGGGCTGTGCGCACACACACGGACACAAAGACGAAATTGCCACCTTGTGCTATATTTTCTGACTCTTTAAGTAGAAAAAAAACCTGGATTTGAATTTAGGCTTCCAAACAGAAATGTGTTGGGTGGTAGTTAGTAGTCAGTTCCCACCAACGCCTTTTGTCATCACGAGCGCCTTGACTCCCAGTATTAAGAGCTATGTTAAAAAACAGGTGGTTGACTGGGCAGGTATGTGATTGGGCGCACTCACAGCAGCAGGGACCCCGGGGCTCTTCCTAGAGTCACAGTGAGTCAGAAGGATCACGCTCAGACAACGCTTGACTCTGATTATCCTCTGAAACCCCGCGTGCTTGCCTGTGCTGCTCAGAAATGACCTTGGAGGAGAAGAGAGGCAGGTAGCTTTGCAAAGAGGATGCATGGGCACCTACACCGCGGCCACGGCCTGGAACTCTCTCCCGTTGGAAATACGACGTACACCAACCCTGCTGGCTTTCAGGAGTGCACTCAAGACTTGGCTTTTCAACTGACCTGAGCTGCCCTACCCTCCCCCCCTCAGCGCCTTGAGACCCTCACGGGTGAGTAGTGCGCTTTACCAGCCCCTGATTGATTGATTGTGTAGTGACTGCATGCCTAGGGCTGACACGCACAGCCTGGGAGTCAAGTTTGAAACTTCCGCTCCCTCTGTTCCGGGTTTCCCAAGGCTCACGCACCTTTGTACTCCTATGGTTAGCGTTGAAGCAAGACAGCCTGACTGCCAGCTGTCTACTAATACAACCTAGCAGAGTAACCAGCAGCACTCCGTCAGAAGCAGCCATCCTGGAATGTTAATAGAGGATGTGGCACTACCGCCAGAGCTGCTGACTTTAATGCTGGGGGATCGGGTTCGACTCTCGGCGTTGGCTTACGCATTCTGTGATTCTGGGTAAATCACGTAATCTCCCCGCGACTACCACATAACAAGCATAATAAATACGAACCTCACCACAGAATGACCAATACCCATGCACGTAAGAAAACTCAGTCCCCATCCGACATTGCCTACACGTAGGCACAGTGCTGGCACTGGAAACATCAGTGAACCTCCTCTCCCCGCCTGACCTCAGAATGAACAAGCATTTGCAAAGCAATAGGTCTCGCGTTTGTCAGAGTTTGAGCTATTGGCACTTTAAATGATAATGCCTTTTATTTATGTGTTGGTTCAGAAAACAGATAAATGAAAGGCAGTGTCATTTACCATGCCAATAGCTTAAACTCTCGCAAATGCGGGACCTATTGCATTGCAAATGCTTGTTGTGCATCAGGAAGAGGATGGAGCTCCTCCATGAGTCAGGGGTCGAGGCAGTGGTGAACGAGAGATTAAAGACCGGAGTCAGTAGTGTTGCCCAAAAGTCACGCGCTGATTTAAATTTTACTGCAGGGAGGCCGTTGGGCCTGGGAGCGGCGTCGCCCCTCATTTTCCCTATTACTGTTAAAATGGCGACTTCTGTAATAGGGAGAGTTGGCTGACTGGGAGATACTGTATCAGTCTGGTTAAGATTATGGCAATTTGCTTGTTCATCTGTATATAATTCATTTATGTACATTGTCCCCTCCCCCTCTGCCACTCCATTTCCCTTGGTCTGGGAGAAGTTGTTAAGTCTGTTTAGGTGCTCCCAGAAGTGGGAATGGTTCTTCTCTTCCAGGACTGTAAAAATCGTAAGCCGCTCATCCTCAGCTTTCTTACATTTCAGATGCCGGACAATCTGCCTGTGTGCCGGTCTGTATTTACTGACAGTTTGGGCCGAGCTGTGTTTCTCCCTTTGTTTGTGGACCACTAGGGCTCTTCGGACATTACGCTTGCTGATGGATAGTTCTCTGGCTTTATTTGGCAGCCAAAGGGATGGATCCCGTCCTCTTTTGGGGGCGTTTTATCGATGACGTTTTGGTAATCTAAAGAGGAACTAATTTGTGGCGTCCCTTAATAACAACAGCTATAATGTAAGTTTCACGATGTGCCATAATGCGCATTAGATTGATTTTTTGGATGTGCAGTTGTTTGTAGTTAACAATAAAATACAGAGCAGACCGTTCCTTAAGGGAACAGCAACAAATAATATTTTAAGAGCCGACAGCGCGCTTCCTGCTGCAGTCATCATGGGTATCCCATATGGGGAGATGATAAGGACCCGCAGAAATTGTAGTAAAGATGAAAAGCCATATTATCAAGAACACGCGATAAATATCGCAAATCGCGCATAGCGCGTTTTTCATTATTGCCCAATATCGCTGAATTACATCGCCGTTTTAGCGGCGTATTAGCAACACTTTGCTAACAGGCAAAGTACAATCCAGCGATAGACTGCGATAATGATCATAAGCGTATGAAATCCAAAGATGATTTCACAGCGCTAATGAAAAGCTTGGTAATAGGGGAGTGTGTACTTAACCATACAATCCACCTCCCATAGGCCATAATGCTAAGTCAGGTTTTATTCAGGCGTTCGAATCATGCGATAATGGGGGCTTAGCGTGCCTTTTGTCATCGCCTCGCTGTTCAGGGGCAGCGTTGTTACTACCACGATGTTGGTTTTGCGATCATTTCACATGTTGTCCTAGGCGGAAACACCTACTTTGCATCTCATTAGCGATATCTATCACTGTCATGAGATGCATTGCAGATGCACGAACGAATTCTACTGCTCTATGAAGTGTATACAGCTGCGGACAAGTTGCGAATATATGAATTATGTCTGCCTCCCTGGAATCACAGCGAGGGCAAGTAATGCCTGAGGTACCCCCACCCCCCTACCACTGAGCTATCCTTGCAGGTGTGTGATGCAGGGAATATATTGTCTTATAATGTTGGGCCTGCAGTGCTGCTGAGCAAAGTATTGTCCGTCCCAGGTCGAGTGAATCCTGAAAGCAGTCTTGATCAGTACCTAATTTCTCTGCCCATTTTATGCCAAATTTCCCTAGATCATCGGGCTTAGCTGCGGCAAGTTCTGCATAAAATCTACGGACAGTGCAGTGTGCCCCGCTTTCAATAATATCCAAAATGTTATTATTACTGAACCCTAATAGTCCTCCATGTTTATTCGAGATAAAATTTCGTGCCTGCAAGTATTTAAAAAAACTCCTCCTATCAATACCATAGACGGCCTGTAGTTCTGAGAACTGAAGTACCCCACTGGGGCCCACCAGGTCGCCTAGTTTCAGGATTCCATGTTCCCCCCACTCCACCATCACTGGATCCATAAATATCTCCCCTGGGAGGGATACGTTCTTCAGGATACGAGTATATCTGTTTAATCTTCCAAGGCCGAATTTTTTTGAAAATGCTGCCCATATCTTGTACGCCGCCTGCAATGTCTTGAACCTTGTTCTTTTATAATAACTAGAATCTGTACAGTGAAGAAAACAATTCCCCGCTTCAGCCCCCAGCACCGTCGCATATACATTAGTGAAGCTGGATCTATCCTCGGGATTTCTTTCTGCTCCACCCAGTAGCCCCTGCATGTACTGAAGAGCAGCCGCCCAGTAATACATTCTAAAGTCGGGGGCCCCCCATCCCCCTCTTTCCCTGGGAAGGGTAATGTATCGATATGCCCTCCTTGTTTTGCCATGAGCCCATATGAATCTGTTCAGAGTATGCTCAAGCAAGTGGAATCGCCCTGAACAGGTTTAGGAATTTAGGTAAGCTGGTCATCTTTATCACATTTGTGCGGCCCACTAACGACAAGTGGAGATTATGTATTCTGCTAAGATCCCGTTTCACTTTATTAATCAATGGTTCAATATACTGCTCTACTATACTGCTCAAATCTGGTGAGATGTGAATCCCTAGGTAGACAGCCGACCTAACCCCCCTATTATCCTCGCAGACCGTGATATTGTTTTTAATTATCTTGGTTTTAGCCCTATTGAGCGCATACCCTGAAACCTGCCCAAATACCCAGGCTTCTGCCTCTACCTCTTTGATAGCAGTGACTGGTGCTGATGTAGCGATTGCGACTTCATCTGCGTAGGCGAAGGTTTTAAACTCCTGCCCGTGTATAGCTAAAGGGAGGATCCTATTGTTATATTCCAGTCTGCGTAGCAATGGGTCCATATACAAAGCAAATAGAAGGGGTGAGGATGGGCACCCTTGTCTCGACGAAGTTATGCCGCCCACTCAGCCTTTCACCCTCCAAGGTCGATAAAATGAGTACCATTTACTTAGGTACCAATAAACACCTGTTCAGCAGCACCAGGATATACCTTGGGGGTAAGGTGCGCACAAACACACATGCTATGTGTGGCATAGCAAGGTCATTAACATTTGCTCACCTTTATTCCTTCTGTGGTAAGGACATGTAACACACACGGAGGGTAGCACCTGCCAAACACAGCGCTGGTCCATTTCTACAGATTTTAAATGTAAACGGATCTCACCCCACTTCCTTCTTGAATTACAGGGACAGCAATTTTCAAGAAGGATTTAAGGGACTGCGGTTTAAACAGCTTCAGCAGCGAACAAACGCAAGTCCCTCCCTACACACAGGAGTAATGACATTATTGGCCTCTTTCATCAATCCACGAAGCAAGTTAAAATGAAATAGTAACAAATCAAGCCATGCTCACATAGGTTAAGCACCTAGAAGTAGTGTTATATTCCATATATACGTACCCTAATATAAGCTCAAGTAACATAGTAACCCTTCACCTATATTCCTCCCTACATTACATACATAACAGCTCTTAGGGACTGCCCTTTTACCTACATATGAGACTGCACTCAGAACGCAGGATTTTCCCTGGCAAAAACCTCATACATTATGCATGAGGATTCTTGGAAGCACAGCAGGGCTAACATCTCCTTTATAATATCCATGTACAAAGTTAATTCCCGACGTCAGCCCAAGTCCGACAAAGTAATACAGTGAGGTAGAACCGCTGGGGAGACCTAAGGGTATATATACATCACATCTTGCTAAGATAGGCAAAGGAGACCAGGACATCCCGGCCGGCACACTGACCAAAGACGCTGAGGTTCCTGCATGCAGATACTCCAGCTCGCAGTGGTCTAACATGCCTTGCGGGGTGCCCAACGGGGTCCCATAGTCTCTCAATCCAGGCAATGGGGTTGACTTTTTCCTAGAGGATTCTTGGCTTAACACATACACACATGCTAGGTACAATCGGGTACATCTAGTTAGTGAGGCATCGTAGGCGTACGCACTTTTATTGTCATGTACTTTATATACTCGTTTGTAGTCATGATTCTTGCAAGATGGTAGAACTCTATCATCCTTTTACTTTCATAGAGCTTCTAATCATTTATATCTGTTACTGTCTAGTGGTTGTTGCAGCTCGTCTGTTTTACACTAGAATAACGACTGTTCAATAAATGATTATTGAAAAACGTCCAGACCGTTTATCCTGTGTTTTCCTCTGAGACTAAGGGCCTTATGTAGGTGGGCTGGCATTTACCACTTCATAAATACCGAATCATACCGATTCGGTATTTATGAAGTGGTAAATGCAATGTAGGTAATGAGTCGGTAAATATTACCGAATCGGAAAAATTCGGTAATTACCGAATCGGTATTTACCGATTCGGTAATGAGGCATACCTTCCCATTGATGGGAAGGTATGCCTCATTACCGAATCGGTAAATACCGATTCGGTAATGGGGGAGCACATGCAAGGGTGGCAGGGTGTCACATTGACACCCTGTTGCACCCCTGATTCTGCCATGTGTGCACATGTGGCGCACATACATGCCCTAAGGGCATGTATGTCTGCCACATTGCACACTTAAACGTGCACAAAAATGCTTTTTTTCACCTATTCGTCATTTACCACCAACCTTTAGTTGGTGGTAAATAACGAATCCCCACACCCACCACACACTCCCCCTACATCTCATTTCATGATTCGGTATTTACCGAATCTGTAAATTTACCGAATCGGTAATATTACCGATTCGGTAATTTTACCGATTCGGTAAATACCGAATCATGAAAATCTCCCCCTACATTTCAAAAGCCAAAATACCGGTCGGTAATGGTATAATTACCAAAAATCGGCCGTTACCGACCGGTATTTGGCTTCCTACATGAGGCCCTAGGTGAGCACCAGTGACTGAGCGAAAAGTAGTACACTGTTTCTAT
Organism: Triturus cristatus; assembly: GCF_964204655.1. Lineage (NCBI taxonomy): Eukaryota > Metazoa > Chordata > Amphibia > Caudata > Salamandridae > Triturus > Triturus cristatus. The sequence goes on along the minus strand of NC_140585.1, from coordinate 127,165,988 downwards.
GGTCCTGAGGGATCAGGGTTGTCATGTTTGAAGGTTGTCAAGAACTATTCCCTCCTTGGTAAGAGGAGATTCTAGGAGCACTGTGAGCTAGCCAATACAAAAAGGCCAACATACCAAGTGGGGGTGTTTAGAATCAGTCTGACACCAATCCTACAGTGTATGTCGTCCGAACGTGCAGATCCTGTGTAAGTTTTATAGGAACTATACGACAATAGCACAGAACCCAAATGACAGTGGTCACGGTATTCAGACGACCAGTCTTGTTACAAACGTTATGTTACATTCTTGGACATGTGGCTGCTCTTATGAGGGTATGTATGGGATCAAATTCCCAGCATGCAAAGCATGCACACGGGGGCAGCAATCACATATTATTGGCTTTACAATATCAACAATGAGGGGTAAAGGCAATGGTTTTGTATTTCACACAGCTGCAGGACCTCAAGTTGTTAGATATCTTTTTCAGAAGTAAAACTATAGCATGGCTTCAGGCCATCCTAATGTTACTAGAGTTCTCTCTAGACACAGGTGCAACGAACCGGAATCCCCATCAAGTAGCAGGGCGGCAAGTTGTTGCTAGGGGTCTCTCTTGAGTGACATACCAGTGCATTAAGTGAGCTGATTAAGTACATAGGTTACTTAGAGTGAGACAGGACATACAAAACGGTGGGCTGCGTTAAAACACAAACTGGGAATCTTCGATTCCGACGCTAATGTCATTGGACAACTCACATTGTTAACATTTTACAGCCTGGGGAGATTGTGAGCCGAACCGTCAGTAGTCAAAGTTTGGGGTGTATCTCATTGAGGGAATAAGAGTCACATTGCAACAAAACTTACACTCCCAATGGTCGAAGCCCAATGTTCCTAACCTCAACGGAGCCTCCATAGTGTATAAAATGCCGAAAACAAGAACTTTGCTCAGAGGTTTTACACAACACAGGTTTTGTCATCAGCCGTCCAGGACATATCGGCTGGGTCTGGTGGCTTAGTGGAACATTGCATCCACTGCGGGGCCAGGGTTCCATTTGCTGGACTAAGCAACAAAGGGACAGCTGGTTAACATGTAGTGTGGGTCACCCACCCCAGGTGGGGGTCAAAGTGTCATGTATGTGAATATTCTTACTGATCCCAACAAGGCCCTGCTGTTGTCAACATTGTTTGATGCATTAGATCAGGAGGAGGGAGAAAGAAGCAATTGTGATCCATTCAGCTTCCTTACATCAGTATTCAAAAATCAAGAATGGGAATGGATCACTTGACCTGAGCAACCAGAGTTCATACACTTCGTATGATATGTTAAAAAACCCTCATTAACGTACACAAGTCGGGTGGCGGTGTATCTTGATTCTCCGCCTTACTTTCTTAAAAACGTGACAGCATCACCACTGGGTTTGTTCTGTATGCCTTCTCCACCCGGAGGTAAACCACTGGTTATTGGCGAATTCGGCAATGACATCTGGTTTACAAAAGCAAATAGAGAAGTCGCTTATCTTAGTTACGCGAGGTCAGCTTTTTCCTGACATTCCTACTCATGAGCCTCAGAAGCGAGAATGATCATGCCAACAGTGACAAGGAAATCATTTATGACTCAACAACCGGCTTATTGTCAAAGTTAGCCCGGTCTCTGCGGTGTGACTGGATTGGAGTATCTCAGCAGCGCGGGACGTCTTGAGGCGGCTTTCATGCCTGGCTGTGAGGCTTGTCATGTGCTGCAGGCCGCTATACATGGGGGGGGGGGGGAGGATGTGGTTAACGACCGGAACAGCCGACCGAGAGCTTATACTATTGGAAGCTGTCCAATAAAATCAACATTTTCAGGTTCTTCGGACCGGAGGAGGGAAATCTTAGCCTATTTCCACCGGCACATTGTGTAGCTACTGTATTAGTGACGGCCCTAGTGTCAGTGACGCTTGTTCATTTCTGGTTTAGTCCCCAGTCACCGCCAGCATTTCTACTTGCTGGACTGCGTGATGCGTCCAGGCGTTGCTAGGCACACAAGTTGGTAATTGTAATCACAGAAGGGTCTGCGTGTTCGTGCTTTTGTTTAGCAGCGTGGATAGAGTGTGGCGGTGTCTTCACAGCGCCAGTTTTGGCATCCTTCATCCAGTGACTGCACCCTTGTCCAGCGCACTTGGTAGTTGTACATCCCACTGTGTCTTGCTGACTCCATGCAGTGCCCTCATGGGAGACTCCCCTCGTCGGGCGACAAGCTGATCGATGGGTTCCGGCTGAACGGCATTGAGTTGCGCTGGGGTGCCTGCGGGCAGCATTGGGGTTTTGCTGGGTGAGCTCGGGGAACGCCGGGTTGGCTTGATTTGCCCTCGGGGCTGACTGCCTGGCTGCTTACAGGTGTGGGGTGGTGGTGGCAGGGGTTGGGGGTCCGCAGCCAGGGTGTGCTCGGCCCTGTCAGGCATGCCGTCTTTGGCGATGGCGACGTGAAGAGCTTCAGCTCGTGGGCATCGGCAAACGTTGCCATGACGGGGGCTCCAAGATATGCTGGCTTTGGACACAGGCCCCAGCCTGTTGGCGGGGGCCACCATATTGACCCTGCTCTGATATGCAGAGTCCTGCCCTTGTTGACCTTGAATATTTCTTAAAGGGAGTGTTTTAAAGAATATTGTCCTTCAACTTAATTTTCAAGCCAGTGAGGTGTGAGAGGCTATTTCAGCTAAATGTGGTGTTTGTGTTTCAGGCGGCAGCCATAAAACAAGTGTCTTTTAGATCAAGACAGGACCTCACTTATGAGAAATTGGAGAGGGTCAGAGAGATTAGTAGCAGTAATTTCAATGACCTGCTACCTGGTTACAATACTGTAGTGGGATGGAATGACGAGCAGGAGACTAGGTTGTGATAGGGATGGTTTTATTAGGTGCAAAACACGTCTTCGTTTGGTAGCAGTCCTTTGAGTTACGGTGGGGGAAATGTCTGTTTATCCCCGCCCTTCGCGTCCTCTGGCGATCTCCACCTTCTCATCTGTTTCGGTTGGATCTCGTGGCGTCGGTGGTTTCGGCAAAACAATGGCCGTAAAACAAAAAAAAGAAAGGTGCGGTGTAAGTGTGGGGAATTAGCACAAAGAACCAGGAAGGGGGTGAAGGACCACTCAAAAGGTGCAGCGTCTATTTACAGGAGTGAGGTGCTCAGGAAAGGGTAACCGGGAGGGGGTCCCAGCAGGCTGCTTAAGTCATAAGCATCAGGTCTCTGCCTCCTCCCCACCCAACCCGTGAACCGCTCGCTTACCTGCGAGAGCCACCCTCCTCCAGGAGCGTGGCTGGGCGACTCGTGGTCCCGTTGGCCTCCTGGCTTTCGTGTTCCTCTTTACAACTCCGCTTCTCCTCCTTGGCTCGATCGCGTCCACACCTCTCCTCGTACGTCCTCTGCCAACTCGCCTTCCGCTCCTGCTCCGGTGATACCACACATCTCCTTCCGGATTCCCTGCATTCTTGTTGGGAGGAACTCTGTGACGTCATCACTGGGGGAGTGCTCCTCGGGTTCTGCCTCCCAGTTAAAGGAGCCATACCAATTTCCGTCGTATCCTGCCTGGGTGTTTTCAATGGACCGATTCCAGTCACTCTGTGTAGTGTTTGCATATATTTGTAATAGTGTCTTTATGTCTATTATGTGGAGCGTGGGGTGGAATGTACATTGTCTCCATCATGTATTCCAACCAGGACGTCAGTTGTAACTGGAGTCCTGAGGTGGAGGTTGTACTGCCTGGCGCTCACCTGTTTCTAAGAATAAACCTTACTCTTTAAACCTACGTTTCCCTCACTTCAACAATTGGCGACGAGTTGGCGGAAAGAAGCAACTGGCCATTGAACTCACGGAGCACGGAGCACTTCAAAAGGAAATATCGAATTTATCGACTGAAATCTTATTGGAAAAGCACTTCGTTGTGATTGGAACTACGCAGAAGAAAGAACATTTTGTGACTTTCCTGGGTCGCGGGTAACGTATAACGGAGTAGTTATACCAGTAAATTGATAAAAAGAAGTTACCGTTTGTCTGAGGGTTGCCGCGAGAACCAACGGCGGCATCATTCGAGCAGCAGAGTGCGAGCCAGGAACGCGAGCAAAGTTCAGTGCATGCGCATTGAGAGAGACACGTCTCTACGCAGGGTTACATACGTGACCTTTGCGTGGCGGCCATTGTTTTTTTATTTTGTTCTTTTGCTTACGGAAGCGCTGAGAAGGTTGAAAGGACATCGGAAATAGATACCAGTGCCAGTTTTGGATATTTTGAAGTGACGAGATTGCATTTTCGCGCGTATATTGAGGGAAGGTACGAGAAACAGGTGAGAGAGTCGGGGGTCTAACACTAAATGATTTTTGGAGGACTTGGAACCGTTTTAAGTGGCAGATCCTTGTGGATTAATTCCTTATTTTGTTATTGTCGGGAGACTGTACCATATTTAGAGTAGTGGTGAAGACCATGCATGTTAGATCTACACATGGATGAAGGAGACCACGTAACAGAAGAAAATATGGCACAACAGAATTTTACAATCAGTAATCCACATGCCTTTTGGGTGAGTGGTTCTCAGCCCAGCATTAAATGGGTGGAATGGAAGGAATATTTTGTTAATTATATTGAGGCAGTTGACGAAGCTGGAAAGATGAAACCAGAGCAGAAGAAGAGGATTTTACTTCATTCCTTAGGCCCAGTAGGTTTAAAAACATATTCTCGCATGTCAAAAAGTGTGCGAGGTGAGGAGAATGTGTTTGAAGCCGCTTTAAAAGATTTGGATAAATATTTTGCACCTAAAGTGTGCATTGGTGTAGTGAGACATACATTTTTTCAGAGGAAACAAAATAAAGAGGAACCTGTAGATGACTGGCTGGATGATTTAAAAAAGCTTGCGATTAACTGTAAGTTTGAGAACTTACATGATGACTTGATCCGCGATCAATTAGTAATGCACAGTAACAATTCCTCCTTACAAGATCGGTTGTGGGTGAATGGAGATGCACCTTTAGAAGATATTTTGGCGATCGTGAGGAAAGCCGAGATATCTGGGAGGTGTGCCACAGTGGTCAAAGAGTCGGAGAAAGACGGTAGTGGTGTATTTAAAGTGCAAAGTCAAAATAGGATCCAAGGACAAAATACGAATGGACAGTGGCGCAACCAATCGCAAAGGAACACATTGGTGGAAAGGAAATGGGAAGAGAGAAGATGTTATCGTTGTGATAGCAGGCAACATCTGGCATTTAGTAAAAATTGTCCTGCTTTAAAGAAAAAATGTGGGATATGTGGACTGTTAGGACACTTCAGCAAAATGTGTCGTAGGAAAAACAGTGTAAAAATGGTAAATAACATTGAGGAAGAGACTGAAGAGGATCCGGAAGTTGAAGACAGCTGTGTTAAAAGTTTACAAGCGAACTATATGTTGAATGTGATAGACAATTGTGTGAAAGGGAAACCAATATGTGAGGTGTCTTTTGGTGGTATTAAGGTCAATGTGTATGCTGATTCAGGGTCGCCTTACACCATAGTTAATGAAAGTGTGTGAAAGAAGGAATTTGAGGGTAAACTTGGGAGACATTTGATTCCTACAGATGTGAATCCAGTGAGTTTCACTGGAGAAAAAATTGACATGCTGGGTTTCAGGTGGCTTACATTTTTATTTAAGGGAAGGTCAGCAAGAGGTAAATTATATGTGGCAAAGAATAGCCCGTCAGTACTTGGTTGGTTCGACCAAAAAAATCTACACATTATCCTGGATCCAAACAGTGTAGAGAAGGTACTTATAATGGATGAGAACAGCAAAGTAAGTGATGTCTTAGTTAAAAAATTTCCAGAAGTATTTGGGAATAATTTAGGAGCACTTAAAGGTTTCGAACATAAAATCAGATTAAAGGAACATGCGGAACCTAAGGTTCACAAAGTAAGGCCTATACCCATGTTAATAAGAGAAGAGGTCAATAAAGAGCTTCAGGGGTTGTTATCTAAAGGGGTAATTGAAGAATTGGAGAGTTCTGAATGGATTTCTCCGGTCGTGATCGCACGCAGAAGCAGCGGGAAAATCCGCTTATGCATCGACTTGCGCCATTTGAACGATAATATCGTCATTGAGAGATTTCCCCTTCCAAAAATTAATGAAATGGTTTCTTCTTTAAATGGAGCGATTTGGTTTTCCACAATTGACTTGTCAGCAGCGTACCATCAGATTATGCTGTCACCTGAATCTAAGAAACTTACGGCATTTATAACACCATTTGGGTGTTACCAATTTAAACGTATGCCGTTTGGGTTAGCCTCAGCCGCTGCTGTATTTCAGCGGTTGATGCATAGGTTATTTGGAGAAATGAAAGGAGTAAGTTTCTTTCAGGATGATATCCTAGTGACAGCAAAGAATGAGGAGGAACACAACCTTATCCTTTATAAGGTGTTAGGAATATTACAAGAGGCAGGGCTAAGTGTGGAACTTAGCAAGTGTAAGTTTGCGCAAAGGAGTGTGTCGTATCTAGGACATGAAATAAGTGAGGAGGGTGTGAAACCGAAATCATCTTTAGTGGAAGCTATCATGGATTTACCTGCCCCATGTAATAAGGATGAAATAAGATCGTTACTGGGGATGGCAGAGTATTGTGCCAAATTTATACCAAACTTTTCTAGTAAAACTTTCAACATACGTTCTCTTCTCAAAAAGAATGCGAAGTTTGCATGGTCAGAGGAGTGTAGAAAAGAGTTTGAGATGATAAAAGGTGATTTGGGAAGTGTTAATGCTTTGGGCAGTTTTGATCCAAATCTTGAATGCTTGTTGACAACGGACGCAAGTGATAAAAGTTTGGGGGCGGTGCTTTCACAGAAGATGAGCAATGGAGCTGAGAGGATAATTTTGTTTGCGTCTAGTGCGATTTCTCCTTCAGAGAGTAAGTATCCAATTATTGAGAGGGAAGCTTTAGCCTGTGCTTGGGCATTAGAACATTTTCGAGCATTTGTCTGGGGGAAAGCTGTCACTATCCGTACAGATCGTAGGCCCTTGGTGAAAATTTTAACTAGCGTGGGTAGTGTCGGAACTTCTGCTAGACTGGCAAGAATATCCATGAGGATGAAGGAATACATTTATCGAATGGTATATGTGCCAGGTAAAGATAACGTTGTGGCGGATTGATGTAAAAGAATCTTCCAAACACAATAAATGAAGTTATTAATATCCTTTAATGGAGCTTGTAAATCAGCCTCCACATTCGTCTCCATGCATCAATTGAATGCCTCTTGAACATTCCTTCAGTCTTAACATTCTCTTTGGAACTAATGACATCATAGTGTCATTTACACATTACTACATTCTCCCCCCTCCCCCCTAAAACAAATTAATGAAATAAAGATAGAAAAGAGAAAAATAACGCAAGCAAGGTAAACAGATTAACAATGTTCAATTAATCTTTCTGGTCTTTTAGCAATTCTTTCTGATTTTCTCTGACTCCATTCTTCTTGTTGATTATCAGAGCGTGTAGCTTCAACATTTGATGCAATTTTTCTAAAGAAAGATTTGTTTCTTGCTATTGTTCTATCATCATTTGTTGCAGTCATTGCTGTACCTTGTATTTTTTTAATTTCTAAAGGTGTAGGATGAAATCTGGTTTGTGATTTTTTTTTTTGTTGTTGCCGAACTAATACCAAATCACCAACTTGATAATCTTGATTTTGATATCTTTTTCCTTTTTCTGCATAGTATTTCATTTTCTCTTTTGCTTCTTTATCTTTTTCCATTACCTCATTGTGTACCCTCGGAGGAATTAGAGGCAACTGGGGTAAACGAGTTCTTCTTGACTGTCCAAACATTAGATCTGAAGGGCATTTTCCTGTTGATGGATGTGGAGTATTTCTATAGTCTCTTAGAATTTGACACAATGCCTGATTTATAGAAATTTGCGAAAGTTTTGCTCTTTGTACCGCTTTTTTAATAGTTGCCATCAATCTTTCTACCATTCCGTTTGCTCTAGGCCACATTGGAGTTACTTTCCTGTGAATTATTCCCAAATAGTTCATAAATTTTCCAAACTCTTCTCCACTAAATGGTGGCCCATTGTCTGTTTTTAATATATTAGGTATTCCCCAAGTTGAGAATATTTCATCTAGCACAGGAAGTACTGTTGAGGTGGAAGTAGAGGATATTAGTTTTACAATTGGAAAACGAGAGTATTCGTCTACTATTGCTAGTAAATAATGGCCAGAGTCTAATGGGCCATAGAAATTTGCTGAATGTAGTAATGTGTAAATGACACTATGATGTCATTAGTTCCAAAGAGAATGTTAAGACTGAAGGAATGTTCAAGAGGCATTCAATTATCTGCTTCCATACAGGTCCTGTGTAGTCCATGCGATTTTGATTATATAATTCAGCTTGCAGCACTTCCAACTGCTGTCATTCAGTTGTGTTCAATTTAAAATCCCATAGTGTATCTCCTTCAGGAAATAAATCTTCACTTTTCCTGTGTATCTTGATCCCATCCTCGTCGCCAATGTAAAAGAATCTTCCAAACACAATAAATGAAGTTATTGATATCCTTTAATGGAGCTTGTAAATCAGCCTCCACATTCGTCTCCATGCATCAATTGAATGCCTCTTGAACATTCCTTCAGTCTTAACATTCTCTTTGGAACTAATGACATCATAGTGTCATTTACACATTACTACATTCGCTTGTCCAGATTACCTTCACCACTTGAAGAATGCCTAGATGATCCATGGGGTGAGTTCAACATTGCGTTAGTTCATGATTCTGGTACACCGGTTATTACTAAGGATGAGTGGATGAATGAACAATCTAATGATGTGTTGTTACAGGCGGTTTTCAATCATATTCGTGAGGGCTGGCCAAAGAAACATCTCATTAGTAGGGATTTGAAAGCCTTTTGGGATGTGCGAAATGAATTTTCTTTGGATGGAGGTTTTTTTAGTTAGGGGTGAGAGGATAATTTCACCTAAGAAGGTACAGAGGAAGGTGAGGCAATGATGTCATGAAGGTCATTTTGGCATAGTTAGAAGCAAGTTATTGGTCAAAGAGAATTGTTGGTGGCCAGGAGGGGACATGGACGTAGAGAAATTTGTGAGGGAATGTTCAATCTGTTCCTCGGCGGATAAGTCGTTGAAAACTTTGAGACCTCCAATGAGCGAGGGTCTCATTCCAGATCTTCCATGGGAAGTGATAGCAATTGATATATTTGGACCAGTGGGTGAATCAAAGGATTATATATTAGTTGTTATTGACTTGTTCACAAAATGGCCTATAATTGAGATTGTAGAGAAGGTGGACACTAATGCTGTCTTGGAATTTCTAGACAAATTATTTTTATCAGAAGGACTGCCTGTTTGTCTGTTAAGTGATAATGGGGTACAGTTCACATCTAAGTTGGCAAAGGAATATTTCCAAAAGTGTGGAATCAGGCACAAAACTACCTCTCTTTATAACCCTAGTGGGAATGGTACGGTTGAGAGGTTCAACAGGGTACTTAAGGGTGTGATTCAGGCGGCGATGAGTAAAAGGCTAGAGTGGAAAGTGGAGATACAGAAGGCGGTTTGGGCGTATAGGTCTACTACACATTCTGCAACAGGGTTATCTCCTTTTATTATGATGAGGGGTAGGAATCCGAGGTGTAAGTTCAACCCGAATTGGATCAAGAGCGGGAAGGTTGTAGAGTGGTCACCTAGTGAAGTTAAAGAGAATTTAGTTGGTACACATATGAGAAGTAAAGAAGTATATGATGCACGATATGGCACTAAGAATGTCCCTGTTGGGGTAGGAGATTGGGTTTGCATCAAAAAACCGATCAAGATGCCAAAAGGTGAGAGTAGGTTTGAGGAATCTCGGCAAGTGGCAGAGGTTCTTCGTAATGCTGTAAGACTCAAGGATGGTAGGGTATGGAATTTGAAAAGTGTGGCTTTAGACCCCATTCAGAGGCGGATAGTAGACACAAGCAATTCCGAGCTTCATAATGATTTTGAGTGGGTGGCGATTATTTTAATCAAAGTGCTTTACAATCTAAATTGGGAGCGGATTTTTGTGCAACTAGTAAAGGTCTGGAGTGTGTGGAACCAGCTATGACAGGACAAACCTCTGGAGGAATCTGTGAGGAAGTTTTTCCTCCTCAGGATTTTCCTTCACGTTTGAGAGGGGAGAAAGGAGTTGCTAGTACTTCTAATTGCAACAATCAACTCATTCAAGAGGGTGATAAGGTGGTTGTAGCTAAGAGGAAAAGAGTTCTTCCTGGGTGGTTGAGTGAGTATGTTAGGTAGTAATTTTGTTTTAATTTTGTTTTGTTTTGCTGGGACAGGGTTTTGGTATTGTTGTATAATTACTTCTCTATTTGTGCTTCCCTTCCAAAGGGAGGGGGATGTGTAGTGTTTGCATATATTTGTAAAAGTGTCTTTATGTCTATTATGTGGAGCGTGGGGTGGAATGTACATTGTCTCCATCATGTATTCCAACCAGGACGTCAGTTGTAACTGGAGTCCTGAGGTGGAGGTTGTACTGCCTGGCGCTCACCTGTTTCTAAGAATAAACCTTACTCTTTAAACCTACGTTTCCCTCACTTCAACACTCTGCTGTTGGGAAATAAGAGGGGAATCGGGGGATGTCACGTTCCACCAGTCCACTGTATGTCCATTATCCTCTCTGGTCTATCTCACCCGTGAAAAATACTAAACCACATCAGTATCTCTGAAGATTGGATATAAACGCATTACACATTTGGGAGAGTGGCCCATGCAGGGCCAGCGACATAGACAGAAAAGGGCAAGAAAGCTGTAGCCGGAACATAGAGTGGAAGCTGTGCCAGACAGGGGCCCTGGACATGGGTTTGGCCCAGGCCCCCCCTAAATCCTTAAGATGTCCCTGTCAAAGTGTCGCAACTGCAAGCTTATAGAGCAGCCATTGTGCAAATTGAAAATGTATAACGACAGCGATCATTCAATAGTAGCTAACAGTCAGAGGCAGGGACAAATGTATTGAGTGAAGGAGCCAGAGGTGAATGTCAGGACTCATTGACGCTTGTGCTGGCAGTTCGGATCCCACCACGGAGGGCAAAGACAAGGCCATGGCCCAGATGGAATATGTTTAATTTTAGTCAGAAATGGAAATTGTAAAGGAATTTTGTGAATACATTGGGCTCAATCAGCAGTGTAGTAAGCCAGAGTTTAGCGCAATTTTCATATGCTGGAAGGGTGCCGCAGGCAACAACTTTAACACAGCCAAAAGAATTTTATTCGGGAGCGATTGAGTGCCGCAGGTGGCCATTCCTTGCTTGAGATAGATGAAAGCTTTAGGTCCCTGATAGTACTCACATGTTGATCTAGTGGCTACCAAGCCATCACACCCCAGGTTGAGGGGTCAACTCTGTTAAATCCTATGGGGAACTAGGAGGGTATGGGACTGGTGCTTAGGAAACCCTGATGGAGCATGTGAGATGGTGGCAGTGGGTCAACAGCACTCCACCAGTTCTCCCCCACCAGTGGTATTAAAGTAGCCCCAATTTCACCATGTGACCAACACATCAGAAGGCTTGGGATTCAATTTCACCGGTCTGTTGAGCTACAGCAGGCTGTTGGGGGGGGCACCATAATGAGGTGGATCACGCTGGCCTACACCGCAAAAGCTCATAGGAGCATAGTTTAGGCGCAAGGGTCCTCCATTTGCCTGAACTTCTGCCATATGCCTTCACGCGTTAAATCTTGAGGTTGCACGGGAACATTTCAGACTACTACACAAATTATAGCAGAGTCTGGTAGGGGGGAGGTCCCCCAAAACACCTTGGCCATCCACCTTGTTGTTCACATTGGGAGTTTCAATTACCTGTGCATAGTTCATTCGGATACACAAGATCATTTTCATTTAAGTCACGGTAGTTGCAAGTTGCAAGCGGGAGATTCCCTTAATGTCAGTAACTGTCCACATTGTCAGCAATGTAGCTGCCTGGGAAGTCTGGGGCAGTCACCACAGATTAAAATGAACAGACAACAGTCCTGCAGGAAAGGAGGGATGTTGAATTGATTGCCAACTTAACAGTATGACTATTGCACAGGATGATGAAGGGTGATATCGAGAGACACAGGTGTTGTGACGGCAACGCCAGACTGTCAGCTTGTGCTGGGTAGGAAGTTCCGCATCACCAACCAGAAGGGTGCCAAGTGGCAAAAAAAACAGTAAATAGATTTAATATATGTGGTTTCTGGCCTTACGGCTGTGTAGAGCCATTCTCATTTAGAGGTGCAACCAGGTGAAATTGTGTGCTTCTGAAGGTTCTCATGACCAATGCGGTTTGTGGTATCTTTTCAAGGGGAAGAGATATAAGTTAGGCACTTAATCGCTTACAACATAGCACATTAAGGTGGGCGGTGTGTTATTGCAAGTTGCAACCGGGAGATTCCATCATTAACGTCAGCAGCTGCGCACATGGCCAGCAGTACGCAGTCTGGGAAGCCTGTGGGTGAATACCACAGATTAAAATGTAAAAGCAACATTCCTGTACTAAAGGAGGGATAAATGGCAAGTACACGAGGACTCTCTGTCTCGCTGTCATATATTCCATGGCAGGATAGTCACCAAGGTGGGACAGGCTATTGGTTATGCCTTGCTTAATAGGTGTACTTTTTGTAAGACAGAAGGGATTCATGTCAAGTATACAAGGACACACTTGCTTATTATCACTTATTCCTGGTCCATTAGATAGTTCAGCCTGCCAGGTGTTTGTCAGGGACACACTAGGGCATGGGTGTCAAACACAAGGCCCGCGGGCCGAATCCGGCCCGCCCGACCTCGTCATGTGGCCCGTGTAGCCGCCGCCGGCTGCCAGCCTTCACCTTTTATTCTCGCTTTCTTTTTGACACAAGAAAGCCTTCACCTTTTATTCTCGCTTTTTTTTTTTTTACACAAGAAAGCCGCCTCTTCAGCGCATGCGCGGAGGCTCTTCAGCGCATGCGCTGCAGCCTACAAGCCAGAGAACGTCTGCCCTCTAGCGGCGCCGGCTGTTCTACACAGGAAACCTCCACTTTACATGCATTCAGGAAACCACCACTTGTTTTTATATTGAGCGCATGCCATCCTGTGATGTGACAGATCCAACGGCTGCCTGAACCCTTCTCTCCTGTACTGTAAGTACATATGATGTATGTGGGGGGAGGGGGGTCTGCTTATTAGGGGGGGTCTGCTTATTATTCTGCTTAAAAGTCTGAGCGGTAAACTTTGGATATACTGACCACTTCCGTGTCACTTTACAGTGGTATAGGGACCATAAACTACAATCAAATAACCCAAAAATGTCCAAGAAAAGAAAAGTTGATGCAGAGGGAAGGCAATTTCAGGAGAGATGGGAAAGTGAATACATGTTTGTGATTAATGGAGACAATTAAAGGACTTCAACTCCAATACTAATTCAACATCCTTTCATAATCTCTCCACGGCGGAGATGACAGCCATTAAAACACTGGCACATGACGAGACTATTACAATCAAACAAGCTGACAAAGGTGGGGCCACTGTAATTATGAACACAGTAGATTACAACATCGAATGTGAGAGACAATTGAGTGATAGAAGATACTACACTCCAATAAGAGAGAATCCTACACAGAGATTACATAATACCATCACTGCAATGATCTTCTCTGCGGAATCGGAAGGATGGATCTCGAAAAAAGAAGCAGGGTTCTTAATGACCAACGATCCAGTCGTACCCTACTTCTATTGTCTCCCCAAAATTCATAAAGGGACGACACCAGTACCGGGACGCCCCATCGTGTCCGGTATAGGTTCTATACTAGAGCCCCTTTCTAAGTTTGTGGATCACTTCATACAACCTTTTGTCAAGGAAACACCTTCCTATGTGAGGGACACGACTGACGTGTTACGTCTCCTTGAGGGGGTCCAACATTCCAATGAGGTGAACCTTCTGGTGACATTGGATGTTGAGGCCCTATACACTAATATCCCTCAAAGAGCCACTTTGGAGGTTCTCGAAGACATCCTAACCACTGCTGAGTGGAACTCACCCACCCCTAGTGTCATTCATCATGGAATGCGCCACTTTAGCGCTCACAGAAAATTATTTTCAGTTTGGTACCCAACTTTTTCATCAGACCCAGGGTACTTCAATGGGGAGTACCTTTGCTCCAAGCCTTGCATGTTTGTACATGTCCGCTTTTGAGCAACGCAAGATTTTTGATATCGATAATCCATACGGTTCTAACATTATATTGTGGAAACGGTTTATCGATGACATCCTCACCTTCTGGAAGGGCGAGTTGATTGAATGCAACAATTTTTGTAGGTGGATCAATACCTTAAATCCCCACTTGAGATTCACCAACACGATCTCTAAGAAGGAGATTCCTTTTCTTGATCTCATGATTAAATTGGAAGCAGGGATAATCTCTACCACCCTATATCGTAAACCGACAGACAGAAATAGTCTGCTTCTTTTCAGCAGTCATCACCCCAGGGCACTGAGACATAATCTTCCTATAGGCCAGTTTCTTCGCATCAGAAGGAATTGTAGCACCCTCGCTGACTACAAAAAGGAAGCAAATACATTGAGACAAGATCTCCTCCAACGTCAATACCCTAAACAGGTGATCAATGATGCTTTTAAAAGAGCACGCAATAATAATCGAGAAGGATTGTTGGAGGTTAGGACGAGAGAACCCGACACTACCATCACCTGTGTCACCACCTACACACCAGACTCGAGTCGTCTGAGGAACATTATTCGTAAACACTGGGGTATTTTGAACACCGGTTCACTGAACCTTGCGAACCCCAGATTTGCATTTTAGAGGACTAACAACATAAAGGATATGTTGATACACACCAGACTTAAACAACGCCGTGACATAACACAGAACACCCTATGGCATTTACCACCAGTACAGGGACATTTTCCTTGCGGTTCATGCTCTGTTTGTCCCCAAACCAAGGTCACAAAACAACTGAACCTTCCGAACAACTTTCTGTGGCATTTAAAAAAACACACAAACTGTAATATAACTAACTGTGTGTATATGATGCGTTGCCCTTGCAACCTTATCTACATAGGGATGACGACAAGACAGGTGAAACTCCGCATGATGGAACATAGAAGCACTTTCAGATGTGCTAAGACAAACACAAGAATGACCACCCATTACAAAGAAAGCCACCATCCTCCTGACTCCTTTGATTGGTGCATTCTTGAAGCACACACTGGCATGACGAAGGTTTATACCCTGTTATGGGTTTGACATCAACATGTTTTCATCATATATCATGACACTAGACAGCAGTGCTGGCGGAGACCGGTACCATTATGGCCCGGCACGGATTGAACGAGGGTGAGACTCACTTTGATGATATTATATCTTCATGCTTTAGTATGATGTTTCCCTGTTTTCTTCTTTCGTACTTCTAATGTCTGTTTCACCACTGCAGTGTCCTTTCATTGATTGACCACTGTTTTATCGCACTTCAGCACGTCACTGTACTCAGTCCCAATGCATGTGTTCTTACACTACCACAAACTATAGTACTGGGATGAGGGACTTCCATTGAAATAGTATTATAATGGATTGTTTTTTATTGTTCTAACTGTGTTTTTTATTTCAGGTTAAGCATTGCTTACCCAGGTTGACACCAAGGTACCAACCACCCCTACACATTTTTTAGGGTGCTGTAATGGTGGCCGCTCCTTCACTATTCGCTTTGGGTGACCACCACCAAAAAATGTGGAGGTAGTATATCACTAGGTCCTGAGGAATTGCCATCAATCTTGATAAACAGGCAGGAAACATGTCGACCTCTTTTTAGCGTATCACTACACAACATTGAAGTGACGATACGCGCCATTCTCATTTTAATTAGGGAAGTAACCATACTCATTAAAAATTTTTTTTTCTAGAATAGGATTATTTTTCCCTATTTTAACGCACACAACACCTTCACGTATACTGACACTAGGACTCTCACTGGCACTTCACCCTTCGGCTCTGGAAAAAAGATCTCCGAGAAGTAGGCCCCTCAATGGGTGCCTGATCGGGCATTGCAGCGCCGGCCCGAGTAGGAGCAGACCCGATGATGAAGCAAGACACCTACTTGTCAGGTGTGTGAGGGTCTTATTCCAATAAGGAGATCACTCTCCGAATTTTCATTGGTTTCAACCACACAGTTAGCATTTTTCCTTTTTTGTTTTCCGATAGGAACTTCATACTCAGTGTTTGAATATAGTCTTCTGGGCATGTATGCTGGACCTGATCATAAAAGCCCTTCCTTGACTTCCCCTCGTCTTTTTGATTTATTAATGGAGACAAGCCGGTATGTCTTATTTGCTATGAGGCGGCGGCAGTGATGAAGGAATACAATTTACGCCGGCACTTTGAGACCAAACATGGAGCCAAATTTGCTAACCTTAGCCACCAGGAAAAGCAACAAAAGGTCCAAGAATTAAAAGGTAGCCTGCATTCTCAACGGAATATTTTTGCAAAAATGACAGCAAAAAATGATGCAGCAGTGAAAGCCAGCTATCTTGTGGCTGAAGAAATTGCGCGAGCTACAAAGTGCTTTTCAGAAGGTGCATTTGTAAAGCAGTGTATGCTGAAGGTATGTGAACAGGTGTGCCCTGAGCAGAGACAGGCTTTTAACAATGTCAGCTTGTCAAGAAACACCATCACAGACCGAGTCAGGGACCTAGCCTGTAATCTTAAAACAAAGTTGGCTGAAGAGGCATGCAGTTATCTGGCATTTTCATTAGCTGTTGATGAAAGCACTGACAATACTGATACAGCTCATCTAGCTATTTTTGTAAGAGGTGTGAAGGAAGACTTGTCTGTCAGTGAGGAGCTCTTGGATGTGGTCGCCATGTATGGGACAACAACTGGGAGGGGCATCTTCAATGCAGTGGAGGAATCCGTAAATAAAATGAAATTACCTTGGGAAAAGTTGGTGGGACTTACTACTGATGGCGCTCCAGCAATGTGTGGAGAGAGAAATGGCTTGGTTGGACTGTTAAAAGAGAAAATGAAAAAAAGTAATTGCCACACGCCGCTGATAACTTATCACTGCATTATCCACCAAGGAGCTCTGTGTGGCAAGGTTCTGCAACTGGATAACATAATGTCCACAGTCACGAAAACAGTGAATTTTCTGCGTGCACGGGGTCTGAATCATCGTCAGTTCCAACAATTTTTGAAGGAGGTGGGCATGGAACATACAGATGTGCCATACCATACAGAAGTAAGGTGGCTGAGTAGGAGCACCGTTCTCAAGAGATTTTTTGAGCTTTTGGAAGAAATTACTCTTTTTATGCAAAGTAAAGGGAAGCCCTTGTCAGAACTGTCAGATCCAAACTGGCTGTGCGAATTTGCCATGTTGTGTGACATAACAGAGCATCTCGCCCAACTGAATCTGAGGCTGCAGGGCCGCAAACAAGTCATAACCTCAATGTATGAGGCAATAACAGCTTTCCAGGAGAAACTGCGCCTATGGAAGTCACAGCTTGAAAAAGACAGTCTTGCCCACTTTCCTATCTGCCAGAGCATCTCAACCTCATTCCCAGGTACTTTTTCATGTGCTCGATTGGGTACCAAAGTGAATCGGCTGATTGATGAATTCAATCGACGCTTTTCTGACTTTGAAGGACAAAACTTAACCTTTACCAGCTTTGCCAATCCCTTCAACATCGATGTTGACAGTGCACCACATCACCTTCAAATGGAATTAATAGAACTTCAGTGCAACAGCAGCCTGAAAGCGAAGTTCCAGGATGCGACAGTCGACGACTTTTACCGTCTCCTCCCCCCTGCTTTAATGCCACAGCTCCGACTTCAAGCTGCACGTGTTCTGTCCATGTTTGGGAGCACCTATCTATGTGAACAGATGTTTTCAGTCATGAATCTGAACAAGTTCAAGCTCAGATCACGCATCACTGATGATAACCTCCATGCTGTTTTGCGGATTGCTACAGCACAAGACCTAACGCCAGACATCGATGGACTGACCTCAGGAAAACGATGTCAGCCATCTAGTCAGAAAAGTTAAAAAAAAGTTAATGCCTTGTGTTTGCCATATGTGTAATAAACAGTGTTTGGCAATATTTGTATGTTTAAAAAACAAAAAATTACTGTCTGTTACCAAAAATCATTTTTCAATAAATTGTACAATAATTGTACATTTGAATATCTACTTGCCATTATTCTGACTCTGTTTCTGCTTTCAGAGCTAGTTATTACTTACATTATTACAAAAAACAGTAATAATTGAATGCAGTGACAATAATTTATGATAATAAAGAGTGGACACATAGTCCTACAGATACAACCGGCCCTTTGAGGGTGACCAAACTGCTGATGCGGCCCCCGATGAATTTGAGTTTGACACCTCTGCACTAGGGCATTAATGGAGCAGCATGAAGTAGCGAGGTAACGTGCAGACCCACAAAAAGGAGGCTGCGGCAATAATTGAAACTGGGAAACTTAGATTCTAAAAGTATCATTGTCAATATGCAAGCGACTCCCTGGTCATGTGGGGTATGTATGCCCTACCCTGAATCTTAAGGTGACTAGAAGGTAAGCTTGATGCTTATTTGAATTTGTGGAGGGCAACCATTCCAGGGACCGCCAGATCAACTCCGTCTCGTCCTCCTGCTTCCACACCCTCCGCCTTCTTTGTATCCCCCTCGAACACAGAAAGACTCACTCATGCCCTGGTCACCAGCAGACTCGACTACGGCAACGCACTCTATGCCGGAATAAACAAAACCCTTACCAACAAGCTACAGAACATCCAGAACGCCGCCGCAAGACTGATCCTCGGCCTGCCAAGACACTGCCACATCTCCCAGCACCTGCACACACTCCACTGGCTCCCAATCGAAGCTAGGGTCACCTTCAAGATGCTCACCCACGCCCACAAGGCCCTCCACGACACCAGACCAGCATACATGAACAGCCGACTCAAATTCCACGCGCCCCAGAGGACCCTACGATCAGCCCAGCTCTTCTATGCTGTGGTCCACCGCACCAGAAAGACCAGATCGGGAGGCCATTCCTTCTCCTTCCTCGCGGCCCAGGCCTGGAACGCCCTTTCCCTCCGTCTAAGACAGATAACATCGCTCCCCATCTTCGCAAGAAACCTCAAAACCTGGCTCTTCGACAGACCCCCTCTCTTGATTGACTGGAGCCTGCTATCCCCCCACCCCCCTCCAGCGCCTTGAGACCCTTATGGGTGAGTAGTCACACTTAACAAACGCCTGATTGATTGATTGATTGAGGGACAACAGAGTGAATTAGGTCTCTAGCTTGATGGCGCTCCAAGGGTCACGTAATCAAACTTTAGTTAAGCAAGCCTGGCAGACGGATGAAGTTGTCACTCCGAACAGGGTGCTGTGACTGCAGTGGGGTGCGCAATGTAAGCATTCTTGGTCGCCATGGTTTAACAATCAAAAAAGGTCCGGTGCAAATGTCTGGTCAACTGCAACAGAGTATGTGCTCCCTGCTCTATGGGCAGGTTTCGGGTCGCTTCACTTAAGCACAATATTCCTTGCCCTGATAGCAAACAGAGTCACTAAGCTGGAAAGCCTGGGGGTTTCAGCATAGAGGAAACTGAGCAGGCTAAAATCCCATAAGGAATAAGGGATACATGGCAAGTGCAGGAGGACACAACTGTTCATTGTCGCATTCTTCTAGTCATGAACATTCCTGTGCACCATGATTTAGCAATCAAAGGGACAGTGCAATTGTTGGGTCAACCTCAAAAAATATGTGCACTCTGCTCCATGGGCAGGTTACGGGTTGCTTCAGATAAGCATATAAAATGTCGCCCTTATAGCCTAAGTAGGCAGGCGGGTTGTGGGAGCGGTCTCCTAACCAGTGGGCTGCAGTCCCATGGATTGGGGACACAGGTGTTCAGGCACGTACAGTGCTAGAAGGACGGCAACTAGGTGAGATCAACACATACATGGGGCAATGTGAGCTATGGTTGCCTGCAGCAAACTGTTTTCCAACAAAATTTGTGCGGACTGATTATTTTGCAGCACGACTACCACTAAGCCCTAAATCCATAGTGCCATTATCGTCAACTTACCCCCACCCACCGTCTGAGCATGCATGAATAATAAATACACAAGACAACTTTGTTCTGTGAAAATATTGGTGCAGGTTTATTCCATACAAAGTATGCAATATAATGGGTTATCTTACGGGCGATCCAAGGGCAGGCAGCTGTACCAAACTATGCTGCCCCCGCACTGTGGGATACCCAGACAGTGCTACATCTTTGG
Source organism: Triturus cristatus (assembly GCF_964204655.1). Taxonomy (NCBI): domain Eukaryota; kingdom Metazoa; phylum Chordata; class Amphibia; order Caudata; family Salamandridae; genus Triturus; species Triturus cristatus. Next base: position 127,145,741 of record NC_140585.1, on the reverse strand, counting down.
TGATTCTCTTCCGGATCACATGACACGTTGGTCTCGTATTACTCACACCCTTTCCGGTGTGGAGCATAGCAGGGCAAACCCCTGGTTGGTCAGGCCCCCAACCGCCCGAAGGACTAACGGGGCGACGTCGCGGTTTTCCAGTAACCTGCTGTGAGTCTCCTGGTCTTTGGCTCTGGCACCCTTACTGTGCCGCGCAGAGGTACCCTTACTCTTCCTGTCTGCCGCAGAGGTACCCTTCATGTACCCGTCTACTTCCAGATCGCCCTGTAACTCCGCCTGCAACAAAAAAGAAAATATTACAATGTTCTACGTACATTGCCTGCCAACCCTACGGCGGGGAAGCGGTAGGGTGGGAGACGACGTATCTGGCACAAAGAGGATGCCAGAGAGGTGGGGGGAGGTATAAGTACCCTCCCCGACCTCTTTCCACCGGAAGTGACGCACATAGCGCGCCAAGGCGAAGCACTCAATCCTGAGTCCAACCCTTGGCCATGAACATTTCCTTCTTGCTGGGATGTCCAACGGCTTCCTTTGCTTAGCTCCGACCTCTGCGGGGGATCAACTCAGACCACCAGAGCTCATATTGACCCCTGTAGTTGCTGATGTCACCAAACAGCGCATTTCTCCCTGCAACAGCTCATTTCCAGGCCTCCTGCAAATCTACGGGAAGAGGTCCCTCCCTACTGGAGATGGATGAACTCCATCTATAACACAATGGCCCTTGACGTTAGCTTGGAACAGCTAGTGTCTGATGCCTGTGAACCTGTGCCAAGAACTGTTCACCCTACTGCGGGAAAGCTCCACTGCCTTACCTGACCGAGCCCCGTGCCAACTCTGGGCGGGACGAAAACAGACACCCAGGCTCACATTAACCTAGTTGCCGCCCTTCTAGCACCGTGTTTGCCCGAACACCTGTGTCTCCCATTCTATGGGACGGCAGTCCACTTGTTAGGTAACCGCTCCCAACCCCGCCTGCCTACTTTGGCTAATCGGGCGAGGAGAATTGTGCTTCACATTTGCACAGTCTCTATGCTTTCTAAATCATGACGCAGGGGACTGTTCAGAACTAGGAGTATGTGGATGAGCAAGAGTGCCCTCCTGCCCTTGCCATGCATCCTTTATTCCTTAAAGGAATTCCACCAGCTCAGCTCCCTCTGTGGTGAAACCCCTGGCCTACCAGCTAAGAGAATGTGTCTGATTTAATACAGTGCGCACTGAGCGATATGGTGCCTAACATTAAGGATTGACTAGGTCATACCTATCCCCATCCTAGAATATTGCTGAATGGGGGTGGCAGGGGCATTCACACTGCCCACCCCTGGGCAACCCCAGCGGTGGAAAATTACCTGCTCCGTTAAATTCTAATTTTTGTTGATCACTGGACGTGCCAAATGTTCTTTTACATAGTAGCCTTTTGTGCTTGACACCTTGTTTCCCCATTTCTTGGGATGGCAGCACACTATGTTGGCTGACAGCGTCACCACCCAGCGAGGCAACTATTACTAACCGGGCGGGCATTTGCGCCTAACTGCAGGATCATGTCACCTACCCTTGGTTCTGGGGTGCACTTATTTCGCCGCGTTGGCCAGACGGATGCACAAACCCCTTTGATTGCTAAACCCTGGTGAACACCTTTCTGGTATCAAATCTGATTTGAAACAATATATGTCTTGTGCCCACTGTTGGAGACACCTCACCCTTGCGTGCAATTACAACTTACGCAGTGCACCCACTTGTTTATCTGCCTTCGGATCACAGATGCCCAGGACCTACTGTCCATCTCCGATCCTGGATGTTTTACCTGCCAAAGTGTCGTGAACCAAGATTCCCAGTTCCCTGTTTAGCTGCAGTACACCTTCAGTGGATCTACTAGGAAATATGACAAACCGCATCCGTCATGTGAACCTTAAGTACACAATTTTCACCTGGGCTTACCACAAATGAGACACGCTCCCCACAGCTGTAAGGCCAGAGACACAAATGTATTAAACCTATTTACTGGGTTTTTTCACTTGGCACCCTTCTGGTTGGTGATGCGGAAACTCCTACCCAGCATAAGCTGCCCATCTAGCGTTGACGCCACATCACCCATGTCCCTGGAATCGCCCTCCATTCCCCTGTGCAAAACTACTAATGCTAAGTGGGCAATCAATTCAACATTCCTCCTTTGCTGCCGGACTGTGGCCTGTTCAGTTTGATCTGTGGTGGCTGCACCCAGACTTCACAGGCAGCTTTATTGCTGATAATGTGACCAGTTGACCTTGGGGGAATCCCATGCTTGCAACTTGTAACTACAGCAAGTGTTTAAATGAAATGATCCAGCTTGTCTGAATGAACTGTGCACAGGAAATTGGACTCCCATATGCGCAGTTGTTGTGCACAGCAAAGTGGATGGCCAGGATGAGTTGGGGGACCTCCCCCTACCAGTCTCTGCTGTATTTTTCCCTTAAACAGAATGGCCCGCTGTGCTCAGCGGACCGGTGAAATGGTATCCCAAGCCTTCTCATGTGTAGTTCACGTGGTGAAAATTGGGGATACTTCAATACCACTGGTTGGGGGGGGGAACAGGGGAAGTGCTGGGCCTACTGCCAGCATCTCCCCTGCTCCGTCATGGTTTCCTAAGCACCAGTCCCGTACCCTCCTAGTCCACCCTAGGATTTAACAGGGTTGCCCCCCAACCTGGGATGCGATGCAAGGAATGGCCACCTGCAGTGCTCAATAGTTCCCTGGTAAAATGATCTTCACCGGCAGTTAACCTAGCTCAATTATTACTTGCTGTCCTGTCTTGGTCCACCCAGCACTCAAAGAAGTGCCCTCTACCCAGGTGGGGTGATGCAGAATGACCTACTATGCTAAGAGCAGAGTGCACCTGCTCCGTAACCCCCAGGCTGCTTGTCTGGCCTTCCTAATGCCCAGGGATACCTAAGGCAATGCTTAAATTCCAAACTGGTGTGACTGTGCAAGAAGTGTAGTGAGCCTTCACCTGCATGAGTCGCCCAACCTGCAAGTTGGCCCTGACTAACCTTGTGTTCTGGTGCCGGATTTGGGAAAGCATATCCCATGTTCTATCAATTATTGGGCTGATGGAATGCTGTATGCAAGGTGGGGATGCTAACCTGCCCCAACTCGCGGCCACACAGCTGGCGCAAGCTTGTGAGATACTAGAACATTTTGTATGTTTAGTAAATGTGACACAATGGCTAATGCAGGCCCAAAGTTCTGTGAAAATTGTTGCTGCATCCCAATAATGCCAATGGCCCTGAGTATAAGAAAAGATTGGATGTTGCAATCCAACTTATGTAAGTGTAGGCAGTGTTACCATCCGTCAGTTAATTGTTCAAGCACCTGCTGCAAAAGATGCATGGTATGCCTCCCTACGAGATAATCTGCTAGACAGTAAAACCAAGTAAAGTCTGGAACCATTGACCGCCATGGAACCCTTCGCTATCGCGACCACCTAGTGTTGAGGGGGTGTGTTCGTGATAACCACCCCATAAAACACCCGCCCAGTATTACCACAACATGACTATTCCGTGTCAGGGTGTTCCGGTCTTAGAACGGTTACCCACTAGAACTCTCAGCTGCCCATCCCAGTGGGTGTCTGCAGCTCGATGAGTACAGGCCTGATAGCCAGGGCTGCCTACTGAATACTTAATGGCAACTTTCAAAGTGGATTCCATCTAGCACGAAAACGATTGTCTTACGTGAAGCACTAACTGTGGCCATGAGACATGCACTACAATAAATTGTTACTGCATAACAAAGTCAAATAAGATGCCAGTCCATAAAAATGGAACATGGGCCACACCAATGATGGACCCCGGGTCATGTGACTTAGACGGGTGCGCACAAGACAGGTAAGTCCTCCGATAGCCACCAGCAAGGACTTTTCCAGACATATAAAACTTCCTTCGCCTCCTTGATTGGTTGCGACATGGCCCTCACATTGTGTGAGAACATTATTCTCGATAACACTTCTCAAACAGGTAATGCGTGAGCTAGTTGTAGCTCCTGACACCCCTGGAGTGGCTCTCAAATTGAATTTAAACCTGTTCTTCAACAAAGGATTTATGAATATTGAAGAAGACAGCACTGACCACATCCGGACCCTTCAAGAAGAAACCAGCCGAAACAATCTCAGGCCCTCATGCTAACACAGGAACACACATGACAATAAACGTGCCACCATGTGTCCAATGAGATTAAACAAGTGAAAGGCTTTATTGCATCAGCCAGACCAAAAGTGGAGTCAGAGCAGAATGGTCTCAGCGTGGGCCAGAATGGAGGAGGCATTTGTGTGGCTAATGCAGGCCAAAGATCTGTGCAGATTGGTGTCGTTAAGAAAAGAAAACAATAACTGGTCCGCAATGAACCAAGAACCGATAGTGACTTGTGTTGTCCACATGGGAACACAGCAGCACCTCACTTACATTACTGCCAATAATACCTGTGACACCCACCAATTCTTATTTTTGAGGTCCTGTTTTGATCTAAGAGATACTTTATATGGATGTTGCGTGGAACCAACACAAACATTTCTGCAAATTAACTAATATTTCTCACACACCACCCTGTGCAAGTCTACATCAGTCGACGTGCTGCTCAAGTTGCTCCCCCCCACGGCGCCGAGGGGGGCTAGCCCTGTTTGTGAATGAACTTCTGTTAGGCAATTCTACCTATTGTGCCGTCAAACAGTCCTGTAAATTATTTACAACAACCTCAAGTTGAGGTACAATATTTATGTAAAATTGCAATCAGTAGCGTATTTCGGTACACAATTTATTGTGTCTTTAACAGTCCATCACAAACTGCCAAGCCAGGCCCTCCCTGGACTGGAAACAAGCATCCTAGGACTGTTTTTTGCATTTGTCACCCGAGTGGGACGGGTATGCCCAGACGTGGGTACTGTGCTCTCCATGCTCTGGAATCAAGCTATCCTAGCTGAAGAGGGGTGAAACCCCAAAACCGGTCCTAGGATGCTTGTTTCCAGTCCAGGGAGGACCTGGCTAGGCAGTTTGGGATGGACTGTTCCCATGAGGCACAGGGTCAAGACTGATTTGCATATGGCTGGGTTCAAACTGGAATGGCATGGTGAGCAAAAAAATGATGGATTTAGGCCCAGATCTCTGTACTGGGGTGAATGTATGACATTGTTCTGCATTCTGTCCATCAACTGTTGTTTTTGCATTTGTCACCCCGAGTGGGACGGGTATGCCGAGACGTGGGTCCCGTGCTCTCCATGCTCTGGAATCAAGCTATCCTTGCTGAAGAGGGGTGAAACCCTGAAACTGGTCCTAGGATGCTTGTTTCCAGTCCAGGGAGTACCTGGCTTGGCAGTTGGGGAGGGACTGTTCCCATGAGGCACACGGTCAAGACTGATTTGTATATGACTGGGTTCAAACTGGAATGGCATGGTGAGCAAACAAAATGATGGATTTAGGCCCTGATCGATGTACTGGGGTGAATGTATGACATTGTTCTGCATTCTGTCCATCAACTGTTGTTTTCGCATTTGCCTAACCCAGGCATCCTCCCACTGCCGAAATCGGCTCCTGTCCCTCGCTTAGCCCCAAGTACCACCTTTGGACGTCCTTACACTGGGGCCCGGCAGCACCATGAATCGGGGCTGCGAATACACTGGACCCATTTCTGCTGCTCAGGCATCATGGCGGGCCACTTTGTCTACCTGTTGGAAGAAGGCTTCCATGCGCTGGCTTCAACTGAACACCAGAAAGCTGTTTTCACCCGACACAGGAAAGCAGGATCAAATCAAACGGATGCTTCCACCTATCCCCCGGGTTCCCAAGAACACTAATGCCTCTTGAATCTACCTGGCAATCTACATGCCTTAGCCTAGACTCTCAGCTGGAGAGGGGTACACGTGGCGCCACAACCCTCTGTCCCCACTAGCGGTCCATGGCGACCAACGATTGCCCCAGCTGTATCAGATGTGGCCGCTACTGGATCGTGCTATTCACTAGCCCCATGATAGGGCAGAAAATACAACCCAGAGACAGACGGGGGCCGATTCCCTTTCCGACACACAACAGTGTAAGATCTCGCACACTCTTGGATTTCCCGGGAGTGCGGTGCCCAAATTCGGCTGCTCTCGGACCTAAAAGAATTTGCACACTGTCAACGAAGTTGCCCCTCATAATACCTTCGTACTTCATACGCAAGGACCACATGCAATGGCCTGGCACACAGCACTATCCCCACATGTGGCAGCAAGTGCCCATTTTGTCCCCCAAACGTGATGAGCGCGCAGAACAGAAGAGGTCCCCCATGGCGCACCCACCCGCCACATCCTAATGCAATTAAGATATGGCGGCAGCTACATAGGGTTGGCCTATAGATTAACCAATCGAAATATAAGAACTACAGCTATGCACCAAACCCACTGGCGCTTGCGCGCGCTGCCCACACCGATCGTCAAGTCGAGGTCCCCTGCCTCAGGGACCCCCGGCAACTCTGACCGCAGCTCCTCCTACACCACCCCAGGCGTCGTCGAAGAAAGTCTTGCGGGGTCAAGCACTCCCTGTTCGCCCCACGGAATCACTAGGAGCGGCCCAGCGCCATGAGCCATCTGGCACCAGCCAAAGTGCTGCAGGTGCACGCGCCTGCACCCACACAGCGCTCGTCTATGAACTGGCCCACAGGGCAATGCGAAGCTGGCCGCGGCCTCCTGCAACTTGCAACCCCCTTGCCCCTCACAAGCCAGAAAAACAGGTAGGCACTCCGGCACCACAGCCGCCGGCCTCAACATCTGCACACAACAAACCCGGGAACCCAGGCCGCCTCAAACCCCCCCGACCGTCAACACTAATGAGGCTGCAGCCAGAGTGAGCTATCCCCCCGACGAGACAGACGGGGAAAACCTGGGGGAGGGACAGGCCAAGGCCTCTACTAAGACGGCCGGGAACAGATGCCCCACTGGCAGCAGGCAGGGTGGACACAACGGCCCGGGGAGCTGCACCAACCCCCCCATCACGTGGCAGACCGCAGCCACGGCGATGCCCTTGATATTTTGAAAAGATGGGGGGGGATATGACCCACCGCCAGGAGGTACAGCTCCGGGGAAACACCGGCATTGAGGGTCGTGGCAAAGGGAATGCCAGGCCCCCGTGCTCCAGCCCATAACAACGCCGCACACCCGGTCACAGTCACTGAGACTCATACGGGCCCCAGGCAGACTGAAACCAGCAGTCCAGGGGCCAGGCTGTGACGGGGCGAATCACCTCGCGATCTAACAAATAACGGCGATTCCCGACCAACGATCCTCACGACAGCGTGTCTGGTGCAAAGAGGACGCCAGAGAGGTGGGGGGAGGTATAAGTATCCTACCTCGACCTCTGTCCGCCGGAAGTGACGCGTCTAACGCGCCAAGGCGAAGGACTCAATCCTAAGTCCAACCCTTGGCCAGTGGGTGGCGTATGCCCAAATGGCACTAAAGGGCCACCCGTTGGGATGGCCCTCTGCGGGTCCCGCGGACAGACGCATTCTCCCTTGCTAAACAGCTTCTCATCATTTCCTTCAAACCGCCTGTTCTTCCTCAGTGACTGATCCTTTTCATTTACCACCTCCTTTACACCAACAGGGGAGGGGCTAAGGTGGAGGGCCACAGGCTCAACAAAGACGCACACTCTCCCTTGCACAAAACGTTTATACATACACACTCCTCCCTCACACCTTACAACAACCTTCTCACCTCCTAGCAGACGCTCTCAGCAGTGCTCCTCAGCAGCATCACCTGATGCCAGCGTCGCAACAACCAGCTCCCCGGGCTGCTTCAAACGGGGCCCCGGCCTGGCTCTTCAGCCCAGGGGCCCCTGGCTCTGTCTGAGGATGGAGGATTGCAGCGGGGGCTGCACACAGGGAGTGGGGAGGGAGAGAGAGCCGGAGGAGGGAGCTGGGTTGTAAAGGGGAAGAGAGGACCCAGGAAAAGTCCAGGTGTGTGGGTGTCTGAGAAAGAGGAGCTTTATATTGTGAAACAGAGGAAAAAAGTTTAGACTTTGCAAAACTCCTTCGAGCCGGATTTGAACCAGCGACCTAAGGATATCAGTCAGTACACTACAGTCCTCCACTCTACCAACTGAGCTATCCAAGGCTCGGCTGAGCACAGTTGACAAGGCGCTATATGGCATGAGAAGTGGACCCGGAGCATGCCCATCTGGGGAGCTTTCTGTTTCCAACCACCAACTCAAGGTCTTCATAAGGCTGTGAAGACCACAATGGAGTTTCATTTCCAAACAACGCCCCCCTCACGTCCCTCAAAAGGGCTGAAAAGAAATAAGCACACTACTCAACAGGCACTTCTCAGATACATGGAAATGGGGAATTACAACCCTTAGCCATTGCAGTAGTTCTCCTCCTGGATGGTTCCAGAGCTGCCTGCGTGGACACTTACTTACAGGCTCTTACCCTCTGCGCGCTTGCTGCTGCTGCTGCTATGTGTGTTCAGAGAACATTGCTTCTGTCTTGCTCTGGCTACACATCTCCATGTTTTCCTGATTTACAATGAAATGCCCATCAGTGTGGTGTTTCTCTAAGCAAATCCCACAAATGAAAAGAAACAGGCATCCTGGATTTGCCAGTGCTACTTCCAAGTGGTTGTTGGAAAGGCGTTTGCCGGAGGGGGGTTCGAACACGTCTTGCCCACCCCTTTGACCCACCTCTCCTACGTAGGCCGAACCAGGCGCGCACACCCTGAGCTAACACTACGAACAGAGTGACACCACACGTATTCTTTGTAGGACGATAGGTTCTTTTATCGATGGTTTCAGGGGATCTTTATGATCCAAGGTGCAAGCAGTACAGCAGTAGCACAAGGTACCACAAATCGGTCGTGGGGAATGGGGGTAGCGGGACAGTCTTTCAAGATAGTGTCTCTGCGAAATACCCTGCGGATAGCTCACAATCCTCGAGCTGGAGGGTGTCGTGTCTCTGGGCGATCTTTTACCGAGTCGTCCTCAAGGGGAGCGGCGCGAGTCTCTCAGCAGGCACAGGTGGTCGGAGTTCGGGAGCCGCGATTCCGTCAGCAAGGCTCAGATGGTTTAATAGCTGGGGGCCGCGAGTCACTCAGCAGGCCCAGGTGGTTCAGTGTTCGGGAGCCGCGACCTCGTCAGCAGGGCTCAGATGGTTCAATAGCGAGAGGCCGCGAGTCACTCAGCAGGCCCAGGTGACTTCAGCGTTCAGGAGCCGCGACAGCGTCAGCAGGCTCGGATGGTTCCAGGTCTTCTCTGCCTTCGTTCCTCCGGCACCCCTTGTTATACTCCGCTTGCTCTTTGAAGTCCGGAGTCCTCGCAGAGGGGGGGACTGGGGTGACGGAGGGGGTTCGGCGGGATTTCCTGACGCTCACTTCTTTGGTCTTTTCAGGTGGGTCTGGGAGGGACCCCAGACGCTCGGCAGGGGAGGCGCCTGCTCCCCAGGGGCCTGGTGGCCGATCGAGTCTTGCCGGGGAAGGCGACCCGAGGTGTGACTGGGCTGGCGCCTCTGGGTCTGGCTCGAGGGTTCCCGCTCCCTCGGTCGGACATGCATGGTAGGGTGTCGAGTCTGTCAGGGCTCTGGCCAGCCCTCGGATCTGGGTGGCTGGGGCGGCCGGAGTCGGAGATGTCGTGTCTTGAGGGTGGTTGCAGGTTGGCTGGATGATTGGGAGGGCAACGCCGTGAGGCCGGTCTCACACGCGTCCCCCCCAGCTGAAAGGCGTGGAGAACTACCCATCCACTGGGGGGTTCTCCTCGCCGAAGCGGAAGAACCGGGACAGGCCGTCGGCGTTGGCATGATCCGTCCCGGGGCGATGTTCGACAGTGAAGTCCATCCCTTGGAGAGAGATGGACCATCGTAGTAGCTTGGGGTTCTCCCCCCTCATCTGCATTAACCACCGCAAAGGCCGGTGGTCCGTCTGTACCCGGAAATGGGTTCCGAACAAGTAGGGCCGTAGTTTCTTGAGGGCCCAGACTACGGCGAAGGTCTCTCGTTCTATGGTACTCCAACGCTGTTCTCGAGGCAGCAGCCTTCGGCTGATGAAGGCTATGGGCTGATCGATGCCCTTGTTGTCGAACTGCGAGAGGACGGCCCCGATGCCGTGTTCGGATGCGTCGGTCTGGACCACAAACTCTTGGGAGTAGTCGGGGGCCTTGAGTACGGGGCGGTGCACATGGCGGTTTTCAATGCGTCGAACGCCTGCTGGCACTGGGTGGTCCACTGCACCTTCTTCGGGAGCTTTTTGGAGGTCAACTCCGTGAGGGGCCCCGCGATACTACCATAGTTTTTAATGAACCTCCGGTAGTACCCTGTAAGGCCCAGGAAGGCCCGGACCTCCGTCTGCGTGGTGGGGGGCTCCCAAGACTTGATGGTGTCGATCTTCGGTTGGAGGGGGGCGACCTGGCCGCTGCCCACCTGATGCCCCAGGTAGACCACGGAGCCTTGCCCGAGCTGGCATTTGCTGGCCTTCACTGTTAGGCCGGCTTGGCGCAGGGCCATTAGTACTTGTCGGAGGTGCTGGAGATGCTCGTGCCATTGAGAGCTGAATACGGCGATGTCGTCAAGTTACGCTGCGCTGAACTCCTCGAGTCAGGCCAGGACCTTGTTCACCAACCGCTGGAACGTGGCTGGGGCGTTCTTCATCCCGAATGGCATGACCCTGAAGCGGTAGTGTCCATCGGGTGTGGAGAAGGCAGAGCGTTCTTTCGCTCCCTCCGTGAGAGCAATCTGCCAGTATCCGCAGGTCAGGTCGAAAGTGCTGAGGAACCGAGCGGCCCCAAGGCGGTCGATGAGCTCGTCGGCGCGGGGAATAGGATGAGCGTCTGCTCGGGTGACCGCATTGAGCCCCCGGTAGTCCACACAGAATCTTAGTTCGGGGGCGACCCCAGGGGAAGCCGCCTTCGGGACCAGAACCACCGGGCTGGCCCAGGGGCTGTCGGAGGGTTCGATTACTCCAAGGGTGAGCATCTTCTCTACCTCGGTCTTGATGCAGGTGCGGACCCGGTCAGGCACCCGGTAGGCTCGGTGTCTCACAGGCGGGCTGTCGCCGGTGTCCACGTCGTGGACACACCAGTCGGTGACCCTCGGAATGAGGGAGAAGAGGTCTGCGAATTGTCTGAGCAGCTGGCGGCAGTCGTCGGACTGTTGGGGGGTGAGGGTGGTTGAAAGTCTTACTCCCTCCACGGAACCATCCAGGTCTTTATCGCACAGGGGGTCGGGCAGGGGTTCGGTGTCTTCTTCCGCCCCATCATCGGTGGCCAGTAGCAAACTTAACTCCGTTCTCACAAAGTGGGGCTTGAGACGGTTCACGTGGAGGACCCGGAGGGGGTTCCGTGGGGACTGTACATCGACCAGGTACGTGACCTGACTCTTCCGCTCGATCACCTTGAAGGGACCAGTCCATTTGTCTTGTAGGGCGCAGGGCTTCACCGGGGCCATGACCCAAACCTGCTGGCCCGGCTGGAACTCGACCAGGGTTGCGTTCTGGTCATACCAGCGCTTCATTTCTTCTTGCCTGGCCTCGAGGTTAGCCTCTGCGAGTTCTCTGAACTTCCTCGTCTGGTTGCGGAGCGCCAGGATGTAGCGGAACACATCAGGGGGTGTCCCCCGGGGGCTTGTCTCCCAGCCCTATTTGACCAGGCTCAGGGGCCCTCGGACGGGGTGTCCGTATAGCAGTTCGAAGGGGCTGAACCCCAGAGACTTTTGGGGAACTTCTCGGTATGCGAACAGGAGGCAAGGGAGGAGGACATCCCATTTCCGGCGCAGGGGCTCTTCGAGGCCCAGGATCATTCCCTTCAGGGTTCGGTTGAAGCGTTCCACTAGGCCGTTGCCCTGGGGGTGGTAGGGGGTCGTGAACTTATATGTGACTCCGCACTGCGGCCACAGGGACTTCATGTAGCGGGATATGAAGTTAGTGCCGCGATCACTCACAACCTCGCGGGGAAATCCGACACGGGAGAAGACCCCCATGAGAGCCCGGCCCACCACGGGAGCCGTCACGGTGCGGAGGGGAATGGCCTCGGGGTAGCGGGTGGCATGGTCCACCAGGACAAGGATGAAGCGGTGGCCCTGGACGGTCTTTGGATCCAGGGGTCCCACTATGTCGATGCCGACCCGCTCGAACGGGGTACTCACAACGGGGAACGGTTGTAAGGGAGCTTTTCGTTTTCCGCCACTCTTCCCACTGCCCTGGCACGTGAGGCAGGATTTGCAGTGTACTTCTACATTCACTCGCATCTTGGGCCAATAGAAGTGGGTAACCAGTCGCTGATATGTTTTGTCTTGGCCTAAGTGTCCTGCCAAGGGTGCATCGTGGGCCAGGCCCAGGAGGAGGCTTCGGAAACGCAGGGGTACCACCAGTACTCGGGCTGCGCCTAGCTCGGCGGACTTTTGTTCGCTGTATAGGAGGCCATTGTCCCAATAGATCCAATGGGTTCCGGTTCGGTCACCGGCGGCCTGGGCTTCGGCTTGTTGTCTGAGCCCCACGAGGGAGGGGCAGGTGGCCTGTTCCTGGCAGAACTCCTCACGGGAGGGCCCCCCCTCACAGCGCCACTGGGCCATCTCGGGCAGTTCTTCGAGTTCAGTCAGGGCCTCAGGGGCGGAAGGTTCCGGCCCTTCTCCCGGGTTAGTGTCTTCTTCTCCCGCCGAAGGAGGGTTATCCGCTTCTGGTAGGGTGTCCCGGTTCTCGGGGACAGTGTTCGGTGGGAGGGCCTCACCGCCCTCGGAGAGAGGCAATCGCGCGGTCATGGAGCGCGTGGTGGCGCAGACCCATTCGGGTAGGCCCATCATCTCGAGATGGGCTCTTCGTTCTACTTGCCCCCACGGGGAACTCTCCAGGTCGTTGCCCAGGAGGCAGTCTACGGGCTGTGATGTTCGGACCGCTACCTTCAATTCTCCGGAGACCCCTCCCCACTCGAAAGGCACTAGCACCATCTGGCAGAGGCTCTCAGAATTGTCGGAGGACACGACCGGACAGAGGGCACTGGTCAGGATCTGGTCTTCTGAAATTAGGCTGCGGTGGACCGCGGTGACACTCGCCCCGGTGTCGCGGAGGCCCTCGACTCGGTGGCCGTTGATGGTCACCTGCTGTCGGTATTTCTTTGTGTTGGCGGGCAAGGGTGTCCCGGGACCATTTCTCAATCACCAAGGGAGACCAGGGCCATGGCCGCTGGTTCCCATTCTTCGGAGTCCTCCATCTCTTCTCCCAGAGCCACGGAGGCCATCTGCCGGGCCGGGGGGTTGGTCGTTGCGGTTCGCTGATACTGGGGACACTGGGGGTCATTGGCGTAGTGTCCGGGCTGTTGGCAGCGGAAGCAGGTGATCCTAGCTCGTGGACCTAGCCGTCCTGGGGCTCCGGTGCTTGCTGGGGACGGGGCTGAACCCGCCGCTGGTGGGCTGCTGGGGGGGCTGGTTGAGGACCCCCCGGGGAAGTCTCTTGGTCGGCCGTGGTTTCCTCCACCCCTCTGGCGGGGGGGGCCTTGACTGTGGCGGCCGTAGTCCCCCACGGGACCCCGGGTGGCTCGGGTATTCACCCAGCGATCAGCCTCAGCGGCCAGCTTCCGAGGGTCGGTGAGTTTACTGTCCAGGAGATGTTGGCGCAGTTCTACAAAGCAATTGGCCGCTAAATGTTCCCAGGCAATCAGATCAAACAGTTCTTCGAAGGTGGAGACCTTGCTGCCCTTGATCCACCCGTCCAAGGCTCGGCTGTAAAAGTTCACGTATTCCACCCACGTGGTGCCCGATATCTTCTTGCAATCTCGGAACCGTTGTCGGTACATTTCGGGGGTGAGTCCATACCGGCCCACGAGGGCTTCCTTCATGTGGCTGTAGGAGTTCATGACCGTGGAGGGCAGATCTAGCATGGTGTCTCTTCCTTCGCTTAAGAACCGGCCCCATAGGCCAGCCCCCCAATCCTTCTGCGGGACTCGGTGAGAGGTCATGGCGACTTCGTAGGCCTTAAACCACTGCTGGATATCGTCGTTCTTGTAATACTCCTTTACCACATCCTTGGGGATGTGGACTTTGGTTTCCCCGGTGGGAGCGGACTGTGGATTCCCGGGCGGCTGTGACTTTTCGTTTTTAGCCCGCCACTCGATCTCCTTCAGGCTGCGTTCATGTTCTAGCTGGAGTTTTTTCTCGTCGTGCTCTCTTTGGCGTCTCTTCTCCTCGAGTTCCCCTTGTAGCCGTAATTGCTCGACGGACAACTTTTTCTCTGCCAGTTTTATTTCTCCCTCGATTTTTAGCTTTGCCAGTTCAAGTTCATGGTTGCGGCTTCTCTCTCGGTCCGCTAGCTCCTCGGGGGACAGGTTCCCCTCTGGCCCGTTGTTTCTCACTGGGATGCTTGGTGGTTCATAGGCAGAGTCTTCTTCCGTTTGGGTCGGGGGCGCCCCCGTCTCGACCCAGGTTTTCAGTACTTTCTGGAAGTCTTCCTTTTTGCTTAATCCGGTGGTAGCGATGCCAAGGTCCTTGCAAAACTGTTTCAATTCTCTATGTGTGTAATAGTCCAATTGATCCTCTCGGAACGGTGAGCTTATTTCGGTACCTGCGGCACCCAGGGAGGTTTCTCCTTCCATCTCTGTTTGGTAGTGCGTCAGTCGTTCACTGCACGCTCTCTTTCGGTGTCGGCTCGGATCCCGTCGTCTGCCACCAAATGTTGGAAAGGCGTTCGCCGGAGGGGGGTTCGAACACGTCTTGCCCACCCCTTTGACCCACCTCTCCTACGTAGGCCGAACCAGGCGCGCACACCCTGAGCTAACACTACGAACAGAGTGACACCACACGTATTCTTTGTAGGACGATAGGTTCTTTTATCGATGGTTTCAGGGGATCTTTATGATCCAAGGTGCAAGCAGTACAGCAGTAGCACAAGGTACCACAAATCGGTCGTGGGGAATGGGGGTAGCGGGACAGTCTTTCAAGATAGTGTCTCTGCGAAATACCCTGCGGATAGCTCACAATCCTCGAGCTGGAGGGTGTCGTGTCTCTGGGCGATCTCTTACCGAGTCGTCCTCAAGGAGAGCGCCGCGAGTCTCTCAGCAGGCACAGGTGGTCGGAGTTCGGGAGCCGCGATTCCGTCAGCAAGGCTCAGATGGTTCAATAGCTGGGGGCCGTGAGTCACTCAGCAGGCCCAGGTGGTTCAGTGTTCGGGAGCCGCGACCTCGTCAGCAGGGCTCAGATGGTTCAATAGCGAGAGGCCGCGAGTCACTCAGCAGGCCCAGGTGACTTCAGCGTTCAGGAGCCGCGACAGCGTCAGCAGGCTCGGATGGTTCCAGGTCTTCTCTGCCTTCGTTCCTCCGGCACCCCTTGTTATACTCCGCTTGCTCTTTGAAGTCCGGAGTCCTCGCAGAGGGGGGGACTGGGGTGACGGAGGGGGTTCGGCGGGATTTCCTGACGCTCACTTCCTTGGTCTTTTCAGGTGGGTCTGGGAGGGACCCCAGACGCTCGGCAGGGGAGGCGCCTGCTCCCCAGGGGCCTGGTGGCCGATCGAGTCTTCCCGGGGAAGGCGACCCGAGGTGTGACTGGGCTGGCGCCTCTGGGTCTGGCTCGAGGGTTCCCGCTCCCTCGGTCGGACATGCGTGGTAGGGTGTCGAGTCTGTCAGGGCTCTGGCCGGCCCTCGGATCTGGGTGGCTGGGGCGGCTGGAGTCGGAGATGTCGTGTCTTGAGGGTGGTTGCAGGTTGGCTGGATGATTGGGAGGGCAACGCCGTGAGGCCGGTCTCACAGTGGTAATCCATCCTTTGTGAACAATAAGCTTTGATGACCAGCATTCAGTATTCCATCTGTGTTTTGTCTCTGTGCCTGAAAGGTGACGTTGTTATTCCCAGGTGGCAGGTCAAGTAACGAAGAAATGTATGTAATAAAAGACTTGTAATTTAAAAATTCTTAAAAAGTGTGTTTAGATGTGAGTAAAATAAACCCATAGAGAACCCACACTGAAAACAGAAAATGTCACCGTCCCCGACCGGGAATCAAACACGCGCAGCAGGGGAGAGAGCAAGAAATCCTAACCACTAAACCACCAAGGAAACACTTTCAGACTTTCTCAGCACCTACTCCAAGACACAGTGTGAGGCTGTGAATGCTCATGAATTACAGTAGGTAGAAAAAAACACGCATCAACAACATAACACACTCAACCTACTGTTTACTAAACTTAGGAAAACATCAACAGACACAGAAAACACATTGCTTTGAGGCACACTGTGAAGAAAGCAATTTACTGCACCTTAAATGGACTCGGATCTCTGGAGAGTTTCCAAGCGTGGAAGATGCGTGGAACCTTCTCAACACACAACTAACTGGAGAGCAAAAACAGCAAGAACCAATTGACCATCCAGAAAACTACCAGCTACCATTCTAAGTCAGTGCCTCTTCTAAGGGGCCCCTGCAGTAGGGCAGCAGCCCTTCTCGGGGATCCCTGCCGCTCGCCCAAGGCCTCGACAAAGCTCTCAAGTAAGTCCAGATCAGAACATGAGCGCTTTACCCAGCCTAGGGGTTTTCTTTGGATGCTGAGTCCACTCGCACTCAGTTTAGAGTGTTAGAAACAGGACTACAAGTCCCAGAACACACTGCAATAACCTGACTGGAGTTTGGTACTCATGCCTGGACCTTGGGAATATAAGATCTCTGACAAGGATGATGAAGACTGCCCGTACAGGTAGGGTGACCAACTGGCATGGGTGCAAATTCAGGACAGTGAATGTTAAAATTCAGGACAAAGGGTCAAAATTCAGGACAAAAGGTATGTTTTCAGACACATCAGAGGAGGTTGCGGAATAGTATATAAGGAGGTAAATAGACAACCACTGAAGTACAAGTGAAAATAAGTTTATATTAGGTTGAGCCAATTGCGCACTTCATGGTTTTTCAGTATGTGCGCAGCTTTGAGCAAATGTGCAGGTCTTTTTGTGGTAACAAAACCGCCAACACCCCACCTTTCTAGCCTGCCAGGGAAACGCCTGATGCCGAGTCTGGCCAATGGTGCCCCTCATCTTCACAAAGACCCTTTCTCGTGTGTATTTATTTCTTCTATAGTGCTACTCATCCCAAGTAAGTAGGACAGGGTGTATGAGTGCATTACATCACACACATTTTATATAGAGAAAATGACTCATAAATGATAATGGGGGTTACAAGGTGCAATCGTTCTTTCATCCATCATTCAATCTTTCACCATTCATTCTGTCCTTCCATCTGTGTGCCCACCCATATCAGTCAGTCAGTCAAAAGGTCTTTATTTCGATTTACATCATAAAAGACATGCTATACATATAAAACACAATCCATAATAAATTGTCCTAGTATAGTCCATAAAATCCATAAATAAATACATACTAAAAACAAAATAAAAAGTTATTAAATACAATACAAAGACTCACGACTGATGCAATCAATAGCCGCTAAAAAAAAAAAAAAAATAAGAACAAATTTCATAATATAATGAACAATAATAATGAACAATATGCTAAACCACCTGCAACATTATGTGTACTACTGAATTATAGACTCAAATTCCGGGTCCGAATTGACCAAGCCCAACTAACAAATTTAGATACCCCTATGACAATATACTTAGTGGTGTCAGATTTTAGGATTCGACTGGCAACCTGAGCTGATCTTGTTCCCAGTGAACGACATACAGGCTTTAGCCATACACATCTAGGTTGAGTGTACATTGGACAACAAAAAAGGAAGTAATCAGCAGTTTCTACCTCCTCCACACAAAAGGGACATTTATCACTGCCACATAGATTCCATGAACTCGTTACCCCACGAAGAGGGAGGGAGCCAACTCTTAACTGATGAGACAATTTGCGATCAGATGGCTTTGTTATGATGTCCCAATATTCATCATAAGTGGGGACATCCTTGATGACAAGGAATAATACTGTCATGGGGCCACCCAGAGCAGCTGCTAATCTCTTTTCCTTAATCTTACACCAATAGATTTCTTTAAAAAGCTTCTTTGAGGGGAAAACAGCAGTAACAGGATCAACCCATAAGGACCCAAGCCCCATATCAATCAGGAAAGCTTTTATTGCTGATAACCAAGGAATCCCCGACGAACCCCGTAGCCCTTTTACTTCCAAGAGGGCCTCGGCATACATAGACAGTTCTGGTGTCGTCCACAGGCGCCGCCAAAACGCAAGTGGTCTATACCGTACCATATCCTCCACCGGGTTACAGCCTAGGTCATACAATAGGGGAATACGAGGAGTTGATTGCGGTAACCCTATTGCTGACCTAAGGAATTTGTTCTGTGCAACCTTAAGTTTGGACATATCACTAAAACGCCACAACTCCGCCCCATACATAATGGCTGGAAGAATTTTGGAACCATAGATTTTAATCAGTGGAGCCAATGGTTTTGTTAGCGAGTTTCTATGTTTCTTCAGCAGAGCTCGGCCAAGTTGGGCGTGCTTAAGGGTAAGGGCATCTATCTGGGGTTTCCAACTGAAATTTTCACTAAATGTGACTCCCAAAAAAGTAAAAACAGATGTCTGGTCAAGAATAACCCCACCCATTTTAACCCTTGATTTAACTGATCTTGGACCACGAAGGTCCATGAATTTGGTCTTCCCTACGTTAACTTCCAGCTCATTGTTGCGGCGGAATCAAAGCGAGACAGAGCAAGCTGTAACCCCTGTCTCGTCTTAGAAATTAAGAGCGTATCGTCCGCGAACATTAGCAAGGGGACTTTCTTGCCAGCAAGGGAAGGTGCATCAGTGGGGAAGTTAGTAAAGTAGTTCATAACCCCGTTAATGAACAGGGAAAACAGGGTGGGAGCCAAAACACACCCTTGTCTAACCCCTTTAGAAACCTCAAACCTATCCGTCACCTCCCCGGGTTTACCCCATCGAACTTTAGCATACGTATGATCATGCAATTTAATAAGAAGAGCCACCAGCTCTTTGGGCATGCCCATCCCCAATAAAACATCCCACAACTTAATCCTTGGAACAAGATCAAATGCGGACCTTAGGTCCACAAATGCCGCAAAAAGCATGCCACCACCAAGGATAACCTCTTTCCAATACAGGAGCATAACCCTGAACGCTTGGTCTAGGGTTCCAATATGCGACCGAAAACCCGCCTGGAGTGGTGTTAATATATCAAAATCGGCCATCCAGCCATGTATACGACCCAAAAGTAGGCGAGCAACAATCTTTTGTACCGCATCTATAAGGCTAATTGGACGATACTTGGCCGGGGCAGAGCGATCGCCCTTCTTATAGATTGGCAATATCTCTGCCCCGAACCAAGAATCAGGAACTGAAGCTCCATTAGCAAGGGCATTGGCTAGCATGGTCAAATATGGGACCCATAGGTCTTGCTCATGTTTAAATAGGTCTGCAGGGATACAATTGGGCCCCGGTGCTTTGCCACTCGGGATGGCCTTTAAAATAGACTTCACCTCACAGGGGACCAATACCAAGGGTTCCTCACACATAAAAGACGGTGTCGCAGCTGTAGTCCTACTCTTAAGTTTGAACTGATTTTCAAAATACGAAACCCACTGCTGTGGCTCCACATGGGTGGTAGATACCATATCTGGTGGGTGGTTACCCCACTTAAGGAGATACCAAAATTCAGTCATATTCCACCCATTGCACGCCTGTAGTAACCCCTTCCAGCGATCCTCGTCCCAATTCCTTTTAGCTGATAATTGGACACGTTTATAAATAGCCCTACAGCTACGAATAACATCTGGTAATCTAGATTTAATGGCAACAAGCAAGGCTCTTTGAGCCTGTCTACAACCATTGTCGTATTGGGATCTCAACTCTTTGTTTTTGGAGTTATGGGGTAAACTCTTAACAAAGAAGGATTTAAGCTCCGAGAATAACCCAATATGAATACCGGGAAATTTTCCATTAATTTCAATCTGGGACTCAGAACAATTGAGTTTGTCTAATGTATTAATAAGCAAAATCCTAATCATGGACATAAAACCCTCATTAATAACTATTTTTGGCCAGCGTACCCTTCCTTCATCATTAGTTAAGCAAACTTTTGCCTGAACAGTAGGGACATCATCCATAACAATATCAATAAAACTGTTATCAAGCATGGACAAAACTAGGGGGTTATGGTCGCTTTCTGGTCTACATACAACCACCATATCATCAATCATCGACCACAACTCCACATTAACCAGTATATAATCAATACGGGACCCAGATCTTCCATTGTCAAAGGTCACTACCCCAGATCTATCAGACTTCGATCTACCATTAACAGCCCGCATACCCTTTTCGAGACACAAGCCCCTGAGAAAATTCGATTTTCGATCGTGATCGAATTGACTCGCCATTTCGTGCTCCGCCGCCATTTTGTGTTGCCCTCACTCAGGCAGCACGACGATCGAAGTCTTTTCTGCTTTTCCTGCAATATTGTGTCGAAATAGCCTTGTGCCTCTGTTTACAAAGCTGGTGTTAGAGACTGGCCGAGTACACTAATCCCTGTCTGGTTCCTCTAATCCCTGTCTTAACTATCTGTTGGTTCACACTATTCTCTTCTGACTTTATCTTATCGTCTGGCCTTCGCTGTCCTCTGTTCGTATTCTCTTATTTCACAACTGTCCTCCAAAACACACAAATGTATCTCGCCACCTGCAAGTCAGTTACAGACCTGGTTAATACCTTAACCCGTGGGGAGGGGTGGCAAACACAGATAGAGGAGAGGCTTCTTCGAGTTACTCGATACTTTGTTTTCCAACTTTTCCTATTGGCTCTATCCTATTTTCGAACTATTCTTACTGGCTCCTTTTAGGTGTGTTCTTAGTTAATGTATATTTCATATATGTACTATATAAGATTGTGCACCACGAAGTGAAGTGGCAGTCTCCTGAGAACATACCGTGTGTACTTCAAGGACAACTGTACTAGCTGCAGCTAATAAATCCGATCTTTTACGCCTGACAGAGTGTCCCGTGCCTCTGTGTAGCTAAGCAGGAGAACCCAGGAGATTAAGGCGTACCCTGCGCCGCCAGGCCCAAAAGGTTCTGGTTCTTCAACTGGCGCCCAAAGTGGGGCGGCTTCAGTGGTAGTGGTTCTGCCTGAAGGTTGTGAGGAACCCCGCAGGAAAATTCTGGAGGAATCGCGAGCCACGTCAAGCGACCCCTGTATGTCGAAAGTGGTCCGAAGGTCTTTTACAGCGTGGTTACTCCTTCCTGACGGCTACTGACGACTGCTGCCCTGACTGCCGCCCTGCCTTGGCCCTTCCTTTGGTGATGTATGGTAAGGCGAGACGATAGACGGGCCTCTGTTGGCGTAAGAAGACATGCTTAGTTAAGTATTTGGTGGGTCGCACCCACAATTTTGTTTCTTTGTTCCTTTGTTTCTTTGGTCCTTAGATTCGACTATTGCAATAGCCGAAGCTGAGGGGTAAGTGCATTTGTGCTGCGTAAACTGAGTTTTACCCCCTTGAAGTTTGTGAACAGTCCGGTGAAATCACGAGATGCCTGGTCTGACTAAGTTTGGAAAACTTTGTTGCTTTGGTTGTAATAGGGATTCCCGGCTTGAGGACTCTTGTCCAATTCCTTCGGTTGGAACTCCCACATATGAGCTCTATTCAAAACATGGTGTTGGCCCCATTGCCTTTAACGAAGCATGGACCCGATACACGAAGAAAGATGGTGTTTTAAAATGGCCAGAAAATGGTAGTTTCGATTCTAATGTACTAGATAATTTGGAAGCAGTTTTATTCAAAAGAAAAGCCCGGCCGGCAATGTTTGACTCTTTCCGCCTTTGGCGTAAGGAAGCCAAACAGAGAGAAATTAAACAAGCAAAACGAGGTAGGAAAGCACAGGGTATGACAATTATACAGGCTGCCCAACAATTCAAAGATGACGAAATTAATAATGCAATGGAAATTTCAGAGAGACAACATCGTATGGCGATAGATAAATGCTATCCGGTGTTGCCTGTTTCCCCTTCCGATAACAAGAAAGATTTAGAAGAAGATCCCCTAATGTCTCATTTATTGAGATTGCCTCCGCCCTATGCACAAGGTGCCAATGCACCCCAGTTGTTACAGCCTGTTCAGCCACCAGCAGTACCTCCGCCTGTTCAGGCTCTTCCGCCTTTGCCCCTTTCAGTATCTCCGCCTCTACCAGTTTTTCCTTTAACTTCAACTTCTTTGCCCTCATCTCCTGATCTTCGATCTCCTTTGCCTTCTGCTCCTCCTGCAATTACCGGTTCTCCTTCCGTTAGTTCGCCTAATACTTTGTCCCCTATTCTTATGTCCAATTCTCTGTCTGTGCGTAAGTGATTCACGGACACTGTCACTGGTATTTTGATCTCCTTTCTTTGAAGCGTTAAATGTGTCTCCGGGTTTTGCTCGAAGACAGTCTCGTAGTCAGTTCCCAGATTCTGAAGAACGAGAAAGGTTGGACTCTCTCGCACGTAAATGGATCAAAAGGAGTCCCCAGTACAGTGTGCCCGATATTATGTCTACCTTCTCACAATGGAATGCGCCTACGCAAAGATATGTTTTCAATGTAATGTGTGATATTCTCGCTAAAGAATGGGAGGATATGAATTTGAGTTCATTCTCCTCAGGGTCTGTTAGATGTTCAGGCTGACTTCGATAAAGGACTTATTGTGGGTTCTAAGGTTGAGAAAGCTGTAAGGACACTTATTACCTTTAGATCCTTGTTGTCTTCTCAGACTTTCCTTGATTCCGATCCGTCGGCTAGGTTGACACTGAAAAATTATCCCATGAGATAGGTTCCTCCAGTGTGGAAGGAGGAAGTTGCGGCTCAAGGTAATAATCCAGCTATTCCTGCTCATTTCCAGCGTATATGGGTACATGTCCCTTGGAAACGATCTGAAGTTTTAGCACTTAAACAGACTCTACCGGATCCTCGTAAGAATCCTGCGGGTTATTATAAAGAATTATCACAGACGGTTGATGCTTGCATCATGAATTTAGCCGATATTGATATGTTAATGGGAAATGTAGTCCCACAAGCATTATGGGCTAAGATTCGTAGAGAGAATCATGTTCAAGCATTAGGTGGTGATTGGGCTGCTATAACTGCCGTGGATGCAGCTCAAGTGGGTGGTGCTAAGCCTGATGCTTTGGTTTCAGACCTCCCTGGTAGGATTAATACATTAATGAAAACGATGATGCCTGCCTTGAGAGTTAACTGGGATAAATTAGCGGCATGTAAACAGAAGAAAGATGAGAGTGTCTCTGATTTCTTCACTCGTTTCGAGGAAACATTTATTGATCACAGTGGTCAAGATATGGCTACAGAGGGTGGACAGCGATTATTTGTGGACAAATTTGTATTTAATTTGCTTCCCGAGTTGTCACACAAATTGAAAGATTCTGAAAGTTCATGGGCTGTTTCTTCTTCTGCCCAGATATTGGCTACTGCACACTATTATGAGAACAGAGATAAAGAAGAAAAAGAAAAGCAAGAGAAAAAGACGAAAGAATTGAAAACGAAGGTTCTCTTGCAACAGGCTTATCCTCCTCGTTATGTTCAGCCTCAGTTTCAACAGCCCCCGCAGTTTCAGAGGTTGTATCAAAAACCTGAGCCATATATTCCGCGACCTTTGTTAGGACCTAATCAATGTGCCTATTGTAGAGAGGAAGGTCATTTTAAGAATAGTTGTCCGGTTTTATTGCAGCGAAATGGAGCATTATCTGCTCCACGAGGTCGTGGTGGCCTCCAGTCAACAAACAGAGGTAGAGGTCGAGGTGTGTCGACTCAAGAACAGCGTGCCTTTCCTCCTCCTAATTCCGTGAACTATTTTGATCAGCAAAATGTTAGGTCTACACAGTATTACAATGAAGACCATTATATTGAAGGCGAGAATGAAAGTCTTCATGTTAACTAGGACAGCCTTGGACAAAGTAAGGGAGTTGTGTCGATTCCAGTAGATCAGAATGGACCTTATGTTAATGTCACTACAATGGGTGTTTCAGAGCCATTTCTTTTAGATACTGGTGCAATGAGAAGATCTATCATTCATTCTAAACTCCCTGGGGCACCTTTGTCTGGCTTAACGAATGTATCTGTAGGATTTTCTGGCGCCCCTCTTCGTAATCCGGTTTCTTGCCCTTTGCCTATTTCAGTTGGCCCTTATGATTTGGAAGCTCCGCTTCTTTTGACGAATGGTTGCGGTGAGAATCTGTTGGGTTTGGACTTATTGAAAAGAATGCATGCTACGATATATTGTTCTCCTTCTGGTGTACATCTTACTTTAGGACAGAAACTGACTTCTCCAATGTATTTGTCCAAAGATCAGTTTCCACCTGAATTGCTTTCTCTTCCGGCAACGCTTTGGGCCACGGGTCCGAACGATGTGGGCTGTCTTGAGATTTCACCTTATGTTGTCACTCTCAAGCCTAATGTTGAATTGCCACGTATTCCGCAGTATAGAATTTCCACTGAAGGTGAAAAAGCGCTTCTGGAAATCATTCATGATTTGATTCAGAAGGATGTGGTTGAGGAAACGAGAGGTAACATATGCAATAGTCCTATTCTTCCTGTTTTTAAACGCACTGATCCTTCTCAGCCCCCTGTTTATCGTTTCGTAATTGATCTTCGGGAGGTAAATAAAATTGTTGTACCACAATTTCCTGTAGTCTCAGATATCACTGCTCTGTTGACAAAGATACCTTCCACAGCGACTTGGCTTTCTGTTATCGATCTAAAGAATGCCTTCTTTAGTATTCCCATTGCTGAAGAGAGTAGGGATATTTTTGGCTTCTCTCTTGGAGGCCGAAGCTTCCGGTTTAAGCGCGCACCTCAGGGCTATTGTGAAAGTCCCTCTATTTACAGCCAAGCTTTAAAATGTCATCTTGATACTTTTCATTTGCCGTCTGGTGCTGCTCTAATTCAGTACATGGACGACTTGTTAATCGCTGCTGATTCAGAAGATATTTGCAAGAATGTGACTGTTGCATTGTTACGCCATTTGTTTAATCTGAATCATAAGGTTTCACCTTCCAAACTACAATATGTTCGTCCAGAGGTTACCTATTTGGGTCATCTCCTATCAAAGGAGGGACGACGATTAACCCCAGAACGAATTCAGGCAATTGTGCAAATGTCTGTGCCATCCACACAAAGGGAGGTACGTGCCTTCCTGGGTATTACTTCTTATTGTAGGCAGTGGATTCCGAACTTTTCTTTGTTGGCTAAACCTCTGTTGGCACTCACTTTGAAAGATACACCTCAGCCCCTTCCATGGACTGACGAATGTCAGAAGAGTTTCACTGATTTGCGTGCTGCTCTGTGTTCTGCTCCTGTATTGGGTACTCCCGATTACAGTAAGCCTTTCACGCTCTATGTCCATGAGAGAGAGGGTTGTGCATTGTCAGTTTTAACGCAGCGTTTTGGAGACAAACAGCGGCCATGTGCCTATTTTTCGGCTACGTTAGATCCAGTAGCTAAAGCATTGCCTAGTTGTCTTAAAGCGACAGCAGCAGCAGCAATTTCTATTCGACAGTCTGCTGGAGTAGTGTTAGATAACACACTTATTGTTATGGTGCCGCATGCAGTGGATACCTTATTAAACCGAACAAAAACACAACATCTTACGAGTGCTCGTTTGTCTGGATATGAGCTGACGCTTTTGGCTAGTCACGTGCATATCAAAGGATGTAATACTTTAAATCCAGCTACTTTGTTGCCTCTTCCAGAAGAGAAAGGTGTTCAAGAACAACATGATTGTTTCCTCCGTACTGAGGAAGAGACAAAAGGAAGAATTGACTTGAAAGATACGCCGCTAGAAAATCCGGAAGGAATTCTATGGGTGGATGGTTCTTGTTTTAAGCTTCCTAATGGAGATACAGTTACAGCCTATGCTGTTACTACTTTACATACAGTTGTGGAAACAGCTCGTAACAGACACAATTCAGCTCAAGCAGCAGAACTGATAGCTTGAACGAGAGCATGTGTGTTGTCAAAAGGAAAAAGAGTGAATGTGTACACTGACAGCCAGTACGCGTTTGGTGTGGCGTTCAATTTTGGGCGTCTTTGGAAAGAGAGGGGATTCCTTACTTCCCATGGCACTAAAATACAACATGATCAATTGGTGACTGATCTTCTTGAGTCACTTGCTTTGCCTACCCAAATAGCAATTGTGAAGTGTAGTGCGCACAAAAGGATTACTGATGATGTTGGTCGAGGAAATGCATTTGCAGATGAAGTAGCGAAAAAGACAGAGAGAGATGCTACAAGTCGAATGTATGTTGCGGGTCCTGCGAATTGGGTTAGAGAGAGAGGAATGTATGAGAATACAGTAGAAAGTGTAAGGTCGATTCAGGAAGAGGCTACAGAGAAAGAATTGAGTAAGTGGAAAGAAAGTACAGGAATGTTAGATGAGATGGGATGTTGGGTGGAATGATCTGAATACCAACGTTGGCTGTTACCAGACGCTTATGTACTACCAGTAGTTACTATGGCGCATGGTCCAGCCCACTTAAGTGCGAAGGGAATATGCAAACTTCTGGCTCCAGTGTGGCAGAACGAAGGAATCCCAAAGTGTGCAGACAATGTAGTGAAACATTGTATTATTTGTCTAATGTACAATCCGGGAAAGGGAACCCCAACTGCAGCATGTCACTTTGCTCCTCCGACATATACATTTGAGGTGTTGCAAATCGATTTCATTCATATGGAACGATGCAACAACCTCAAATATGTTCTGGTGGTAGTATGTGCCTTTTCTAGATGGATAGAAGCATACCCTCTAAAAGATAACACAGCCTTATCCACAGCTAAAGTTCTACTAAAAGAATTGTTCCCCAGGTTTGGTTTGCCGCGCATTGTCTGGAGTGACAATGGGAGCGAATTTGTGGGCCAAGTCATGCAAAAAGTTTGTGCGGGTCTTGGTATCAAGCAAAAGTTCCATGCGGCAAACCATCCACAGTCAGCGGGTTTAGTGGAATGCTACAATGGAACTTTAAAACTAAAACTAGCGAAAGTGCAGGCTAGTACAGGACTTAATTGGCCCGATGCTTTACCATTGGCTCTTCTATCCACCAGAACTGCTGTACACTCTCGTTTGGGACTTAGCCCTTACGAAGTGGTTTTTGGGCGCCCAGCTAATATATGGGGAGTCCCTCGCCCTA
The DNA here is from genome assembly GCF_964204655.1 of Triturus cristatus. Taxonomy (NCBI): domain Eukaryota; kingdom Metazoa; phylum Chordata; class Amphibia; order Caudata; family Salamandridae; genus Triturus; species Triturus cristatus. The sequence goes on along the minus strand of NC_140585.1, from coordinate 127,118,664 downwards.
AGAAATACTCAGACTTGCCATATCCAATGTTAATTGATTACTTGCACGACCTTACGACTAAATTGCGTGTTTTCCATCAACAGGTTCAGAGTGAATTGCCAGAGGCTTCCACAGATCCAGGTCATTTCATCCAACCAGGTGACTGGGTTTGCATAAAGAATTTCCAAAGGACGAAAAATTTGGAGCCTCGGTGGAAGGAACCTCGGTTGGTTCTCCTAGCGACGAGAACAGCAGTGAAAGTCGAAGGAAAGAAAAATTGGATTCACGGCGTGCATTGTAAAAAAGTGCCTTTGCCTCTACCCTTTGATCAATGGGTACGTAAGGGCATTAGTGACTCTGAGAGCGAAAAGGTTCCACGATTTGTACCTTTTAGTGATGCACGCCTGAGTGGAACATTGTCTGAGAAAGAGGACGACGACATTCTTCAGGAAGCGATAACACCACATCGTCGCTTGAATACGACAAATTCGCAAACATTGTTCCGAGACCAAACTGCACCTGATAAAGAACACTATAACCTAAGACCTAGACTAAAGAACACTTAAGATTTTCTCTCTCCTGTGTAGTATTCTATCCCGGTTGCAGGGTCACGATAGGAGTCTTCGTTGCGACCTGAGTAGTGGCAATAGGCCTGCAGGACTTGCAGTGTCATAGGACGGCAGACAATCGTGACTAAGTGATTGAGGAAGATTGCCGTGAGCATCCACTTAGAAAGATGGAGACTACATTAGGCAAAAGAGAAAAAAAGGATAAAATGAATCATTGTAAAGTAATGTATAGTCGTTTTAGTATAGCCTTATGTATCATTATATTACTGTGTATCCTTTTGGCGTGTATAAGTTGGATTATTTATGCTCTGCAGCAAAAAGTTGTCTCTCCTTCTACCTCTTCATCTTTTTCTACTATCTCTCCACATCTATTTCATACACTTCCTCAAGATGAACTCATCAGACGAACCGAGTATTATAATAATTCATTTGTCCACTTATTACATCAACACCAATTAGTGATCAATACAACTGACTGTTGGGTGTGTGGACTTACGCCACATACCACAGAAAAAGGAATGCCGTATTTAGTTCTCCCGTTCTCTTATGAGGGTTCTGCTTGGGCTTATTTTGTTATCTTCTCCAATGCTTATCAAAGCAAATTCAGACGATCCGTTAATTCATATATTGGTGGTCCTGATTTTAGTCATAGTTCATTGATAAAGGGAATGGTAGCCATGGCTAAAATCATGGAAAATAGTAAGATTTCCGTTGACGAAAGAAAAGCGTACACTAACTGGAACGTCACCCATTATGCCACTAGCCTTAGTGATAAGGTTAAACAGAGAAAATCTCCACCGATTTGGACTATACCACATCAGGGCAATTTCTGTCTACAAATAAATGGTCAGTCTGCTGACACCGTACAAAGAAATAGCTGTTCCCACACATACGTCTACTCCTCTCAGAACTCGCCGCCTCTAGTACCATCTCAGGGTACATATTTCATCTGTCACGATAGGGCTTACACATGGTTGCCAACTGGTTTTTCTGGTACCTGTTATATAGCTTTCCTTCTTCCCCCTACATACACCGCTTCTGCAAATCATCATCGAAACAGATATGGCAGAGGGATTATTAATTCTAAAGATACAGCAGGACAAGAGGGAGGAGATTTCCTCAAAGGTTTTCTTCCTTTTTGGGGTCCAATGGCCAACAGCAGAAATATAAGGCAATTGGTTTGTGTCGTAGAAACCACTATAGACATCACTGTAGGAGCCTTAAGTAATATCACGGCAGAACTACAGGCGGATCGTCTTATGACTTTACAAAACCGAGTTGCCTTAGACTTTGTTCTTGTGGACCGTGGTGGAGTGTGCAAATTGATCGAGTCAAGTTTCTGTATTTTCATACCTGATGACGCTCCGACAGTATACCAAGCTATCTCTAAGTTACATATAATCTCCGAGTCGATTCATCAGGACGAAGGAGATTGGTCATATTGGAGTGGTTTTGGGGACTACTGTCCAAATGGGGTTGGAAGGTATTGACATTCCTTGGAGTAGTTTTGACCATCATTTTCTCTTGTTGCCTTTGTATGAACTGTGTGCCCGCCATTTGCGACTTTTGTGCTACTGTGTGCATCCCTAAACCCAAGTCACAAAGAATAGAAAATATTAAAATGATGGTACAGCAACAACTCGATGACCTCATGGCCATCGACATTGACTCAGATTAACGTGAGTCTATGTATCTTGCCTGAGTTCTGGCAAAAGGAGGGTCTGAGAAAATGCGTTTTCGACCGTGATCGAATTGACTCGCCATTTCGTGCTCCGCCGCCATTTTGTGTTTCCCTCACTCAGGCAGCACGACGATCGAAGTCTTTTCTGCTTTTTCTGCAATATTGTGTCGAAATAGCCTTGTGCCTCTGTTTACAAAGCTGGTGTTAGAGACTGGCCGAGTACACTAATCCCTGTCTGGTTCCTCTAATCCCTGTCTTAACTATCTGTTGGTTCACACTATTCTCTTCTGACTTTATCTTATCGTCTGGCCTTCGCTGTCCTCTGTTCGTACTCTCTTGTTTCACAACTGTCCTCCAAAACACACAAATGTATCTCGCCACCTGCAAGTCAGTTACAGACCTGGTTAATACCTTAACCCGTGGGGAGGGGTGGCAAACACAGATGGAGGAGAGGCTTCTTCGAGTTACTCGATACTTTGTTTTCCAACTTTTCCTATTGGCTCTATCCTATTTTCGAACTATTCTTACTGGCTCCTTTTAGGTGTGTTCTTAGTTAATGTATATTTCATATATGTACTATATAAGATTGTGCACCACGAAGTGAAGTTGCAGTCTCCTGAGAACATACCGTGTGTACTTCTAGGACAACTGTACTAGCTGCAGCTAATAAATCCGATCTTTTACGCCTGACAGAGTGTCCCGTGTCTCTGTGTAGCTAAGCAGGAGAACCCAGGAGATTAAGGCGTACCCTGCGCCGCCAGGCCCAAAAGGTTCTGGTTCTTCACCCCTTAATAAACAAAGCCGCTTGAGTCCATTTTTTAATTGGTATCAACTCCAACTGAGGTATGCCCCACATAGTCTTCAGCATCTGTAAGCTTCCCATCATCCACGCCAAGAGGCTCAAAACAGGTGTTGAAGTCCCCAACAACAACCCTGTTAACGTTTTTAGTTATGGTTCCTAAGAAATCCTCTAATATAAGGGCTGTTGGAGAACATCTACCGCCTGGGAGCCCCCTTAAATAAATATTAATAATAATGATGTTAAGCCCCTTAGTGGAGCAGACCCTAATAGCCATAATGTCTGGGCTATCTATCGGAATCTCCACCACTGACACACCCTCTCGTTGGCGTACCCAGATCGACAAACCACCCACAGGTCTACCCCTAGTACCCTTAGCTGCTGGTTTAAAAAAGTTCAAGTAGCCTGAGCGAAAAAGTGGAGCTATTGCCCAAGTTTCCTGAAAGGACCAGATATCAGTCTTATCAATAAAACTAGCCCAGTCTGGTAGATGTAATTTGGATTCCACCCCCGCAATATTCCATGACGCTACCTTCGCAGAAGGAGTAACGGGGCTAGAAGTAGCCACCTGACTATCCACCATATTACAAGAGGTAGTACTCCCCATCACGACATTATTGAAGAGAGAACTGGAGCGAGAGGGAGTAATGAGGCAGTGATACTGAACTACAACCATTTACCCCAGAAACTGGCACCCATATAGCGATAACCTATCCAGATCCTTTCCATCCCCATGTCAATCATTTTCCTCTAGGGTGTACAAGGGGGCAAATTGGTTATAGGTAGAAATAGGGTGATTAGATAAGGTATCAAAATGGTGGGCCAGAGGGAGGTGACTCTCTACCCTAAAAGCAAGATTAGAATGTCTATAGGGTGTTTCAAACCTATTCCATGTAAGCAGAGGGGTACCTGAAGTTGATCGAGGATAAGAGTGACTTAGAGTAAGCGTTTGGATCCCACCCCCTCCTCTAGAGACCCTCCCTTCACAGATAAACCTTACTGCTCTGGGATCTCTAAAATGTACAATAATACAATCCCAACCAGCTCACCCTCCTTACATGAAGTATTTCACCATTAATGTGGCCAGGGAGTGGACTATTGTTACTAAGCCAAAAAATGACTTTATTTTTCAGCTCCCTGTGATTTTTCCAGTTTCTCCTCTTCGATCTCTGGTACCCCTGCCAATATCACAGTGTACGGCACTGAATCGGGGGGGGGAGATCGATACAGGGATGTTTCCTTTTCCTGACAACAGTTCCTACAACCGCCTTCTCCTTATGGATAACCTCTACTGCCAGTTTGGCATGTTCAGACTCCTTCCTACCCTCCCACCCTGGCACATCAACTCTCGTACTATTGTGGTGACTATTCTTGATTACCCCTGTAGTGTCCCTACTATCATGATGTCTTGGATGCATGGGGTTTTGGGGTGGGGTATTATTGGAGCTGACAGCAAGAAAACCATCCAACTCCAATGCTGGTCCTTCTTCTGCTACACAATTAGGGACTATAGTGCAACCCACAACCTTTTCTAATGCAATAGTATTCGCCATAACTATTTTTCCCAATTTACCCAAATTTTCGAGAATTAGTTTAATTCTTTCGAATAGGGGGAGCATTAACGACTTCATCAAATGCTCTATCTGGTCAAAGAAGCTATCAGTATACTGTGCTTTCAAAGGCCAGCGCTTAGGCAGCTCAGTAGACTGTTTCCCCAAAACTTCAGGATTGGGCAGAGTATCCTCAATTACCAAATGAGGCGCTATGACTGAGGCCCCTCCATATTTACTGGTTTTAATTATTTTGGGACACCTGCCCGTATGAGCCTCACCCCCTCTCTTCCTTTTCCCGCATTTGGAAGGTAAAACAGTAGCTTTTATGGAGCTGTCCCCTGGTAATGAATTCGAGATCATAGGAGCTACTGAAGAACAAGCGTCAGATACATCAGTAGCCTCCAAATCTCTGCTAATAACCTGCCTGGTATCATCGTGGGGTGAATCGGTGACCAACTGCTCTGGGGTAACAGCATCCCTAATAGTACCCAGTGAGGAGCGCTTGGAGAAGATGGGATCTAACGACAGTCTCTTCTCGGTTAGCGCTATCTCTCGTTCCAGCACGACCGCAGCCCTTGTAAAAAACTGATCCATGGTCCTTGAAATAGACCCTTCAATGCTACTAGTCACGCTTTTTTTCTCTTTCACTTTCCCTTTCCCTATAGTAGTCGACAAACCTCAGGTGGGCCAGGAGATACAACAAAATTTGCAGTAGGTCAGTACAGGTCAGTACAATAAAACAACCAGAACAATGAACAGCCAGAACAAATATAACTACAAATATATTTAACGAACCTAGAGTCCCGAAGATAACAAAGTCCACTGTTCAATTAGCCCGGCGCCGCCCGCGACGCAAGGGAGGCCCTGGTATTTTGTGCGCCTCTGGGCGTGAAAGTGGGCGTGAGTGAGCGGGGATGTCCTGCAATGGCTTATGGGGGCTGTAGTTCCCCCCGCACAGCGGCCGCAAAATAGCACAGTAAGCAGCAGCGGAGGGGACCAGCCAACAGGAACCTCCTTGCGCTCCAAGCGCGAAAGGCAACAGAGCAACAGGACAAAGAACCAAATAACAAATAACTGAGGGCAAATTATACAAACGGCTCCTCTTGTCACTCTTATCGCTCTCGGAGTAAACAGCCGGCAAACTCTCCTCTCCCTGTCTGGCGTATCTTCTTGATCTTCTTGATCGGGCGTTACAGCCCCAGTACGATCTTCCAGCTTTTGGCGCCGCCAAGCAATTCCACTGGCGTTGAGCCGGGCAGGCGTTGCAGGGGCACCTCTCCTTCCCCTTCCTCTCTGGACCTCCTTTCCCTTTCCTCTCCGGAACCTCCTTCCGGGTCGTGCCTCAGCAGCTGTGCGGGTCATAGGCTCGCGGGCTGATTCGTAAGTAAAGAATAATGAGTTGTCACCAGTGGTATAACACAAGATCATAGGGGGGGCCCTGCAGAATATGGAGCGGTGTCCGTTAGTCCATATCAATATTCAACCATTTGCAAACCTATCCATCTATCCTTCCATCCATCCATCATTCCACTCGTCTATCCCTCCATCCACACTTTCACTCATCCATCCCCCCATTCATCCTTTCACCCTATCCATTCGTACACTCATCCATCCACTCATGCATCCATTCACTCATCCATCCAGCCATTTAACCTTTCACCCATCCAGCTATCCGTGCACTTACTCATCCTTCCACCCAGTCACTCATCTTTCCACCCATTCACCCTTCCAGTCATCCATCCATCCACCCTTTCTCTCTACATCCTCTTTTCACTTAGTCATCCAGCCTTCCATCCACCAATCCATCTACTCATCCCCTCATCTATCTACTCATCCACGCATGAATCCTCCCACTAACCCTATCACTCATCCATCCTATCACTCATCCATCCTTTCACTCATCAATCCATTCTTTCGAACATCCATCCACCCTTTCACTCCATCACTCATCCATTCATCCTTTCTCTCATCCATCCACCCTTTCACTCCATCACTAATCCATCCATCCTTTCTCTCATCCATCCACCCTTTTACTCCTTCACCCATCTATCCACCCTTTTGTCCATTTACCCTCCCTTTCACTCACTCATCCAGCCTTACATCCACCCTTTAGCTCATCCATCCATCCATCCAATTATCCTTTCACGTATCAATTCATCAGTCCTCTCATCAGTTCACTCATCCATCCACCCATTCACTCGCCTATCATCCACCCTTTCACTCATCCATCCATCCACTTTGTGCCTGTACGTTGTAAAGCAGTACACTAAAATAAAGATAAAAAAAGTTTCACTGACGTATAAAACAATTCCTCATTCAGAGCCCGATCCATCCTTTCATTTATGTAGCTTGCAAAACAAAACAGTAGCGTAAATGCATTTTATACATCATGTAGTACTTTGATTTTGATGTAAATAACAACCCTTCGTGCACGTTTCTTTTTTCAATGAAGTACACAGATGCCTAAAATGAAAAGGCAGGAATCCTTCCCAAAAAGTGTCTGATTTAAAAATTGCCTGTGATTGATTGAAAAAGTTATGAGATTGCATTAGTAAATGTTTTACTTATAGGGGATGATGTCACTAATGAAAAGCGTCAGTTAACAATAACAGGATTACATTCCAACCGTCATGCTTTCAAATATAGGCTGACTATAAAATAAAATCCATCCTCCCCGCCGGGGAATTGAACCCCGGTCTCCCGCATGACAGGCGGGGATACTGACCACTATACTAACGAGGAACTGATAACCTTTTCGGTCATGAGCACCTACTTGTGGAGCTCTACAACCCGCCCTGTCCTGCCTATAGATTATCTTTTCAATTTCCCAGTTCCTTGACCCCACCAATAGAGGGCCACAGGCTCAACAAACACACACACACTTCCTGACACAAAACACACACTCCTCCCTCACACCAACCTTCTCACCTCCTAGCAGACACTCTCAGCAGCGCTCTCAGCAGCATCACCTGATGCCAGAGTCACAACAACCAGCTCCCAGGGCTGCTTCTGACAGGGCCGGCCTGGCTCTTCAGCCCAGGGGCCCCGGCTCTGTCTGATGATGGGGAATTGCAGCGGGGGCTGCACACGGGGAGTGGGGAGGGAGACGCTCCCACCAGCCCGCGCCAAAGGAGAAAGCTGGGCTGTAAGGTGAAGAAAGGAGGCAGGTAAAGCCGAGGTGTGTGTGTGCCTGAGAAAGAGGCGATTTCTATTGTAAAGCAGAAAAAAAAAGATTTAAGCGTTTGCAAAAATCCTTCGAGCCGGATTTGAACCAGCGACCTAAGGATGTCTGTCTCGCCACTACAGTCCTCCGCTCTACCAACTGAGCTATCGAAGGCTCGACGTATTATGGCTAACACCGCTCTGTATGGCATGAGCAGTGGGCCCAGAGCTCACATATTTGAGCAGCGTTCTGTTTGTAAATACCAACTCAAGGCCTTGATAAAGCGCCAAACCCCACACTGGAGAGTTTCCTTTCCACAGCAACACCCCCTGGCACCCCTCAAAGGGCCGAAATGAAACAAGCTCACCACCCGTCCCAGTGTTTGCAGGAAGGAGCAGGTCTGCTCCAGCAGGGAGCCCTGAGCTCGGCCCCGGCACTCCCGGAAGAATCTTTTTTCTTCACGTTCGGTGCCTTTGTAGTGTTTCTTTCGTGTCCATGCATTTACCCTCCACTTTTACTGTGTATTTGAGCCTCCTATCGCTCTCGCTTTAGTTTGTTTTCATGGCGCTGCTTTTTCTTTTAACAAGTGCATAACGCTTCATAATAAAAAGATTAGAGACAGAAATTAGCTTTTAAGTGACGATAATAAGCGCGCACTTTTCTTTCACGAGATGTAAATTGTAATAAAAAGACGAGACAATTGGTTACTGGGAGTGCTTTGGTTGTTCGCGCATTCTTCTTGTGTTATCGGTCTGAAACTTCCGCGGCTCTTGGATATTTCTAGACATATGTTCCTCTGAGGGACAGTATTAGCTTCTGCTCGGGCATTCTGAGTGCAGGCATCCGTGCGTCGGCCGCTTGTTGTTCCTTCTTTACTGTACAGGGGAGGCTCGTGTGCTGAGTGTTGATAGAACTTTGTGATTTGCAAAACGGTTAAAACCTACACCAAAGCTACCAGTGTCACGGATTGTATACACACAGGGATTCACTATAGTGACTATGAGGTATTAAGAAATGTTACTGTGCAATGTTGGCACACTCCCTAGTGGTCTAGTGGTTAGGATTCGGTGCTCTCACCGCCGCGGCCCGGGTTCGATTCCCGGTCAGGGAAGGTACATTTTTATCTACTGAGCTGAGATTCCTTCTTTATTTATAACACTTATGCTAAATTATACATTAATGCAGGTGTAGCTTCTCAAGGCAGACAAGTGCTTCACATATAAAAAACAGAGACACGTTTTACAGTTCCGTAATCTTTAGAGTGTTTTTGTTTTATTTAATAGAACATTCCATAATACTTTGCATGTTCAGCCGAAAGGCGTCCTTTCAAGACACTCTGGGGGAGCTCGCACATGCGGCGCGGTTACCACAGGTGTATGTTGTGTAGGGGACCAGATTCTCAAAACAAAAAACGGGGACAGGTCATAGACATAGAAGTAGGACTACGGTTTGCAGTAACCATCGACATAAAGGTAGGACTATTTGACAGCTGCCATGGACATGGAAAAACGACTATAATGACAGCTCCCTCCACAGACCGAGATGAAGCATTACAGACGACAAATCAGAGGTCTTTTATTGGCTGTAACCCTTAATTCCATTTAAACAGACTTTGCCTCAACATTTGCTATAGTTGGTGACCACGGCTTTAGTGCTGGTGGCGCCCTGTGCGACAGTGTTTGTTGGCGCCCCCCCAAGACCACCTCCACCACGGATTCTCTCACTAGCACCCTTTAACAGTGACCAAGTCTCCATAACCACACTCTCTCAGATGCATTGAATTAGTTATATAGCGCCACTCATACCAGTGTAGGGTGTCCAAGCACTTCGCATCACACACACATTACACAGAGACAATCAATCATGCATGTGTAATCAGTGAATAGGAAATGTTACATAAGCCAAAGGACTAAAAGTGTAGGGAGTCACATGTCATCCATACTGGTAGGCAGTATAGTTTAAGAGTGCTTTGTGTGGAGAAGCACAAACGCAGAGTCGAAAAAGAAACAGCATAGTTGGGAGTTTTCTTTAATAATAAGAATCGATTTCTAGCCAAATTATACCTTTTTGCAACATTAATCAATGCTCTAATAATGTATACTTTGCAGTGTGTATGCAGTTCTAGGATGAAAGTTAATAGCTCACTATTCTATATCAGGACTTTAAGTTATAAATTGCAAGTAACAAAAGGATATCTCTTTTGAAAGCAGTAATCTGCTGATCTGTTTACATCATACGCACTCTGTAATCTACTTGGTACAGGTTCTTTGCAGCAGGCATGTTAACCCTCTACACTAACTTCACCGAAGTCAAAACCTCAACTATACAAAATGCTGATCTCTCTCCAGGAAGATTATTAATCACACGAGTTATCTTGACATTTATGTGAGGCCTGGTAATTGCTGGGGGTAAAGAAACGCTGCAGCAGGTGCTTCAAAAGCATAATAAACTTTAAAACACGGCGCCCCCAGGAAGCCAGCACCCGGTGCGGTCGCACCGCCCTAAAGCCGGCCCTGGACACGAAGTACAAACAGGTTACTGTTTCTAAACAAGAGTATAAGCAGGTCCTGCAAGTAGGCTTTTACAAAATAAAGACATTCAAAGACGCACTGCCATCAGTAGCTGTTGGAGCAGGAGCGCTGCATTAACAAAACAAAGGTATCTCTGGAAGCACCCTAAGTGACCGGCATTCAGGTGTGAATGTATGCAGATTGCATCCTTTGACTTCTCGGCCTGGAGACAGAGGTCACATTCAAAGCGCTGAACCTCGCGCTGTGGAATGAAAGGAGCACCTCTCCCCACCCCCATCCCATTCAAAGCCCGATTTCCCTTCCTGCTACAACGCTCACCTAAACCTCACGCTTTAATCAGTGCAAAGAGAGCATGCACGCGCATGCTCGAACAACCGAAACAAATGAAAAACCGGGACATTTGTATGTTTAACCCGGACACTGTTTAAAAACCCGGACATTTCATTGAATTGGAGGAAAGTGTCGGGACACGGGGACACTTCTCCAAAAACGGGGACCGTCCGGGGAAAACCGGGACGTCTGGTCACCCTAATGTTGTGTCCAGTCAATGACCATGGATACATTTGTATACTTTTAATTGATACCTCGTTAACGCTCGAACTGTGTGATTCTGGACACATTGTTTGCGTGTAATCTCTGAACAAGTAGTTAGGAGCTCATAAAACGAGTAGTGACTTCGAGGGGAGGGGGCGTGTTAGCATAGACGACCTTATAACCGTACAAGTGGGGACATTTATAAGCTCTTGTTTCTCTGATGCACGTATGTAAAGGTTAGCATTGTTACTTATTTTTAAACTGCTCCCTAGGATAGGTAATGAAGTCTGGGCTATGTTTCCACCGGCAAATAATGGGGAAAACTGACTGGAAATATTTGTATTCTGACGACTGTGGCCATTAAGCCCAGGCTGGTCACCCGTTTGTTTTAAATGTGTTGCATATGCTGTTTGCTTAATTCTATTCAGTGGAGCCTGTTTCTGAATTACTCTGCACGGGAATGACTAGTCTTCATGGCCGGGTGGCTTGTACTTCATTCTCTTTTGCAGCTGATCCATCATCCGATCTCACATCCACCCACACCCCAGGAGACCCCCTTCCTAATATCACGAAGATATATGGTCTTTGATGGTCCTTGTGGTGTGATTCATAGCTCAGGGGTTAGAGCACTGGTCTAGATACCAGGGGTCATGAGTTCAAATCTCGCTCGGTCCTTTGATATTTTATTTGACTAAAACGCTTTTAATCACTTAAATATTCTTACCCAAAAATGCATTCTGCCTCCAACATTAAATTTCCAAGTGAGTGACGTAAGAACAAAGTAGTTCTTCCGCTGCAGTGAATGAACAACGTGACACAAATATTCACTTCCAGGTCCATCTGGACAGAGCTGGGCTCCGAGGAGACAGATGCTTCTGACGTCATGGGTCTTGTGACTGAATGTGAACTGTCTGAGCAGGTTTGTTGAGTTGAGCATCTTGTTAGTTGTCGGCGTGTAATTCCCCAACAAGGGCAGGACATGTCTAGTGCTGTGGCACTCCCGGGCTCTAAGATGGCGCCTAGAAGTTTGACCCCAGTCACACGAGCCCAGGGGACGCTGGGAGTTCTTTGATGTCAATTGTCACAGAAGCATTTCCTGGGTTTCAAGCTCTCTTTCTTTGAGGCTCCGGCAGAGAGAATGCTGCAGTAACCCAGCCTGGACCACACCAAAGCCCTGATCAACTCCTTGTAGCATCTTTCAAGGAGCAGAGGCAGGACCTGTCTTAGAACATGAGAGAGGTAGTTTAGTTACATATCTAACATAGACTGTGATTGGCTGGCCAATGACAGCACTGTGCCATCTGAGATTTGTCACAGCTCTGGAAGGAGTCTGAGAAGTTACCAACTCCACCCGCCACACACAGGAAGACGGCTGCATACTGTGCCTACAACTCAGAATATTTCAGCCTTTGATCCTCAGGCAGAGGGAGGAATCTTTGATCCAGATGGCCTGATGTTACTCAGGGTTTATTTTCCTTCTCCCTTGGACATGGAGTCCAATGCCTTCGGCATCATCAGCATCATGTCGAACAGCAGACTGCACTCGCATGTAACCTGAACCAGAGGCCTTTGACCAATGTTGAATCACAGCAGGATGAGTCCCTGGGTATTCCAAATTAAATGTGTTTGAAATGAATAGAAATAAAAGTACCTTTATAGAGCGCTCATATACAGAAAGGCGTCAAGGCACCAAACCCACTGGGACCACAAAACCTTGGCAAATAAGGAACAGCCAAACCCAGAAACCTTGCGCCCTGATGAGGCAACAATCTACGCGTTGAGACCTTTCCTAAAGCACAGGTGGTTCTCCTTCCAGATAGGTGGCGGGGCAGCGAGTTCCCCAATTTAGCTGTGGCCACTGACAAAGATCCACCAGCCCCTCTGGCCTGGTGACGTTTGGCTGAACAAAGCAGCCTGGTCAGAAAATACTATTGAAACTTAGACCTGATAAAACTAGGTCCAGATTGTATCGAGCTCTAAGGGCAATGCAAAGGGACTCACACTTGATTATTTTCCTCACTGGAAGCCAGTGCAGCTTAAGAAGTTCACCAGAGGCAGATTTGTATTTGGGAATTTCCAAAACAAGTCAAGCTACTGAATTTTGGACAGTGTGCAATTTTTTAAAGGAAAATGTGTTAATGTCGAAATAGAGGGCATGCAGTACTCAATCCGTGATGAAATCATGGCAAGAACCACTGTGGTCACATCCTGGGCATCGGCGGAGTTACAGGGCGATCCGTAGGTGGGAGGAAGTGAAGGATACCTCTTCAGGAGCACAAGAGGGGTGCTGTGCCAAACCCCACGAGTCTTTATGGCAGGACCCTGGCGAAAAATCGTTGGCGCCCCGCTAGTCCTCCGGGCGGTTGTAAGCCTGCGCAACGGGGGCTTGCCTTGCAATGCTCCGCCCTTAAATGGGAGTGAGTAAAGTGGTGGACCAGTGGTTCACGGTATACAAAGGGGGATCCCCTCATAACTGGTACCACCGATTGGATTGGCGGCAGTGCAATTTGGCCCTCAAGACGGGCAGGGCACCTCTGCCTGCCCTTGGATCGCCCGTAAGTTAACCCACCACGTTGGCATACTTTTGTATGGAATAAACCTGCAGCAAACTTTTCCCAACAAAATTGTGTTGCGTGATTATTTATTCCAAGTGCAGGTTATGTTTTGCAAAGGTGGGGAGGGTTGCTTATATAGGCACTATGTACACACTACAGCATTTACAAATGGGAGAGAGTCAGTACTTCCTGCCACTAGGCCCCTTCCTCTGCGCCCTCCCCCCAGCCCTCACGACTCTCTTCCATTCCTTCCAGCCCTCGCTCCCCCTGTAGGACTCTGAGAACTCCACATTATGTGCTCAGCCGAGTTCTCCGGGTCCGTGGACCTGGCGGCGGTGACGTGTACCTGGTGACGTGCACCTGGAGGCGGTGACGTGTACCTCTCAGCCGTGACTTGTACCTGCAGGCGGTGACGTGTACCTGGTGGCGGTGACGTGGGCCTGGTGGCGGTGACGTGTGCCTGGTAGCGGTGTCGGCTGCACCTCCTGGTTTCACTGGCAGCGTTTGGGGATGGGGCGCTGTAGTCGCCCCCATCAAACCCCACACACTTCACTCGTTGCCCCTCCTGAAGGATATATGATAGTGTCGCCTTACCCCCTCCCCCCGGCCCCTCTTTTGCCATTTCATTCGTGTAGTAGGATTCTCGCGGCGGTAAAAACAAAAACATCCTATTTCCCTTGGCTTTCTGTCCCCATGCAGAAGGTGAAATGTGATCATATTCGGGAGCGCCTTGAAGAACGGCGATAATGTAAGGCTGCCCGGGGGGGGTTGCGTAGCGGCCCACCCTTAGAGGGCGGCCGCCTTAGTGCCACAGGAAGGCACAGAGGTGGGAGGTCGAGTCCCTGGGCTAGTCCAGGGGAGACCCCAGCAAATAGCTGCTTCCGGCGAGGGCGGGGAGGAGACAGGGGTACATATACTGTCTCCGCCCCCTCCTCGTCCTCTTGTCCGCTCGTTCGCCTTGCCCGCCCCTCCACTTACCCGGCGTCCGGAGGGACAAAGGGGGGGGGGCAGGTCTTCTAACAATTTTACTTTGTGTTGCAGGAGGAGTTACAGGGCGATCCAGGGTCTGCACATACCAAGGGGTACATCATGCAGCAGCACCGCGGGGTGCTAAGCCAGGATACCCAGGGATGTTTTAGCGTGTCCCCTGGAAGAACGACGGCGCCCCGTTAGCCGACAGGCGGTTGTGGGTCTGAGCAACCGGGGGCTGCCATGTATGCTCCGCCCACCCATCTCGGGGGGCGTGTGAAGCAAGTGGACTGGGGGTCCACGGATGGGAGGGGTGGCCCCTCCCAATATTTGCTATACACCATTTGGCGTTGCCATGGTGACTCTAGGCTTATCAGAGGGGCAGGCTGCATAGGGGCTGGCCTGCCCTGGGATCGCCCGTAAGATAACCCACCATGTTTGCATATTGGTTATGCTAATAAACCTGCAGCAATATTTCTCCACTTACATTACAGTGTCGTGTGTTTTATTTATGTACTTATGTGTTTTGTGATAACTGTTGCCGATATTGGCACTAAGCTCAGTGATGAAATGGTGAACAAGACGGGTGAATAATGGTCAGGCACGCCAAAGAGGTGAATGACAGGAACAAAACTGGAGGACATGTTTGTAGCTCAGTGCTAGCAACCTCCAATGGCTTGGGGATAGAGCTGAGAGGAAAAACCGGACAAGACGGAAATATATATATGTAGAACTAAAAGATACTGCACAGGCAGGGTCACTGAGTTCACATGTATTGCTTATTTTGGAGCGGTGAAAGTAGTTGGGGATATAGCTCAGTGGTAGAGTATTTGACTGCAGATCAAGAAGTCCCTTGTTCAAATCCGGGTGTCCCCTACAGATATTTCTTTTATATCCTTTTTACAATATTTGTTTTTGCAAAAAGACCAAATTAAAAGAACACATGCTTGTTGGGTCATGTTTCCTAGAAACGACCAACAGATTCAAACATGTAACTTTTTAGTGACAAGTTGACTAAAATAAAGTTCACTTTGTCTGATAGAAAGACGCAGAAGACGAAAGAGAAAGAAACACAGAAGGCGAAAGAGAGCAAGACAAGTACAGGGCGAAAGAGAGCTTCCCAAGTGTTTGGAAGCATGTTATCGCCTCCAGAAGGATGAAGAGATAAGTTGGCTTTTTGTGGGTTGAAGCTGTGCTGCTCAGTACAGTGAGCTATCTCACATACGATTCTTAAGTCCTCACCAAAGCTTTTAGAAGTGGTCGTGCTGGAGCAGAGTTTTCTGTTGAAAATTTATCGAGTTTTAAGCTCCAGTTTTGTCTATATGTTATGTTTAAAATTACTAATTTATAATCATTAATTATTTGTTTTGTTGAAGGTCTAAATTAATCAACATTACTAATGAGAGAAACTACACGTGGGAATGCATATATGTTGCTTAATAATATGTGCAGTTTATTAAATAAGTTTCGCAGAAGTGCTATTTGTTTCGAGTTTGCGCTTTTAAAATAACGTGTGCTAATGCTTTTTTGTGTTGCAGACGGCTAGGTAATTACATACACATAAGGGTATTAGTGGGTATTAACACTGTACAATCATTATGATGTGGTAACGTTGTTTTGTGTTTCTTTTAATTAAGATGGTTCGTTTTGGCCTAAACAAAGATGGCTGCTATTTACAGCCTGCGCTCGAGTGATTGAATTTTGACGAGAGGCCTTGCTGAACATGGTTGAAAGTCACCTGACCACAGCCTCTGCCTGAATTAAAAGTTTCCGTGAGGACAGCAGCTCTGGGCATGTTTCCAATTGTCCTTGGAGAAGAATAAAGCCACAATGAACAATAATAAATCTGCGGTGGCTCTGCTATGGTACCAAGGAAGAGCATTTACAAATGTATCGCTTGTAAACTCGAGTTTCCTTCTTCCGTGTTTTTATTTTTGTGATTTTTTCTGAGCGGAGGTTTTCTAAATGTAACCAAGTGACATCCTTTCCTGCTCGCTCTGCTCAGCGACTCAACGGATATTCAAAGTTTGTTTGTAACTTTATTTTTTGTTATTTTTGTTATAAATATACTAGACTAGAGAGGGTCCGTGTTCTTTGCGGTCATTGCGTTTTGGACTTCTTCCTGAACCTATGCTGAGGACGGCAGCTCGAGAGACTTTACCGAGAGACCTGTCCTGACCCATTTAGCTAGAATAGGTAACTATGAGAATAATGATTTTGCTATTAATTGACTTTCATTTGAACTAATTTAGATAAACAAGCATTTGTTTGAATTCCAGTGTTGGGTGGTTATTTCCTTGTCATTTATTGAGTTTCAAATGTATTTCCTATGTTTAAAATCATGATTCAGGACAATGTCTTTATGGTCGCATTGACCTCGTTTAGATGCAGATTGGTTTAGGTTTTCTCTCCTATATTCAGTGTGGATAGAGTAATAGTGTGGATTTCAGTGTGATGGGCCCTAGCGTATGATGAGTGTATGTGCGTGCGACTGTAGATTTACTCTGTCCGTGGAAGTAGGGAGAATTTATATGCGTCGATCTGCAGCAGTTTCCTGGTAGCAGTATGATGGTTTTAGATTATTGTCTTGATCTGATAGATTGCTTGTACATAGGCTTTTGATTCATTGATTTATTGATTGATGTTGGTATATGTACTAATACTATATGTTGAGGTCGTTGTATTGAGTTCTATGTAGTGTGTACGGCTTCTGGAACGTGGGGAGCTGGTGACGGTTCCGTAGTAGGGCAGAGGGAAGTGAGTGCTGCTCTCGGGAAAAACGGGATTGTTGGCCCTGTACGTATGCGGGGAAAAACGTGTGACAATTGAAGTTGCGCGTCACATTGTCTGGGTTCGGAATCAGTGACATCGTCGTGTGTTACTATTAGGGACATATTTTCAGTAGAAAAAGAGTGTGTATGGTAGCGAAGGTTATCTGTGAAACTCTGGTCATAAGTCCCAGGGATCCGTAAGGTTCGCCGTTAAAGCTTATCGCGGGAGGAGTAATAGGTATTCTCTGAGCTTGTCAGAAGGACTGGGCAGAGGTAAGCGCTGCTTGGTTAACGCGTGTTATAATTCTGTAGTGGGACAGACTGTTCGCTGTTCTCGGGAAAGGCAGGATTCTGTGTGCATGTGCTACATTTTTCTGGTGTGAAAGTGCGTGAATGTATGAGCATTTAGTTGATTGTAAGACTTTTAGGAGCAGTCCTAGAGGAAACAGTTAATGGATGCATGTTAGAAGGGCAGAGTAGAGGGATGTGCTACTGTGTCAACGAAAGTGATTATTCCGTAGTGGAGCAGAGGCAAGCGCTGTTCTAAGGAGGAGCAGGATTCTTGTGAGAAAGAATTTTCTTTACTATTCTGTGGTTAGCGAAGCAGACAATGGAGATGTTTATATGTTGTAACTAATAGATTTGGTAGAATCTGAAACGAAGTCTACTGAGAAGGCTTTGTAAAGGAGGGGTAGACGAGTGACAGGAGACAGAGCAGAAGCGTTTGCAGCGACTGCTGACGTCATACAGATCGCGCTGTGATTGGGCAGTGGATCAGAACAGTGCTCGCGCTGGGATTGGTGCGTTGGTGTGAGCCGCGCAGGGATTGGAAGGAGTACAGGGTGACGTAGACGCTCCAGGATTGGTGCGTTGGTGTGAGTCGCGCTGTTATTGGACAAAAAGATCGTACAGTTGCGGAAGGGACTAGAGAATATTGGTAAACGTTAAAATGTATTACCAACCTGAGGAAAAGAAGAAAAAATCCTTGTTCGGTAAAATTAAAAGGTGGTTCGACAAGGATAAAAACATAATAACTAGAGAGGGTGAATTGCTACCTCCAACGAGAACTCCTGCATCCTTCATGGTTGCGAAATATGGGTATCATACCTGTATATGGTTAGATAACTGGGCTAAGTATACTAAGGAAGATGGTGTCTTAGCGTTCCCGGAACATGGTTCATTTAATCTGGCCGTGTTGAGAAATTTACGGGAAAAGATGATGTGTCTAGAGCCTAGACCAAGGCCGACACAGTTCGAGGCGTTGGTGGAATGGGAAGATGAGGTGCATGAGCGAGAAAAGCAGAGGAGTGGAGGCAATTATAGGTATATGGTCGGGAGGAAATATGATCGTGAGACTCATCATGATCGAATGAGGAGATGGCGAGATGCTAGTATGTCAGAGGGATTATATCCTATGAGAACTGTTGAAGAAGCGGAAGGGAGGAAAGGTGCAGGAAAGGTGCCTGATACAGAAGTGAGAAGGTATGGGGCTAATGATTATGAGGATGAGGTCTTGGATGACATGATTTACAAGAGACCACCTCCATATAGACCAGAACCAAAAGAGAGCACGCCAGTTGCTACTCCTGTAAGAGATACTTTGCGAATTATTAAAACTGAGGTTGTGACACCTGATCTGAAAAGTGATAGCTCTTTCACGGAAAGGGGGAGAGAGAGAGAGAGAGAGAGAGAGAATCGAGTCAGTGACGAGAAAACCAGAGAACTAGCCAGAACCACATCTGAGCTGACTGAGAAAGTTAGAGAGCTGACGAAAAATCTTGAAGCTGTTACAGTGCCTGTAACAATTGGTCCGGTTGTGCCTATTTTTGATAAGCAAAGAATGGGTGAAAATGGTTTAACAGTTCCTTATGTTGGAAATGGTTTGGTTGGTACTTGTACTTTGGAGGAGTCAAGAATGAGAACGGGAGAAAATAATTTGAGACATTCGAGACTTGACACATGTAGTGGAGGATTAGATGTACAGTCTAATTCAGGATTGAATACTGGTTGTTTGGGAGGAACGATTTTGGAACCACAGAGGATGACAGAACATGTGGGTGCAGTGAAAAGGTCTACTGAAATAACAGCTGAAGATTTGAATAATTGGTTGAAAGTTCTTCCAAAGAAGGATAAAGATTCACAGGCAATTGATGTAGCTAGGTTGCGTATAGAATTGGAGGAGCTTATTGCAGGAACAATTCCTACAGATATACTGAAAAACCATCATGATGGAGAGTTGTTATTCATGTGCAAGAGTATCACCTGGAGGGCTAAGAGTACACATGACAGGTTAAAGGCAATAGCGAGTGAACAAGGAGTTGACATGGATAAGGTGAAAGCTTTGCAGAAGCCTTACAGGGTGGATTTCTCCGACAAGGATATTGAAAATCTAAATGGTGCTGGCAGAACAGGACAGATTAAAGAGATGATTGCCTTATTGCGAAAATGGGGTGATGTGGAAAAGTGGAAGGATAGGTGGTACAAGAAAAGGGAAGATTCAGTGGACAGGACTTACTCAGCTTTTCCCATGAGAGAAAAAGAGAAAACAGTGGATGCTTATCCTATGAGAGAGATTCCTGGAGGAGGATATGTACATGTCCCATGGACTAGACAGGATATTTTGTCATTTACGAATGATTTCCCTTGACTGAGAGAAAAGCCCGTCGAGTGGTATAGGCAGGTAGACATGTTTGTGAAATTGTCAAAAGTGCTGTGGATTGACCTGAATAGTCTGTTTGGTATAATTGTTCCAACAAACAAATGATGGACGGAATGCTGACAATGCAGACATTCTCCCCCAGTCAAGAGATCTGGGTTAAATCCATCGTTCTTTTGCCCACTACGCCACCCCAGTTCAGACATGGCCATATGCAAATCAGTCTTGACCCTGTGCCTCATGGGAACAGTCCAGCCCGAACTGCCAAGCCATGTCTTCCCTGGACCGGAATCAAGCATCCTGGGACCGGTTTCTGGCTATCAGCCGTCATCAGCCAGGATAGCTTGACTCCAGTGGCGTAGTGAGCACGGGTCCCACGTCTGGGAATACCCATCCCACTTAGGGCGAAAAGCGTTACAACAAACAAATGATGGACGGAATGCTGACAATGCAGACATTCTCCCCCAGTCAAGAGATCTGGGTTAAATCCATCGTTCTTTTGCCCACTACGCCACCCCAGTTCAGACATGGCCATATGCAAATCAGTCTTGACCCTGTGCCTCATGGGACTAGTCCAGCCCGAACTGCCAAGCCATGTCTTCCCTGGACCGGAATCAAGCATCCTAGGACCGGTTTCTGGCTATCAGCCGTCATCAGCCAGGATAGCTTGACTCCAGTGGCGTAGTGAGCACGGGTCCCACGTCTGGGAATACCCATCCCACTTAGGGCGAAAAGCGTTACAACAAACAAATGATGGACGGAATGCTGACAATGCAGACATTCTCCCCCAGTCAAGAGATCTGGGTTAAATCCATCGTTCTTTTGCCCACTACGCCACCCCAGTTCAGACATGGCCATATGCAAATCAGTCTTGACCCTGTGCCTCATGGGAACAGTCCAGCCCGAACTGCCAAGCCATGTCTTCCCTAGACCGGAATCAAGCATCCTAGGACCGGTTTCTGGCTATCAGCCGTCATCAGCCAGGATAGCTTGACTCCAGTGGCGTAGTGAGCACGGGTCCCACGTCTGGGAATACCCATACCACTTAGGGCGAAAAGCGTTACAACAAACAAATGATGGACGGAATGCTGACAATGCAGACATTCTCCCCCAGTCAAGAGATCTGGGTTAAATCCATCGTTCTTTTGCCCAGTACGCCACCCCAGTTCAGACATGGCCATATGCAAATCAGTCTTGACCCTGTGCCTCATGGGAACAGTCCAGCCCGAACTGCCAAGCCATGTCTTCCCTGGACCGGAATCAAGCATCCTGGGACCGGTTTCTGGCTATCAGCCGTCATCAGCCAGGATAGCTTGACTCCAGTGGCGTAGTGAGCACGGGTCCCACGTCTGGGAATACCCATCCCACTTAGGGCGAAAAGCGTTACAACAAACAAATGATGGACGGAATGCTGACAATGCAGACATTCTCCCCCAGTCAAGAGATCTGGGTTAAATCCATCGTTCTTTTGCCCACTACGCCACCCCAGTTCAGACATGGCCATATGCAAATCAGTCTTGACCCTGTGCCTCATGGGAACAGTCCAGCCCGAACTGCCAAGCCATGTCTTCCCTGGACCGGAATCAAGCATCCTAGTACCGGTTTCTGGCTATCAGCCGTCATCAGCCAGGATAGCTTGACTCCAGTGGCGTAGTGAGCACGGGTCCCACGTCTGGGAATACCCATCCCACTTAGGGCGAAAAGCGTTACAACAAACAAATGATGGACGGAATGCTGACAATGCAGACATTCTCCCCCAGTCAAGAGATCTGGGTTAAATCCATCGTTCTTTTGCCCACTACGCCACCCCAGTTCAGACATGGCCATATGCAAATCAGTCTTGACCCTGTGCCTCATGGGAACAGTCCAGCCCGAACTGCCAAGCCATGTCTTCCCTGGACCGGAATCAAGCATCCTAGGACCGGTTTCTGGCTATCAGCCGTCATCAGCCAGGAGTGGGCAAAAGAACGATGGATTTAACCCAGATCTCTTGACTGGGGGAGAATGTCTGCATTGTAAGCATTCCGTCCATCATTTGTTTGTTGTAACGCTTTTCGCCCTAAGTGGGATGGGTATTCCCAGACGTGGGACCCGTGCTCACTACGCCACTGGAGTCAAGCTATCCTGGCTGATGACGGCTGATAGCCAGAAACCGGTCCTAGGATGCTTGATTCCGGTCCAGGGAAGACATGGCTTGGCAGTTCGGGCTGGACTGTTCCCATGAGGCACAGGGTCAAGACTGATTTGCATATGGCCATGTCTGAACTGGGGTGGCGTAGTGGGCAAAAGAACGATGGATTTAACCCAGATCTCTTGACTGGGGGAGAATGTCTGCATTGTCAGCATTCCGTCCATCATTTGTTTGTTGTAACGCTTTTCGCCCTAAGTGGGATGGGTATTCCCAGACGTGGGACCCATGCTCACTACGCCACTGGAGTCAAGCTATCCTGGCTGATGACGGCTGATAGCCAGAAACCGGTCCTAGGATGCTTGATTCCGGTCCAGGGAAGACATGGCTTGGCAGTTCGGGCTGGACTGTTCCCATGAGGCACAGGGTCAAGACTGATTTGCATATGGCCATGTCTGAACTGGGGTGGCGTAGTGGGCAAAAGAACGATGGATTTAACCCAGATCTCTTGACTGGGGGAGAATGTCTGCATTGTCAGCATTCCGTCCATCATTTGTTTGTTGTAATGATATAATTGTTCCAGCAGACCTGTAGGCAGAGTGTAAAATAGTTGTAGATTGGCCTGCTAAGGAGTATCCAAGAGATCCGAAAACAGGAGCACCAGATCCAGAGGTTATGAAAAAATATGAACAGGTAATTGTGTTCCTGAAAAATAAAGTACCCCCGAAAGAGACAGACTGGGTTAAGATAGATCGAACACATCAGGAAGCAAAAGAATCAGTTCATGCTTTTTACGAAAGGCTGATACTGGCTTTTAAACAGTTCAGTGGAGATGAACATCTGGGTGATAAGGATTTGAGTCATTTTGTATACAGATTTGTATATGGCCTGAGACCTGAAATCAGTGAAAGGATACGTGAGCATACAGTTGACTGGCAGAGTAAAAAGATTGATGAAATCCTGAGACATGCAAAGTACTTCAATGATGAGATTGAGGCGAAACAGAGAAAGCTGAAAGAGAAAGCAATGTGGGCACAGGTGAAAGTTGCTGAAAGACAAGAAGCACAGTTGGTGGAACAGGCAAATAATCAAGGAAATAGGCCCAGATATGCGGGAAAAGGAAAGGGGAATCTAGAGGAGGCCAAAAAGAAGTTCCCTTGTCACAACTGTGGACAATTGGGGCATTGGAGATCCGAGTGTACCAATCCACCATTAGTGAGTAATGAAAATAAACCCTTAAATCAACAGGTGCAGAACGAGGGGTGTAATCAACAGCAGCAACAGCAGAAGGTTGTCAGACAGCATAGTCAAGAGCCAAAACCGCCCTTGCCGCAGAATAGAGGGTCCCAAAAGTATAACCAGGACTCAGGATTCTACAATGATGAGCAGGTAAACAAACCGAGACGTTCTAACCTGGTACAGCAGTACTGGTTAAAGAATGAGGGGAGTGAGTCTGAAGGGGACTATTGACGGTGCCGAAGAGAGGAGGAAGAGTGCATACTTGGTGCAACTCTAGAAATAGACCAGGCAGGACCATTTGTAGATGGGAAAATAAATGGGGAAAGTGTTACTTTTTTGGTAGACACAGGAGCGACAAGATCAACTGTCAGGTCAGCAGATATTAGAAATCTTCCTCTCTCGGACGAAGCAATCCAAGTGGTTGGTGTAGCCAATACACAGATCAAGACTCGTCTTACCGAACCAGTAAGGGTAAGAATAGGGAAATTTTCAGACATGCACAGGTTTGTAGTCTGTGACACCAGTCCAGTGAACTTGTTAGGTAGGGACCTATTGTGCAAGATGAACTGCACAATTTTCTGTACTCCGGATGGAATAGCTTTTGAAACACCAGATGAGGATGTTTTGTACCGGATGACTCTAGATAATAGAGAAAGTGAGATTGTTGGTACATATGCTGTGTTTAATCCAGATGATTTGCCTCAGGAGTTGAGACACACAGTGAAAACAGCAGTTTGGGATTTTACTGGAGAAGATGTGGGATTGATGAATAATGTAGATCCAGTGAAGATTTCAGTGAAAGAGGGGATTGTTTATCCTAATATTCCTCAGTACAGATTGACACCAGAGATAATTGAGGGAATAACTCCTATAATTGACAAGATGATTCAACAGGGTGTTTTGAGAGAGTTACTGAGTAGCCCGTGTAATTCACCGATAATGGGGTTGAAGAAACCTAATGGAAAGTTCAGGATTGTACAAGATTTGAGAAAAGTTAACAAAATTGTGGTGGCATGTTGTCCCATTGTGCCAAATCCTTCAGTGATTTTGTATCAGATTCCTCATGATGCTGAGTGGTACACAGTGATTGATTTGTGTCATGCTTTCTTTTCAATTCCATTGCATCATGACAGCCAGCCGATTTTTGCATTTCGGTTTGGCCAGCGTATTTTAGCATGGTGTCGTATCCCACAGGGGTATACAGAGAGTCCTTCGATATTCAATCAGTTGTTGAAAAAGTCATTGGAGAGTTTGATCATGCCAGAAAGCTCAGTACTAGTGCATTACATCGATGACTTGCTTGTGGCATCGAAGACACGTGAAGCTTGTGAAGTAGATACCATAGCTTTACTGAATCATCTGGCAGATGGAGGGTTAAAGGTATCTCCAGCCAAATTGCAATTTTGCAAAAAAGAGGTGCATTATCTTGGACACAATATTGAAAAGGGTCTGAGAAAGGTGACTGATGACAGGATCAAAATTATCAGAGGAATGAGAGCCCCGATGACCCAGAGAGAAGTGAGGATGTTTCTGGGGATGGTGGGTTATTGTCGTCAGTGGATAAGTAATTTTTCCCTGATAGCAAAGCCACTGATTAAGTTGACCAAAAGTGAGGTGAGAGATCCATTGGAACTGGATGGAGAACAAATGGCAGCATTCGAAGAGCTGAAGAGCAGAATGTGTGAAGCCCCTGCTTTGGGAATGCCAGACTATGAGAAAGAGTTTGAGTTGTATTGCAGTGAGAGAAATGGATGTGCACCTTCAGTGTTAATTCAGAAGCACGGACAACTGAGAAGGCCGATTGCGTACTTCTCATCAACACTTGACCCCGTAGCTGTGGGTTTGCCAGGTTGCCTGAAAGCGGTGGCTGCTACATGCAGAAGCTTGGAACAGAGTGAGGGCATAATAATGGGATATCCTGTAAGGGTATTCGTACCTCATGATGTGGCAATTCTTTTGACAAGAAGCAGGACTCAGTACATGTCACATAGTCGGTTGACTAAATATGAGAAAATCATTCTGGGAGCATCAAATGTGACTCTTGAGAGATGTGTGAATGTGAATCCAGCAACGTTGTTACCAGATGCTGACAATGTGAATGTTGGAGAGGATGTTGATCATGATTGTTTGGATGTGCTTGACTACTGCACGAAACCAAGACCAGACATAAGAGATTTGCCATTGCCAGAGAGTGATCATGTGCTGTTTGTGGATGGATCATGTCTAAGAACTGATGATGGTGTGCTAAGTGCAGCATATGCGGTGTGCAAGGTTTCAGAAGTTATGGAAGCTTCGCCTTTGAAAGGAGTGAGATCTGCTCAAGTGGCTGAATTGGTGGCATTGACAAAAGCTTGCAAAATTGGAAAGAATCTAAGAGTGACTGTGATGACTGATAATCAGTACGGATTTGGAGTCGTTCATGATTTTGGCCAGCTTTGGCTACAGAGAGGTTTCTTGACGTCGAGTGGGTCTCCAATAAAGAATGCTGAAGTGATTGGAAAATTGCTTGAGGCGATACAGCTGCCTAAAGAGTTAGCAGTTGTGAAGTGTGCTGCTCATGGACAAGGAGATGATTTTGTTACTCTTGGTAATCGTTTTGCCAATGACATAGCACAGTATTGTGCAAAGAACAATCATTCGATTAATAGGGCACGAGAAAGGGAGATGTCTTTTTGTTTTGTGATGTTTACTAATGTCCTAGAAACGTGGGATGAAGTGAAACAGTTGCAGGATGAGGCAGGAGATGAGGAAATGAGAGATTGGATCAAGGCAGGTTGTGTCCCAAGACAGACAGATCATGTTTGGATCTATAGAGATGGTAGACCAGTCATGCCCAACTCCATGTTATCGACAATGGCAAGGATGTATCATGGCCAGGGGCATCTGGGGAGGGACGCAATGATTAGGTCATTCAAGCAAACCTGGTACAATGCAAAGTTCAGGTTAATTGCAGAGAGCATCTGTCAAAGATGTTTGATTTGTCAGCAGTTCAATACTGGGAAAAAGACAGTGGTGAGTCTAGGAACAATAGGCAGAGAAGGAGGTCCTTTTACCAGAATGCAAATAGATTTCATTGAGATGCCCCAAGTGAACAGATTGAGGTATGTTCTAGTGGTAGTCTGTTTGTTCTCAAGATGGGTGGAGGCCTATCCGACTAGGAGGAATGATGGAATAACAGTTGCAAAGTTACTGTTAAGAGAGTTGATTCCTAGGTACGGGTTCCCAGTGACAATTGAGTCTGACAGAGGTGGACACTTCTACAATGAGCTCATGGGTTTAATTTGTGAAGCATTGAGCATACAGCAGAAGCTACATTGTGCATACAGACCAGAGGCTTCTGGCGTCGTTGAACAGATGAATGGCACAATAAAAAACCGAATTGGTAAGATGTGTTTAGCCACTGGAATGAAATGGCCTGATGTCTTGCCTCTAGTGCTTATGACTATTAGGTCTACTCCAGATAGAACCACAGGTTTGAGTCCGCACGAAATATTAATGGGACGTGCGATGAGACATGCATTTGTGCCTGTCAACAAGTTGATGACAATAACTGATGACATGATTTTGGATTACTGTAAAGGCCTGGCTGACGCAGTTCATTCTGTGTTTCACCAGGTTGGAGAAGACGCTACCACACTTGAGAAGAAGCAAGCCCATGATCTGAGTCCAGGGGACTCGGTGAGGATTAAGGTGCACAGAAGAAGAAATTGCTTGGTTCCAAGGTGGGGAAGGCCAAGACAAGTTATTCTGATTACAACGACTGCAGTAAAGTGTGCTGGTGTGAAAAACTGGGTGCATGCAAGTCATACTCTAAGAGTTCCAAATCCGAAGGATGGGACTGGGAAAGAGTATTTTGAAGAGTCAGATTCCAGTGATGATGCAGAAACTGAACCAGTGAGAAGAAAAAAGAATCCTGGAAGGGGTGAAGGAGAAAGAGAGTCAGGTGATTCTTTTTTCTTTCCAAGAGAGGCTTCAAGAGAAACATTGAGAGTCTCAGAGGAGAGATCGGATTCTGTAAGAGTGCCTGAAGTTCCAACAAGCAGTAGAGAAGAAGGAAGAGAAAAGAGCAATTCCACAGAGACTACACCTGAATCAGATGAGGAGGTTGAAAATCCACTTGAGATTACACCTGAAGAAGCAGGGTCAGAAGAAGATAGAGAGGGACAGATTGCGGAAGACCCCTGAGGAGGTGTAGGGAACATTCCTGATAAGCTAGGTGAAGGGACAAGTAGACAGCAAGAAGATTGCGTGTCGGAGACCCGAGGAGGGACAGAATTAGGGAAGTCTCAATCAGTGGTGGAAAAGACTGTGGAACGAAAGAAAATTGTTGAAGAACAAGAGGCAAATGAGACAGAATCGGATGAGAGTGAAAATGAGAAATCAGAGGGTCGAGTTCTGAGAAAGAGAACTTGGATCGGAGAAAGAAATAATAAAGAAGTGAGACCAAAAAGGGTTGTAAGAGGAAATCTTTGGCCCAACAGGATAAAGAGACTGAGGTACAGACTGACACGAGCAAATTCATCGAAAGCTGAACAGGTGAACGAGGTGTCTAGTCAGAATCAAGCAAAAGGTGGAAAACAAAAGGTCTCAAAAGAACCAGAGGAGATCAAGAGAATCAGAAAACCTAACCAGAAGTATAGGTCACCGGAATGGACGTGCGTGGCACTGTCTGAAGGTGAAGAGGCAGAGAGTCAAGGAAATCCAGAGGGGACCGTACGAGAAGTGGTTGAGGAGAAAACTGTTGGAATCCTGAAAGTTATCCTGACTGACATTGGAGATGAGTCGGATGCACAGGATGTTGTTGAAGATCTGATACAATTTGATGTTGCTGAAGGAGAAGTGAAAAGTGATGAAAATCCAAATTGAGTGAACTAAAGGAGTCACTTGGAGAAAAGTTAAAAGAGAAAATCTGAATTAGCTGTGTGAAATAATCTAGAGTTCTAAATCCCAGTAGTGGAGTAGAAGAGGCTAAGTCAAAAGACACTGCCAAAGTAGTAAAATGGCTAACACAGAAAATAATCAAAGTAGATGTGCCTTTTTGAAAAGATGGTGTAGAATGTGCTGCTGCTGTACTGGATTATTAATGCTATTATGGGGTGTACTAGCTTTATTAGTTACCTTTAGAGTTACAATAGACACTTTTGGAATACATACTGAGAATGTGACCAATGTAGAGAAGAGTTCACAACAAGTAGTTCCAACTAGAATTAGTAACATTTACATACATAAAGATAGGTCAATTAATGATTTTTCTAGCAATGTTTTTTCAAAGTTGTTGTATGAATACGTAAAGACAATGGAAGTTAGGGATTGCTACGTCTGTATGCAATTACCTGCGTCTGTTTCAGAGGGTGATACTTATCACCATTTACCAGCTACGTATGGGATTTCATGTAGTGTACTAAGTAGTGTTTTTTATTTGTTAGGGAAGATAGATTATGAGATGTCTAATAAAGATAACATTTTTGGGCAATTGCCTATGGACAAAAGGCTGAATCCAGCTAAAGAGGCTAACATTTTTGGTGAGATTTTTATTGAGAAAGAAGAATTAACATTAGATTACATTTTTAGAAACAATTTAACTTGCAGTCTGAAAGAAGAAGAGAAAGCTTTCCTAGACATGGTAGAGGAAAGAAGAGTGAGCATGCATGAGAAGGCAGGGAAATATAAAGTGAGTGAGACAATTTG
This sequence comes from Triturus cristatus, assembly GCF_964204655.1. Taxonomy (NCBI): domain Eukaryota; kingdom Metazoa; phylum Chordata; class Amphibia; order Caudata; family Salamandridae; genus Triturus; species Triturus cristatus. The sequence goes on along the minus strand of NC_140585.1, from coordinate 127,089,849 downwards.
GGATATTGAGATGGGAAAGGAATTGAGGAATGGGGCCAGTCCAACCTTGGCTTTAGATGCACCACAGAAGGGTAAACTATGCATTACCAGAAAGAAATCCCAATATGATAGGTATTTTGTTGGGACTAGTGAGTGTCATGATACATACTTTATTGCAACAGGATGGGGTTTTAAAGGTGGAGAAGATCCAGTTTTCCCAGGAGTGTATTATGTTTGTGGGAACAAGGCTTATTACAAGTTGCCCGACCATTGGTATGGCACGTGTTATGTGGGCCTGGTCTTTCCAAAGATTTTCCATATAGATAGAATAGAGGATGTAGAACACATTAATTTACTAACACGTTTTAAGAGAGAAACTTGGTCAGAAATTGTAGGTGATATTTTTGGAGCTTTAATTCTAGCAGTGGGAATTTCTTTAAATGCATATGGGATTCGGAAACTGTCAACAGTGGTGGATCGCTTATCGACAAGTACCGCTGGAGGGTTTCTTTTGGTAAATACGGAGATGATTGCCGTACGTGCCATGTCTATGCAAAATCGACTTGCCCTTGATATTTTATTGGCCAAAGTGGGTGGAGTTTGCGGAATGCTGAAAGTTCAACATTGTTGCACTTACATTCCTGACGAAAGCAAAGATCTAAAGGTCTATATCAAAATTATTACTGGTTTGCATGAAGAATTAGTACCACTGGAAGCTGAAAGTATCTGGACTAAAATAGCTAATAAAATAGTTGCTGTTAAGAGTTTTATTGCAAAGATAGGTAGTACCATTATTGGTAAAATATTATTTCCTTTGACATGTGTAATTGTTGCTTTATTGATACTTAGATTAGGGTGTTTGTGTTGTAAAAACAGGGGAGGGAGAAAGAGAATAATTAGAGGAAATGCTGAAAAGAAACAAAAGAGGTCAAGGAGAGACCCACAAGAAATAGAATTAGAAGAATTGAGGGAGAGTGTGTACTTGGAGTCGAAGAGGGATGATGTGAGAGAGTCTGGTGTTTAATGTTGTGTCATAAAAGACATTTTCAATTTCTCCTAAAAATTGGGACTACATTTTTTTTTTGGGGTTGGTTTTTGTGGTGATAATATATCACCAAAGGGGGGATTGCTGGAGCAGAGTTTTCAGTTTTGTCTATATGTTATGTTTAAAATTACTAATTTATAATCATTAATTATTTGTTTTGTTGAAGGTCTAAATTAATCAACATTACTAATGAGAGAAACTACACGTGGGAATGCATATATGTTGCTTAATAATATGTGCAGTTTATTAAATAAGTTTCGCAGAAGTGCTATTTGTTTCGAGTTTGCGCTTTTAAAATAACGTATACTAATGCTTTTTTGTGTTGCAGACGGCTAGGTAATTACATACACATAAGGGTATTAGTGGGGATTAACACTGTACAATCATTATGATGTGGTAACGTTGTTTTGTGTTTCTTTTAATTAAGATGGTTCGTTTTGGCCTAAACAAAGATGGCTGCTATTTACAGCCTGCGCTCGAGTGATTGAATTTTGACGAGAGGCCTTGCTGAACATGGTTGAAAGTCACCTGACCACAGCCTCTGCCTGAATTAAACGTTTCCGTGAGGACAGCAGCTCTGGGCATGTTTCCAATTGTCCTTGGAGAAGAATAAAGCCACAATGAACAATGATAAATCTGTGGTGGCTCTGCTATGGTACCAAGGAAGAGCATTTACAAATGTATCGCTTGTAAACTCGAGTTTCCTTCTTCCGTGTTTTTATTTTTGTGATTTTTTCTGAGCGGAGGTTTTCTAAATGTAACCAAGTGACATCCTTTCCTGCTCGCTCTGCTCAGCGACTCAACGGATATTCAAAGTTTGTTTGTAACTTTATTTTTTGTTATTTTTGTTATAAATATACTAGACTAGAGAGGGTCCGTGTTCTTTGCGGTCATTGCGTTTTGGACTTCTTCCTGAACCTATGCTGAGGACGGCAGCTCGAGAGACTTTACCGAGAGACCTGTCCTGACCCATTTAGCTAGAATAGGTAACTATGAGAATATGATTTTGCTATTAATTGACTTTCATTTGAACTAATTTAGATAAACAAGCATTTGATGGAATTCCAGTGTCGGGTGGTTATTTCCTTGTCATTTATTGTGTTTCAAATGTATTTCCTATGTTTAAAATCATGACTCAGGACAATGTCTTTATGGTCGCATTGACCTCGTTTAGATGCAGATTGGTTTAGGTTTTCTCTCCTATATTCAGTGTGGATAGAGTAATAGTGTGAATTTCAGTGTGATGGGCCCTAGCGTATGATGAGTGTATGTGCGTGCGACTGTAGATTTACTCTGTCCGTGGAAGTAGGGAGAATTTATATGCGTCGATCTGCAGCAGTCGCACCCTTTTACATCACCAAAGACAGAAGTTTCTGTTTAATGTAAGACATCTCGATTCCAACGTGTGGAAGGTTTGTGAAACCTGTAGGGTTTGCTGATTATTAGACTACCAGAAATCTAATTTAATAAACAGAAATGTAGAAAGAGGCACGCACTGGTTCTGAAAGTAAATGGTGCGGGTCCCTGTCGACAGCAAGAGATTGTGAAATGTCCACCTTTCCCCTTTAAATGACATTCTCTGGATCCACTTGAAAGGACAGGTTGAAACATAGTGAGGGATGCTCTGTGTATTCGGGTTAGTGACAGCCTTGTGGCAGTGGGAGGGGGGGGGTACCAATGTCCATGGGGAGTGTAAGGCCTTCCGTAGAGCAGCAGCACTAAACTTCTGGAATATTCCCTACCCGCCCCTTCAGAACCTTTGGATTTTTGTTGAACATGTATGTGACACTTGTGCTGTAAAAGTCACCTTTTATAATCAGTGTGAACCCCCTTCCCCCCACCAACGAGCCTCTTAGGTAGGTTCCCCAGCTAACATTGCTTCCAAGCTGGCCCGGTAGTAGCCCTGGAAACAGCGGGCAGTGCCATGGCGGCCCAGTGGTGCACACCCTCTTTAGAAACATTGTGGGCAATTGCACACATTTGTTCATATGTTGATTAATTAATGAATTTAGTCTTACAAATTAAGCACTGCCTAATAGCAGCTCCTGTTATATATAGCGCTTAGAAAAGATAGAATGGAAAACCCTTGGCGAGAGGAGAGAGGGTGGGGGGAGCAAGAGGGCGCACACTCGGGGGGAGATTTACTAGGATTGTGCGCCGTGTTGACGCAAATCAAAGCAAAATCTTTTTTCCCCTTTACTTTCCAGAGCTAAACTTGTTTAGCGCTGGAAATAACGGAAAAGTAACAAGAAGCAGCGCACAGCGCAGCTTCGCATTACTTTGCGCCATGGGGGTGGAGCAAGGGTGGAGCATGGGCGTTCCCATGCAACCACCCAAGGTTTCTCACGCTAAACCCAATTTACTAAATAAAGTAGATTGGGTTCTGCGTGAGGAAACTGCGCCCTTTTGAAGTAGGCACACGGAAGGAGAAACGCTTGCCTTTCTTCTTCCTTTTCTGACTTTGCATGCGTGCTGCACTGTACAGCACGCATACAAAGTGGGAAAATCTGTGCGTGTGTCTGGGCATCGTATTTTGTACAGGAAGGTTACGCGCTGTGGCGCTAAGGTGTGTGCGTGGTCACGGCAGCTGTAATCAGCTTTGGCGCAAGGGAAAGGGGAGGAGAGAGACATATCTTTGAAGATATGGAGCTCTCCTGCTCCCTCCCTGTCGCACAACGCGGCACAGCCTGGCGGGGGGCTGCACTACGTCTTGCTTTTGTAAATCTCCCCCTTGATTACGCCCAATGCACATTCTTAGCAAATGCTGCCTCTGGTCCCACATGTACACACAGGCTGCATCACGTTCTTGTAAACGTTGTCTTTCATCACCTTGCGGCAGTGCTTGAAATGGAAAAATAGAAGTGCAGGTACTCTGCCCCAGAGTACCAGCTAGTTTCTGAGAAGTGCCGGTACTCTCCAATTAAAAGTATTACATTTGTCTTGAGAAGTGCAGGTACTCTCCCTCTCAAAATAAAAAAGTGCTGGTACTCAGTACCAGACAGTACTGGCCCATTTAAAGCACTGCCTTGCGGTACCTGATTTTCCCATCGAGCGGTTCTCTTCCCAGCAGTGGACATTAAGAACCTACCGTCAAGTACCGGGGTGTCTTGTGAAAGCCACAGTGGGTGTGGTTCCCTATAGATAAAGATGTATAAATAGCAATTTTGCACCATGATTATTAACGCTGTGTCGTTTCATTATTGATTGCTGTATAACTCTGTTTTATACCCAGCTGAGCCTTGCACTTTCTTCTGCCTGCACCAGTCATGCTCCAAAATGTGCATTTTAAAGAACAGCAGCTGGGGCACGGCTCCCAGTGTGCACAGCACCGAGCAGTGTGTTTCTTGTGAGTGACTCACACTGTGCAGTGAGAGGGGGCAGTCTCTAGACACAGCAGTTCAACATCCTGTAGATCCTGTTTTCTTCCTCTGACTCACCCGGACTCCACAATCCTCTCTCGTATTGATTCTCTGCCCAATGAACAACAATGATAGTATTTGTGCCGAAGGTGTGTCATCTTCGTCCATTGTGTATGAGCTACTGCAGCAGCACATGTATAGTGTGGCTCCATAGCTCAGGGGTTAGAGCACTGGTCTTGTAAACCAGGGGTCGTGAGTTCAAATCTCACTGGGGCCTCTGCCACCTTTTTTAATTACAAAAAAATACCAATTTCTTGCTTAATATGGGATGGCGATAGAAATATTCCGTTCAGAGTTTGCACTCAAGCTCAGCAGTGCTGCTGCAATTGTTCACATCGGACCAGGACTGAAGTTCCTCAAATAGAATGAAAAGGTAAATTTGTTATGTCCATGGCCAACCTTATGATATGGTATTTTAATAAAAAATGAATGGCTAGTTTTCCAGGTAGGGCCGGCTGACGTCCCCATCGCTACATCCATGAGGAACAGCCGTCACCTGCAGGGCACCTTCAGCTCACAAGGTCATTTTGGGCCTCTCTCTTTTGTTACCTCCAAGTCCGCCAAGCACTACTCACCTAACTAAAGGTTCCTACCTTCCCCGGAATCCTCGCCCCTTCAGGACAGACTGCTTGATGGATACCTACCAGAGAAAGCAATCTCCCTGACCTATACGTAAACTGATAAATAACACTGCAGACCCCCTCCAGAGCACCAGGGCAAAGTGGGAAAGGGATGGTCTCAAATTGGACGACGAGGAGTGGCAGGAGACACTTGCCTCCCCAAGGGAAGCTGCAATCTCGGCCAGACTGAGGCTCGTCCAGCTCAAAATACTGCACAGGGTGTACATCACTGGACCTTGCCTGGTCTGCATGGGGAGGGCCGCAGGGGGGGATGGAAGATGACAGTGTGGCCATGAGGGCCCATTTATGCATATATTGTGGGAATGTGATCGCATTCAGGTGTACTGGCGCCAAATACATGATGTTCTTAGTGAAGTGTTGGAACTTGTCATCCGCCCTGAAGCGAAGAGATGTCTTTTGAATGTATGGGGAACCCACAGACTTGAGCAGTAAGCTTAAGATCTGGGTCACACTAGGCCTCGTGGTAGCAAAAAGAAACATCGCTCAGCTGTGGGAAGCCGCAAGCCCACCCACCATAGCAGGCTGGATGAAAAACATGGACTGGTGTATGTTCCAAGAAAATACAGTATATTTGGTGAGGGGCTGCCCCAAAAAGTGGTCTCTATTCTGGGGTGCATGGAACGCCTACCGGGGAGATATCTGTAGCCCTCCACGTGATTCCCTTGCTGATGACTTGCCCTCACCGTAAATGCTGTAACCCAAACTACCCCATTGCTCTGTTCCTCTTGCTAATGTGATTACCACTGTATTATTGAATGAATTCCTCTTGCCTGTAAATTGCCACGCTGATTCATGTTGTTTAATAAAAAGAATTATTTAAGAAAATCTCTGTTTCATACCCAGCTGTGCCTTGCACTTTCTTCTGCCTGCACCTTTAATGCCCCTAAATGTGCATATTAAAGAGCCGCAGCTGGGGCACGGCTTACAGTGTGCACAGCACAGATCAGGGTGTTTCTTGTGAGTGACTCACACTGTGCAGTGAGATGGGGCTGTCTCTAGACACAGCAGTTCAACATCCTGTACATCCTGTTTTCTTTCTCTGACTCACCCGGACTCGCACAATCCTCTCTCCTATTGACTCTCCGCCCAATGAGCAATAATAGTATTCCTGCCAGAGGTGTGTGAGCTTCATCTATTGTATGAGCTACTGCTGAAGTGTAAAGAGCATGTGGCTCCATAGCTCAGGGGTTAGAGCACTGGTCTTGTAAACCAGGGGTCGTGAGTTCAAATCTCACTGGGGCCTCTCCCACCTTTTTTAATTACAAAAAATACCAATTTCTTGTTTAATAGGGGATGGCGATAGAAATATTCTGTTCAGAGTTTGCCACTTAAGCTCAGCAGTGCTGCTGCAATTGTTCAAGTCGGACCAGGACTGAAGTTCCTCAAATGAAATGAAAAAGTAAATTTGTTCTGTCCATGACCGACCTTATGGTATTTTAATTAAAAAATGAATAGCTAATTTGCCCGGAAGGGCCTGCTGACCTCCCAGACACTACATCCACGATGAACAGTCATCACCTGCAGGGCACCTTCAGCTCACAAGGTCATTTTGGGCATCTAGGGCCTTTAAATAAGTTACATTTCTATATTTTGCCTGAACACAGTGACATTTTTAGGTCAGCCTGGGCAGCGCATGCCTGCTCTGCCAGGCATACTGTATTAACATAGGGACTTGAAGCTCCACCCACTCTCTGCCCACATTTTTCATTGGCTTGTGTCATTGTCCACTGTAAACTGTGGCTGTTCCTTTGTCATAACGCTTAGTAGTCCCTCCTTAGTACCACCTTGTCTCATTTTGTAACCTCCTATGGCGACACCCCCTGTTACGTGTGTTGTTACTCGGTAGGCTTTAATTACATCCCCTGAGCACTATTTTCTCAAATATCTTTGTCCTGACTGTTGTTGCAGGCAGGACATGCTCTCTCCTAACGCTTTAAAAAAAAATGTATAGCGCATTTGCCAGAGTTTAAGCTATTGGCATTAAAAATGACAATGCCTTTTAATCAATCTGTTTAAATTTTTTTTTTAAATAAAAGGCATTGTCATTTACCATGCCAATAGCTCGAACTCTTGTAAATGAGAGACCTATTGCATTGCAAATGCTTGTTTATATATTCTAATGGTAGTTCACAGATATATATAAATGTCTGGGGCCTGGGCCAAAACGTAAAGTAGCCAAAAGTTTCTGTCTTAGAGCTGTGACCATCAACAGACCGAGAGAAAGGAGTCCCAGCTACGATAATGGTGGAAAGGAAAACCAAGGGGACACAGTGCAAAGGACAGAGTGACAGTGGGATCACAAATACTAAACACAGCAGCACAAGAACACAAATCACGCAAGGGGAGTAGCTTCGAGGGGGTGTTTCAGGTATGACACCCCCAAAAAATACATTCTTGGCTTGAGAGTTGGGTCTCAGGACCCTCAGTCAGGTCTGTTTATGTCTGTGTCGGTTTTTCAAATCACCCCCCGATTTTACTGTGAGGTTTTAACTTGTTCTTTTTTCTGGATTAGGAATGTAAATATATTTAGGCCCTGTTTTACAAAAAGTTTGCATCAGATCACATCACTTTATTGATGTTGCCCCAATGCAAAATCCTTTTTGGTATTTACAAAGCCACACAGTTGGTTAATTTGCATGGCTTTATTAGAAAAAGCAACAGAACGCAGCACATCGCTATGCCATGCCTTACTTTGCACCAGGTCGGCGTTCCATGGGTGGTGCATGGTAATTCTCGTGTATCCAACCATGGATTTTAATGTCAACCTATATTTACAAAAAGTTAAAGACATGGGCTAATGCCAAAATCGTGCCCCCCCCCCCCACCTGCGGCTTGCGTAATGAGAAAGAAATATCTGTATTTCTCCTTGTTACTTCCTCTTTGCATGTGTGCTGCATTCTGCAGTACACATACAAAGAGTGACAAAAATCTCCAAGGGTAGTTGCAGGGTGGTACCCCGTTCAGCACATAACCTATCCTGACTGTCAGGCAGATAGCCTTGCACTATGGTGGAAGGGTGCCTGCGTTGGCGCCAGTGTTTAATTTGAGCTTTGGTTTCTAGTGCTCGGCACTGGTACTTAACTGTCAACACTTGCAACAGTCTGCCACAAGGTGGCCCTGTCTGGCTAATTTAGAGATGACCACAACAACAGTCAATTATTAATTAAATATACACAGGGCCACTGGAAATATATGATTGTGCGGCTGTGGTGATTTTCACATGATTATAGATTTTCAGCATTCATATAAACCATAATCTGCTGCATAATCTGCAGATTTTTGTAAAAACATGGTTTCTAGCTTAGACAGTTAAAAAGTTACTACAAACTCAGCAACACGTGTGGCAACCTTTCTGTTGCTTATTGCTGTACTTTGGTGTTACACTGGTACTAATGAGGTGCACCCAATGCCCAAAAGAGAGTTAACAAGTGTAAAAAGTAGAAAATAATGAAGTAATGCTATTTAAAAATGTTCTGCATTACACTGCATAATTTGCCTTTTCCTGACGCATGATTTCCTCAATCCTGCCACATAATTTGGCCCTCTCTTGCCGCATATTTCCAGAGGCCCTGAATATACAATCAAAATTAATATTACTTGCTGCCCAAGCCATAGTTATAGTTTTGAGGGCCCGGAACAGCCTGAACTGTCACACTTGAAGGAGTGTGATGGTTAGTAGTGGTGTTGTTACTATCATTGGCAGCATGGCAGGGGCGATGTGTAGTGCCAGCTGCAGTGGCCTCCTGAACAGAGCCCTGGCCGTTATGTTTTTACAAATTAAGTACTGGTTGGCACTAGGCAGCCTGAAGTGCAGCAGCGCACTGAGAGCCAGAGCAGAACTGCACCATTCCTGTGAAGATATGGCTCAGCTCTGCTCTCTTCAAGTGAAGCAACAACGCACCTTTGCTTGCTGTGCTGCGTTGCGCAACTTCTTCCTAAATAAAAATATGCCAATTATTGACCAGTTTACCAAAAAATTATCAAATCTGCACCCATAGGAGTACTCTTTGAATGGATGCAAATTTACGACTTTTTTAAATTCACAAAACTTGGCATTAGTAGACTTGGAAAGCTACGCCAGTCTCAGGTTTCGAAGCGTACTACTGGCAACCAAACACCCAAAAGGTGTTGGGAGGAGCGCATGCAAATAGTGTAACTATTGATAATCCCTCCGTTTAGCATTCCAGGCCATTGTTTTTTGCTCACTGAGCCAGTTTGGATTCAGCACATGGAGTAAAGACAGATGGTGGAGGAGGTAACTGCCTTTACTACGCCTACCAAATTAAGAGATGTTCACAGCCCAGGGGATATCTCTATCCATTAGCAGGAACCACCATCATGGCAGTTCCTGCCAATGTAGAAAAAGAGTAATGGATGGTGTAGGAAGCTGGCTCTGTATAAGGTATAACACTACGTGGTTATATAGTGCAGACTCCAGAGATTCCCCCAGAAGTGTACAGGGCTCAATGTAACCCCAAAGTGCACTATTGGTGGTAGTGTGGTCGAGCAGCCTTAGGCCTAACACAGAGGAGTGTAGGACATTTGTTATGACCACAGTGATTAATAAATGACACATAACCCACAAAGGAGATCAACACCAACTTTATAAAAATATGTTTCTTTCAAGATTTATTTTAAGACCAAGAAATACGTAAAATGGTAAGTATGTACTTTTCACTTAAAAAGTAGACACTTAGTGCAATTTTCACGCTGTGCAATGTTAACCGATGGGGAAAAACAAGAATGCAGTTTTTCAGATAAGCTTATGACTTACAGATCCAGTCTTCAGGGTTTCAGGACAACCAGGCAACCAGACAAGGTTCAGATTGGCACCACCAGCGTTCTGCACTCAGCCGCCCCCGTGACGCTGGTGAAAGCTAGGTGGAGGGTCAAAATGTCAATCCCCTCCATAGGGTTACCCCATAACGGCAACTCTCCATCTACCCATTACACCTCAAAACACCAAGAGGACAAGCGCTTGGTGAGCTGCCTTATAGAACAAGCATCTGCAATGCGATAGGTCTCGCATTTGCGTGAGTTTGAGCTATTGGCATTGTAAATGACAACGCCTTTTATTTATGTTTTGTTTTTTAAAACATAAATAAAAGATATTGTCATTTACAATGCCAATAGCTTAAACTCTCGCGAATGCGAGACCTATTGCATTTCAAATGCTTGAAGGTTTTGCTGAGTTGCCCCCTTCTGTCTCCCATGGCCCCTGAAGAGCTCCCCATTTGCTATGAGTTAAATGAACAAACGTGGTCACAATTGTGCACAAGAGACCCTCCTGCCCTCATGCAGTAAGAGAAACTCATTAAAGAAAATATTGCTTACAGACTAAAGAAGACGTACGGTGTAACAACCGAAGTAAAAGAGCCAGTACTCAAGGAGGTTACAAATGAAGACAAGACGGTACTAAGGAGGGACTAACAAGCTTAGAAACAAATCAGAAGCCAGCATTTAAGAAGGACAATGACAGAAGCCAATGACAAATATGGGCGGAGAGTGGGAGGGGATTTAAGTACATACTCCAATACAGCATTGCTCGCATAGGTTCGCATGCGCTGCTCAAGCTCGACCTAAAAAACATAACATAACATATCAAGCATATTGTGTTTTTAACAACCACTCACAAACTCAGGGCTCAGAGTTGTACGGGTGCTTGCACCGCGTAGAGTGCAGCACTGAGTATCTTTTGCACACAAAATCTTTTTTGCATTTCAAGTCGACGGATATACAATGCTGAAATCCCAGAATTACAGTCCCACAATCATCTAATTGAAGGGGGCATAACAAGGGAGAAATAATGTAAACATATATACAGTTTCACTCAAAGTCAGATCTTCAAAAACACTGTGACCTCCTTTGCATGAAATACTGATGCCAGTGCGGTGGTACTTCATCGGCTTAAGACGCTTTTTAAGCATGGTGCTGTATATTCATTTTTCCACCAACACAGAGCTGTAGAACAGATTTTCATGTAATGTTGAGTTGAGTATATGTTACTTCATCAGGCTAGCCTGTGCTAAAAGGGATATCTGTCCCCGGTCACCTTATTTGTTGAAAGAAAATTAAGTTCCTGTAATAGACATGTTCTATGCTAAACCCCAGTCCAGTAATCGTGATCAGAAAATCGTTTGAGATTGTTTTCAAATGGTGTGGGCTTTTTTTGAGTGCGGTCTCCTGGGTGGCTTCTCGATGGCTGCTTTCATGTTATTGTTGTGTTGACCTCCAGTAGGTTTTGCAGTACTCCAGCGAGACTCATAGAACCGCTGAGAGGGACCCAGAACTTACAGAACAAATTTGTGTTCACTAGGAAGTAAGAGTTTTTAAAAGTTCAGGCCTCGAGGTTTCCAAAGTAAGAAAGGTTTCCTGCAGGTTTTGCTGGAATTTTTCCGTTTTCCTGCGTTATGTATATCGTGGTACATAAAAAACAGTATCGCGGTATTTGCGATAGACAGAGAAACAGCATCTCATTGGCCCAAATCATTAGTTTCATGTATAATATCTTACTCTTATTAGGGAGCAGTCTCTGTTCTTTCTTTCCCAATTTTAGACATGTTTTGGGAACTGAGCCACAAACAATATCGGGAGAACAAAAACAGGAACACCACTCAGGTGAGCAGCAGTAAGTAGACCTGCGCAGCACATCTCAATCCATCCTCTGGGATTTCTTCACCATTCCTCCAGGTGAAAAGAAAATGTCAGCGAAGCTGGTGTCCTGCAGCCACTGCAACAGGGAGTTGTCCAGATGTAGTGGGAAGCAGTCACGGCTGGCATGACTCGCGGGTGTGGGGGCGGGGGATGCGCACGCAGGGGTAATTTTAAATAAATAAAAAAACTTACCTTCTGCGTTCCGGCCCCAAGTTACGTCGTCCTCGCAGAAAGCAGTCGCAGGCAGCCTCCCTCCCCTAAGCCAATCACAATGCTACAATGGCAGCATTGTGATAGGCTGGGATGCGGACCGCACAGGTGTCTATGGGGAGGTTGTTTTCTCCATGCAGCCTGCATGTAGCTTACATGGAGAAAAGGAAGAATGTCCATGACTGGTTTGGTCGGCCTGGGGCCGACCAAACAGTCAGCGCCCACAGTATTGGGCTTGCCACTCCTCCCCGACCCGCCCACCCGACCGCCCCCACCTGTCAGTTTCACATACCAAGACTCAGCTTCCAACGGAGCAGAATAACTTTTCCCCAGCTCCCAAACTCCACTGCAAGCTCATAATTAAATCCGCTCACGGTAAAGAGGGGGAAAGGGGATTGGGAAAAACAAGAAAGACTGCCACTGCTGTGCCTCTTCCTAACTGGATTCTCAGCAAGGGTCTTCTTTAGCACCTGTAAGCACAAAACACAATATTACAACTTCTTCACTGGCCCCTCCCATTCACTTCCCTCAAAACTTCCCTCAAATCCTTTCTAAACACCTCTCTCGCTATGATCAATTCAATTCTATTACCTTAATTGCACAGTGGTTTAGCTTCTCTCCTTAATTAGTTTGACAATATAGTTTTGTTTACTTCACGTATATATATTCATGCAAGTTCTTTCTGTCTTTTCATGTCTCATTTCATAGATGATGTCGCTAATTTCAATGGTGGTAAGTAGAAATATATATACATATTTATATCTACTTAGAAAAGAATAAAGTGCGGTCTTAGTTCGTTAGCTGTTCATATTTAGTAAGTTGCGCAGCAAAATGTTGAAGTTAAAAATAGAGAGAGCTGAGTCCGAGCTCTAGATGTATTGTCTTATTACTCGAAGAGTTCTATTGTCTTCAAGAATTCTCTCGCAATTAAATTGATTTCACCAATGCTTGAGAAGAGCGAATGACATTACCTTAAAAAAGGCCTTGACTTACTTGGTTCAATTCACTCTTAACACTTCTTCCTTCTTAGTACTCAGAATTTGACGAAGTGAGCACCAATGGAATTCTCTCAAGAAGAAGAAGTTCCAACTGCTCCGAGAAATACCTGTTACAGGGAGACTCTCTACTGGATAGCAGGTAAAATGACCAGCAGAAATAACAGGCAGAGAAATGCGAGAGGAAACACTACCCCCCAGAAGAATTCCTGTCACCAGAGATGCGCTAAGCCAAGACACTGCTTCTTCTCACGAAAAAACTGTTGAAGTGCGCAGCGAGCATAGGGCGTGAGCACGATAACTGCAACACTTCCTCGAATACTAGAAACACAAAAACGCTCACCTCAGTTACTATTGGTGGCAGCCATATTGAAATTCTGCCAAGGGCGATAGGAAACAAATCGCCCTAAAACTGCTGAAACCCCTGTGCAATTAGTTGGTGCCATTTGACCGATGATTTACTAAGCACTCTCACATACCTAACCCTTGAACAGGAATAAAATCGCTTAAATTTGTAACTGCATCGCCCAGTCCTGACAGTACCCCCCACCAAAATCCCCTTCTTCTCACTCCTTGGGCTTCTTAGGGTGGGTCTTGTGAAACTCTTGAACCAATCTAGGGGAATGAACAAGTGAACTGGTCTCCCATGATCTTTCCTCAGGACCAAAACCCTTCCAGTCTACCAAATAAAATAACCTCCCTGTCTTGAACTTAGAATCAAATATTCTTTTAACTTCGAATTCTTTTTCTGATTGAACCTGAACTGGGGCTGGTGGCAATTCTTTTCTCAAATCAGGTGAATTTCTTTTAATCAATGATACATGGAACACTGGATGTATTTTAAACTTACTGGGAAGTTTGATCTTTACACTGACTGGGTTTACCATCTTCTCTACTGAAGAAGGGCTAACAAATCGAGGTTGAAATTTCCTGTTTGTCCAAAAGCACAACTGCGGACCTCCAAGTCCTGCACCTCAGGCTAGTTCCAATAAGTACGTTGTCTGCGCAAGCACAACACCAGCTCCAGCAGATGAATGACGCTGCTGTGTTCCAGATCAAACAAAATGTTCTTAAAAGGTGGGGGCGCGCCGATCATAAAGTCCAAAACATCAGGTAGTGAAGTATAACATTTCTTTATTTTTCAATTTATAAAATTCAGCAATCAGAAAGACTTCAGCCAACGCGTTTCATTCCCATACCAGGAACTTCATCAGGGTTCTTAATCCGAGGATTTCTTGATCGTTAGTTTGTAGGATGGTCCAGGCCCGTGTATTGCACTGCGGCCAGTGGGAGGGTCAGCAGGTATGATAACTCCTGTCATTCAAGATCTGGACGCCGCATGCGCGGTCCTCCTTCCTGTTCCCTTTTAATCGCATATTTCAAGTGGAGATCCAAATCTTATCTCCAGGCTCAAAATCTGGACTCTCTAGCCTCTTCTTGTCTGCCTGCTTCTTATAAGAATCTTTTGCTTTTACTAAGTTATTGCTGGCTACCTGATATGCCTTCTGCAATTCTCGAACTACTATCTCCACTGCAGGTACATCGTCCTCTAGTCTTCCTACTAACATGTTGGGATGTCTGCCTGAATTCCAAAAGAATGGGTAATAGCCTGTGTAAGAGTGTACTGAAGGGTTATAGGCAAATTCTGCAGCCCAAATCAAGGTCAGCCTATCCCCTTCTTGGTCCATAAGATGCAGGCGCAAGTACTGCTCCAGATCTTAGTCTACCCTCTCTGTCTGTCCATCAGTCTCGGGATGGAAACCAGTAGACAACCGAGAATCAACTCCTAAACTCTTCAAAAAAGATCTCTAAAAATGTAAAACAAATTTTGGAACCCGATCGGAAATCACTACCATAGGAATCCCATGAGATCTTATTATGTGTTGGGTGAATAATGTAGCCGACTGTGCAGAATTGGGGGTGGAGTTTAACGGGACGAAATGACTCATTTTGGAAAAGTGATCAACTACTACCAATATAGTTGAGTACCCCTAACTAGAGGGCAAATAAATTATAAAATCCATGGAGTTGGTATGCCACAGATAAGGGGCCATGGGTAAAGGCATGAGCAAACCTTGTGGAGCCTGTCTGTTGACCGTTCCCTTGACACACTGTTCACAAGATGCCACATATTGTCTTACCTGCGCTTCCAAGTTCGGCCACCAAAATTCTCGCTTTATAAGCTCTAGAGTCTTTTTCACTACTTTGTGTCCAGCCAACAGATTGTCATGGAACAGTTGAATGAATTCAATACGTAACTCTTCTTTAGGTACATAGAGGTTTCCAAGGTAATAGGGTTTTCCATTCTTTATTTCTCTTCCGGTACCACTCTTGATTTAATCTAACATTTCATCTTCTGGAAAGCTATTCTGGAGTTTATCTTCCAAGTCAGTGTACAAAATTGTTCCAATGATCTTTTCTTTGGGGATAATATGTCCTTCCTTTGAGACTTCTTTACCTTCTTCAGTATTTAAAAAAGACAAAGCGTCTGCTTTTCCATGAACTGATCCCGGCTTATAAATCAAAACGAAAATATAATCTCCGAAGAAGAGTGACCATCTCAATTATCTGGGTGTAAGGGTTCTAGCTGACCTCAGAAACTGCAAATTTCAATGATCAGTGAAAGCTGAGATTTCCTGTTTCTCTCCCAGTAAATAATGCCTCCATTCCTGGAAGGCATCCTTAACTGCTAACAACTCCTTGTCTGCTATAGAATAGTTGATTTCTGCAGCAGTTAATTTTTGGGAACGATAATCTACCAGATGACGTTGACCTGTATCCTTATGCCTTTGCAACAGGATTCCTCCGATGGCCAAATTTGAAGCATCAGCTTCCACCAAGAAGGGTTGTTCAGGACTCAGATGCAACAGAACCGGAGCTGTAGTGAAGGTTTCTTTCAGTAGCTGGAAAGCTTCCTCCGTTTCAGTATTCCAAACAAACTTTTTTCTTCAGTAAACGAGTCCCCTCACCTTTTCAGAAAATGTATGCATAAAGCGCCTGTAAAAATTGTCGAAGCCAATAAAACTTTGTATTTCTTTGACTTTTCGGGGAGATGGCCAATCTTTAATTGCTCTCACCTTGGCATCATCCATTTACACTCCGTCTGGAGACAAAATGAAACCCAAATATTACACTCGACAGGTATGAAAAACACACTTTTCCAACTTAACATAGAGTTGGTTATCCAACAATCTTTCCAAAATTGTACGCACATGCTGAACATGTTCTTCCATGCTTGCAGAAAAAATAAGAATGTCGTCAATGTATACAACGACGAAGCAATCCAAAATTCTCTGAGTATATCGTTGACAAAATGCAGAAAGCAGCTGGAGTGTTGCACAGGCCAAAGGACATGACCTGATACTCAAAAAGGCCAAAGCGAGTTCGGAAAGCTGTCTTCCACTCGTCGCCCTCTGCCATTCTTACCAAATGGTAGGCCCCTCTCAAGTCCAATTTAGTGTAAATACGGGCTTCCTTGACCCGATCCAAAAGTACAGATATCAATGGCAAGGGGTAATGATTCTTTTTGGTGAATCTTTTCTTTGCTGGGGGCTGAACTGTCGGCCGGGCTTAGCTCCGCCGCTTGTTTGGCCGGGACTCTCTTCGTTGAGCCTCCATCCTTGGTCGTATCCTGCCTCAGCAGAATCCCGGGCCTGGCTTTGCTCCGCTGTCTTTATTGGCCGGGCTTTGCTCCGCCATACCGGAGATATATTTTGAGATAATATTAACTATGACCAGACGTCGAGTAAAACCTGCAATGGATAAAACACATAATTCTATAGATACGTATCTGACCAAAGCAGTTAGTGCTCTGGCGGAAGAAATAGATTGTTGTACAGAAAGACGTATTTCAATGGGAACAGGTACAAGGGGTGGGGAACAAGTTAGTTTGATTGCAGAGATCCACACAACTAGGGAGGAAGGACCGACTATTACAGATTGGGTACCGGATATGATATCTGACATAGCTATGGCTGACATGGAAAACTTACATGTCTCACGGATTTCTATTACACCGAATCTATCTAACTCACCCCCGTCGCCCCCGCCTATAAATTCATCTAAAGGGGGCAAAAGGAGAAATACAGGCCAGGGAAATAGCAGGTTAGCCAAAGAAAAGCAAACCGTCACAAGAGGGACTTTGACAAAACAGGAAAGCTGCATTGAATAATGAGCAATTTAGGTGTTCTTTCAGTATGGAGGCTCTTATTGAGAAAATAAGAGAGGTACATAAACTTGATGGATATATGGATAAATTTAGATTACAAGACCAAATAGTTAATCCAAGAGATCAGATTAACGTGATTACAAATAATGTCCCCATTAATTTGGCAACCAGTAACTCGCCAAACATAGCGAGGGCTGGCCCTAGTTTAGGTATAATTACAGCCAGAAATTCAGATAATGGAAAAAATGTAGAGGTACCAAATAACTTACCTTATGAGAAAAGATTTATGCCACCAACAGGTAAGGAAAATCAAAGGAAAGAGACCATGAAGCAGGCAAGAGGGTCACGTAACATAGATAATCCCAAAATCACTGATATACCAGCAGTCATTAACTTACCACCAGAATGCGGCACATATGTCGCTGTTCTCTCTAATGTACCTAAATTACGGGAAGGTCAATTAGAAACCAATGAAACTTTAAAAAATAAAACACTGTATTGGTTATCAAAAAACTGTGGCTTTCCCACAATGGGGGCTGATCAGATAATACTTACTCAAAGAGTTGGATGGATAGGCCCATTACCAAAAAAATTTGATGGTGACTGTATAATAATTAATTTTAGGTCACCAGGTTGGGCGTACAAATCCCTACTAAATGCTCCTCCCCCTTCATGTTGGGATTTTAATACAACACTTTTGCCATTGGGGTATTTTAACAGATATTTGCCAACAAGTGATTACGTTGCTAACCAAAAGGCATACTATTCTAATACCAATTCAATGCCCCTATTAGTATCCCGACCTACATGTTTTTCGATCCCGTTGTATAACAGATTCCAGCCCCTGAGCCCTATGGAGGATAATGATTGACGTGAGAGACTTGAGGGTGTATCCCCAAATGATGAAACAGATGGGAGGGTAGTTTATAGACCAATCGAAAGGGGAAATGAAATCAGTAAAGAACAACTCCCATATATAGACCCCAAGCAGGTGGCTAGAGGTTGTGATAGCACTGGGAGTAACGACCTCGTTGTTATAAATAATGCTAATGAGTTAGTAATTGGGTCACAGAATGCAGTGAACCCGGTGAATGTAGCCACAACTATAAATCCTACCACTAGCCAAAGAATGCCAACAATAATACAACGGGGTTATACACTTATAACATGGAATATTGCAGGCCTTGGCAACAAATTAGATACCCCTTTTTGGCAGGACTTTATTTCCTGTGGCAATGATTTTATTTGCTTACAGGAAACATGGAGCACAGTCCCGGTTGTAGTTGAAGGATGTTCATCATATTGCTTGAGTGCGACACCTTCCATAGCAGGAAGAGCTAAGGGAGGATTGCTGCTGCTTATATCAAATAAATTACTTGGGTGCAAAATTATAAGCTACTCATCCATTCATAATCATAGCCAAGTACTGAGATTCGAGTTCCCAAAGGGCAAGGACTTGGTTTTAATTAACTATTATAATTCTACCTTTACCAATGATAGGGGAGGATCATTAGATGCATTGGAAAAGGAGATAGATAGGGTATTGGCACTCTCTGGTAAACGTGCCATTATTCTATGGGCTGGCGATTTTAACATACGATAAATATCAAAAGGGGAAAACAGTTCCTCTCTATGGGCCTAAGTAGAGAGTTCCAATGACTAACTACGCTATTAGGGATGGTATCTGGGGGGGATCTGCAATTCCAGATCGTAATGCCCTCACACACCTGTTAGGGTGTCATGCTTCATCATTGGGCGCTCCTCGTCGGACCGGCGCTGCAATGTCCGACGGGCCTGGTGGCATCTTTATCGGAGATCTTTTGATCTGGGAACGCCGTTTGGTGAATGAGGTGTGTGGGGCTATAAGAGAAACATTGTTTGCTAGAGGTGTAGATTGTGATTGTTAAAAAGGCCCCTATCCTTGTTGGTTCACTTTATTAAATGCTCAAGGAAGGGACTTAATTAAAAACTGTGAGGCTACGTGTGATAATTAAAGGTATTCAGATAGCCATTTGTGAATTAAGTCAGGTCAACATGTTTCGTGTCAAGTGCTCTAAAGTAAAGCGACACTTCTTCAGGACCGGAATGATATGACCGCTTGTGAGCAGTCACGGAAGGAGAAAACCCTTTCTGAGTGCTAGAGTCCTTTATTTAAGGTTCTTGTTATGGTATTCTTCCTGTATGGATAAGACCAAAGGAGACAAGAAAGGGATACGGATACCATCAGAAACTCATGGGTATGGATTAGTCAACTATGATAAAGACAGTGTATCACCCAGACTGGGCCAAATGTGGCTAATGTCTTTTAATAACAAGGGGTTTAGATTAAAAGGAACTAACGCTAAGTGAACATTAAAAACACATGGCATGAGAGGAATCATAGTATGATAAGACTGCTGGGATGGCCACACACAAAGGGGGAAGGTAAAGTTTTCAGGGAGAGGAATTAATCTTACCTCCTTGGGGTAGAATGAAGAGCCTCAGAGATGAGGGAAGACGACCCAACCACTTGTGCGGGTGTACTATATGACAGGGAGTAAAAGAAACATGAAGCCTACAACATGCTGCTAACAGTTGAGACATAGACGAATTACACATATGCATATATACTGATACATAGGAGGGAAATACTGTTCAGTGGTACAATTCTGGTAAGTATCAGCATATTACATGGACCAAAGAAATTAATGAACAGACAGCATTAACAACAATTGTGCGCGACATGACATGTTGATATGTCGGTTTTGGACGGTTTACTTAGACGATAACATTCGCGATTGTGATAGTTGTCCCAGCCAGCCTTAGTGCCACGTTCATGCTAGTGGGGGCGAACTATGGCTAGGGTGTCGCGATTTTAACATACGAGCATGTCTTTCAACACAAACTAACTCATGTGGGTTTATGAAAGCCAATAATAATATTAATGGGAACCATGATGACTTGTTACATTTTCCTCACTGTAGATATGGTATGATTTTAAATACAACAATGGCAAAATTCGACCTTGATTTATTAGATTGCTCGATGAGAAAGGGCTATATTAAATGCCCAACTTTCACTGGGCGGAATGTTTCTAGTAACATAGATCATATTTTAATTTCTAAAAATAGTTTCTATACTGATCTATGGATATCTGAACAGGTGGTGAGTGACCACAATAGCATTTCTATAGTACTTTTAGACAGGGGTAATAAACTAACGAACACCAAGGAATGTATCTCGGACATTCTCCCTGTTAGGCCCAATGGCATGAGAATTAAGTGGGTCGGAGTAGACCCACCCAAAGTTCAAAAGGAAGTGGTCACAAACTGTAGAAAAGAAATTGATTACTGCCTTAGTGAAGAGGTCCTCCCTGATATCCTGTTAGATGCATTCTCTGATATAAATAGATCAATTAAGAGTTTACTAACTAAAAGCACTAAAAACTCGAAAAAAACTGGCTCGAGGTGGTTTGACTCAAAATGTACCCTTGCATTACAGAAACTGAAATTGGCGCTGGAGACCAAACCCCGAAATCAATTGTATATACATGAGTTGCGAGTTGAATATAAGCAAGTTATATTGGCCCACAAAAAAAGAGCTACGAGCGGATGCATGGGACAAATTAAGTCTGGCAGCCAATACTAATAACAGTAAACTTTTTTGGGAAACTGTAAATAGTCCCTTCTTAAAAGACAATTGTACCCCAGAATTAAAGTCCTATGTGAATTGTACAGAATGGATCGAACATTATACTAATATTTTTAACCCAGACAGGGTGCATCCAACTGTACTTTCAAATGATGATTTTACGTGGCCTGCATTGCCCATCTTAATTGACGTGGAAGAAGTACAAGACGGGCTAGTTAATAGTAAGGGGGGAAAAGCACCAGGTCCGGACGGAGTCCCGATCTATTTATATAAGAACGAAATGGATCTATGGGCCCCAATTCTTACGAGGGTTTTTAATATTGCGGCTCTTGGGAATTTCCCAATATCTTGGGGTCAATCATTAATTGTCCCTCTTTATAAAAAGGGTTCCCGCTCTGAAGCCTGCAATTATCGTCCAATATCTTTATTGGATTCTTCAATAAAGGTTATGAGCAGGGTTCTCTTAAAAAGATTGGAAACCTGGGCCTTGGACTATAAGATTTTATCTCCTGTTCAATATGGATTTAGGAAAGGCGTAGGTACCTTAGAACAATGCGTGAACCTTGATTTGCTAATTAATAAATATACATCAGTTAAAGGGGGTAATTTGTTTCTATGTTTTGCTGATTTAAGCAGCGCTTTTGATTTAGTGGACCACTCCCTTTTGTGGACCGTACTGCTTGAATCTGGGGCCCCGAAAGAGATAGTATTCTTTTTGGCACGAGTATATGAGAGACTATCCTGTAGTGTACGATATGGGCCAACCGGTGAACTAACCCCCTTTTTTTCATGTAAGAAGAGGTATCAGGCAAGGGTGTGTTTTGGCCCCCCTTTTATTTTCTTTCTTTATTAATCAAATAGCCACGGTTTTAAGTCAGATTTCAGCAGATGCGCCAATGATAGACAAAAAGGCAGTACCAGTATTATTATATGCCGACGATGCTGTTTTATTATCCCGTACCCCGATAGGCCTTCAACGGCTCATTAATAATTTTACAGATTTTATTAAAGGCAGGAAACTCTTAATTAATAAATCAAAAACTTTTACTATGACATGTGGCAAGAAGTCGAACTCATCGAGGTCCTTTTTTTTAGATGGTTTTAAAATTCATGCAGTTAAATCTTTTTGCTATCTAGGTATTACTTTTGCTGCAAGTGGTAAATGGACCAATGAACATGAAAATATCAGATATAAAATGATCAGGAATACGAATGGCATATTTAGGTTTGCAGCTAAATTAGGGGATCGGAGGGTAAAGGACATGGTGAACATATACAACGTAAGATGCATCTCCTCAGCCCTGTATGGGGCTGGAATATGGGGCCATTGTCCCGCTGACCAACTCCAGTCAGACGAAAACTGTTTTCTTAAACGGTTGCTGAGTGCACCTGCCTCAGCTTCCACTGAGTTAATTCATCTGGAAACTGTTCTTAATTATATTTCTGACTTAGCTGCTTTGCGCCCCTTACTTTTATGGCGTTCCATCTGGTCTAAGAGTGAAACTGAGTTCACACAGTCGATAATTAAGGATTGTTTAAAGTTGGACCTTTGTTCCCGTATACCGTGGATAAGTTACATCAACCACTGGTATAACCTTTTATTTGATTTTAATATCCTTGATGAGTCCGAATATCCAATAACATTATCTAAAAAAGAGATAAAAGATTCCTTTATGTCCTACAAGAGGGAGGAACGAGTAAAAAAATTAATTGGGACCCAAAGAACACTTGTGTTTTATAGGCAACTCGAACTCAAAAGTGGGCTTCAGCCGTATTTGGTAGATGTGTCAAGATCTTCGCATCGTTTTGTACTAACACGCCTTAGGCTGGGAATCGCTCACCATCTCGTAGCCTTCCCGGTTATGGGAAAAAGCTCCAAAGTGAAGTGCCCATGTGATAATATTTCTAAACAGAGTTGCTGCCATTTTTTACTATTTTGTAAATTTTATGTATCACTCAGGAAATGTTATTTAAAGCCGATTTTTTTAAAATATAATACCCGACTAACTGTAAATGCTATGAAATTACTATGTAAGTTGGAGAGCCCAGATATTTGTTTTTTTGTAGCAAATTTTATAATGAAATGTAGAGCTGCTAGAAAGTCGATAGTACTATAAAATTCTGCTTTAAATTGTAAATTTGCACAAAAGCATTTGAACAAAAGCATATGTCACTTTATAGCGAATTTGCACAAGTTTCATGTACTGTAACAGTTAGTCAGATGGTTATTTGCACATCTGGATTCTGGCATTTGACACTTTATAGCATAACGCACTTTGATGTTTTTTTCATGAACATGTTTTATAATAATTGTATAGGTCGAGGAATACTGATAAATTTGTGTTTATAACAATTATACATGAAGAGGAGTACCGATATTTTAAAAAATTTGAATTTTATAAATGTTGATATAATTGTTTGGCTTATATGGTTGTGTTATGCAAACCGAATAAAAGCTTTTTGAACTGAACTGATTCTTTTTGGTGACTTGATTCAGGGCTCGATAATCAATACACGGCCTAAGCTTTCCATCCTTCTCAGGGATGAAGAACAACAGAGATGAGACCGGGGACTGAGAGGGCCGAATGAAACTGTTAGCTAAATATTGGTCCAAATATTCCTTCAGATGAAAATTCTCTGCTTCCGAAAGGGCGTAAATTCAGCTACATTGCAAGGACACACCAGTTTCAAGTTCGATCCTACAGTCGTATTCCAGATGTAGGGGTAATTTCTTGGCCTCTTGCTCATCAAATACTGATGCCAAATCATGATAATCCCCAGGAATCTTTTAAATTTCCACCGCACAAATCATACAAGGGTGCTCAGCCAAATGGGAGGATGGTGATGACTGAGGATCAAAGGTATATGAGTCAAAGCAATGTTCCTTACAGTATTCGGTGTTCAAATCAATAGTCCTTTTGGCCCATTCGATCTTCCGATTGTGTTCGGTTTGCCATGGCAGCCCCGAAATAGGCTGAAATTGAGGGGCGTCAATGAGACTGAACCTCAAAAAACTTCGGTGTTGACCTGGTCCAATCAAGGTTATTTCTTCTGTGTCATAGGTAATGGGACCTGACGAAAGGTTGGTGCCTTCAACTGCTTGAACTGGCTCCGGCTTTTCTTTCTTGATGAAATGAATTCCTAACAACTTAGCAAATTTAATGTCGCAAAAATTGCCAGTGACTCCTGAATCAATCATGACCGAAACTTCATCCACGTCAGTAGCTCCAAATTTGATTGAGCTGGAAATTATCAAATGAGGAGCAGAAGATTGCAATGTATTTGCGAGTAGTTGAGTATTTGGAGTTGCCTCCTCAGACGCACCCACCAGAGCAGCTCCTCCTACTGGTGTTCCAAAGCTTGGAAGTGTTATAGGAGAAAGAGCGGCCGCCGCTTCTTGCTCTCTTTATTTTTGGGATGACAGTTAGCAAGAGGTTGGCCGAGCGGAGGCTTTTGTTAGGGCAGTATGGGACATTGATGGAATGGTTAATGGGCGGGCCTTCCCCAAAAAGGACTTGTGGGTGATGTAGAGGACCTTAAATTTACTCTCTCCTGAATGGGCAGGCAATGCAGGGTGTTCAATGCGGGTTTGGTGGATTGCCGATAGAGGATTTTGAGAAGCAAGCAAGCTGCACAGTTGTGAATGACCTGTAGTTTGGAGATGGTGGATTGGGCGGCTCCCAAAAAGAGCACGTTCCCGTAGTCCATGTGTGATAAAATCAGTGCTTGGACGATTATCTGCCTAGTAAGGAATAGGAGAAGAGAAAGTATTTTCTTCAGCATCCTCAGCATGCCATAGCATGTGGCCGACAGTTTAGCTGCTCCAAAGTCAAAAGTCAGGGATTGGTCCAGCCATATGCCCAGACTCTTGATCTATTTTTTAGGTACTGGTGGGGGACCAAGACAATTTGTCCACAATAGCCCAGAATTGAAAGTTGGAAAATTGCCTAAGAGCATGAGATCTGTCTTGTCTCCGTTTAGTTTCAGGCAGGAGAGCTCCATCCATTTCGCTACCTTCTCCAGACAGGGACCTGAGCTAGAGGCCGAGGTTCCTGGGTGATTTAAGGACACAACAAGTTGTGTGTCGTCAGCATAGGTGACTATTTTTATGCCAAATGGACTAACTATCTCTGCCAACGGACACATGTACACATTAAATAATATTGGGCTCAGGGAGGACCCCTGAGCCACACCGCAGCTAAGTGGCATCCGTTTGTAACTGAGGTTACCTTCAAAGACCTGGAAGAACCTGTCTTCTAAGAATGACAGCAGCCAGGTGATGACGCCCCAGTCACTCCAAGATTCCTGAGTCTAAGGTTTAAGATGTCATAGTTAACAGTGTCGAATGTGGCACTGAGGTCCAGGAGAAGGATGGCCGCTGCACCACCTTGATTTAATATTCTCCTGGATTCTTCGGTCACCACTAACAGCATTGTTTCCATTCCGTGTTGGGGCCTGAGCCAGTCTGTGAGGGTGAAGCAGGTTATTTGATTCTAAGAACCCGGAAAAGACTGAATTGACATGCCTCTCTAGGATTTTACTAAATGAGGGGAGGAGGGAAATAGGACGGTAATTCCCCAGGTGTACTGGGTCAAGGTTAGGCTTTTCCAGCAATGCTTTGACCGTGGCACATTTCCAAGGAGGGGGGACAACTCCAGAGGAAATGGATGAGTTGACCAATTCACAAATCACCGAGGGTGTTGTTCCTGTGGCTAAGTTTAGAGCATGGGGGGGCGCGGGGTCCCTTGGGGAGCCTGATTTTACAAGACTCAGGATGGATTCTAGTGATTTAACGTCCAGCAGAGGGATCTGTTCCAGTAGCACTCGCATGCATGATGGCAACATGACCATAGGAGACATGATATATATCATGTATCTTCTTGTGGGAAAACTCCGCTAGATCATTACAGCAATCAAGGGCGCCCTCAACAGTGGTTTGTGGGGTGGGAAGCTTGATTAAAGTTTTAGCAATGCGGAAGATCTCACGTGGAGAGTTCGACGCAAGGCGGATTGTTTCCAAATAACAGGCAGCTTGTGCAGATTTAATTTCAGCTTGGTAGATTCTAATAGCCTCCCTGTATTTTTGTTTGCTAAATGCTGCATAGTCCCTCCTCCATTTCCTTTCTAACCTCTTACAGGTTTATTTAAGTTTGCGGAGCTTGGGGGTGTACCATGGAGAGAGCTTAGAACTGTGTTTTTCCGAAAGGTTTTTTGGGAAGGACTTGGTCTGGAGAGTGCTCAATCCACTTATTAAACTTCTCATTGGCCAAGATAGGATTTGATTCATTGGAAGGTCTAGTGTCGTCAAGGACTAAGACCGACTACTCTAGAGGAAGCTTGGACCATGAGCATACCAAGAGCATACCCGGCTGCTGATCGTACCAAATGAGTAAGGTGGACCCACTATGTTCCACGTCAGGGGGATCAATAGGTGGTCTGACCAAGGGAGCGGTTTGGGAGCCCCTGCTGAGACTTCCTCTCTGTTGGTTAAGATGGGGTCCAATAGATGGCCTTTGACGTGGGTCACCCAGAAACTCTTTGACTGAATTGCAGTGATGAGAAACTCCTAACTAGGTCTGAGGCCATGAGGCTAGAGGGATCTTCAAAATGTAGATTAAGGTTGCCTAATATTATGAAGTTGGAGGGGGAGCTGGCTAGTTTAGCAATGAATACTGGGATTACCTTAAGAAATTGCCCCAGGGTTTCGGGGGGGCGATAAATTAATAGGCCTGAAAACGTATGCTTAGGTGAGAAGCTTATTGAGAAAGCAAAATTCTCGCAATCGGGTCTGCTGAGATGCGGCAATTAAACTTGTTTATATATATAATGGAAATCCTGCCACCCTTACCGCTGTTGCGGTCTAGCCGCTGGATGAGGTAACCAGGCGGAGAGTTTGTACAAGTACTGGCTCAGACTTGATATTGAGCCAGGTTTCGGTGAGGAATAATGCATTGGGGAGTTCCTCTTTCAATAGTATAGAAATTTCAGTTACATGTTTGACTAGGGACCTACAATTCAGTAGGAACATTTTGTAAGGTGCATAGATTTTTGCGAGGGTCTGGCACTTTGGCGAAGGATTGAATTTGAATGAGCAGTTGGGAACATGTGCTGTTGCTCTTGGATGGGAGTAGGGCATGAAGGCAGCTTTTTTTCATAGTCCTCCTTAGTTCACAGAGGTGGTTGGGGGAGTAGGAGTAAGTATCTGCAGGAAATTGGACTGGGGGAGTGGCCCCTGGCCCCGTCCGGACGTGGATGGGCGCAGATTGGCTTGCCTTTGGCGTGACAGCAGCGTGCCCACTGCGCACCTACTGCGCGTCATGGTCTGCATCCGTCTAAAATAGGTTGAGCAGCTGGGCTGCCAACCGTGCGACCCCACCCCCCTGCCTCCTAACCAGAAGTGAGGACCTTGTAACCACCAGCCCCCTCGACGCAATAGGTACGACCCGTGGTGGACCGGGGAGCGGGGCGGAAGGTTACTGCTGGCGTAGAGAGTGTCCAGTGTTGTCGCAGAAAGTCGTGGCCCATAGAGGATGAGATTCTCGTGGACGGAGTCATGGAGCTGGTGGACAGGAAAGAGCTCAGCATGCCCCAGCCTCACAGGATCGTCTAGATAGTAACTACTTCTATGACAATAGGGGCGGGCAGTATTATCATGATGATTATGACATAGATGAGGTGACAGGAATGTCTCACAGCTAGGATAGCCAGGGACAGAGTGAGGGACCAGTTCAGATACCTGCAGATAAGTGCGGTCCTTACATTACTGAGCATTTGCATGGCTCAGCTAAGGAATTTTTGGTGGATACAGGTGCAATGAATAGGTCTATTTCTCGTTCATTGGTCTCTGGGGCAAATCTGTCTGGCCATAATAATGTGTCGGTAGGATTTTCTGGTGTACCGGTTGTGATCCCCATTTTCAAACTTCTTACATTGACTATAGGTCCTTTTACAATGGATTCACCATTTTTGTTGACATCTAATTGCGGCGAAAATCTGATGGGTTTAGATTTATTAAAGAAGTTGCATGCTACCATTCATTGTTCCGCAAAAGGTGTTTAAATGACAATGGGGCCGAATGTGATCAGCGTTAAGCAGTGTCTGTCCAAAGATGCGCCCCTCCCTGTTGAATTTAAGGACGTGCCACACACGTTGTGGGCAATGGGTGACACGGACGCAGGACTATTGCAGATATCCCCAGTTTCCATTAAAGTTAAAGACAATGCCATTTTGCCTCGTATTCCTCAGTACAAAATACTGCAAGCCGGGGAACGAGCCCAGTTGCAAATTATACAAGACTTGATTAAGTCAGGAGTTGTTGAAGAGAGGACTGCTAATGTGTGTAATAGCCCTATCCTTCCCATTCTTAAGAGGACACCTTCGGGTTCCTCTGATGATCATCCAGATGTTTATTGTTTTGTGATTGACTTGCGCAAAATTAATAAAATAGTAGTTCCTCAGTTCCCGTTGGTCCCTGACATTACTGCCCTTTTGACGATGATTCCTTCTACTGCTAAAGTCTTTTCTGTCATTGACCAAAAAACAAATGCATTATTCAGTATTCCGATACATCCAGACAGCAGGTACTTGTTCGGTTTTACACTAGCTGACAGAAGCTTTAGATTCTGTCGAGCTCCTCAGAGCTATTCTGAGAGCCCTTGTATATATAGTCAAGCTTCAAAAGCCCAATTGGAGTCCCTTACACTTCCTTCAGGTAATATATTGCTCCAATATGTAGACGACCTTCTCATCGCTTCTGACACTGAAAAGGGTTGCAAAGACAGTACTTTTAAATTGTTGTTGCATTTGGCCCACCACAGACATAAAGTGTCCCTTTCCCAATTTCAATATTGTCGACATGAGGTCACCTACATAGGTTGCCTACTGTCGAAGGAGGGTAGGAGATTGACCCCAGAGCGCATCAGTACCATTGTTAAAATGCCTTTCCCTAAAACTCAAAGGGATGTGCGCGCTTTTATTGGTATTGCTTCCTATTGTCATCAATGGATCCCTAACTATTCGTTAGTAACAAAACCCCTGCTCGCACTAACCACTAAAGCTGTGCATGAACCCTTGCCTTGGACGCCTGAATGTCAGCAGGCTTTTGAGCAAATAAAAGCTGCGCTTTGCTCTGCGCTTGTGCTTGGTACACCTGATTACGCAAAGCTGTTTGTGTTGTATGTACACGAGACGGCTGGCTGTGCACTTTCTGTTTTAACACAAGCCTTTGGAGGTAAGCAACGGCTGTGTGCTTATTTTTCTGCTCTTCTTGACCATGTCAGGAGATCCCTCCCGAGCTGTCTAAGATTGGTCGCGGCTGTGGCCGTCTCCATAAGGCAATCGGCAGGGCTCGTACTTGATACTGACCTCACAGTCATGATGCCCCATGCTGCGGATACCCTTTTCAATAAGACTAAGACACAGCACCTCACCAGTGCACATCTGACCTGTTATTAGCTAACTCTCTTTGGAGCACTTGTCACAATTAAAGATGTGCCACTCTGAACCCAGCCACGTTACTACCCCTCCCTTCTGAGAGTGAGGAAATTGACATACATGATTGTATCTTCCAGACGGAGGAAGAGACAAAAGGAGGGGTAGACCTGATTGATGTTCCCTTATCTGACCCCCATGGGGATCTATGTCGATGGCTCTTGTTTTAAGTTACCAGATGGCACTACAACTGCCGCATACGCAATCACAACACTGTACATGGTAGTTGAGAAGTCACAGGTTCCCTATCAGTCGGCCCAAGCTGCAGAGCTCATTCGAGCCTGCAAGTTGCGTGAGGGACTGGCTGTCAATATTTATACTGACAGTCAGTATGGCTTCGGAGTCGCCCATAATTGTGGGTGGCTCTGGGCAGAGAGAGGGTTTCTCACTTCCCATGGGATGAAGATCCATCATGACACCCTTATACAAAGGCTTTTGTCGGCTTTGACACTACTCAAGAAATTGGCGATAGTAAAGTGCAGCTCCCACAGGAAAATTACTGACAATGTGGGTAAGGGAACACATTTGCAGACCAGACAGCTTGGGAGACAACCCAAATAAGATGAAAAGGATATTTAAAGCAGATCCCGCTAGGTGGATGCCCGAGGTCCCCATGTTTGAGGATACACTGGAGAATGTTAAGGAGATACAGAGTGAGGCAACGATTGAGGAATTAGCAATATGGCAGGAAAGCACAGCACGTTTGGATAAGGAAGGGTGTTGTACTGATAAGTCAGGGAAACAGAGATGAATGCTACCAGATGCATATTATCTTCCCGTAGTCACCATGGCGCATAGCGCTCATTTCAGTGCTAAAGGTATTTGTAAGTTGTAAGACCCTGTGTGGCAAAATGATAATATCCCAAAGACTGCCTCTCATTTGGTCAAATATTGTATGATGCACAATCCTGGAAAAGGTAACCCTACGCCACCTGGTAATTTTGCACCTTCCACTTTCCCTTTTGAGGCCCTACAGATTGATTACATAGATATGGATTGCGTCAATATTTTGAAACATGTGTTAGTGGTTGTTTGTGCATTCATTAAATGGGTTGAGGCCTATGCCACGAAAGAAAATACAGCCATAGCGAGTGCAAAAGTACTCCTGAATGAGTTCTTTCCTCGCTTCGGCTTGCTCCGTTTGATCAGGAGTAATAGCGGAAGTCATTTTAATGCCAACGTTTTTCAGTTAGTTTGAGAGGGACTACATATCAGACAAAGGTTTTATGCTGCAAACCATTCCCAGTCTGCCGGTTTAGTTGAGAAGTAGAACGGTACTCTCAAACTGAAACTGGCAAAGATTCAGGAGACCACAGGATTGCAGTGGCTAGATGCTTTAAAATTAGCCCTTTTGTCCACAAGAGGCACTGCGCATTCTAGGACAGGATTGTCACCCTACGAGGTAGTGTTCGGGCACCCGGCAAATGTCTAGGGTGCCCGCGTCCGTGTAGATTTTCTGAAATTAAATATCCTCTGTTAGTAGACTATCTGTATGTGTTAACTAAAAGTCTGCTTTCTATTCACCAACAGATTCAGGATTCCCTCCCGCCAATACCCGAGGGACCAGGACATGATATTTGGCCTGGTGACTTTATCCTCATTAGGAATTTTCAGAGGAAGAAGAACTTGGAGCAGAGGTGGAAAGGACTAGTCCAGGTCCTCCTTGCCACCCGCACAGCAGTAAAGGTCACTGACCAAAAGAACTGGATTCATAGTCAACACTGCCGCAGAGTGCCTCTACCCTTGCCCTATAATCAGTGGGTCAAGGAAGGAATTGGGGACTCGGAGTGGGAGCAAATCCCACGATTTGTCCCCTTTTCGGTTGCCAAGCTCACATGGAGCCAAACGGAGGCTGAGAACAATGAGGTACTAAATGCAGCAGTGCCTTCGGAGATCAAGGCCATTCAAGAGCCCCTTTCCACTGGTTCCTCTGTGTCTGAGCCCCTTTTAATTGACCCCTCTGTGCCTGGATTAGCTAGGTACAATTTGCGTCCCTGGCGGAGGAACAGTGCACCAAAGGAGAAGTAAGATAAGCAGGGATGGACTGTGCAAGTCAGGATGTACTTTGCCTATAGTACCAACAGTAGCTTAGGGAGAGGCGAGGTTGGTGCATTGTTCGGACATTGAACAGGATAGATCGAAGGTGCTCCCTTGGAAGTGGGTACATTATCCTGGGCAACGTGGGATTTATCGCAAGCTAGGACTGAGCAGGTCCACCGCCGGTGCTCAAGAGTGCCAACGTTAATGAACAATAGGAGTCTACCAGTGAGGCTCAGACGGACACTAAGAACACTTGCTCCCCTTTCTTTGTCATCAGTTCCATTGCATTCCCCTTCCTTTGCTTCACTATGTATCTGTTTAGTCGGCCCATTACTGAGGAAGAACAGCCATTTGCACTTCCGCGTCCAGAGCAGAGTTGGTCCAAAAAAAGTAAAATAGTTCTTGCATCCATAATTTCAATTGCATTGATATTTGTGTTGGGAATATCTTGGTTCTTGGAGGAAAAGTATCCTGTACGCCTTTTGGTTGGGACAACACCTGTTCCCCCTGAACACATGTTTGTTACTTTGGTTCCTCGTAAAGGAGAGCATCGAAAGACTTACACTGATAATGTTTCTATACAAATGTTGCACTAAGCTCATGATGTGTCTAACACAACAAATTGTTGGGTCTGTGGGCTGCTCCCCTCAGTTACTCACAAAAGCGATAATTTGTTGTCTGTCTTTGTCGTACCTAGGAAGTTGTCTGGGATGGTTTGGACTGTTTGTCATGGTGCACTACCATTTTCATCAGTCCACTCAGGTTATGATATCTGCTGATTCTCGCACTGTGGTTGATTATATGCGTTTTCATCAGGGGTTTACTCCTATAGGTAAGGCAGGTCAAAATATCTCTGGTACTTTGTCCCCAAATTCCTGTATGAGCAAATATGATAAGGTGAAGGACAATAGATGGCTTCAAATGGAAATGGTAGGTTTCAAGAAGTTTAATACCTCTGAGTACTTCCAATCATTTCAAGACCGTAATGTCACTATGCCAAACCAATACCGGTGTCTGTGGGCAGCTTTACAGCTGCCTTTTGTGTCAAAGGGAAGGGGGAGATAAAGATGGGAGAAAGCAGATGCAATTTCACCTACCCACTCAGCACAATCAATAGTCCCCCTCTGATCTTACCCCCAAACGTCTATTTTGTCCGTTGATCCCAAGCATATGTCTGGCTTCCTAGGGGATGGTCTGGCAGGTGTACCCTCTCTTCTCTTCTTCCCCAGGTGTATGTTGCTCCACCCAATTGCCATAAAGATCACCAGTTACAGCGTACCCCGAGTCAGAAGTGTCATTGACACAAAGGATATAGCTCAGACAGATATCACCCTGCAACAGTTTGAGGTTGCTATGAAGGGTATAGTACCCTTTTGGGGCCCCATGTCTAATAGCCCTAACATTCATCGGTTAGCAAGGGTTGTTGAAGGGGTCATTAATACAACAGCTGGTATACTGACAAACATCACCGCTGAGCTCCAGGCCACGAGGCACATTACCTTACAAAACCGGATGGTGTTAGACATCATCCTTGCTGATCGCGTTATCAGCAGTAGCTGTTGCGTATACATACCTGACCACGCAATGTATATGCTGCTATACAGAAATTACATGGACTCGCATCTGACATTCACCAGGAAAACGGCACTTGGACCCTATCTGGGTGCTTTTGGGACCTGTTTACGTTGTTAAAATGTAAAATCTGATTCTCTCGTTTTTTGATTAAGCTATGCCTCATCCATTTTTCACCCCTGCCCTGCTTCCAGTCCGGCTTTTTCCTTGACACTGCATCTGTATAAACATGAGTAAAGAATCTAGATTTGGGCATTGTAGGCTGTGTATACATGCAGAGTCAGCACAAAAGAACAGCTGGTGTCTGCTTGGGGTTTTCAGACAATGGTAAAAGCATCAAGTAAAGTTTACCCAGATAGCATATCTTGTTGTGCAGCTTCAGGATGCGACAATTGCACAATGCAACAAGGCTGTCGATTCTTACTGGTACCTCATTTGTGTGTTTTTCCCAAAGCTCTATTTACCTCTGGGCGTCCCTTTTTTGTGATCTTTTGCTATAAAAACCCATATAACCATCGTTCGTTGTGCTTCCTCCTTGAGTATCTCTATGGTGCTTGTTGGACGAAGCCCCATTCATGAATGCTAATAAATGACTTATGGTTTGTACTTTGCTGCAGTGTCGATTCCTCCTTACTTGTTAAGAACCCATGGACTAAGGGTGACCCTGCACCAGTGGGTTTTTAATAATCCGCTTCCACAAATTGGTGCCCAGACATGGGCCCCATCAAGGGCTTGCAGGTCCAAGGTGAATTTTCAGCTCTCCAACTCTGATCTTCCTGGTGGCTGCTGGCCTTGACTGGGGCCCTCGGAAGATCATTCTTTTGGATCAGGGAGTATCAACAGGTGGGAGTTGAAGACTACACATAAGGTAGATCTGTATTGAACCCGTTCATTTGGTCAGAATTTGTTTGGTATTTGCTTGGAATTTATTTGGAATTTGCTTGGCATTTGTTTGGTATCCATTCGGGTCTGCTTGGAATTTGGAATCTGTTTTGGAAATTGCTATTTGTTTTGACTAACATTTATCCTTACAGGTAATGTGAGAATATTTTTTATTTCTCTCTGTTTATAAGTTTTTTATATCTTATATAACATGCCTGTATTTAGTACGCTTCGGAAGTTTTGTTGCTGCTGCTACAATAAGCAGAGCATTTTGGAAGCCAGTCAGCCAGCGCCACCAGAAGGTACGCTGAATTTTGAGATGTACATCAAATATGGTATTTGTTCCATCATGTATAATGCATTGTGGAACAAATATACAAAAGGGGATCCCAAGTTGAATGGCCATTAGAGGGAACAACGGACCCTCCCAAACTCGAGTATTTAGAAAACGATTGTTTTTAAAGAAAGTTCGGCCAGTTAGGTTTGACAGTTTGCGTATGTGGAGGAAGGAAGTAAAGGAGTGGCAGCTCAAGGTAGAAAGGAAATAGGAAAGGAAGACAGAGTATCAGAAGCATAAGGAATTGAAGGATAAGGAAGTTCAGGAGAAAAATAAATGTTTAGATCGAGAGCATAGATTGCTAATATCTAAGGAATATATAGTCAAACCGACAGTAGAAGCACAAACGCCAGGAAACCGCTTGGTCACAGCGCGCTTTATAAGCACTTTCAACTTCAACCCACCAAGAAGATGTGGATTCAGATATTGATGGTTTATTGATTTAACGACTCCCACCCCCATATGTACCTTTAACACTTCTTCCCCCTGGACCACCAAATGTCGTTCCCCCTGTACTTCCGGCTCCACCTCCTTTGCCCGCGGTTGTCCAGCTCCCTATTTTCCAACCAGTACCGGTGCATCCATTACCCCCACCCCCCTTTCCAGGCCACTGCACCTCCATCCCAGGCCACTGCACCTGAAATGACTGATGCTCCCGTACTTTCTGGATCTGTCTTGAACCCTTGAATTCTTCGTTCTACTGTATCTCAGTCATATCAGGATGCGATAAGGTTGATGGTATTAAGCTGGTTGAGTGATCTAGAAATGGAAGTAGGAGAAATGATAGATCAGATACAGGATTTTTCTGAGGGAGAGCTTCTTTGTCTCATAAATAAGCTTTCTCATCAACTTATGCTCCAATGTGAGATGACTATAGGACAGAATGGCCCTGATGATGTTAGAGCTATTAATCAACAGTGTCAGATAGGAGCCTTCCCTGTAAGTAGAGTTAACACTGCCATAGGAACGAAAATTGGATATCGTAATGAACTCTCTTCCTCTCCTCGAATAAGACCTATGATGGAAGCTGTGCCACAGTTCATTCCTTTTTGCACAATTGGATAGATACGCCCTGGAAAAGGAAGGATGTACTTACTTTAAAAGCCTCCTTACCAGACATACGGAAAAATCCTAATGGATTGTATGATGATGTACAGGCAGCCATTGATTCCTGTGTCATGACCTTAGCAGATATTGATATGTTTTTTGGTATGATCCTGCCCGTGGATATATGGCGACTTACTCGGAAGCAGGATCATGCTATTGATTTAGGAGGAGACTGGACGGCCATCAAAGCAGCCGACAGGGATAGGAAACCTGGTCAGAAACCTAGTCAGCTTATACTGCATCTTCCTGGTAACATACTTACTTACATAAAAACGATGGTTCCGGCCAGGAAAATATTTTGGGCACTTCTCACTGCTTGTAAACAAAAACAGGGAGAGGCCGTCCTTTAATTCTTTACTCTCTTTGAGGAAGTGTTCCACAATTTTAGTGGGCAAGACGCATCTACACCTACGGGTGCACATTTATTTGTAGATCTATTTGTGGGAAATTTACTTCTTGAAATATCTGTTTGCTTAAAGAATTCTGAGAGTACATGGGCTTCAGTAACCCCGAAAGCTATATTAGATATGGCTCAGTATTATCAGAATCAGGTGACCACTGAGCAAGAACGGAAAGAAGGAAAACTAAAAGAATTGAAAACTAAGGTAATGATGGTCCAGGCCTATGGACCCCAAGGTCGAGGTCGTGTTCAAACATATGGTCAGAATTTCAGACAAACACCTCCAGTAGGGCCACTGCATAGACAAACTCCACTAGGACTGGATCAATGTACTTATTGTAAGGAGAAAGGACATTGGCGTTCCGAATGTCCTGTTTTAGCTCCTGGTGGGAGAGGAAGGGGACTTCAGCTCCCCGACAGCAGCCACAGCAGGTTCAAGCTCTGGAGAGAAATAAGTCAGGAAATTATTTTGATCAACAAAATAATCAATATTCTGTGGAGGATTGGGAATCAGAGGAAACTGTGGGAACACATTTTGCCTAGGACAGCGTAGGACAAGGAGGACCAGTTGAGATACCTGTAGACCAGCCAGGACCCTTTATAACTGTGAGAAATTGGCCTGGCATATGCTGTCCACTAGTTATAGTGGGCACCTTGTACCAGTCCAAACAACCCTTATTGATGAATAGGTTTAAAGACAACCTTTATTGAAAGCTATCCTAGTGGTAGCTATGGAGAGCAGCCTTCAGGCTAAGTCTTGAAGGAGTGTAAAGCAGCTTGGTTTACCAGATTATAACCTCTTGTATTACTAAATGAAAGGAGACCCACACAAGGTATATATAAAATATATCTATTTATTTCTAAACACTCACTACTAATCTCTTTATGAGATTAGAGTCCAAGATACACAATAATACAGTTCTAAAACGACAGTTAATAGCACAATATATAATGGGCCCAAGGGGCGCACCAAACCATATATTAAGAAAGTGGTATAAGAACCACGACGTGATTAGACACAGTATCTAAAGCACGTAGAATCGTTGGAACCCCAAGGAACCACCCAAGGTAGTGACACAGGAGACCCACGGGGGACGCGTGCAGTGTGAGAACACAGGCGCGAGCCCGTACTATTCTATGGGAAAGTCGCGGTTGGAATTTTAGAAGTTAAGGACACTTAGGAGTGGACTTTGAGCAAACCCCTTTAGACTTAGGGGGTTCTAGGGCAAGCACCCACGGGAGCACCGGAGTACTCGAGCTACCTCCCCCAGGGAAGCCGGGTGCATTGGTGTCAAATGGTGTCAGAAATCATCGTTGATTTCAACGGCAATCTACTGCAAAGTGCTGCTGCCGGGAAGAGGAAAAGTGTCGGTTGTGATGAAAGCCTGGATCGAAGATCAAAAGAACCTGAAAGCAGAGGGGACAGAGTCTGGGTCACTTGCCAGTGACCAGGGGCACGATAGACGAATGCCCACCGATGTCGGGTGTTTCAGGTGCGAAGAGGTAAAGCTTGACTCTGCAGCCACGAGGACCAGGAGGTGGCGATGATGAACAGGAGCTGGATTCGAGTTGTCCTACAAAGGATGTCGAGTGCTGCGGTGTCGGTTCTCGGATTGATCACAACAAGCCTTGACAACAGCAACCCACGCAGTAAGAGAAAAGATGCTTCGGTGCGGACCATTAAGGTCCTGGGGACTCCCCAAGCGATGGAGAGTCAGGGCACGTCTGGAGCAACCAGGTAAGCCCAATTAAATTTAAGAGCTGCCTTCACAGGGACCTACCAGTCGACGGACCAGGGATCGCAAAGGGACATCGAGAGGAATCACCCAATACCAGCTCACGGGACACTCAGTGAATGTAGGACAGTAATCCTCGGTGGAGACACTGCTCAGGGTAGCCCAAAGTACAGCCTTAAGGATCGAAGAGAAGCATATGCACTTGCAAATGTGCATGGTGTCCAGGGGTTCCAGTTCCACGGTCCCCACGAGGGCTACGCGTCTCATATTTGCTGGGAGCTCGGGTCGGCCTCTGGGAAGCCTGGGAACCCACCTCCTGTGTTGCTAATTCTTCGGAGTCTGGCGGGAGCTTTGGAGATGCAAACCGGTCAGATGCATCTTAGGTGCCTGCCTTGCAGGGGAGTAACTCCTTTACTCCAAGGGAGATTCTTCAGTCATCTAGCGCCTTGTAGATCTTCGACGTTCCAGGATTCTGTATCAGTTTCGTCCAGGTGTAATCTAAAGTCCTGTAGCCAGGGTTTCCTATCTTATATCGAAGGAAGGGGTGGGACAAACTCTAGGGACCCCCCTAAGGGAGGGTTAGGAAAGAGGGGTGGCTACACCCATTTCCTTTGTCCAGTTTCACGCCAGAGCAGGGGCTGGTAGCCCCTGCAACTGGTTTGAGCTGGACTATGCACAGGGACACCAAATGTGCCTCCCGTGCTGACTTCAAAGTACTCTTGGAGTGCACCCACCCAGCCCCAATACACTAAAGCCTGTCTGGGAGGTGGGGACACCTCCTTGTGACAGGACACCTATTGTCCAGGCCTTCCCTGCCGGAGTTTCATTCAGCAGCAGGAGGGCAGACTCGTGTCTGTGGCTGGCAGAATCCATTTTGTGAGACTAGGGTCTGTTAAGCTGGTACCGGGTATACGGGTGCTGTCATGTCTCTCCCTCTAGAAGGGTGGGATCATACTCCCACACCAGTTACTGGTGTGGGGGTATGATTCCAAGGTGTTTGACACCAAACACGACATGTTTTCATGCAGCCATTCCAAAGTTAGCATTTACCATTTGGTTATAATGCATTTAAGACTATATCGTTTGGCTGCATCACAAACAACCCCGGAATAAAGGTTCCAAAGGCTGTAGAGGGGCTCTGCTCATGCATGGGCACCCTCTCACATAAAACTCAGCACCCTGCCTTCAGGATTGGTAAGGCTGGCCATAGGGGTGACTGATAGGTTTATATGTGCAGTGATATGGAGAGATATAGTGAACCTGTATCTCAGTAAGGGGTGCATGCACCACCTTACACAGGCTGCTGTAGCAGTCCTGTTGTGTCATTTTGGATGGCTTCCCAGGGGTGGCATAATACATGCTGCAGCCCCTGGTAGGCCTCTGGGGTACCTATGCCCTGGGTACATAGTATACCATATACTAGGGACTTATAAGGGTGCCCCAGAATTCAATCTGAAGTGTACCTAAAGTACTGGTAATCAATTTAGAGAGGAAGCAGCTAGGCTGGGGTTCTGGTTAGCAGGGCCCCAGCCAGACTAAAGTCTAAAAACAGTGAAACATCAGCAAAAAGTGGGGGTAACTATAAAAAAGAGATCCTACTCTCCTACAATAACAGCCTCCATACTTGGGCAGGATCAGAATTTTTTAGTGGATACAGGGGCGACACGTAGTGCGATATCTCAGAAACTGGTCCTTGGGACACCCTTGTCTGGCCAAGTGATTACATCGATATGATTTGATGGAACACCAACCCCAACTCTGTGTCTCAAAAATTGTCTTTGCAGGTTGAGAATTTTATTACTTCAGCCCCCTTTTTACTTCCCCCACATGCTCCAGATAATCTGATGGGACTTGATCTTTTGAAATATTTTCATGCTACTATACATTGTTCCCCATCTGGAGTACGTGTCATTTTTGGGAAAAAGACATTGCCTAAACAATATAATTTTTCTTTATGTTCGGATCTTGATTCTGTCCCTTCCTGTGTTTGGGCTACTGCTGACACAGATGTGGGAAGAATGGACATTTCTCCAGCATACATACAGGTTCTGGAGGATGCTTCCTTACCAAGGGTCCTATAATATAAAATATCAAAAGAAGGTGAGGATGCCCTGATATCTATCATTGATGACATGATACGTACAGGAGTTGTTGAGGAAGTTTCCTCTAATGTATGCAATAGCCCCATTCTCCCCATTCTAATACGGGGCGATGGAACAGGGGATAAGATTTACCGATTTGTGATTAATTTAAGAGAAGTCAACAAAATAGTTATTCCTCAATATCCTGTCATTCCTGATATTACGACCTTGTTGACATTAATCCCACCTACAGTCACTGTATTTTCTGTTATTGACCTAAAAAATGCCTTTTCTCTATTCCTATACATGAGAATAGTAGATATTTATTCGGATTCTCATTACAGGGCCGCTCATTTAGATTTTGTGGGGCTCCACAAGGCTATACAGAAAGTCCCAGCATTTACAGTCGGGCACTTAAACGACAGTTGGATGAACTTCTTTTGCCATCAGGAGTTACACTTGTGCAATATGTCGATGACATTTTGCTAGCTGCAGACACAGTTGAGAATTGTAAAGAGGCCACTCTCTCCCTATTGCATCATCTTGCTGTCAAGGGACATAAAGTCTCTAAGAATAAGCTGCAATATTGTCAGTCTGAGGTCACTTATTTGGGTCACCTCTTGTCTAAGGAAGGCCGCACTCTGACTAAATACAGGATTCAAACTATCCTAAAAATTCCTATTCCAAGTACTCAAAAAGAAGTCAGGGCACTTTTTGGTATTACTTCCTACTGTAGACAGTGGATCCCCAACTTCTCACTTATCATCAAACCTTTTTTGTCCCTTGTTACTAAAGACACTCCCTCTCCTCTACCATGGACATCTGAATGTCAGGAAGCATATCAGCAGCTTTGTGCATCCCTTTGTTCTGCTCCAGTGTTAGGCACTCCAGACTATGCTAAGCCTTTCAATTATATGTACACGAGAGAGAAGGATGTGCATTGTCAGTTTTGACACAACCGCATGGTAGTAAACATCGTCCATGTGCTTATTTTTGGGCTGTATTAGACCCAGTGGCCAGAGGACTTCCAAGTTGTCTTAGAGAGGTTGCCGCCACCGCCATCTCTATATGACAATCTGAGGCAATAGTGTTGAGTAACAAGCTTATGGTTATGGTACCCCATTCCGTAGACGCACTCCTAAACCAGACTAAAACACAACACTTGACTAGCGCTAACCCTGGGCGCAGTTTGCGAAGTAGCACTATGCGTGGCTACGCAAAGTGCACTTCGCACTACGCACACTACGCGTAGCTACGCATAGCTACGCAAACTGCGTAGTGCAGTAGGGAAATGCTGTTCGCACTGTTTGCACAGTGCAATCATTGCAAACGGCATCTTGCACAGTGCAAGCGGTCGTTTTCTGCTGCTCGAGTAGATTTGCACTCGAGCGACAGCTTTCTCAATGAGGACTGGTAGTTTCTCATCGCGAGTGGTCGCGAGCATACGTGACCACTCGCAATGGGAAACCTGACCTCCCCGCGTTGAGAATCTCGCCGGGAGGTTTAATTTCCACGCTCGCGAACGGCAACTTGATGTTGCTGATCGCGAACGGGGAAAAGTCTCGCAGGGATGTTGATTTTGCTCGGTCGCAGTCGCCAACTTGACGTGAGGACCGCTAGCAAGCAAAAAATGTCCGCTACGCTACGTGTTTTTGCACTGTGCTGCGTGCAATTCGCTTAGTGCCTAGTAGCGCAAACTACACACGCTCCGCAAGCGTAGCGTAGTACTACACCTAGGGTTAACTAGCGCTAGACTCACAGGATACGAACTTATGCTTTTGGCACCTCATATCACACTTAAGAGATGTTTGACTATGAACCCAGCTGCATTATTACCTTTGCCAGCTGAACAAAATCATGATTTACACGATGTATGTTCCATGTATTTTCCTAACAGAAGAAAAACTAAGGGAAGAATAGATCTTAAAGAGACACCTATGTTAGATCCTGAGGGGGAATTATGGGTGGATGGGTCTTGCTTGAAATTACCTGACGGCACCACCTCTGTATCCTATGCCATAACCACATTACAAACTGTGGTAGAAACAGCCCGTATTCCGCAAAAATATGCCCAAGCTGCTGAACTCATTGCGCTTTTGAGGGCTTGCGAACTCAGTCAGGGATTATCAGTAAATATTTATACGGATAGTCAGTATGCATTTGGTGTGGCTTACAATTTTTGCAAGCTTTGGAAGGAACAGGGATTCCTAACCTCCCATGGTTCTAAAATACAGCATAGTGAATTGGTAAATAGTTTTCTTACTGCCTTGACATTGCCAAAAAGTGTAGCCATTATCAAATGTAGTGCCCACAAGAAAATTACAGATAAAATGGGACAAGGAAATGCCTTTCCAGACGAAGTCGCAAGAAATACAGCAAGTATACACACAAGTAGGATGTATGTCTTACGATCCCAAACTGAAAGATGGGAAAATATGTATACAGAGAGCAAAGAAATACAGCACATTGAAGTTGAAACTAGCGAAGATACAGGCAACAACAGGCCTTAATTGGCCAGATGCCTTGCCTCTAGCATTTTTATCTGTTTGTTCCATCCCACATAGAAAGATTGGACTTTCTCCCTATGAAATAGTTTTTAGCATGCCTATGAATGTGTGGGGACCCCCAAGGCCAAACATGATAAAAGAAATACAGTACCCTGTGTTGAGTGATTACCTAAAAAACTTGACTGAAAAATTGTCTCTGATTCATCAGCAGGTGCGGGAAGCTATTCCAGACAAGTCGGAGGGTCCGTCTCATGGTCTTCAGCCTGGTGATTTTGCTGGAAGAATCCAGAGCAGATCCTGTTTGCGACTCGAACTGCTGTCCGTGTCACCTACAGATGCAATTGGATAAATGCTGCACACTGCAAGCGATTCCTAGCAACTGTTCTCCAGCCAGAAGGCAGAAACTATTTGAAAGACATCTTAAAGACTCAAAAAAGGGTTGCTCCTCTGAATGAAGACACTTTGTTTCCTGATCAAACTGCGCCTTCAGCAACAAGGTACGATTTACAACCAAGGAAGGGAAGGAGCAGATAGAGATACCGGAGGACCAGTTTCAATTAGTGGAACGGTTCAGCTGTGACACGGTAGGCTCACAGAATCGGCTGAACTAGGTTCAGAGGGGATTGTGATACGTGTTCAGTGGTGCCTGGACCTCTCTCTGACCTGTGGTTGTATCAATACCAAGCAGGAGAAATGCAGAAATTGGTATCTAAGTTGCGAAGCAATGACAAGACTCTGTGTATGGTGACTCTGATTATATTATTGATAATATTGGCAGCCGTTTTTTGGACAATGGAGAAAGTGATTCTGGCTCAAAACCTATTGCCCACTACTACTTCTGCCCCCACGGAACATTATTACTTCACTCTTCCCTATCATGAGAAAAAACATCGGATGTCGTACCTCAATAAGACTTTCCTCCAAATGTTACATCCTACACATAATGCTATAAATACTACCAACTGCTGGGTATGTGGAATGTTGCCAGCCTATCAGAAGAAGGGAGGAACGCCTTTCATTCCCTTGCCATTTTCACATAATGGCTCCTGTAGAGCCTGGTTCGCACTTTTGTGGGCCTCTGCAATTTGTAATATTACTCAAGCTGATGTAGGAAGACTCAATGCCCAACTCAATAAGGTCTGTTACCCCAATGATAAAGGCCTCCCGCAGGCCAAGGGA
Organism: Triturus cristatus; assembly: GCF_964204655.1. Classification (NCBI taxonomy): domain Eukaryota; kingdom Metazoa; phylum Chordata; class Amphibia; order Caudata; family Salamandridae; genus Triturus; species Triturus cristatus. The sequence continues at coordinate 127,046,777 of NC_140585.1, read as the reverse complement.
ACTGTATGGGAAATGGAGAAGTATCGCAGAGGAAATTCCTCCACAAGATACGTTTTTCCTACCACAGCCAAAGGTAAATGGACCTCCTGTTATCGCTGTAACCAGAGTCCGAGCAGATCTTTGTGTAAGCAGTATTGGCAGCATTCCCGTGGGAAAAAGTGACTGTACTACAGTATTGAATATCACTGGAACGAACAATAGCAGTTTTCTATCTTCCCATAACACTTACTTCATTTGTGGAAACAAAGGTTATTATCATCTACCAGTCAGTTGGTCCGGCATATGTTATGTGTCCTTTTTGCTTTCTCCTGTGTTCTTAGCAGTCGCCTCTTATCACAAAGACCAAACACTATTTAATGACATTTCTTTGAATCGATTTTAAAGAACTATAAATAATGATGAAGTAGATCAAACTGACACTGCATTACAACAATATGTTGATTTTATTTTGGGACTATTTTTCTTTGTAGGAGTAGCTTTAAAAAGTAGAAAAACTAGGTGCTTGACTTGTGTAGTAGAGGCTGTGACAAATCAAACAGCGTTAGCTCTTGGTAATATCACAGAAGTGGTCCAAATTACAAGGATTGTAACCTTGCAAAGCAGAATAGTGCTTGATGTAGTACTCGCCGATCGTGGTGGAGCATGTCGCATCATCGGTAGCAGTTGTTGCGTGTTCATCCCTGACAACGCCCCATCTGTTTATGACGCCATTTCCAAATTGCATAAAATAGCTGCAGAAATACATCAAGACCAAGGAACATGGACTTGGTCTGAGTGGTTATGGGGAATCATTTCTACTTGGGGCTGGAAATTGTTAATGGGAATAGTAATTATAGGAGCTACCTTTCTCACTTGCTGCTGCTGCATTCAATGTGCTCCTATGATATGTACAGCTTGTATAGCCACTTGTAATAATATTAAACCTCCCCCAATTGATGTTCATGAATTGCATCGGGAAATGATGATGCACACTGAAATTTACGAACTTATGAATATCAACATACAAGATTAATATATTTACTCTTAAAAATGGATTCAGCATAGGCTGAAAAGGAAGGACTGTTAAAATGTACAATCTGATTCTCTCTTTTTTAGGTCTTGCGCCTAGCGTTGCAGTGTGCAACAGTGCTCGCGCAGCGAGAGACTTCTTGTAGGGGGTTTCAAAATTAACCTAGGAATCGCACACGCTCGTGCATGTGCTTTTCGTTTTGCCCCACGCTATTGGCCTTTGAGTGCATCTTTTTAACAAAGACAGCAAGCATTGGCCAAAGGCGGGCGCATTGCTCCGCCCATGGCCTATTTGGGTCAGTTACCCACACCGACATGTGGTTTCATTTATCGTGCCCAGACACGGGTGCGATAATTGAAACCACATGTCTTGCTGTGGCGCGCGCACCACTCGTTTAAATAGGGTGTACAGTTTATGTCTTATTTATATATTTCAAGATCTGGGAAGCCAGGCACGTTTGGCAGGGTCGATAAGATGAAACATTAGAATCAGGGAAGTAAATATATGGATTTCATTGGATGCGGAGCGGCTAGCACTGGAGGGGGATGGAAATAAGTGGCTGAGCCAACCTCCACCAGCAGTGGCGGCTCAAGCGGGCCACGCAGTTCGTGCAAAAGGATTCCAACCAGCTGCTGCCCCTGGACCAGCTGAAGCGCCTCGGCATTTCCAAGGACCTAGTGAGTACTGCAGCGCTACATCCCTTCTCAACTGCCCGATTCTTATGCTGTTAACATGCTGCCCGGGGCTGCCATTTGCTACCGCATACCCACCTTGCCCATATCTTTGTTCCTAACTCACTGGTCATCCTTCTCCTCGTGTCTATAATCCTGCCCGCTCTTATCCTCTTGTCTGTATCCCTGGCCGCTAGTATCGTGTTTGAGCTCCTGTCCTTATGTCCGTGCCCCTGCCCGCTCCTTTCTGTGCCCCTATCCGCTCCTGTCCCCCTGCCTGTCCCTGTTGCCCTGCCCATAAACCCATACCCAGCTGTGCCCTATGAATGTGTCCCTAACCCCATGCCCGCTCCTGTCCACATGTCTGTGTCCCTTTAACACTACCAATATCTGTACACCCTCACCCCCTAACCACTACTGTCCTCTGTGTTTGTGTCCCTGCCCACTCCTGCCCTGGGTGCCTGTAGCACTGTCAAAACATTCTAACCACCCCTACCTGCTATAGCTGAGCCCTGCCACAACACACGACCTGCTACTACTGCGGGCTCTGTATGCCTGTCCCCAGCCCGTGCATACTCATGCCCCAGTGTCTCTGTCCCTTTCCCTTCGTGCCCCAGTATCTCTGCCTCAGAATTAGTGTCCGCCCCCTCAGCCTCAGTGCCCACTGCCCCTGTGTCAATGCACCCACTACACTGTCCCATAAGCATGCCACCAGTGCGCACGCCGCCTGCTTCAGCACCTCTGATCTCACCCTATACACCAGAGCATATAATCCATGTGCATGCAAGTCCCACTGGATGTCTGTACCACCGGCTGCGGGGATGCTTACTCTACTGCCCTCTTGCCCTCAATAAACGGCCCTACTCACTACTGATGCCACTCTAACCTTATTGCCTAGGTTGTTCTGCATTATTGCCCCTAGTCACCGGCCCTAGTAATTGCTCCCTCATACCTCCGGTGGCCCAGCCCTTCTTGCCCTGGTGGTTCTGCCCTATTACTCATAATCACCACCCCTACTGCTCCCTCGTCCCTCCACTAACTCTGCCCTTCTCGCCTCTGTGATTCTACCCCCTACCTCCAATAACCACACCTAGTAACGACACCCTCGTAACACCAGGGATACTGCCCTTTTTGCTCCGGTGGTTCTATCCTATTACCCCCAAACACTGCCCTAGTAACAGCTCCCTTCTACCTCCCGTCGCTCTGTTTTTCCTGCCTCGGTGATTCTGCTCCATACCCTCAATAACTGCCTCTAGTAACCACGCCTTCTCCAATCATACTACCAGCGTGTTGTTGTGCAATATGCAATGTACTATTTCTCTGGTATGTGTTCCGGAAGCTGCAGTATTAGTATAGGTGGTGTGTGCAGGAGTGTTTTTCACTAGCAAATATTCTATATAAGAAATGTTTAATTGCTACTGTCCAGGGGTATGGGGGATATTTGTCAAATGAACTGTGAACTGCTGTAACTGTTTGTGAAGGGAGCTCCAATTAGTAACATGATGAAGAGAGAGGGCAAACTCTGCACTGTGGATGCTTCTTATGTATTAGTTTCTGAGGTAAGCTTTCATTTTCCTTCAAGAGCTGCGTGTTAAGGCCACCACCACTAAAACCACCAGTACCATAACCACCACTACCAATATTACTATTACTACACTATGGTGATAGTATAATAGTAGTAGTGGTTATAATACTAATAATAATGGAAAATTACTGTTATTGATTACAATACCTATTAATTTTTAAAAAGCCATTGCCATTTACAATACCATTTACAATACCAATAGCAATTGCGAGACCTATTGCATTGTAAATGCTTGTTTGATTAAGCTATGCCTCATCTATTTTTCACCCCTGCCCTGCTTCCTGCCCGGCTCTATCCTTGACACTGCATAAACATGAGTAAAGAATCTAGATTGGGGCATTGTAGGCTGTGTATACATGAAGAGTCAACGCAAAAGAACAGCTGGGGTCTGCTTGGGGTTTTTCAGACAATGGTAAAGCCTCAAGTAAAGTTTACCCAGATAGCATATCTTGTTGTGCAGCTTCAGGACGCGATAATTGCACAAGGCACTGAGGCTGTCAATTCTTACTGCTACCTCATTTGTGTGTTTTTCCCAAAGCTCTATTTATCTCTGGGCGTCCCTTGTTTGTGATCTTTTGCTATAAAAACCCATGTAACCATCGTTCGTTGTGCTTCCTCCTTGAGTATCTCTATGGTGCTTGTCGGATGAGGCCCCATTCATGAATGCTAATAAATGACCTATGATTTGTTCTTTGCTCCAGTGTCCATTCCTCCTTACTTGTTAAGATCCCGTGGACTAAGGGTGACCCTGCACCAGTGGGTTTTAAATAATCCGCTTCCACAACGTCCTGGGGTTGGAAGATCTTTGCTTTCCTAGCTATAGTTACTGGTATTTTCCTCACATGTTGCCTCTGTATGAAATGTCTTCCAGCCTGTTGCTCTTATTGTGATACACTTCTCACCCCAAAGCAGAAGACGCCCATCCATGATACTAATGCTGTGATTATGACTCAGAAGGAAATAGATAGCTTTATGCAGATAGATGAGCGTGTATTTGAAGACTTATGTTCCCTTGATGCTGAGTACATGTCTTGCTCTGAATTCTGAAGACCATTTGTTTTATACATGTTATGCTACACTTCCTATTTTCTCAACTTCAAATGGTTAGCTTCTGCTAAAAGGAGGGTGTTGTGATGACCCCTCCGAAGAATCACAGGAGACAGAACATAGGGTAGGGCCTGTTGAAATGTAAATGTTACGCATTCGTTTTGCTTGCATATTGCTGTATGTAAAGTTAACATTCGTTGCACCATTATAAGTTGAGCTGCCATTTTGAACCGCGATTGAAACTAACCCTAGCTTGCTGAGAAATGTCTCCATTCGCTTTTTCCTTTTTCCTCAAGGTTTAGCGCTGTCTCACTGAGTACATTGTCCTTGTTAGCACATACCTTTCCCACTAGATAGAGGCTTCTTCCACTAGCCCAGCTGCGGGCGACCTTCATTTATAGATAGCGTGTAACCAGCCTTAGAGTTGAAACTTATCCCACTGTACCTCTTTGTTTTAGCTATCTGAGCCTGGATTTTCCATTCTGGGCGGTGCTTTCAGTGGTTTGAGATGTACTTAATGTATCTTCATGCTGGCTGAAGCCAGTCCTTCTGCAGCAATCCAAGGAGGCTGGTCAGACCGGTCTCCACTTGAGTGTACCTTTAATAAATACCTTTGGTTTGTATTATCTACTGTCTGATGGACTCTTCATTTGTGCGGAAGTCTGAGAGGTGGTCGTAAGTGACCAGAGTGACCCAAATCGAGTCACTTCCTTCACTGGGGTTCTGGTGCTGCGTCCAACCCCCGTTGGATGGTGATCTACCCTGCTGTGCATGGCCTCTGGCCATGCAAGGTGTGGGGTTTTATCTCACAGCCTGGCCTGTACAAATTCAAACAAACGGACAATGATAGAGCACTATGCAAAGTGAAAGACTGTACAAGGCAAAATAGCACACTAAGGCATGAGGCTAAAAGGTTAAAAGCACACAATAGATAAGTAGTATGAAGTATGGGCCAGGGGAAAGTTGTGGAAGACAATTATTCCTCCCATCTTTGTTCCAAAATGAATGTTCATAGTGCCTATTAACACATAGGTCAGTTTGGAAAAAATACAAAATTATTTGATGAAAGATGGTGTGCAAACAGCAACCACTTTTACCAAGTGCATTTTTAATAGTAGAGTTGCTGTTTTGGGGTAGCAATAAGACATAGCCATTCTTTGACTGGTGTGGATGACGACTTCCATGAGAGGAGAAAACAGTCTGACTTCTGGGAATTGAATTTGTGGTTCGTTGTTTTCTAGAATTGTAGTCTGTCGAGAACTGAGGCCAGTAGTGAGATGTCAGCCAGTGAAGAGACTTTCAAATAGAACTAAGAGTCAATGGCAAATTGATGATATGATATGGCCAAGCCCTTTAAAAGAAGTGTTAGACCTTTCAGCCTTAGGGTGGTCTTCCCCTAAACTTTTTGCCTTCACTGCTGCTATTTTTGCTGATCTCATTTGTGCAGGTCTTAGGACTCTGCACACCTTACCACTGCTAACTAGTGCTTAAGTGTTTGCACTCGCTCCCTAAAATGTTGTGGAATTGCCGTATCTATTTAATGTACTTGTAAGCCCCTAGTAAAGTGGTGGTACATGTAACCAGGGCCTGTAAATTAAATGCTACTAGTGGGCCTGCAGCACTTATCGTGCCACCCACTTAAGTAGGCTGGCAAAATTAACTTTTTTGCAGACCCACACTTTCCTTTTTAATACATATAAATCACCCTTAGTGTGGGCCCCAGGCAGCGGAGGCAGGAAACCCGTGCACTTCAAAGGGAAGCCTCTAGAAGCTTCCAGCCTTGTGGCTGGCAAGGAGTTCCCTATAGGCTCCTGACATTTTTTCTGCTTTTGAGGTGTTTCAGAGTGGGAGAAGAAGCCCCAAATGCTTTTACCCTACTTCCATACTAACTCCTACCAGTTCTGGGGAGATATCCTGACATTGGCCAATCAAGCCAGGGTCTGTACCCTGAGGCAGGTATAAAAATTAGAGCTCAAACACCAACTCTTGAAATACACTTCTGGACCCGTAGAGACACTGCCAGGAAGAAGGACTGCTATGTTGCTGAAAGGACTGCTACTCTGCTGGACTGCTGTCCTGCTGTCCTGCTGAAAAACTGCCTTGCTGGACTGCTGCCTTGCTGGATTGATGCCCTACTGCTCTCCTGCCCAACTCAGAGGAAATTGACCTGCACCCAAACCCAGGACTACCAGAGTGACTTCAAGGGCTAGTCTGCTGGCCTCCTGTTCAAAGCAGCAGAGACATAACATGCTCCCACCATACATTCGTGTACAGATCCATGGCCGCTCTGCAAGTGCCTACCCCTTGAGCCAGAAATAGGGGAAATAACAAGTGAAGTCGGTCACAGTCGAGTTTAGGGCAACAGCACAAGTGTGGCCAAGATTCGATAGTTACGCAGCCTGCATGATCTTTCCTCGCCCTGCCTTCCCCCAGAAGGGTTGAAGTCCGTGATTGGTTGGGCAAGGAGACGAGTTTATAAGATGTTTCTGCGGGTATGAGCAGCTAGTGCTTGGTGCAAGCAGGACTGCGCTTTCCCAGCTGTGTAGGAAGCATCGGGTACCTCCGTGTCCGGGGATCACCGTAGGCTGTTCCTGTCCAGTTCCGAGATGTTTATGACCCGAGAGTTCACTGTCTCTTTCCAGGCTGTTAAAGAGATGTTAGAGTAGTAAAGGTTGTAGGCTTCTATTTTTTTGTTTTTGATTGCTTGTGTTAGATACTCTTGTATGGATTGCTGGCAGATTCAAATACTGCTTTGAGTAGAGCCCTGAGGGAGTTCACAGGTGCCCGCAAGATCCTGATGTAATATTTCAGCAGTGCCCCTTGACATTCCAGATCCTGTCTCACAAGGTCAGCTCTAGCCTGAGCCCGATCATTGCGCCTGCCGTGGTACATGGAAGATTTTTTGTATGCTCTGCTTTGGATGGTGTCCAGTAATGTTGCTCATGCACCAGGGAAAGATTGATGACTATAATTTAAAAATGGAATCAATTTGGCTTTTAAAACTCTTAACATGGGCTCTAAGGAGGTCTTTTTTTAAGTGTTTCATGAGTGCTGTTGGTTTGCCCCTTCCAAGAACCAGACACCCAGGGAGTTATATGTTGTTATTGTTGTTATTTGTAGCTCCCAAAGCCACCAGTGAGAGTGTTTTTTTGTGGGCTCTTGCCGAAGATGATGACTTTAATTTTACCTTGATTCACCTGAGGTTTGTTGGCCTCATTGTACCTATGGAGTGTGTTTAGGGCTCACTGCAGGCCTGACTTTGTTAGGTCCATAATCGCGATGCAGTCTGCAAACAACAGATTGGGGAGTCTACACAATCCAAGCCTGGGTGTGATTAAGCTGGCATGTGCTAGATTTTTGTCCAGGTCTGTTTATCTATGAACCTAAGTTCCCTGGTACAGAGGTGTTATTGCTTTTAGGAGTAGGGGTACCTGCCATGGCGATAGTTTTTTCAACAGCATTCCCAGGTCCACCATGTTGAAAGTAGCACAGTAGTCAATGAAGCAGCAGAACAGTGGCTGTTTTCTCTGTGATGCGTGATTTGACAAGCAGGTTAATGCTGTGATCGTACCAATGGTGGAACCCACAGCCCTGAACCCTGAAGGGAAGAAAGGGAGGATGTTGTTCTCTTTCACCCAGATCTCAAGATCCTCTAACAGAATTTGAGCATAAGCCTCTGCTTCTAGATCTAATAGGGCGATAAGCCGATAGCTTGTGGGGTCTGAACAGTCTCCCTTTTTAGGTCTCGCTTAGCGATGCAGCGCATGTGCTGTCGCCTTGGCGAGACCTATTGTTGTCGGTTTGGTGGCCGAAGGAGGACAGGAGATGGTTACGCTCTTGGTGTCTCTTTCAGACAGCCGATGTGCACACTCATGGCGTCTCTTCCAGCTAGCGCCCGGACAGCCCATGTGCACGCTCGCGGCGTCTCTTTCAGCGTGCACCTGGACAGCTGAGGTGCACACTCACGGCGCCTCTTTCAGCGCGCACGACCCCAGAGACTGCAGGCATGCAGAGGTATTTTTTTGTCTTATAATTCTTTATTAGCAATTATAGAATATTATCGGCATTCTGGTACTGCCCTGCCATGTTGTGTTGCAGTTTAGATGTGGAACTCACACAGCGCATCTTCTTGGAAGTGCAACGGCCTTTGTTGTGAGTCATTGTTTTCGCGCGCGGGCCGCTGTCCCTCGTGGAAACATTTTATGACTGAGCCGTTCCCTCAGTCCATTCCCTCAGTCAATGGAAGAGTCATTCCTGCCAGTGTTTATTTACAGAGATTACTAAAATATGCGTGAAAGATGTTATCATTGTTATGCTCATTGCAGTCCAGGATTGCAAAGAGAAGGAGGGGATATGGGGGAGGGGCTGTGCGCACACACACGGACACAAAGACGAAATTGCCGCCTTGTGCTATGTTGTCTGACTCTTTACGTAGACAAAAAACCTGGATTTGAATTTAGGCTTCCAAACAGAAACGCGTTGGGTGGTAGTTAGTAGTCAGTTCCCACCAACGCCTTTTGTCATCACGAGCGCCTCGACTCCCAGTATTAAGAGCTATGTTAAGAAACAGGTGGTTGACTGGGCAGGTATGTGATTGGGCGCACTCACAGCAGCGGGGACTGTTAAAATGGCGACTTCTGTAATAGGGGGAGTTGGCTGACTGGAAGATACTGTATCAGTCTGGTTAAGATTAAGGCAATTTGCTTGTTCATCTGTATATAATTAATTTATGTACATTGTCCCCTCCTCCTCTGCCACTCCATTTTCCTTGGTCTGGGAGAAGTTGTTGAGTCTGTTTAGGTGCTCCCAGAAGTGGGAATGGTTCTTCTCTTCCAGGACTGTAAAAATCGTAAGCCGTTCATCCTCAGCTTTCTTACATTTCAGATGCCGGACAATCTGCCTGTGTGCCGGTCTGTATTTACTGACCGTTTGGGCCGAGCTGTGTTTCTACCTTTGTTTGTGGACCACTAGGGCTCTTCGGACATTACGCTTGCTGATGGATAGTTCTCTGAGCTTTATTTGGCAGCCAAAGGGATGGATCCCGTCCTCTTTTGGAGGCGTTTTATCGATGATGTTTTGGTAATCTAGAGAGGAACTAATAGTGCGATGTTAGAATATGTGGCTTACCTTAATAACAACAGCTCTAATGTAAGTTTCACAATGTGCCATAATGCGCATTAGATTGATTTTTTGGATGTGCAGTTGTTTGTAGTTAACAATAAAATACAGAGCAGACTGTTCCGTAAGGTAACAGCAACAAATAATATTTTAAGAGCCGACAGCGCGCTTCCTGCTGCAGTCATCATGGGTATCCCATATGGGGACATGATAAGGACCCGCAGAAATTGTAGTAAAGATGAAGGGTCATATTATCAAGAACACGCGATAAATATCGCAAATCGCGCATAGCGCGTTTTTCATTATTGCCCACTATCGCTGAATTACATAGCCGAGTTAGCGGCGTATTAGCAATGCTTTGCTAACAGGCAAAGTACAATCCAGCGATAGACTGCGATAATGATCATTAGCGTGTGAAATCCAGCGATTATTTCACAGCGCTAATGAAAAGCTTGGTAATAGGGGATTGTGTTCTTAACCATACAATCCACCTCCCATAGCAATAATGCTGAATCAGGTTTTATTCAGGCGTTCGAATCATGTGATAATGGGGGCTTAGCGTGCCTTTTGTCATCACCTCGCTTTTTAGGGGCAGCGTTGTTAATACCACGATGTTGCTTTTGCGATCATTTCACATGTTGTCCTAGGCGGAAACACCTACTTTGCATCTCATTAGCGATATCAATCGCTGTCATGAGATGCATTGCGGATTCGGCCACTATCATGCGCTAATGCATGTTAGCAACGCCTTGCTAATATTGAGATAATAAAATTGCTGCATTTTCGGCGCTAAGTGCCAAAAACGCAGAGATATATCTCTTTTAATTTTTTTTTTTTTTTTTAAGATTTTATATTACAGCACAGCAAAAAACAAATTACCATATATACATACATTATGTATTTTACTTCCGCACAATTAGACATTCCAAAGTATCCTATTGAGAAGTACCCAGATAGGAAGGGCACCATAAAAAAAAAGGGAATTATATATAAGAGAAACCCACCTAGGGTGCATTTTTAGGGCCCTCTTTCCACTGCTCAATGGGTCTCCAAATTCTCCTCCCATGTAGTTTGCCCTTTTCCCCTTTCCTTGCATAGATTCCATTCTCCAAATTATAAACAGCAAGCAGCCTAGCTAACCACTGCTGTAGCGTAGGAGGCACTTTGTCTAGCCATGCCTTAGCAATGCACATTTGCAGGACAGACATAGCCATAAATAAAAATTCTTCATAGGGCCCCTCAGAGCATGCATTGACCCCAAATATGATCAAAATTGATGAGAGGCTAACTTTTATCCCCAATGTCCTTTGAAGAACGAATTCTACTGCTCTATGAAGTGTATACAGCTGCGGACAAGTTGCGAATATATGAATTATGTCTGCCTCCGTGGAATCACAGCGAGGGCAAGTAATGCCTGAGGTACCCCCCCCCGAGCTATCCTTGCAGGTGTGTGATACAGGGAATATATTGTCTTATAATGTTCGGCCTGCAGTGCTGCTGATCAAAGTATTGTCCGTCCCAGGTCGAGTGAATCCTGAAAGCAGTCTTGATCAGTACCTAATTTCTCTGCCCAGTTTATGCCAAATTTCCCTAGATCATCGGGCTTAGCTGCGGCAAGTTCTGCATAAAATCTACGGACAGTGCAGTTTCCCCCGCTTTCAATAATATCCAAAATGTTATTATTACTGAACCCTAAAGTCCTCCGTGTTTATTCAAAATAAAACTTCGTGCCTGCAAGTATTTAAAAAAACTCCTCCTATCAATACCATAGACGGCCTGTAGTTCTGATTACTGAAGTACCCCACTGGGGCCAACCAGGTCGCCTAGTTTCAGGATTCCATGTTCCCCCCACTCCACCATCACTGGATCCATAAATATCTCCCCTGGGAGGGATACGTTCTTCAGGATACGAGTATATCTGTTTAATCTTCCAAGGCCGAATTTTTTTGAAAACGCTGCCCATATCTTGTACGCCGCCTGCAATGTCTTGAACCTTGTTCTTTTATAATAACTAGAATCTGTACAGTGAAGAAAACAATTCCCCGCTTCAGCCCCCAGCACCGTCGCATATACATTAGTGAAGCTGGATCTATCCTCGGGATTTCTTTCTGCTCCACCCAGTAGCCCCTGCATGTACTGAAGAGCCGCCGCCCAGTAATACATTCTGAAGTCGGGGGCCCCCCATCCCCCTCTTTCCCTGGGAAGGGTAATGTGTCGATATGCCCTCCTTGTTTTGCCATGAGCCCACATGAATCTGTTCAGAGTATGCTCAAGCAAGTGGAATCGCCCTGAACAGGTATAGGAATTTAGTTAAGATGGTCATCTTTATCACATTTGTACGGCCCACTAACGACAAGTGGAGATTATGTATTCTGCTAAGATCCCGTGTCACTTTATTAATCAATGGTTCAATATTCTGCTCTACTATACTGCTCAAATCTGGTGAGATGCGAATCCCTAGGTAGACAGCCGACCTAACCCCCTATTATCCTCGCAGACCGTGATATCGTTTTTAATTATCTGGGTTTTAGCCCTATTGAGCGCATACCCTGAAACCTGCCCAAATACCCAGGCTTCTGCCTCTACCTCTTTGATAGCAGTGACTGGTGCTGATGTAGCGATTGCGACTTCATCTGCGTAGGCGAAGGTTTTAAACTCCTGCCTGTGTATAGCTAAAGGGAGGATCCTGTTGTTATATTCCAGTCTGCGTAGCAATGGGTCCATATACAAAGCAAATAGAAGGGATGAGGATGGGCACCCTTGTCTCGTCGAAGTTATGCCGCCCACTCAGCCTTTCACCCTCCAAGGTTGATAAAATGAGTACCATTTAGTTGGGTACCAATAAACACCTGTTCAGCAGCACCAGGATATATCTTGGGGTTAAGGTGCGCACAAACACACATGCTATGTGTTGCATAGCAAGGTCATTAACATTTGCTCACCTTTCCTCCTTCTGCGGTAAGGACATGTAACACACACAGAGGGTAGCACCTGCCAAACACAGCGCTGGTCCATTTCTACAGATTTTAAATGTTAACGGATTTCACCCCACTTCCTTCTTGAATTACAGGGACAGCATTTTTCAAGAAGGATTTAAGGGACTGCGGTTTAAACAGCTTCAGCAGCGAACAAACGCAAGTCCCTCCCTACACACAGGAGTAATGACATTATTGGCCTCTTTCATCAATCCACGAAGCAAGTTAAAATTTAATAGTAACAAATCAAGCCATGCTCACATAGGTTAAGCACCTAGAAGTAGTGTTATATTCCATGTATACGTACCCTAATATAAGCTCAAGTAACATAGTAACCCTTCACCTATATTCCTCCCTACATTACATACATAACAGCTCTTAGGGACTGCCCTTTTACCTACATATGAGACTGCACTCAGAACGCAGGATTTTCCCTGGCAAAAACCTCATACATTATGCATGAGGATTCTTGGAAGCACAGCAGGGCTAACATCTCCTTTATAATATCCATGTACAAAGTTAATTCCCGACGTCAGCCCAAGTCCGACAAAGTAATACAGTGAGGTAGAACCGCTGGGGAGACCTAAGGGTATATATACATCACACCTTGCTAAGATAGGCAAAGGAGACCAGGACATCCCGGCCGACACACTGACCAAAGACGCTGAGGTTCCTGCATGCAGAATTGCAGATACTCCAGCTCGCAGTGGTCTAACATGCCTTGCGGGGTGCCCAACGGGGTCCCATAGTCTCTCAATCCAGGCAATGGGGTTGACTTTTTCCTATAGGATTCTTGGCTTAACACATACACACATGCTAGGTACAATCGGGTACATCTAGTTAGTGAGGCATCGTAGGAGTACGCACTTTTATTGTCATGTACTTTATATACTCGTTTGTAGTCATGATTCTTGCAAGATGGTAGAACTCTATCATCCTTTTACTTTCATAGAGCTTCTAATCATTTATATCTGTTACTGTCTAGTGGTTGTTGCAGCTCGTCTGTTTTACACTAGAATAACGACTGTTCAATAAATGATTATTGAAAAACGTCCAGACCATTTATCCTGTGTTTTTCTCTGAGACTAAGTGAGCACCAGTGACTGAGCGAAAAGTAGTACACTGTTTCTATGGTCCTGAGGGATCAGGGTTGTCATGTTTGAAGGTTGCCAAGAACTATTCCCTCCTTGGTAAGAGGAGATTCTAGGAGCACTGTGAGCTAGCCAATACAAAAAGGCCAACATACCAAGTGGGGGTGTTTAGAATCAGTCTGACACCAATCCTACAGTGTATGTCGTCCGAACGTGCACATCCTGTGTAGGTTTTATAGGAACTATACGGCAATAGCACAGAACCCAAATGACAGTGGTCACGGTATTCCAACGACCAGTCTTGTTACAAACGTTATGTTACATTCTTGGACATGTGGCTGCTCTTATCAGGGTATGTATGGGATCAAATTCCCAGCATGCAAAGCATGCACACGGGGGCAGCAATCACATATTATTGTCTTTACAATATCAACAATGAGGGGTAAAGGCAATGGTTTTGTATTTCACACAGCTGCAGGACCTCAAGTTGTTAGATATCCTTTTCAGAAGTAAAACTATAGCATGGCTTCAGGCCATCCTAATGTTACTAGAGTTTTCTCTAGACACAGGTGCAACGAACCGGAATCCCCATCAAGTAGCAGGGCGGCAAGTGTTGCTAGGGGTCTCTCTTGAGTGACATACCAGTGCATTAAGTGAGCTGATTAAGTACATAGGTTACTTAGAGTGAGACAGGACATACAAAACGGTGGGCTGCGTTAAAACACAAACTGGGAATCTTCGATTCCGATGCTAATGTCATTGGACAACTCACATTGTTAACATTTTACAGCCTGGGGAGATTGTGAGCCAAACCGTCAGTAGTCAAAGTTTGGGGTGTATTTTCTTGAGGGAATAAGAGTCACATTGCAACAAAACTTACACTCCCAATGATCGAGGCCCCATGTTCCTAACCTCAGCGGAGCCTCCATAGTGTATAAAATGCCGAAAACAAGAACTTTGCTCAGAGGTGTTACACAACACAGGTTTTATCACCAGCCGTCCAAGACATATCGGCTGGGTCTGGTGGCTTAGTGGAATATTGCATCCACTGCGGGGCCAGTGTTCGATTTGCTGGACTAAGCAACAAAGGGACAGCTGGTTAGCATGTAGTGTGGGTCACCCACCCCAGGTGGGGGTCAAAGTGTCATGTATGTGAATATTTTTACTGATCCCAGCAAGGCCCTGCTGTTGTCAACATTGATTGATGCATTAAATCAGGAGGAGGGAGAAAGAAGCAATTGTGATCCATTCAGCTTCCTTACATCAGTATTCAAAAATCAAGAATGGGAATGGATCACTTGACCTGAGTAACCGGGGTTCATACACTTCGTATGATATGTTAAAAAACCCTCATTAACGTACACAAGTCGGGGTGGCGGTGTATCTTGATTCTCCGCCTTACTTTCTTAAAACCGTGACAGCATCACCATTAGGTTTGTTCTGTATGCTTCCTCCACCCGGAGGTAAACCACTGGTTATTGGCGAATTCGGCAATGACATCTGGTTTACAAAAGCAAATAGAAGAGAAGTTGCTTATCTTAGTTACGTGAGGTCAGCTTTTTCCTGGCATTCTTACTCATGAGCCTCAGAAGCGAGAATGATCATGCCGACAGTGACAAGGAAATCATTTATGACTCTAAAACCGGCTTATTGTCAAAGGGTTTACTGCAATGTCCAGTGACGTAGAGTGAGCAGTCTGTTGAATGGGTTAGCACACATCTTAACGCTGCGTGAGAGCACACAGAGGAGTTGTCATAGCCTGTATTTCAATAACGGACATCTGGAACACTCACCTGCTTGTAAACACAAGTTTGGCATTGTTTGCTTCTCTGTGTTTGGGAAGGCAAATTATGGGTTTTGCCACTCTCCGTGGGGATTATACAGCCAAGGGCCACCGGTTACGTATTTGGTCAGGTTGTAAGCACTTATGCCTCAGGTTTTAGAGGAGGCGGTCTTGTAGTGCGGCCTCTGCTGTTCAGCTTGTGGTGTTCTAGCGGCGCTAGACACTTTTGAGTGTCTTATCGGAGATGTCCAGATTGACATGCGACTCAGGCTTGCCTTTTTCTTTGGGCCATGGGGTCACCTTACCGTGGCTCCTGGCTCACCCCGGGCAGAGTTAGCCCGGTCTCTGCGGTGTGACTGGATTGGAGTATATCAGCAGCGCGGGACATCTTGAGGCGGCTTTCATGCCTGGCTGTGAGGCGGGAAATCTTAGCCTATTTCCACCGGCACATTGTGTAGCTACTGTATTAGTGACGGCCCTAGTGTCAGTGACGCTTGTTCATTTCTGGTTTAGTCCCCAGTCACCAACAGCATTTCTACTTGCTGGACTGCGTGATGTGTCCAGGCGTTGCTAGGCACACAAGTTGGTAATTGTAATCACAGAAGGGTCTGCGTTATGTTATGTTATGTTATGGTGATTTATAGAGCGCGCGATTATCAAAAAGGTGTCCTGGCGCTAAACTACTCCTCCCATGACAGACCGGCCAAAGGAAATTAGTTCACGAACAGCCAGGTCTTCAGCAACTTTCTAAAGCACAGCAGATTATCAATGCATCGCAGGTGAAGAGGCAGCTTATTCCACAACTTGGCAGCGCCAAAGGAAAAGCTGCGCCCGCCCCAGCGGGTCTTTTTTATCCAGGGGACAGTGATCAATTTGGCCTCAGACGATCGAAGCCGGCGTGGAGGGGAATACCATTGAAATTGTTTTTTTTTTAAATCCGAGCCTTCTTCATGTAGGGCTTTGAAAACCAAGCACAGTGCTTTGAACTGGACCCTGTTTTTAACTGGAAGCCAGTGCAGATCTTGAATAACATTCGAAATAGGAGCAAATTTAGGGGTGCCTGTCAGAAGTCTCGCCGCAGCATTTTGCAGCAACTGCAATCTATGCAACAAGTTTTGCTGTAGATTTAAGTACAGGCTGTTGCAGTAATCTAATCTGGATAATACCAGGGCCGTAACCACCGTTTTACGGCAATCAAGTGGGAGCAGAATCAAGATTTTTTTTCAGCATTCTAAGCATGTACCCCGTTTTTGAAGCTACTGCTTTAACCTGGGCGGCCATGGAGAGTTTGACATCAACCACAATCCCGAGATTTTTAACCTTCTCAACCGGGATGGGGAGAGCCCCCAAAGCCGGCGGCCACCATGAGGGCGTCCAAAAATTGGGGTTGTTTCCGGACAGCATGAGCTCGGTTTTATTTGAGTTCAGCCTGAGGCAGTTACTAGCCATCCAGTGCCCCACTTCCGTCATGCAAGACTGGAAATTGAGATCCAACCCCTTTTCCAAGTAAGGACACTACGATTAGTGTGTCATCCGCATACGAGGTGACACTAAACCCGTAGCGTCTGATAATCGGAGCAAGGGATGTAACATAAACGTTAAAAAGGGTCAGGCTTAATGATGACCCCTGCGGAACCCCACAGGGTAGGGAGAAGGGTTGTGAATAAAAATTGCCCAGTGCGACTATTTGGCTTCGGTCCGTGAGAAAAGAGTTGAGCAAGTCCCAAACTTTCCGCAGAATCCCACCTTTCCTTAGACGATCCATCAGAAGCTCATGATGGAACGTATAAAATGCGTCCGATAGGTCCAAAAGGATCAAAGCAGCTCTGCTTCCCTGATCCACTGCCAACCTGATTTCCTCCGTGGCTTTAATCAGGGCAGATTCAGTGCTGTGCCCTTCCCTGAAGCCGTACTGAGATGAATCGAGCAAAAGGGAATTCTTCAGAAAGGCACTGAGTTGCTTATTCATTGCCTTTTCAACCAGCTTGGCTGGAAGAGGCAGGTGGGAAATGGGACGGAAATTATTCGGATCCAGAGGGTCCTGGCTAGGTTTTTTTAACAGTGGTAGGATGGAGGCCTCCTTCCATATCTTTGGGAACTGGCCTCCTTCAAACATCTCATTAAAAATGGGGGTGAGATAGCAGGCAATTGGGACCGGGGCCAATTTAATGATTTTCAAAGGGCAGGGATCCAGGGGGGAACCGCATTTGGCATTAGCTAGTAGTTCCAATGTGTCCTGCAGGGTTAATGGCCTGAAAGACTCCAAGGTTCCACCCTGCATGACCCTGTCTCCCCCTTCCGTCCCTGTCTCCCGTCCAGTCTTTATCGGATCACAGAGGCTAGTGAAGATATTGTTAACTTTAGTTTTAAAGAATAAGGCAATCTGTTCACAGAGCTCTGTGCTGGACTGGACGGGGGCTGACCTGATAGAGGACAGATTGGTAATGGCATGAGAAAGCTCTTTGGCCGAGTTTTTAGACGCCTCAATTTGAGCTGCATAGAACTTCTGTTTGGCCAAACGCAACATTTGTTTATACGTGACCATGCTAGCTTGGTATATCAGCTTCTCATTGTCCAGATAGCCCTTCCTCCAGTTCCGCTCCAGTCGTTTACAAATGCATTTTTGCAATTTTAATTCCTGTGTGTCCGTGCTTTTGTTTAGCAGCAAGGATAGAGTGTGGCGGTGTCTTCACAGCGCCGGTTTTGGCGTCCTTCATCCAGTGACTGCACCCTTGTCCAGCGCACTTGGCAGTTGTACATCCCACTGTGTCTTGCTGACTCCCTGCAGTGCCCTCATGGGAGACTCCCCTCATCGGGCGACAAGCTGATCGATGGGTTCCGGCTGAACGGCATTGAGTTGCGCTGGGGTGCCTGCCGGCAGCATTGGGGTTTTGCTGGGCAAGCCCGGGGAACGTCGGGTTGGTTTGATTTGTCCTCGGGGCTGACTGACTGGCTGCTTACAGGTGTGGGGTTGTGGTGACAGGGGTTGGGGGTCCGCAGCCAGGGTGTGCTCGGCACTGTCGGGCATGCCGTCTTTGGCGATGGCGACGTGAAGAGCTTCAGCTTGTGGGCATCGGCAAACGTTGCCCTGACGGGGGCTCCAAGATATGCTGGCTTTGGAGACAGGCCCTAGCCTGTTGGCGGGGGCCACCATATTGACCCTGCTCTGATATGCAGAGTCCTGCCCTTGTTGACCTTGAATATTTCTTAAAGGGAGTGTTTTAAAGAATATTGTCCTTCAACTTAATTTTCAAGCCAGTGAGGTGTGAGAGGCTGTTGCAGCTAAATGTGGTGTTTGTGTTTCAGGCGGCAGCCATAAAACAAGTGTCTTTTAGATCAAGACAGGAACTCACTTATGAGAAATTGGAGAGGGTCAGAGAGATTAGTAGCAGTAATTTCAATGACCTGCTACCTGGTTACAATACTGTAGTGGGGTGGAATGACGGGCAGGAGACTAGGTTGTGATAGGGATGGTTTTGTTAGGTGCAAAACACGTCTTCGCTTGGTAGCAGTCCTTTGAGATACGGTGGGGGAAATGTCTGTTTATCCCCGCCCTTCGCGTCCTCTGGCGATCTCCACCTTCTCATCTGTTTCGGTTGGATCTCGTAGGGTCGGTGGTTTTGGCAAAACAATGGCCGTAAAACAAAAAAAAGAAAGGGCGGTGTAAGTGTGGGGAATTAGCACAAAGAATCAGGAAGGGGGTGAAGGACCACTCAAAAGGTGCAGCGTCTATTTACAAAAGTGAGGTGCTCAGGAAAGGGTAACCGGGAGGGGGTCCCAGCAGGCTGCTTAAGTCATAAGCGTCAGGTCTCTGCCTCCTCCCCACCCAACCCGTGAACTGCTCGCGTACCTGCGAGAGCCACCCTCCTCCAGGAGCGTGGCTGGGCGACTCGTGGTCCCGTTGGCCTCCTGGCTTTCGTGTTCCTCTTTACAACTCCGCTTCTCCTCCTTGGCTCGATCGCGTCCACACCTCTCCTCGTACGTCCTCTTCCAACTCGCCTTCCGCTCCTGCTCCGGTGATACCACACGTCTCCTTCGGATTCCCTGGGTTCTTGTTGGGAGGAACTCTGTGACGTCATCACTGGGGGAGTGCTCCTCGGGTTCTGCCTCCCAGTTAAAGGAGCCATACCAATTTCCTCTGTATCCTACCTGAGTGTTTTCAGTGGACCGATTCCAGTCACTCTGCTGTTGGGATATAAGAGGGGAATCGGGGGATGTCACGTTCCACCAGTCCACTGTATGTCCATTATCCTCTCTGGTCTCTCTCGCCCGTGACAAATACTAAAGCACATCAGTATCTCTGAAGATTGGATATAAACGCATTACACATTTGGGAGAGTGGCCCATGCAGGGCTAGCGACATAGACAGGAAAGGGCAAGAAAGCTGTAGCCGGAACATAGAGTGGAAGCTGTGCCAGACAGGGGCCCTGGACATGGGTTTGGCCCAGGCCCCCCCTTAAATCCTTAAAATGTCCCTGCCAAAGTGTCGCAACTGCAAGCTTATAGAGCAGCCATCGTGCAAATTGAAAATGTATAACGACAGCGATCATTCAATAGTAGCTAACAGTCAGAGGCAGGGACAAATATATGAGTAAAGGAGCCAGAGGTGAATGTCAGGACTCATTGACGCTTGTGTTGGCAGTTCGGATCCCACCACGGAGGGCAAAGACAAGGCCGTGGCCCGGATGGAATATGTATAATTTCAGTCAGTAATGGAAATTGTAAAGGAATTTTGTGAATACATTGGGCTCAATCAGCAGTGTAGTAAGCGAGAGTTTAGCGCAATTTTCATATGCTGGAAGGGTGCCGCAGGCAACAAGTTTAACACAGCCAAAAGAATTTTATTCGGGAGCGATTGAGTGCCGCAGGTGGCCATTCCTTGCTTGAGATAGATGAAAGCTTTAGGTCCCTGAAAGTGCTCACATGTTGGTCTAGTGGCTACCAAGCCATCACACCCCGGGTTGAGGGGTCAACTCTGTTAAATCCTATGGGGAACTAGGAGGGTATGGGACTGGTGCTAAGGAAACCCTGATGGCGCATGTGAAATGGTGACAGTGGGTCAACAGCACTCCACCAGTTCTCCCCCACCAGTGGTATTAAAGTAGCCCCAATTTCACCATGTGACCACCACATTAGAAGGCTTGGGATGCAATTTCACCGGTCTGTTGAGCTACAGCAGGCTGTTGGGGGGGGGGGCACCATAATGAGGTGGATCACGCTGGCCTACACCGCAAAAGCTCATGGGGGCATAGTTTAGGCGCAAGGGTCCTCCATTTGCCTGAAATTCTGCCATATGGCTTCACGCATTAAATCTTGAGGTTGCACGGGAACATTTCAGACTACTACACAAATTATAGCAGAGTCTGGTAGGAGGGAGGTCCCCCAAAACACCTTGGCCATCCACCTTGTTGTTCACATTGGGAGTTTCAATTACCTGTGCATAGTTCATTCGGATACACAAGATCATTTTCATTTAAGTCACGGTAGTTGCAAGTTGCAAGCGGGAGATTCCCTCAATGTCAGTAACTGTCCACATTGTCAGCAATGTAGCTGCCTGGGAAGTCTGGGGCAGTCACCACAGATTAAAATGAACAGGCAACAGTCCTGCAGGAAAGGAGGGATGTTGAATTGATTGCCAACTTAACAATATGACTATTGCACAGGATGATGGAGGGTGATTCGAGAGACACAGGTGTTGTGACGGCAACGCCAGACTGCCAGCTTGTGCTGGGTAGGAAGTCCCGCATCACCAACCAGAAGGGTGCCAAGTGGCAAAAAAAACAGTAAATAGATTTAATATATGTTGTTTCTGGCCTTACGGCTGTGTAGAGCCATTCTCATTTAGAGGTACAACCAGGTGAAATTGTGTGCTTCTGAAGGTTCTCATGACCAATGCGGTTTGTGGTATCTTTTCAAGGGGAAGAGATATAAGTTAGGCACTTAATCGCTTACAACATAGCACATTAAGGTGGGCAGTGTTTTATTGCAAGTTGCAACTGGGAGATTCCATCATTAACGTCAGCAGCTGCGCACATGGCCAGCAGTACGCAGTCTGGGAAGCCTGAGGGTGAATACCACAGATTAAACTGTAAAAGCAACTTTCCTGTACTAAAGGAGGGATAAATGGCAAGTACACGAGGACTCTCTGTCTCGCTGTCATATATTCCATGGCAGGATAGTCACCAAGGTGGGACAGGCTATTGGTTATGCCTTGCTTAAGACAGAAGGGATTCATGTCAAGTATACAAGGACACACTTGCTTATTATCACTTATTCCTGGTCCATTAGATAGTTCAGCCTGCCAGGTGTTTGTCAGGGACACACTAGGGCATTAATGGAGCAGCATGAAGTAGCGAGGTAACGTGCAGACCCACAAAAGGAGGCTGCGGCAATAATTGAAACTGGGAAGCTTAGATTCTAAAAGTATCATTGGCAATATACAAGCGACTCCCTGGTCATGTGGGGTATGTATGCCCTACCCTGAATCTTAAGTTGACTAGAAGGTAAGCTTGATGCTTATTTGAATTTGTGGAGGGCAACCATTCCAGGGACCGCCAGATCAACTCTGTCTCGTCCTCCTGCTTCCACACCCTCCGCCTCCTTTGTAAGACCTTCAAATGGATCCCCCTCGAACACAGAAAGACCATCACTCATGCCCTGGTCACCAGCAGACTCGACTACGGCAACGCACTCTACGCCGGAATAAGCAAAACCCTCACCAACAAGCTACAGAACATCCAGAACGCCACCGCAAGACTGATCCTCGGCCTGCCAAGACACTGCCACATCTCCCAGCACCTGCACACACTCCACTGGCTCCCAATCAAAGCTAGAGTCACCTTCAAGATGCTCACCCACGCCCACAAGGCCCTGCACGACACCGGACCAGCATACCTGAACAGTCGACTTAAATTCCACACTCCCCAGAGGACCCTACGATCAGCCCAGCTCTTCTACGCTGTGGTCCACCGCACCAGAAAGACCAGATCGGGAGGCCATTCCTTCTCCTTCCTCGCGGCCCGAGCCTAGAACGCCCTTTCCCTCCATCTAAGACAGATAACATTGCTCCCCATCTTCGCAAGAAACCTCAAAACCTGGCTCTTCGACAGACCCCCTCTCTTGATTGACTGGAGCCTGCTATCCCCCCCACCCCCCTCCAGCGCCTTGAGACCCTTATGGGTGAGAAGTCACACTTAACAAATGCCGGATTGATTGATTGAATGAGGGACAACAGAGTGAACTAGGTCTCTAGCTTGATGGCGCTCCAAGGGTCACGTAATCAAACTTTAGTTAAGCAAGCCTGGCAGACGGATGAAGTTGTCACTCCGAACAGGGTGCTGTGACTGCAGTGGGGTGCGCAATGTAAGCATTCTTGGTCGCCATGGTTTAACAATCAAAAAAGGTCCGGTGCAAATGTCTGGTCAACTGCAACAGAGTATGTGCTCCCTGCTCTATGGGCAGGTTTCGGGTCGCTTCACTTAAGCACAATATTCCTTGCCCTGATAGCAAACAGAGTCACTAAGCTGGAAAGCCTGGGGGTTTCAGCATAGAGGAAACTGAGCAGGCTAAAATCCCATAAGGAATAAGGGATACATGGCAAGTGCAGGAGGACACAACTGTTCATTGTCGCATTCTTCTAGTCATGAACATTCCTGTGCACCATGATTTAGCAATCAAAGGGACAGTGCAATTGTTGGGTCAACCTCAAAAAATATGTGCACTCTGCTCCATGGGCAGGTTACGGGTTGCTTCAGATAAGCATATAAAATGTCGCCCTTATAGCCTAAGTAGGCAGGCGGGTTGTGGGAGCGGTCTCCTAACCAGTGGGCTGCAGTCCCATGGATTGGGGACACAGGTGTTCAGGCACGTACAGTGCTAGAAGGACGGCAACTAGGTGAGATCAACACATACATGGGGCAATGTGAGCTATGGTTGCCTGAATTCGTCCCGCGTAGAGAGGCACAGGGCTAAGTCATGTAAGGCAGAGGATCATGCCCGCGAGGGTTGAATAGTCAATGCACAAGTTCACAGACCTAAGGGGCTTCATGAACAGATTAGAACAGAGATTGGCCCCAGGAGGGGTTCTCCCCAACTTCTTAGTGATACATCTAGGGGACAACGAACTCACTGCCCTGGGGAGAAGGCCACTTTTACAAGCAATGAAAGCTGATTTAGGGACGATCAGTAAGTACATGGGTCAATGTGAGATCTGGTGGTCTGAGACTCTCCCCCGCAGAGTGTGGCATGGGGCTAAGCCAGAGGAGGCCATTGAACATTCCCAAAAGAGAGTGAATAGTTCAATACGTGAGTTCGTAGACCAGAGGGGTCTGGGTTTCATCCGACATGAGATGATTCAAGCTAAGGTGAAAGGATACTTTGATAGAGATGAGGTTCATTTATCACCAGTAGGGATGGATCTCTTTCTTCTAGATTTGCAGGAGGCTCTAGAGTTGAGAATTTGCAGGTAAGACCATAGCTGTTTTGGTGGGGGGCTCTGGCAGCGACAGAGGCCACCTCCAGATCTGTGGTGGAGTTACAGGGCGATCTGGAAGCAAATGGGTACAGAAGGGTACCTCTTCAGGGCACAATAGGGGTGCCAGAGCCAAATCCCAGAAGCCTCATTGGAGGTTCCTGGAAAACCGCGTCGGCGTCCCGTTAGTCCTTCGGGCAGTTGTGGGCCTGAACAACCAGGGGCTTGCCTTGCTACGCTACGCCCTGAAAGGGGCGTGAGTAGTAAGGGACCAATGTGTCACGGGATCAGGAACGAGGATCACTCCATAAGGTGTAGCACTGATTGGGTTCCCCCCAGTGCTTTTGTACGGAATAAACCTGCAGCAATATTTATCCAAACAAAAGTTGTGTTGTGTATGTATTTATTTAGCATGCATGCTATGTGTTTGTGTGGGTGGGGTGTGTTGCTAATGGTGACACTATGTGGCTGCCCATGGCCCATGCAGGGGGCCACTCAAGAAAGCGGGCCTCTAGTGCCATCGGGGCACTAACCCGCCCCCTTCTCTAGTTGCGAGGACTCAGGGAGGAGTCCCCCCAAACTGGCCTGTGGCACGCAAGGCGCGTCACTTCCTGCGCGCTGAGGATTTGGGGGGTATATACATGCCTCCCCTGCCATTTTGGCATCCTCTTTTTGCGCTGAATAGCCGTTTCTCACCCTACCGCTTACCCGGTGTGGGGGTTGCCGGCAAGGTGCATAGAATATTATAATGTTTGCTTTTTCGTTGCAGGCGGAGTCACAGGCCGATCTGGAAGCAAATGGGTACAGAAGGGTAACTCTGCAGGGCACAATAGGGGTGGCAGAGCCAAATCCCAGGAGCCTCATGGGAGGTTCCTGGAAAACCGCGTTGGCGTCCAGTTAGTCCTTTGGGCGATTGTGGGCCTGAACAACCAGGGCCTTGCCTTGCTACGCTCTGCCCTGAAAGGAACATGAGTAATAAGAGACAAATGTGTCACGTGATCCGGAAAGAGGATCACCCCATAACGTGTAGCACTGATTGGGTTCTCCCCAGTGCTGCTTGGCTCATAAGGCGGGCAGCCAGCACAGTTGGTCACAGCTGCCGACCCTTGGATCGCCCTTAAGATAACCCACCATATTGCACACTTTTGTACGGAATAAACCTGCAGCAATATTTACCCAAACAAAAGTTGTGTTGTGTATGTATTTATTTAGCATGCATGCTATGTGTTTGTGTGGGTGGGGTATGTTGCCAATGGTGGCACTATGTGGCTGCCCATGGCCCATGCAGGGGGGCCACTCAAGAAAGCGGGCCTCTAGTGCCATCGGGGCACTAACTCACCCCCTTCTCTAGTTATGGGGACTCAGGGAGGAATCCCCCCAAACTGGCCTGTGCCGCGCAAGGCGCGTCACTTACTGCGCCCTGAGGATTGGGGGGTATATAGGCCTCCCCTGCCATTTTGGCATCCTCTTTTTGCGCTGGATAGACGTCTCCCACCCTACCGCTTACCCGGTGTGGGGGTTGCCGGCAAGATACATAGAATGTTGTAATGTTTGCTTTTTCGTTGCAGGCAGAAGCAAATGGGTACAGAAGGGTTGTGTTGTGTATGTATTTAGCATGCATGCTATGTGTTTGTGTGGGTGGGGTGTGTTGCCAATGGTGGCACTATGCATGCAGTGCACTATGGATTATATCAGATAGAACTGTGGTTATGAAGAGAGCAGTGGTGGTAAATCCCTATGAGGTAATTCTTGCCTGCACTGTACTCCCAAACATGTGGAGCTCAGCGGGTAGAGATAAGGGTTTTGTGTTGACCACAATCAATAACCTGTTAACAAATATACTGATGGCCTTGGAAGCGAACTCCACAATGCTTATCTACGGATGGTTAAATAAATCTGTGGTTAAACAGAGAACAGTAGTCTCAACTTCAGGGAGGCCATCGAACTTTCCTACAGCACGGTAAACAAGCCATGAACAAGCCCACCAAGCAGGAGTGCCTGGTTCTATTCTAATGCAAAATCAAATAGAACGAGAAGGGCTTGGTAATTAGGTGTGGCATCTTTAGTGCAAACACTACATGGGGTACCTCCGATAGGGTCGGGACACACACGCCAGACTTCAGAGGTAGAAATGAGTTGTCCAGTAAAAAGACTGGTAACCGCAGGTTGCAAGAGGTTATGGAGCCTGCCATGGTGGGGGAGGGCCAAGATATGATGGGGGCCACACCTAAGGCATTGGTGGAGTTTCAGGGCCATCCGGAGGCTGATTGGTACATAGGGTTACCCCTTCAGGAGCACAATATAGGTGCCTTATGCCAAAATCCCAGGAGTCCTTACGGCAGGACCCTGGTTGAAAAGCGACGGCACCCCGCTAGTCCTTCGGGTGGTTGTTAGCCTGAGCAACTGGGGACTAGCCTGCCCACGCTCCGCCCCTAAAAAGGCCCTTGAACCATGGACCCATGGTGGTCCATGGTATTTAAGAGGGATAATCCCCACATAAATGGTAGCACCAATTGGGTTGGTAATGGTGGATTTTGACCCATCAGCTTAGGTTGGTCACCGCTGCCTGCCCTTGGATCGCCCGTAAGTTAACCCACCACATTGGCATACTCCTTGTCAGTGCTTGAAATGGAAAAATAGAAGTGCAGGTACTCTGTTACAGAGTACCTGCTTGTTTCCAATTAAAAGTATTACATTTCTCTTGAGAAGTGCCGGTACTCTCCTCCTCAAAATAAAAAAGTCCCGGAACTCAGTGAAGGACAGTCCCGGCCCATTTAAAGCACTGCTCCTTGTATGAAATAAACCTGCAGCAAACTGTTTTCCAACAAAATTTGTGCGGACTGATTATTTTGCAGCACGACTACCACTAAGCCCTAAATCCATAGTGCCATTATCGTCAACTTACCCCCACCCACCGTCTGAGCATGAATGAATAAATAAATACACAAGACAACTTTGTTCTGTGAAAATATTGGTGCAGGTTTATTCCATACAAAGTATGCAATATAATGGGTTATCTTACGGGCGATCCAAGGGCAGGCAGCTGTACCAAACTATGCTGCCCCCGCACTGTGGGATACCCAGACAGTGCTACATTTTTGGTGATTCTCTTCCGGATCACGTGACACGTTGGTCTCGTATTACTCACACCCTTTCCGGTGTGGAGCGTAGCAGGGCAAACCCCCGGTTGGTCAGGCCCCCAACCGCCCGAAGGACTAACGGGGCGACGTCGCGGTTTTCCAGTAACCTGCTGTGAGTCTCCTGGTCTTTGGCTCTGGCACCCTTACTGTGCCGCGCAGAGGTACCCTTACTCTTCCTGTCTGCCGCAGAGGTACCCTTCATGTACCCGTCTACTTCCAGATCGCCCTGTAACTCCGCCTGTAACGAAAAAGAAAATATTACACCGTTCTACGTACATTGCCTGCCAACCCTACGCCGGGTAAGCGGTAGGGTGGGAGACGACGTATCTGGCACAAAGAGGATGCCAGAGAGGTGGGGGGAGGTATAAGTACCCTCCCCCGACCTCTTTCCACCGGAAGTGACGCACATAGCGCGCCAAGGCGAAGCACTCAATCCTGAGTCCAACCCTTGGCCATGAACATTTCCTTCTTGCTGGGATGTCCAACGGCTTCCTCTGCTTAGCTCCGACCTCTGCGGGGGATCAACTCAGACCACCAGAGCTCACATTGACCCCTGTAGTTGCTGATGTCACCAAACAGCGCATTTCTCCCTGCAACAGCTCATTTCCAGGCCTCCTGCAAATCTACGGGAAGAGGTCCCTCCCTACTGGAGATGGATGAACCCCATCTATAACACAATGGCCCTTGACGTTAGCTTGGAACAGCTAGTGTCTGATGCCTGTGAACCTTTGCCAAGAACTGTTCACCCTACTGCGGGAAAGCTCCACTGCCTTACCTGACCGAGCCCCGTGCCAACTCTGAGCGGGACGAAATCAGACACCCAGGCCCACATTAACCTAGTTGCCGCCCTTCTAGCACCATGTTTGCCTGAACACCTGTGTCTCCCATTCTATGGGACGGCAGTCCACTTGTTAGGTAACCGCTCCCAACCCCGCCTGCCTACTTTGGCTAATCGGGCGAGGAGAATTGTGCTTCACATTTGCACAGTCCCTATGCTTTCTAAATCATGACGCATGGGACTGTTCAGAACTAGGAGTATGTGGATGAGCAAGAGTGCCCTCCTGCCCTTGCCATGCATCCTTTATTCCTTATGGGAATTCCGCCAGCTCAGCTCCCTCTGTGGTGAAACCCCCTAGGCATACCAGCTAAGAGAATGTGTCTGATTTAATACAGTGCGCACTGAGCGATATGGTGCCTAACATTAAGGATTGACTAGGTCATACCTATCCCCATCCTAGAATATTGCCGAATGGGGGGGGGGGCAGGGGCATTCACACTGCCCACCCTTGGGCAACCCCAGCAGTGGAAAATTACCTGCTCCGTTAAATTTTTATTTTTGTTGATCACTGGACGTGCCAAATGTTCTTTTACATAGTAGCCTTTTGTGCTTGACACCTTGTTTCCCCATTTCTTGGGATGGCAGCACACTATGTTGGCTGACAGCGTCACCACCGAGCGAGGCAACTATTACTAACCGGGCGGGCATTTGCGCCTAACTGCAGGATCATGTCACCTACCCTTGGTTCTGGGGTGCACTTATTTCGCCGCGTTGGCCAGACGGATGCACAAACCCCTTTGATTGCTAAACCCTGGTGAACACCTTTCTGGTGTCAAATCTGATTTGAAATAATATATGTCTTGTGCCCACTGTTGGAGACACCTCACCCTTGCGTGCAATTACAACTTACGCAGTGCACCCACTTGTTTATCTGCCTTCGGATCACAGATGCCCAGGACCTACTGACCATCTCCGATCCTGGATGTTTTACCTGCCAAAGTGTCGTGAACCAAGATTCCCAGTTCCCTGTTTAGCTGCAGTACACCTTCAGTGGATCTACTAGGAAATATGACAAACCACATCCGTCATGTGAACCTTAAGTACACAATTTTCACCTGGGCTTACCTCAAATGAGGCACGCTCCCCACAGCTGTAAGGCCAGAGACACAAATGTATTAAACCTATTTACTGGGTTTTTTCACTTGGCACCCTTCTAGTTGGTGATGCGGAAACTCCTACCCAGCATAAGCTGACCATCTAGCGTTGACGCCACACCACCCATGTCCCTGGAATCGCCCTCCATTCCCCTGTGCAAAACTACTAATGCTAAGTGGGCAATCAATTCAACATTCCTCCTTTGCTGCCGGACTGTGGCCTGTTCAGTTTGATCTGTGGTGGCTGCACCCAGACTCCACGGGCAGCTTTATTGCTGATAATGTGACCAGTTGACCTTGGGGGAATCCCATGCTTGCAACTTGTAACTACAGCGAGTATTTAAATGAAATGATCCTGCGTGTCTGAATGAACTGTGCACAGGAAATTGGACTCTCATATGCGCAGTTGAAGTGCACAGCAAAGTGGATGGCCAGGATGAGTTGGGGGACCTCCCCCTACCAGTCTCTGCTGTATTTTTCCCTTAAACAGAATGGCCCGCTGTGCTCAGTGGACCGGTGAAATGGTATCCCAAGCCTTCTCATGTGTAGTTCACGTGGTAAAAATTGGGGATACTTCAATACCACTGGTAGGGGGGAACAGAAGAAGTGCTGGGCCTACTGCCAGCATCTCCCCTGCTCCGTCATGGTTTCCTAAGCACCAGTCCCGTACCCTCCTAGTCCACCCTAGGATTTAACAGTGTTGCCCCCCAACCTGGGATGCGATGCAAGGAATGGCCACCTGCAGTGCTCAATAGTTCCCTGGTAAAATGATCTTCACCGGCAGTTAACCTCGCTCAATTATTACTTGCTGTCCTGTCTTGGTCCGCCCAGCACTCAAAGAAGTGCCCTCTACCTAGGTGGGGTCATGACCTACTATGCTAAGAGCAGAGTGCGCCTGCTCCGTAACCCCCAGGCTGCTTGTCTGGCCTTCCTAATGCCCAGGGATACCTAAGGCAATGCTTAAATTCCGAACTGGTGTGACTGTGCAAGAAGTGTAGTGAGCCTTCACCTGCACGAGTCGCCGAATCTGCAAGTTGACTCTGACTAACCTTGTGTTCTGGTGCCGGATTTGGGAAAGCGTATCCCATGTTCTATCAACTATTGGGCTGATGGAATGCTGTATGCAAGGTGGGGATGCTAACCTGCTCCAACTCGCGGCCACACAGCTTGCGCAAGCTTGTGAGATACTAGAACATTTTGTATGTCTAGTAAATGTGACACAATGGCTAATGCAGGCCCAAAGTTCTGTGAAAATTGTTGCTGCATCCCAATAATGCCAATGGCCCTGAGTATAAGAAAAGATGGGGATGTTGCAATCCAACTTATGTAAGTGTAGGCAGTGTTACCATCCGTCAGTTAGTTGTTCAAGCACCTGCTGCAAAAGATGCCTGGTATGCCTCCCTACAAGATAATCTGCTAGACAGTAAAACCCAGACCGGGCACAGATTTAAAGATTGTCAATGGGCTGGCTGCCAAGTAAAGTCTGGAACCATTGACCGCCATGGAACCCTTCGCTATCGCGACCAACTAGTGTTGAGGGTGTGTGTTCGTGATATCCACCCCATAAAACACCCGCCCAGTATTACCACAACATGACTATTCCGTGTCAGGGTGTTCCGGTCTTAGAACGGTTACCCACTACAACTGTCAGCTGCCCATCCCAGTGGGTGTCTGCAGCTCGATGAGTACAGGCCTGATAGCCAGGGCTGCCTACTGAATACTTAATGGCAACTTTCAAAGTGGATTCCATCTAGCACGAAAACGATTGTCTTACGTGAAGCACTAACTGTGGCCATGAGACATGCACTACAATAAATTGTTACTGCATAATAAAGTCAAATAAGATGCCAGTCCATAGAAATGGAACATGGGCCACACCAATGATGGACCCTGGGTCATGTGACTTAGACGGGTGCCCACAAGACAGGTAAGTCCTCCGATAGCCACCAGCAAGGACTTTTCCAGATATATAAAACTTCCCTCACCTCCTTGATTGGTTGCGACATGGCCCTCACATTGTGTGAGAACATTATTCTCGATAACACTTCTCAAACAGGTAATGTGTGAGCTAGTTGTAGCTCCTGACACCCCTGCAGTGGCTCTCAAATTGAATTGAAACCTGTTCTTCAACAAAGGATTTATGAATATTGAAGAAGACAGCACTGACCACATCCGGACCCTTCAAGAAGAAACCAGCCGAAACAATCTCAGGCCCTCATGCTAACACAGGAATACACATGACAATAAACGTGCCACCATGTGTCCAATGAGATTAAACAAGTGAAAGGCTTTATTGCATCAGCCAGACCAAAAGTGGAGTCAGAGCAGAATGGTCTCAGCGTGGGCCAGAATGGAGGAGGCATTTGTGTGGCTAATGCAGGCCCAAAGATCTGTGCAGATTGGTGTCCTTAAGAAAAGAAAACAATAACTGGTCCGCAATGAACCAAGAACCGATAGTGACCTGTGTTGTCCACATGGGAACACAGCAGCAGCTCACTAACATTACTGCAAATAATACCTGTGACACCCACCAATTCTTATTTTTGAGGTCCTGTTTTGATCTAAGAGATACTTTATATGGATGTTGCGTGGAACCAACACAAACATTTCTGCAAATTAACTAATATTTCTCACACACCACCCTGTGCAAGTCTACATCAGTCGACGTGCTGCTCAAGTTGCTCCCCCCCACGGCGCCGAGGGGGGCTAGCCCTGTTTGTGAATGAACTTCTGTTAGGCAATTCTACCTATCGTGCCGTCAAACAGTCCTGTAAATTATTTACAACAACCTCAAGTTGAGGTACAATATTTATGTAAAGTTGCAATCAGTAGCGTATTTCGGTACACAATTTATTGTGTCTTTAACAGTCCATCCCAAACTGCCAAGCCAGGCCCTCCCTGGACTGGAAACAAGCATCCTAGGACTGGTTTTTGCATTTGTCACCCCGAGTGGGACGGGTATGCCCAGACGTGGGTACCGTGCTCTCCATGCTCTGGAATCAAGCTATCCTGGCTGAAGAGGGGTGAAACCCCAAAACCGGTCCTAGGATGCTTGTTTCCAGTCCAGGGAGGACCTGGCTAGGCAGTTTGGGATGGACTGTTCCCATGAGGCACAGGGTCAAGACTGATTTGCATATGGCTGGGTTCAAACTGGAATGGCATGGTGAGCAAAAAAATGATGGATTTAGGCCCAGATCTCTGTACTGGGGTGAATGTATGACAATGTTCTGCATTCTGTCCATCAACTGTTGTTTTTGCATTTGTCACCCCGAGTGGGACGGGTATGCCGAGACGTGGGTCCCGTGCTCTCCATGCTCTGGAATCAAGCTATCCTTGCTGAAGAGGGGTGAAACCCCGAAACCGGTCCTAGGATGCTTGTTTCCAGTCCAGGGAGTACCTGGCTTGGCAGTTCGGGATGGACTGTTCTCATAAGGCACACGGTCAAGACTGATTTGTATATGACTGGGTTCAAACTGGAATGGCATGGTGAGCAAACAAAATGATGGATTTAGGCCCTTATCGCTGTACTGGGGTGAATGTATGACATTGTTCTGCATTCTGTCCATTAACTGTTGTTTTCGCATTTGCCTAACCCAGGCATCCTCCCACTGCCGAACCCGGCTCCTGTCCCTCGCTTAGCCCCAAGTACCACCTTTGGACGTCCTTACACTGGGGCCCGGCAGCACCATGAATCGGGGCTGCGAATACACTGGACCCATTTCTGCTGCTCAGGCATCATGGCGGGCCACTTTGTCTACCTGTTGGAAGAAGGCTTCCATGCGCTGGCTTCAACTGGACATCAGAAAGCTGTTTTCGCCCGAACCAGGAAAGCAGGATCACATCAAACGGATGCTTCAACCTATCCCCGGGGTTCCCAAGAACACTAATGCCTCTTGAATCTACCTGGCCATCTACATGCCTTAGCCTAGACTCTCAGCTGGAGAGGGGTACACGTGGCACCACAACCCTCTGTCCCCACTAGCGGTCCATGGCGACCAACGATTGCCCCAGCTGTATCAGATGTGGCCGCTACTGGATCGTGCTGTTCACTAGCCCCATGATAGGGCAGAAAATACAACCCAGAGACAGACGGGGGCCGATTCCCTTTCCGACACACAACAGTGTAAGATCTCGCACACTCTTGGATTTCCCGGGAGTGCGGTGCCCAAATTCGGCTGCTCTCGGACCTAAAAGAATTTGCACACTGTCAACGAAGTTGCCCCTCATAATACCTTGGTACTTCATACGCAAGGACCGCACGCAATGGCCCGTCACACAGCACTATCCCCACATGTGGCAGCAAGTGCCCATTTTGTCCCCCAAACGTGATGAGCGCGCAGAACAGAAGAGGTCCCCCATGGCGCACCCACCCGCCACATCCTAATGCAATTAAGATATGGCGGCAGCTACATAGGGTTAGCCTATAGATTAACCAATCGAAATATAAGAACTACAGCTATGCACCAAACCCATTGGCGATTGCGCGCGCTGCCCACACCGATCGTCAAGTCGAGGTCCCCTGCCTCAGGGACACCCGGCAACTCTTACCGCAGCTCCTCCTACACCACCCCAGGCGTTGTCGAAGAAAGTCTTGTGGGGTCAAGCACTCCCTGTTCGCCCCACGGAATCACTGGGAGCGGCCCAGCGCCATGAGCCATCTGGCACCAGCCAAAGTGCTGCAGGTGCTCGCGCCTGCACCCATACAGCGCCCGTCTATGAACTGGCCCACAGGGCAATGCGAAGCTGGCTGCGGCCTCCTGCAACTTGCAACCCCCTTGCCCCTCACAAGCCAGAAAAACAGGTAGGCACTCCGTCACCACAGCCGCCGGCCTCAACATCTGCACACAACAGACCCGGGAACCCAGGCCACCTCAAACCCCCCCGACCGTCAACACTAATGAGGCTGCAGCCAGAGTGACCTACCCCCCCCACCCCGCACGACCATTCATTAAGAACGAAACAGACTCACCGCCCCCAATGCCAAAACCCAGCCCGGCTTGCAAATCCCACGCCGGGCTGACCGGGAGGTCGGAGCGACGAGACAGACGGGGAAAACCTGGGGGGGTGCTGATAATGCCCCAGGCTCGACCGTTCAACTCTGCATGCACATCCACGCGCCACCAGCCAACGGATCAGCAGCAAAGGTGCGATGTGGACACAGCGTGTCCCGCAGGGAACAAGGAGACCGCAACAACGCCGACGAGGCTGGCCACCAATTACAGGGACACAAGACCAGCCACAGTCGTGATGGGGGCCGACTCCATAAACGGAACCGCTGGCAGCGGCATCCCCCATAAGTGCAGTGCGGTCCCTCTCGCCCCCCTGGAACCGGCACGAGCCCCGAACGTAAGCGTGTTGAACACTGCCCGTGTGTTGATCCACAAACATAACACTTCCTGGAAAATCACACTCCCCGTCGGGATAATGAACTCCGGTCACCACTATACAAACAATTAAGCGGTGCGCTCTCTCCCGCTGCGCAGCTCCACAACGAGCCCTTCGACCAAAGGACAAACCCAACTCACCCCGACCAAACAACCTGTGCGACCAGCCCCCAACCAGAGGTAAGAGCCTCAGCCCGAAGGCAGAAAGACCTTGGTGGGGGGGGGGACCATGCCCTCACCGGAACAAAACCGACAGCACCCTTCCCAGCCGCATGTCCACATAGTGCCTCTTTTTACTGCAACGCTGGGGGAAGGGGACGGCCGCGTGCCTCCATGGCATCCTAACGCTTGTGGGCTCCAACACCCCTTCACCGCCATCCGGACGATATCCCCTGGGGCCTCCCGCCCATACCTGCTTGCCCGGGCGCAATCCCCCTGCTCCGCAGGAAGCCGTTATGGAACAGAGTTACTGCCTGACCAAGCCCTGCTAAAAGGACCGGTGAAAGATCGAGGGACGGGCCAAGGCCTCTACTAAGACGGCCGGGAACAGATGCCCCAATGGCAGCAGGCAAAGTGGACACAACGGCCCGTGGAGCTGTACCAACACCCCCCACGTGGCAGACCGCAGCCACGGCGATGCCCTTGATATTTTGAAAAGAGGGGGGGGATATGACCCACCACCAGGAGGTACAGCTCTGGGGAAACACCGGCATTGAGGGTCGTGGCAAAGAGAATGCCAGGCCCCCGTGCTCCAGCCCATAACAACGCCGCGCACCCAGTCACAGTCACTGAGACTCATACGGGCCCCAGGCAGACTGAAACTAGCAGTCCAGGGGCCAGGCTGTGACGGGGCGAATCACCTCGCGATCTAACAAACGACGGCGATTCCCGACCAACGAACCTCACGACGGCATGTCTGGTGCAAAGAGGACGCCAGAGAGGTGGGGGGAGGTATAAGTACCCTCCCCCGACCTCTGTCTGCCGGAAGTGACGCGTCTAACGTGCCAAGGCGAAGGACTCAATCCTGAGTCCAACTCTTGGCCAGTGGGTGGCATATGCCCAAATGGCACTAAAGGGCCGCCCGTTGGGATGGCCCCCTGCGGGACCCGCGGACAGACGCATTCTCACTTGCTAAACAGCTTCTCATCATTTCCTTCAAACCGCCCGTTCTTCCTCAGTGACTGATCCTTTTCATTTACCACCTCTTTTACACCAACAGGGGAGGGGCTAAGATGGGGGGCCACAGGCTCAACAAAGACGCACACTTTCCCTTGCACAAAACGTTTATACATACACACTCCTCCCTCACACCTCACAACAACCTTCTCACCTCCTAGCAGGCGCTCTCAGCAGCGCTCTCAGCAGCATCACCTGATGCCAGCGTCACAACAACCAGCTCCCCGGGCTGCTTCAAACGGGGCCCCGGCCTGGTGAGGAACTTCGATTTTCGATCATGATCGAATCGACCCGCCATTTTGTAACCCGCCGCCATTTTGTGTTGCCATCACTCAGGCAGCACGGCGAACAAAGTCTATTCTGCTTTTTCCTGTAGCTTGGTGTCAAAATCCGTCCTCGGCCTTGTTTGTAAAGCTGATGTGTGGACTAGCCGAGTACACTAATCCGTGTCTGGCTTTTCTAATCCCTGTTTCAACTATCTGTAGGCTCACACCATTCTTTCCCGATCATATCTTATCGACTGGCCTTCACTGTCTCCTGCTAGCATTCTCTTGTGTCATGCCTGTCTGCCAATACACACAAACGTATCTCACCACCTGCAAGTCAGTTGTAATCTGTTAATAAATTAAGTTCGGGGTTGGATGACAAACACAGTTGGAGGAGAGGTCCCTTCGAGTCATCTGATCTTTCTGTTTTAGAACCCTTCTTACTGGTTCCGCTTGTTTTCCACTTACCCTATTGGCTCTTTTCTTCTTTGCTTGGGGCGTGTGTTTTGTTAATAATTCTGTATTGTATGATATTTAATCTCATGCGCCACAGAGTGAAGTGGCAGTCTCCTGAGAACCTACTTTGTGTACTTCTAGGATAACTGTACTAGCTGCAGCTAATAAATCCAATCTTCTAACGCCGACAGTGTGACTCGTGTCTCTGTGTAACGAAGCAGGTGAACCCAGAAGACGGAGGGCGTACCCTGCGCTGCCAGGTCCAAAAGGTTCTGGTTCTTCAATTGGCGCCCATGTGGGGCGGCTTCAGTGGTATCGGTTCTGCTCGAAGGTCGTGAGGAACCTCGCAAGAAAATTCCGGAGGGTTCGCGAGCCACACTATGCGACCCCTGTATGTCGAAAGTGGTCCGAAGGTCTTTTGCAGCGCGGTTACTCCTTCCTGACGGCTACTGGCGACCGCTGCCCTGACTGCTGCCCTGCTTTGGCCCATTCCTTTGGTGATGTATGGTGAAGCGAGACGATAGACGGGCCTCTGTTGGTGGAAGAAGACGTCCTTAGTTAAGTTAAGTATTTTCGTGGGTCTAAAGCCGAGGGTAAGTGCATTTGTGCTGCGTAAACTGAGTTTTACTCCCTTGAAGTTTGTGAACAGTCCAGAGGCATTGTGAAATGCCTGGTCTGACTAAGTTTGGAAGAATTTGTTGTCTTGGTTGTAATAGGGACTCCCAACTTGAGGACTCTTGTCCGATTCCTTCGGTTGGAACTCCC
Organism: Triturus cristatus; assembly: GCF_964204655.1. Classification (NCBI taxonomy): domain Eukaryota; kingdom Metazoa; phylum Chordata; class Amphibia; order Caudata; family Salamandridae; genus Triturus; species Triturus cristatus. The sequence goes on along the minus strand of NC_140585.1, from coordinate 127,009,909 downwards.
ACATATGAGCTCTACTCGAAACATGGTATCGGCCCAATTGCCTTTAACGAGACATGGACTCGATACACAAAGAAAGATGGTGTTCTTAAATGGCCAGAAAACTGTAGTTTTGACCCTGATGTATTAGATAAATTAGAAACAGTTTTGTTAAAAAAAAAAGCCCGGCCGGCAATGTTTGATTCTCTTCGCCTTTGGCGTAAGGAAGCCAAACAGAAAGAAATTAAACAAGCAAAACGAGCTAAGAAAGCACAGGGTATGACGATTATACAGGCTGCCCAACAGTTCAAAAATGTTGAAATTGACAATGCGACTGAAATTTCAGAAAGACAACATCGTATGGCGATAGATAAATGCTATCCGGTGTTGCCTGTTTCTCCTTCTGATAACAAGAGAGATATAGAAGAAGATCCCCTAATGTCCCGTTTATTGAGGTTGCCTCCGCCCTATGCACAAAATGCCAATATGCCTCAGCCGTTACAGCCTGCTCAGTTGTTGGTAGTACCTCCGCCGGTTCCGGCTTTTCAGCATTTGCCTCCTCCAGTATTACCGCCCTTGCCGGTTTTACCATTAGTTTTAGCTTCTCAGCCTTCATCCCCTGATCTTAGCTCTCCCTTGCCTTACGCTCCTCCTGTGAATTCTAGTTCTCCTCTTGATAATTCTCCTAATATTCTGTCCCCAATTCTGATGTCTAATTCACCATCTAAGCGTAAGCGTCTCACAGATTCTGTCACTAGTATTTTATCTCCTTTCTTTGGAGCTCTTAATGCGTCTCCGGCTTTTGCTCGAAGACAATCTCGTAGTCAGTTCCCAGATTTCGAGGAACGAGAGAAGCTAGATTCTCTGGCACGAAGATGGATCAAGAAGGGTCCACAATATAGTATGTCTGATATTATGCCTACCTTTTTGCAATGGAATGCACCTACGCAAAGGTATGTTTTTAATGTAATGTGCGATATTCTCATTAAAGAATAGGAAGACGTGAGTTCGAGTCCGATCTCACAAGATTTGTTAGATGTCCAAGCCGATTTTGAAAAAGGACTTATTGTAGGTTCCAAAGTTGAGGAAGCTGTAAGGACACTCATCTCCTATAGAATATTATTGTTCTCTCAGATTTTTCTTGATTCTGATCCGTCGGTTAAATTAACATCGAAAAATTACCCTATGAGAGGTTCCGCCAGTATGGAAGGAAGAAGTTGCGGCAGCAGGTGCTAATCCAGCTATTCCAGCTCACTTTCAGCGTATATGGGTACATGTACCATGGAAGAGATCTGAAGTTTTGGCCCTTAAGCAGACTCTACCAGATCCTCGTAAGAACCCTGCAGGTTATTATAAAGAATTATCGCAGACAATCGATGCTTGTATTATGAATCTGGCAGATATTGATATGTTAATGGGTAATGTAGTCCCACAGACAATATGGGCTAAGATTCATAGAGAGGATCGTGCACAGGAACTGGGTGCTACTTGGGATGTCATAGCTGATACAGATAGAGACCAAGTGGGTGGTGCAAAGTCTGACGCCTTGATCTCGGAGCTTCCTGGTAGAATCATTACGTTAATGAAAACTATGATGCCTGCATTGAGAGTGAATTGGGATAAGCTAGCAGCATGTAAACAAAAGAAAGATGAAAGTGTCTCTGATTTCTTTACTCGTTTCGAGGAGACATTTATCGATCATAGTGGTCAGGACATGGCTACCGAAGGTGGACAGTGACTATTCGTGGACAAATTTGTATTCAATTTGCTTCCTGAGCTGTCACACAAATTAAAGGATTCAGAAAGTTCTTGGGCTGTTTCTTCTTCTGCCCAGATATTGGCTACTGCACAATATTACGAGAATAGGGACAAAGAAGAAAAAGAAAAGCAAGAGAAGAAGACGAAAGATTTAAAAACGAAGGTTCTCTTGCAGCAAGCTTATCCGCCACGTTATGTTCAGCCTCAGACTCAACAGCCACCGCAGTTTCAGAGATTGTATCAGAAACCTGAGCCATACATTCCGCGACCTTTGTTAGGTCCTAATCAATGTGCCTATTGTAAAGAAGGTCATTTTAAGAGCAGTTGTCCGGTTTTATTGCAGCGCAATGGAACGTCATCTGCTCCACGAGGTCGTGCTGGCCTCCAGTCAGCAAACAGAGGTAGAGGTCGAGGCATGTTAACTCAAGAACAGCGTGCCCTTCCTTCTCCTAATTCCATGAACTACTTTGATCAGCAGAATATGAGATCCACTCATTATTATAATGAGGACCATTATGTTGAAGGCGAAAATTAGAGTCTTCATGCCAACTTGGACAGCCATGGACAAAGTAGAGGAGTTGTGCCAATCCCAGTAGATGAAAATGGCCCTTATGTCAACGTCACTACTATGGGTGTATCAGAGCCATTTCTTCTAGATACTGGAGCAATGAGAAGTTCTATTATTCATTCTAAACTCCCTGGTGCACCTTTGTCTGGCTTAACGAATGTTTCTGTAGGATTCTCTGGCGCCCCTGTTCGCAATCCGATTTCTTGTCCTATTTCCGTTGGTCCTTATGACTTGGAAGCTTCACTTCTGTTAATGAATGGTTGTGGTGAGAATCTGTTGGGTCTAGACCTATTGAAAAGAATGCATGCTACAATATATTGTTCTCCTTCAGGCGTACATCTCACTCTAGGTCAGAAGTTGATCTCCCCAATGTATCTGTCTAAAGATCAGTTTCCTCATGAGTTGCTTTCTCTTCCGACAGCACTTTGGGCCACAGGTCCGAACGATGTGGGTTGTCTTGAGATACCGCCTTATGTTGTTACTCTCAAGCCCAATGTTGAATTACCACGTATTCCACAATATCGAATTTCTGCTGAAGGTGAAAAAGCGCTTTTAGAAATCATTCATGATCTCATTCGGAAGGATGTGGTTGAAGAAACGAGAGGCAACACATGCAATAGTCCTATTCTTCCTGTTCTTAAACGTACTGATCCTTCTCAGCCTCCTGTGTACCGGTTTGTGATTGATCTGCGAGAAGTAAACAAAATTGTGATTCCACAATTTCCTGTTGTTCCAGATATCACTGCCTTGTTGACTATGATACCTTCCACAGCGACTTGGTTTTCTGTTATTGATCTAAAGAATGCCTTCTTCAGTATTCCAATTGCAGAAGAGAGTAGGGACATTTTTGGTTTTTCTCTTGGAGGCCGAAGCTTCCGATTTAAGCGCGCACCCCAAGGGTACTGTGAAAGTCCCTCCATTTACAGCCAAGCTTTGAAATGTCATCTTGATACTTTTCACTTGCCGTCTGGTGCTGCTCTTATCCAATACATGGACGACTTGTTGGTCGCTGCCGATTCAGAAGATATCTGTAAGGATGTCACTGTTGCACTATTGCGTCACTTGTTTAAGCTGAAACACAAGGTTTCACCTTTCAAACTACAGTATGTTTGTCGAGAGGTTACCTTCTTGGGTCATCTCCTATGAAAGGAGGGACGACGATTGACACCAGAGCAAATTCAGGCGATTGTTCGAATGTCAGTACCATCCACACAAAGGGAAGTACGTGCTTTTCTGGGAATCACTTCTTATTGTAGACAGTGGATCCCTAACTTCTCTTTGATTGCTAAACCTTTGTTGGCACTCACTTTAAAAGATACGCCTCAGCCCCTTCCTTGGACTGAAGAGTGCCCAAAGAGTTTCACTGATTTACGCACTGCTCTGTGTTCTGCTCCTGTACTGGGTACCCCAGATTACACTAAGCCTTTTACGCTGTATGTTCACGAGAAATAAGGTTGTGCATTATCAGTCTTGACACAGCAATTTGGTGATAGACAACGGCCATGCGCTTATTTTTCGGCTACGTTAGATCCCGTAGCTAAAGCATTGCCTAGTTGTCTCAAAGCCACAGCAGCCGCAGCGATTTCTATCCGACAATCCGCTGGAATAGTGTTAGATAACACTCTTATTGTCATGGTGCCACATGCAGTGGATACCTTACTAAACAGAACGAAGACACAGCATCTCACGAGTGCACGTTTAACTGGTTATGAGCTGACACTTTTGGCTAGTCACGTACACATCAAACGATGCAATACTCTGAATCCAGCTGCTTTGTTGCCCCTTCCAAATGAGGAGAGTGTTGAGGATCAGCATGATTGTTTCTTCCGTACTGAGGAAGAGACAAAAGGAAGGATTGATTTGAGAGACACACCGTTAGAGAATCCAGATGGGACTCTATGGGTAGATGGTTTTTGTTTTAAGATGCCTAATGGAGATACGGTTTCAGCCTAGGCTGTAACTACCTTACATACGATTGTGGAAACTGCACGTGTTAGACACAATTCAGCGGAAGCAGCAGAGTTGATAGCACTGACGAGAGCTTGTGTATTATCAAAAGGGAAAAGAGTGAACGTGTACACTGACAGTCAGTATGCCTTTGGTGTCGCGTTCAATTTTGGGCGTCTCTGGAGAGAGAGGGGTTTCCTAACTTCACATGGCACTAAGATACAGCATGGTCAGTTAGTGACTGATCTCCTTGAGTCACTTGCTTTACCTGTCCAAATAGCGATAGTGAAGTGTAGTGCTCACAAGAAGATTACGGATGATGTTGGACGGGGAAATGCATTTGCTGATGAAACAGCAAAGAAAACAGCGAGAGATTCAACGAGTCGAATGTATATGGCAGGTCCTGCGAATTGGGTCAGAGAGAGAGGAATGTGTGAGAATACAGTGGAAAGCGTGAAAACGATTCAGAAAGAGGCTACAGAAAGAGAGATAAGCAAGTGGAGAGAAAGTACGGGAATGTTAGATGAGATGGGTTGTTGGGTAGAATTATCCGAACATCAACGTTGGTTGTTACCGGATGCTTATGTACTCCCAGTGGTTACTATGGCTCATGGTCCAGCTCACCTTAGTGCAAAAGGCCTTTGTAAACTTCTAGCTCCAGTTTGGCAGAATGAAAATATCCTGAAATGTGCATTGTATTGCTTGTCTGATGTATAATCCTGGAAAGGGAACCCCCACTCCAGCAGGTCACTTTGCTCCTCCGACATACCCATTTGAAGTGTTGCAAATCGATTACATTCACATGGATCGATGCGACAACCTCAAATATGTTCTGGTGGTAGTATGTGCCTTTTCAAGATGGATAGAAGCATACCCTTTGAAAGACAACACAGCTTTATCCACAGCCAAAATCCTTTTGAAAGAGTTCTTTCCCAGGTTTGGATTGCCGCGCATTGTCTGGAGGGACAATGGGAGCGAATTTGTTGGCCAAGTCATGCAGAAAGTTTGTGCAGGTCTTGGAATCAAGCAAAAGTTCAATGCGGCAAATCATCCCCAATCAGTGGGTTTAGTAGAATGTTACAATGGGACCTTGAAGTTAAAATTAGCGAAGATTCAAGCAAGTACGGGACTTAATTGGCCTGATGCTTTGCCGTTAGCTCTGCTATCCACCAGAACTGCAGTACACTCTCGTCTGGGACTTAGCCCTTACGAAGTGGTGTTTGGCCGTCCGGCCAACGTATGGGGCATACCTCGTCCTAAAAAGTTCTCAGATTTGCCCTACCCAATGTTAATTGACTATTTACATGACCTTACAACTAAATTGTATGTCCTTCATCGACAGGTTCAGAGTGCTTTGCCAGAGGCTTCCACAGATCCAGGTCACTCCATCGGACCAGGTGACTGGGTCTGTACCCGAAACTTTCAGAAGAAGAAGAATTTAGAACCCAGATGGCAGGAGCCCCGAATGGTCCTACTAACGACAAGGACAGCAGTTAAAGTTGAAGGAAAGAAAAATTGGATTCACGGTGTGCATTGCAAGAAAGTACTTTTGCCCTTGCCTTTTGATCAGTGGGTTCGTAGAGGGGTTGGTGACTGTGAAGGCGAAACAGTTCCACGATTCGTACCCTTTAGCGATGCACACCTGAATGGGACATTGTCTGAAAAAGAGGACGACGACATTTTACAGGGAGCAATTCCATTGCATCGTTGCTTGAATACGACTGAACCAAGAACATTGTTTCAAGATCAGAGTGTTCTAGGGAAGGAGCGCTACCATCTGAGGCCCAGACCAAAGAACAATTGAACTTTCTTCTTCTCCCTTGTGTAGTGTTCTGTTTAGGTTGCAGGGTCACGGTAGGAGTCTAGGTCACGACCTGAGTAGTGACAATAGGTCTGCAGGATCCTCAGTGTCATAGGACGGTAGAGCATCGTGACTTCAGTGATTGAGGAAGATTGCCGTGAGCATCCACTAGTGAAAATGGAAACTACACCAAGTAATAAAGAGAGAAGAAATGAAATGAAGAAAGCATCTTGTAAAATAATGTACAGTCGTTACAGTGTAACTCTATGTATTTTGATATCATTATGTATTGCTATGGCGATTATTGGTTGGATAGTTTATGTTTTACAGCCAAGAAACACCTCCCCTTCCTCCTCTTTGCCTTCTTCTACTGTCTCTCCGCACCTCTTTCATACTTTCCCTTCACATGAACTTGTCAGAAGAACCGAGTATTACAATAATTCTTTTGTCCAACTATTACACCAGCATCAATTAGTGGTTAACACAACTGATTGCTGGGTATGTGGTCTTATGCCGCATACTACTGAGAAGGGAATACCATTTCTAGTTCTTCCTTTCTCTTACGAGGGTTCTGCTTGGGCATTCTTTGTTTTTTTCTCAAATGCATATCAAAGTAAATTCAGATGGTCTGTTGCTTCACAAATTAATTATCCGGATTTTAGTCATAGTTCTTTGATTAAGGGTATGGTAGTTATGGCTAAAATCATGGAGAATAGCAAGATTTCCATCGATTAAAGAAGAGCATACACCAATTGGAACGTCACCCAATACATGTCGAGTCTTAATAATAAAATGGGAAAGGAGAAATCCTCACCAATCTGGACTGTACCACATCAAGGTAACTTCTGTTTAAAAATAAACGATCGCTCTTCTGACACTGCACCAAAGAGTAACTGTTCCTACACATACATTTATTCCTCTCTGAACTCACCTCCTCTAGTACCGTCTCAAGGCACCTATTTCTTTTGTCATGACAGAGTTTATACCTGGTTACCAACGGGTTTCTCTGGTACCTGCTACATAGCTTTCCATCTTCCTCCTACTTACACTGCTTCTGCCAATTATCACCGAACCCGTCTCAGTCGAGGAATTATTGACTCAAAAGACACCACGGGACAAGAAGGAGGAGATTTCCTTAAAGGTTTTCTTCCCTTCTGGGGTCCAATGGCCAATAGCAGAAATATAAGGCAACTAGTCCGTGTTGTAGAAACTACAATAGACATCACTGTAGGAGCCTTGAGTAATATCACGGCGGAACTACAGGCGGATCGTCTTATGACCTTGCAAAACCGAGTTGCCTTAGACTTTATTCTTGCCGACCGTGGTGGAGTATGTAAATTGATCGGGTCAAGCTGTTGTATTTTCATTCCTAATGACGCTCCGACAGTATACCAAGCTATTTCCAAGTTGCATACAATCTCGGAGTCTATTCATCAGGACAAAGGAGATTGGTCCTTAACAGAATGGTTTTGGGGACTACTGTCCAAATGGGGCTGGAAAGTATTGACATTCCTTGGAATAATCTTGACAATTTTATTTTCCTGTTGCCTTTGTATGCACTGTGGTCCCGCTATCTGTGATCTTTGTGCTACTATGTGCATCCCAAAACCCAAACCTCAAGTAACAGAAAATATAAGGATGATGTTACAGCAACAGCTTGATGATCTCATGGCTATTGACGTGGACTCTGATTAACGTGAGTCTATCTTGCCTGAGTTCTGGCAAAAGGAGGGTCTGAGGAACTTCGATTTTCGATCATGATCGAATCGACCCGCCATTTTGTAACCCGACGCCATTTTGTGTTGCCATCACTCAGGCAGCACGGCGAACAAAGCCTATTCTGCTTTTTCCTGTAGCTTGGTGTCAAAATCCGTCCTCGGCCTTGTTTGTGAAACTGATGTGTGGACTAGCCGAGTACACTAATCCGTGTCTGGCTTTTCTAATCCCTGTTTCAACTATCTGTAGGCTCACACCATTCTTTCCCGATCATATCTTATCGACTGGCCTTCACTGTCTCCTGCTAGCATTCTCTTGTGTCATGCCTGTCCTCCAATACACACAAACGTATCTCACCACCTGCAAGTCAGTTGTAATCTGTTAATAAATTAAGTTCGGGAGTGGGATGACAAACACAGTTGGAGGAGAGGTCCCTTCGAGTCATCTGATCTTTCTGTTTTCGAACCCTTCTTACTGGTTCCGCTTTGATTTCCACTTACCCTATTGGCTCTTTTCTTCTTTGCTTGGGGCGTGTGTTTTGTTAATAATTCTGTATTGTATGATATTTAATCTCATGCGCCACAGAGTGAAGTGGCAGTCTCCTGAGAACCTACTTTGTGTACTTCTAGGATAACTGTACTAGCTGCAGCTAATAAATCCAATCTTCTAACGCCGACAGAGTGTCCCGTGTCTCTGTGTAACGAAGCAGGTGAACCCAGAAGACGGAGGGCGTACCCTGCGCCGCCAGGTCCAAAAGGTTCTGGTTCTTCACTGGCTCTTCAGCCCAGGGGCCCCTGGCTCTGTCTGAGGATGGAGGATTGCAGCGGGGGCTGCACACAGGAAGTGGGGAGGGAGAGAGAGCCGGAGGAGGGAGCTTGGTTGTAAAGGGGAAGAGAGGACCCAGGAAAAGCCCAGGTGTGTGAGTGTCTGAGAAAGAGGCGCTTTCTATTTTAAGCAGATGGAAAAAGAGTTAAGCGTTTGCAAAAGTCCTTAGAGACAGATTTGAACCAGCGACCTAAGGATGTCAGTCACTCCACTACAGTCCTCCGCTCTACCAACTGAGCTATCAAAAGCTCGCTTGGGTGGAGATGATAAGGCGCTATATGGCATGATAAGTGGGCCCGGAGCATGACCATCTGGGGAGCTTTCTGTTTCCAACCACCAACTCAAGGTCTTCATAAGGCTGCGAAGACCACAATGGAGTTTCATTTCCAAACAACGCCCCCCCTCACGCCCCTCAAAAGGGCTGAAAAGAAATAAGCACACTACTCAACAGGCACTTCTCAGATACATGAAAATGTGGAATAACAACCCTTAGCCTTTGCAATAGTTCTCTCCCTGGATGGTTCCGGGGCTGCCTGCGTGGACACTTACTTACAGGCTCTCACCCTCTGCGCGCTTGCTGCTGCTGCTATGTGTGTCCAGGGAGGATTGCTTCTGTCTTGCTCTGGCTACACATCTCCATGTTTGCCTGATTTACAATGAAATGCCCATCAGTGGGGTGCTTCTCTAAGCAAAGCCCACAAATGAAAAGAAACAGGCCTCCTGGATTTGCCAGTGCTACTTCCAAGTGGTAATCCATCCTTTGTGAAGAATAAGCTTTGATAACCAGCATTCAGTATTCCATCAGTGTTTTGTCTCTGTGCCTGAAAGGTGACGTTGTTATTCCCAGGTGGCAAGTCAAGTAACGAAGAAATGTATGTAATAAAAGACTTGTAATTTAAAAATTCGTAAAAAGTGTGTTTAGATGTGAGTAAAATAAACCCATAGAGAACCCACACTGAAAACAGAAAATGTCACCGTCCCCGACCGGGAATCAAACACGCGCAGCAGGGAAGAGAGCAAGGAATCCTAACCACTAGACCACCAAGGAAACACTTTCAGACTTTCTCAGCACCTACTCCAAAACACAGCGTGAGGCTGTGAATGCTCATGAATTACAGTAGGTAGAAAAAAACATACATCAACAACATAACACTCTCAACCTACTGTTTTCTAAACTTAGGAAAACATCAACAGACACAGAAAACACATTGCTTTGAGGCACACTGTGAAGAAAGCAATTTACTGCACCTTAAATGGACTCAGATCTCTGGAGAGTTTCCAAGCGTGGAAGATGCGTGGGACCTTCTCAACACACAACTAACTGGAGAGCAAAAACAGCAAGAACCAATTGACCATCCATAAAACTATCAGCTACCGTTCTAAGTCAGCGCCTCTTTTAAGGGACCCCTGCAGTAGGGCAGCAGCCCTTCTCGGGGATCCCTGCAGCTCGCCCAAGGCCTCGACAAAGCTCTCAAGTAAGTCCAGATCAGAACATGAGCGCTTTACCCAGCCTAGGGGTTTTCTTTGGATGCTGAGTCCACTCACACTCAGTTTAGAGTGTTAGAAACAGGACTACAAGTCCCAGAACACACTGCAATAACCTGACTGGAGTTTGGTACTCATGCCTGGACCTTGGGAATATAAGATCTCTGACAAGGATGATGAAGACTGCACGTACAGGTAGGGTGACCAACTGGCATGGCTGCAAATTCAGGACAGTGAATGTTAAAATTCAGGACAAAGGGTCAAAATTCAGGACAAAAATTCATGGCAGGGGGTCGAAATTCAGGACAAAAGGTATGTTTTACAGACACATCAGAGGAGGTTGCGGAATAGTATATAAGGAGGTAAATAGACAACCAATGAAGTACAAGTGGAAATAAGTTTATATTAGGTTGAGCCAATTGTGCACTTCATGGTTTTTCAGTATGCGCGCAGCTTTGAGCAAATGTGCAGGTCTTTTTGTGGTAACAAAACCGTCAACACCCCACCTTTCCAGCCTGCCAGGGAAACGCCTGATGCCCAGTCTGGCCAATGGTGACCCTCATCTTCACAAAGACCCTTTCTCGTGTGTATTTATTTCTTTTATAGTGCTACTCATCCCAAGTAAGTAGGACAGGGTGTTGGAGTGCGTTACATCACACACATTTTATATAGAGACAATGACTCATAAATGTGAAAGTCAATCTATTGGAAATGTACTTAAGATAATGGGGGTTACAAGGTGCAATTGTTCTTTCATCCATCATTCAATCTTGCACCATTCATTCTATCCTTCCATCTGTGATCCCACCCATATCAATATTCAACCATTTGCAAACCTATCCATCTATCCTTCCATCCATCCATCATTCCACTCATCTATCCCTCCATCCACACTTTCACTCATCCATCCCCCATTCATCCTTTCACCCTATCCATTCGTACACTCATCCATCCACTCATGCATCCATTCACTCATCCATCCAGCCATTTAACCTTTCACCCATCCAGCTATCCTATCACTTTCTCATTCATCCACCCAGTCACTCATCCTTCCACCCAGTCACTCATCTTTCCACCCATTCACCCTTCCAGTCATCCATCCATCCTCCCTTTCTCTCTACATCCTCTTTTCACTTAGTCATCCATCCTTCCATCCACCAATCCATCTACTCATCCCCTCGTCCATCTACTCATCCACTCATGAATCCTCCCATTGACCCTATCACTCATCCATCCTATCACTCATCCATCCTTTCACTCATCCATCCATCCTTTCGAACATCCATCCACCCTTTCACTCCATCACTCATCCATTCATCCTTTCTCTCATCCATCCACCCTTTCACTCCGTCACTCATCCATCCATCCTTTCTCTCATCCATCCACCCTTTTACTCCTTCACCCATCTATCCACCCTTTTGTCCATTTACCCTCCCTTTCACTCACTCATCCAGCCTTACATCCACCCTTTCACTCATCCATCCATCCATTTATCCTTTCACGTATCAATTCATCAATCCTCTCATCAGTTCACTCATCCATCCACCCATTCACTCGCCTATCATCCACCCTTTCACTCATCCATCCATCCACTCTGTGCCTGTACGTTGTAAAGCAGTACACTAAAATAAAGATAAAAAAAGTTTCACCGACATATAAAACAATTCCTCATTCAGAGCCCGATCCATCCTTTCATTTATGTAGCTTGCAAAAAAACAGTAGCGTAAATGCATTTTATACATCATGTAGTACTTTGATTTTGATGTAAATAATAACCCTTCGTGCACGTTTCTTTTTTCAATGAAGTACACGGAAGCCTAAAATGAAAAGGCAGGAATCCTTCCCAAAAAGTGTCTGATTTAAAAATTGTCTGTGATTGATTGGAAAAGTTGAGATTGCATTAGTAAATGTTTTACTCATAGGGGATGATGTCACTAATGAAAAGCGTCAGTAAACAATAACAGGATTACATTTCAACCGTCATGCTTTCAAACTATAGGCTACTATAAAAAAAAATATACCCTCCCCGTCGGGGAATTGAACCCCGGTCTCCCGCGTGACAGGCGGGGATACTGACCACTATACTAACGAGGAACTGATACCCCTCTCGGTCATGAGCACCTACTTGTGGAGCTCTTTAACCCGCCCTGTCCTGCCTATGACGTATCTTTTTAATTTCCCAGTTCCTTGACCCCACCAATAGATGGCCACAGGCTCAACAAACACACACACACTCCCTGACACAATACACACACTCCTCCCTCACACCAACCTTCTCACCTCCTAGCAGACACTCTAAGCAGCATCACCTGATGCCAGAGTCAGAACAACCAGCTCCCAGGGCTGCTTCCGACTGGGCCCGGCCTGACTCTTCAACCCAGGGGCACCCGGCTCGGTCTGATGATGGAAGATTGCAGCGGGGGCTGCACACAGGGAGTGGGGAGGGAGACGCTCCCTCCCACCCGCCCGCGCCAAAGGAAAAAGCTGGGCTGTAAAGGTGAAGAAAGGAGGCAGGTAAAGCCCAGGTGTGTGAGTGTCTGAGAGAGAGGCGCTTTATATTGTGAAGCTATATGACATGAGAGGTGGGCCCACAGCTCACATATTTGAGCAGCGTTCTCTTTGTAAACACCAACTCAAGGCCTTGATAAAGCGCCAAACCCCACACTGGAGAGTTTCCTTTCCACAGCAACACCCCCTGGCACCCCTCAAAAGGGCTGAAATGAAACCAGCTCACCACCCGTCCCAGTGTTTGCAGGAGGGAGCAGGTCTGCTCCAGCAGGGAGCCCTGAGCTCGGCCCGGCACTCCCGGAAGAGTCTTATTTTATTCACGGTCGGTGCCTTTGTAGTGTTTCTTTCGTGTCCATGCATTTACCCTCCACTTTTACTGTGTATTTCAGCCTCCTATTACTCTCGCTTTAGCTTGTTTTCATGGCGCTGCTTTTTCTTTTAACAAGTGCATAAGCTTCATAATAAAAAGATTAGAGACAGAAATTAGCTTTTAATTGGCGATAATAAGCCCGCACTTTTCTTTCATGAGATGTGATGTAAATTGTAATAAAAAGACGAGGGACCTGATTACTGGGAGTGCTTTGGTTATTCGCGCATTCTTCTTGTGTTCTCTGTCTGAAACTTCCGCGGCTCTTGGATACTTCTAGACATATGTTCCTCTGAGGGACAGTATTAGCTTCTGCTCGGGTATTCTGAATGCAGGCATCCGTGCGTCGGCTGCTTGTTGTTCCTTCTTTACTGTACAGGGGTTGCTCCTGTGCTGAGTGTTGATGTACCTTTTCGTGGTTTTTAGACAGCAAAACGGTTTAAAACATGTACCAAAGCTACCAGTATCACTGATTATGTGAACACTTATACGCAATATGCCGCTGACCGCGGCCCCCGCAGGGGGCCAATCGGTGGTCGGCGCCTTAGTGGCCCCGGGGCACCGGTCACCCCTCCCCACCCCCTCCCAATGGGGGGGGCGGGGACGCAGACCGGAGCCCCCCCTCCGTTGGCAGGGCCGGAAGTGACGCGCAATGCGTGTCACTTCCTGGCCCAGGTGTGAGGGGGAGGCTATTTAGCCTTCCCCCACCCTCACTGGCGACCTCTTTGTCGCCCACCTCACCTTTTCCCTCCCTACCGCTTACCTGGCGTAGGCGTGGGTGGGGGGGGGTTTCTGAGCGTTGTAATGTTTTCTTTTTCGTTGCAGGCGGAGTTACAGGGCGATCTGGAAGCAGGCCGGTACAAAGGGTACCTCTGCGCGGCACCATAGGGGGTGCCTGAGCCAAAACCGAGGAGCCTCAAGGGTGGTCCCGGAAGACGTGTCGGCGCCCCGCTAGTCCTGCGGGCGGTTGTGGGCCTGAACAACCGGGGGCTTGCTATGCGACGCTCCGCCCCGATAGGGGGGGCGTGAGTAGCATTACCAACGGCACGTGATCGTAGAAAGAATCACCTGGAGGGCAGCACCGGCGGGCATCGCTCCCGCGCTGCCCGGCTCATCAGGCGGGCAGGCGACCCAGTTGGTTGCCTGCCCTTGGATCGCCCGTCAGATAACCCATCCATTACATATCTTGGAATTATGTAATAAACCTGCAGCATTGTTACCCACACCAACTGTCTCGTGTGTGTCTTTGGGTAACCTAATTTGGGGGAGGGGGGACAGCGGGGTGCCCCTGGGGGTACTCTGGCACCTCTACAGGTATTACTTAATGGCACTTATGTGTTTGCCACGCTCCCTGGTGGTCTAGTGGTTAGGATTCGGTGCTCTCACCGCCGCGGCCCGGGTTCGATTCCCGGTCAGGTAAGTTTCAATTTTCCCTACATTAACGGTTTAATTCCTTCTTTATTTTTCAAACATGCTAAATTATACATTAATGACGGTGTAACGTCTCAAGGCATGTGGTAAATAAAATTCATTACCGGGACTTAATTTGATACGGAAACATAATAAAATAGCTCAGTAAAATGAGAGGCAGAATCCGTGGTATTAGAGGTTCGGAATGGGCTTTATTCCAATGATCGATTATAATCGGTTGCTCCAAGTTCCATCACCACGGAGGTTCAGGAAGTGAAGTACATACTTTATTGACAAGAAATGACTTTTATAGTACATACATTACAATGAAGTGAATGCAGTAGGCGTAACAATTGATAAGGAAAATGACGATTCATATGCGTAACCGAAAATGGGTGTAATAAGGAGTAAAAAGGAACATAATTGGTTATGATGTCATATATAGGTGGATCTATAAGATAATACTTGGCATAGATGCGCGCGCAGCAGCATGACGTGTGATTGACGTGCAACTAGGGGGTGAAGGGGACTTGACATTTAGCTCTACATGTGGAGACGAAAAGTCTGGGGGGTCAAGTCAACCTAATCCCAAATCATATCTAACATCCTATGTTTAAAGAACTATGTTATCCACAAAAGAAGGACTCTCGGACAGAATCTATTCTATACTGACTGTGCGTGCGTGTACAAGCGTCTAAGTGTCTACACTAAATGCGAGGGGGTAGGAATATTCCATGGTAACAGGACTATGAATTACTTGCATAAAGACAGAGAAGCCGAGCCATTGCTCGGTAGCTGGAAGGAATGTTTATTTAAACTACTAGACAGGAATGCATCGGCTGAGGGGTGAAGCAGATAACTCGAAGGTGAAATACAGTTCTTGGCAGAGAATAGGCTGATGTCAGGCTTCGTGAGCCGCGCAGAGAATGAGACAAAGTTCATGGTCACAGATGCAGGCTCAGACTGGAGTTTTCAGAGGCAGAAGGCAAGAAGAGTTCGATGACAGAATCAGGGCCTACTTGCCTGGACTGTAGAATGGCATGAGTGAACCATATAAAACCGGTGGCTTTTCATACTTAGGAATGGAATATCCGGCCTATTCATGGCGGATCTGACAGAGGACATGTTAACGGTGGACGCACATGTATTTGCGTCTTCATAACTGGAACTGGAGGGAACATACATGTACTTGTAACATGCACATAGAACCGTTGGGGTCCAAGATAGGGGACATAACTGACCAGAAAAATCCATATTTCCACATTCCCTCCTTGTCCCCTACTTGCCCGTTAAGAGATATCAATCTTCATCAATCCATTGATCTGTTCATATAACATCATTTGTTCTTCTTTCTTCTTCCGCGACGAATGAGATCTTGGTGGTGGAATACACGATGTGGCACACAGACCACAAATCGCTGGTCCACATTGCAGGCATAGACAGCAACTGAATAGTATGAGAAGGCCAATACCTAGAAAGGATAGAACTCTCCATCCCCAGGCTGATATCACACTCCAAAACCAACCGGACCAAGTCCAGGTGCCTGGATTCTGGTGTATCTGGCTTACAATCTTATGAAGGCGGGTTATGGCCTTATATACAGATGGCGAATTTTCTGGTATGAAAATGCAACAGCTTGATCCGATGACCCTACAAGCTCCGCCCCTATCAGCCAGGATGACGTCAAGGACAAGACGATTTTGAAGCACAACAATCCGCATAGCAGACTGCTCTTCTGTTAAATTGCCTAAGGCGGAAATAGTTTCATTCACTACCGCTTCAAGGGTTCTAGTCAATCTACGTATCAGCTTACTATTAGTAACAGTACCTATATAGGGAAAGATGCCTTTATTGAAATCTGTGTATTTTTCCCATGCTGTTTCAGTGTAATCGACAATTGGGAGATCTCTCCGCTCTCTGTTGTGTACTAAATGAATATTTCTATAATAATCAGGAGGAGCTAGGAAAACAGGTGGCAAAAGGAATGCAATGTAGCAGGTACCATCCCAATCTAGAGGTAGACGCATATATGCAGTCTGACCACATATAAAGTAGGAGTGGCGATAAGCTCTAAATGAAGATTTGCCTTGATCACTGAATTCTACTGTAGTAGTGCATTTACTATGGCCCATATGTATGGAACCAACTTTTCTTACACACAATTCACCTTTCGCTGGGAATACTGACATGGTTGGTAAAACTAGTTCAACTTCGGATTCGACATTTAGAACCATGAGATTAGGAGTAAAGTTACCTAATCCATATACTTCATTTTCTAGATCAGTTCCTGTTCCTTTGGGGCGACCCTCCTTGTCAGGGTAACAGACTTTGAATAAAACTAGGTTCAGATTTCCCCATACCCACTGGTCTTGGTAAACGGCTGTATCTGAGTCTATGGAATTGATTAAACTAAACCATGCTCCACAGGAGCCATTATGTGTAAACGGATGTGGAAAGAAAGGCAGGACTCCTTCATAATTCTGATAGGGAGGGAGCCGGCCACACACCCAACAATTAGTTGCATTACTAGTCTGATGGGAATGATGTAACATACTAATGAAAGTGTTATTGCGCAGCGCAAGTCTATAAGACAATTCATGTGGCGGTAGGTCACTAAAAGAATGTTCAGCAGTAACATTGTAAACATTTCTGGCAATAGGGTAATATATGTGCAACAATATACTTGCAGTAATTATTGAGAGACTTAAGAAAAACAAAATTAATAACGTCACTATGCAATGACTACGCAGTGATTTACAGTACGCCTGTCGTTTCATCATTTTTCGCGACTGTCCATGATTCAGGTCTAGGCGATACATGTCGGAGACAGATTCAACCGCTTCACCTAGGAGAGGACTTAAACAATCAAATCGTCCGACGGTCTAGGCCTTAATTTTAGTTTATATAGTTCTTTACTGTCGGCCTCAGCCAGAGGTAGTTTTGAGTCAATTGGTGAGGACACACGAGGTGGGCTGTTTACATCTGAAGGAAGTCCATGACATTTCTTGATATGACTTGAATGAATCCATCCTTTCCTGCCTTCAATCTTCACGGCTGTCCTTGTGGTCAGCAAGACCAACTTGGGTGTCTTCCACCTGGGCTCCAGCTGAGTCTTTCGGTCGAAATTCCTCACAAGGACGAGGTCCCCCGGAATTACGTCATGGGGTTTCACCTCAGTGTTGTCGGGAAAGGCTGCAGCTACCTGTGAACGACAAGATTGTAGTGCAGACATCAAGGAAGCCAAGTAATCTGTCAGCATATTACAGTCAATATCAGTTATTTTGCGTGGTATAGGCGTCCCCCACATATTTGGTGGTCTGCCGAAGATCACCTCATACGGGGATAGCCCTGTTCGAGAGTGTGCTACCATTCTTGTGAAAAAGAGTGCAACTGGTAGTGCTACTACCCAGTCGACACCTTTCTCCCTGCATATTTTGGACAATCTAATTTTCAGGGTCTGATTATGTCTTTCTACGAGACCTGCTGCCTCAGGGTGTCGGACACAGTGGAATTTCCACTGATAACCTAACAAAAGTGAAACATGTTTCATTAATTCGGATGAGAACGGCTGGCCGTTATCTGAGTGAACAACACGTGGTAAACCGTATCGTGGGAAGAATTCTCGAACTAACTGTTTGGCAGTAGTCGGGGCAGTGTAATCTGAAACCGGGTATGCCTCCGTCCAGCGGGACAGAGCGCAGACAACTACGAGAACATATTTGAATCCTCGACATCGTTCCATCTGGATATAATCCATCTGGAGTACTTCGAAAGGGTGATTAGGAGGATGAAATCCACCTTGTTCTACGGGAACACTTTTTCCTGGGTTGAACTGGCAACAGATCATACAGGTACGGACCTTTTGTTTGGCTGCTGCTCGTAAATGTTTATTGAACCAAATGTGTTGAATGCTATCTAGCATAGCTTTTTCTCCTAGATGTGCTGGACTATGTATAGTGTTAACTATAACTTGGACCATTGAATCAGGAAGGAACCACACAGACTTTTCCTTCATCATCCATCCTTGGTCCGTTTGGATCCCTCCTAATTCAGTCCATTTCTTTATTTCGTCTGGTGTAGCATGTGTCTGTATGTCAATTACGTCAAGGGTAGGATCTTTAACTGTCATACAATGTGTCGGCATCGGGACTATTGTCTTTGTCATGTCGGATGTTTGTGTTTGAGCAGTCTGTTTAGCTGTTCTGTCGGCTAGATCATTGCCTTGAGAAATGATATCAGTGACTTTCATATGAGCCTTGCATTTCATAATTGATATTGCAGTAGGTAGATGTATTGCATCTAATAAAGCATGAATGAGGGGTCCGTGCTGAATGTGGGCACCGTGGGAAGTTAAATAACCTCTCTCTCGCCATAGCACGCCGAAGTCATGTACAACTCCGAATGCATAACGTGAATCAGTGTATACGTTGACTTTTTTATTTGTGGCTTGAATACAGGCTTGTGTCAGAGCAATAAGCTCTGCGGCTTGAGCTGACAAAGTATTTATATGATTTGTTTCAATGACTTCAGTATCTGTTGTGACTGCGTAAGCAGCCACTAACTCTCCTGTATTTGTTCTCATACATGAACCATCTACATACAATGTCAGGTCTGGATCTGACAATGGGACATCGGTTAAGTCTTGTCTAGGTTTCGTCGTTATTGTAATAACTTCAATACAGTCATGGGCTAGTGGGTCTGTTCCGGTTACTGGCAAAAGTGTGGCAGGATTCAATGTGTTACAGCGTCTGATTTCTATGTGTGGCTGAAACAATGTAAGTTCGTACCCTGTAAGTCGCGCTATAGTCAAGTGTTGTGTTTGCGTTCTATTTACAAGAACCTCTACTGCATGTGGTACTTGAACTGTCAATGGATGTCCTAACACTATGGCATCGCTTTGTCTGATTGCTAAAGCTGTCGCTGCCACTGATTTTAGGCATGCAGGCAAAGCCTGAGCTACGGGATCTAATGTACTAGAAAAATAAGCACATGGTTTGTGTGCTCCTGCTTGTTCCTGTGTGAGTACTGACAAGGCAGTACCTTCGCGTTCTGTAACAAAGAGTGTAAACTGTTTTCTGTAACATGGCGTTGCTAAAACAGGTGCTTGACATAAAGCTTTCTTTAGGCTTTCAAAAGCTTGTGTATGTTCCTGGGTCCAAGGGAGAACAGTCGGTGTGGCTGCCTCCTGTGTTGTCAACTGAATGAGTGGTTTTGCTAGAAATGCGTATTGAGGGATCCACTGTCTACAGTATGAAGTGAGGCCTATGAAAGCCCGCACCTCCTTTTGTGTCTTGGGTATTGGCATGTTAGCTATTAACTGAATGCGGTCGGGTGTAAGCTGCCTTCCCTCCTTGGACAGCGAGTGTCCAAGATAAATAACTCGCTGGACACAGAATTGCAGCTTAGAAGGGGACACCTTGTGCCCCTTTTCGGCTAGAAATTGTAAAACTGTCAGTGATGCTTTTTCACATTCCGGTTCACTTCTCGCGGTGATCAACAGATCATCGACGTATTGAAGCAGAGCAGTGTTAACTGGCATGTGGATACTGTCGAGTTCTCGTTTCAGTGCTTGGCTATAGATGCTGGGGCTTTCTGTAAATCCTTGAGGTGCGCGTGAGAATTTAAAGCTACGTCCATTTAAACTAAATCCGAACAAATATTGGCTTTCCGGATCTATTGGGACGCTGAAAAAGGCATTCTTGAGATCGATTACAGTAAAGAATGTCGCTTCGGAATCAATAGCTGTCAGTAATGACGAGATATCTGGGACCACAGGAAATTGTGGCACAATGCATTTGTTTAATTCGCGCAGATCAATAACCAATCGATATACTGGCGGGGCCTTTGGATCTGTTCGTTTAAGAATCGGAATTATCGGTGAATTACATACATTGGAGTCTGTTTCTACAACTACTCCTTGGGTAATGAGCTCGTCAATGATTTGTAGTAAAGCCACTACAGCATCTGGTGGTAACTTGTATTGTCGCATTCGTGGTAGTACCACTCCTGCCTTTAATGTGACTCGATATGGTGTAATATTCATGCAACCAACATCAGTAGGGCCTTGTGCCCATAGATGTGTAGGTAAAGTCTGCAGTCGGGGATCCATGTCTCTAGACACATAATGACCTTTAAAATCACGTAAAAACAACCTTACTCCTTCCGGAGAACAACATATTATAGCTCCTAGAGCTTTCAGTGTTTTTATTCCTAACAGATTTTCTGGACATGATTTAGTAAGCAATAAATCTGTAGTTCGGGTCAAAGGTCCTATCGTAAGTGGGAGAGGCTGTGATACTTCATTAACAATAGGTTTTCCTGAAAAACCAAGGGAAATATTCTGTGAGCCTGAGAGGGGTGCCCCTGGAACTTCACTACGTTTTATGGTCGTTCGACTTGCCCCTGTATCGAGTAAAAATTTTCTGTCTTGGCCTAACAATTCACTATGTACATAAGGTCCTTCTTGATCTACAGGGATCTCGATAAGGGGTAAGTCAACTTCCCTCTCTAGGCTTGTTCATGCGTATCGTTGATAATCAGGATAGTCGTACTGTGCGGTCTGGTACAGTTGTCGTGTCGTGGTTTGTGTGGCAGCAACAGGCAGCGCTGGTGCAGCTGGCACAAACTGTATAGACTGTTGTGAAGCTGGCATGGACTGTGTATGCTGCGGAGCTCCTTGTTCATTCTGGTCCTGTCTAGGTGGCCGTGGTCTTTCTTGTGTTTTACCTATGGTGATATTATGTTTCAAAACTGGACAATCGTGTACGTAATGACCTGGCTTTTTACAATAATTGCATGTCCCTTTTACAGGTCCGGCTGAATCGGAATGTGTCATACCCTTTTTATGTCCTTCAGCTGGAACTGTCTGAGAAACTAACATTTTCATTTTCGTGTCTTTCATGCGTCTGTGTTCATGTTCTTGTTCTTCTCTAATTCTATTGTGATGGTACTGTAACATTTGTAACATTTGTGATGGAGTGTTACCTTGCCAGGTACTCTCGAATTTTAATACTCTATTCTTTACTTGGGGCAGAGCATTTTCTACTAATTTTGTTACAAACAGATGTGGGTATGATTCGCTACTTGCTTTTAGGCCACTATTTATACCAAAACATTTTTCAAATCGGGCATAGTAATCACTAGTGTCTTCATCTTGCTTCTGTTTACAGGCTGAAATTGTACCCCAATCTTCCTTTTTTGTAGTTAGTAAACGTGGCAGTACCTGTACTAATAAACCTGGTAGTGCTTTAGTTTTATCCCCGAGTCCTGCTCCTGCAGTTCGGGCCTTTTCTTCTGCTTCTAATACTGACCATTCTATCTTTTGGTCTCCTACCTCCCACTCTTTTTCCCTGAGTTTCTCATAAATGCCAGCAGGCATCAATACCTTTAATATTGTCATAATGTCGGGATAGGTATACTCTCCCATGAGTAACATGTCTTTAATTTCTCGGTGAAAACCCGCTGGATCTTTGTCATGACTGGGTACCACTTTCTTCATTTCTAACAATTCTATTTTTGATATGGGCGTATATACAAATACGCGCTTAAACTCGTTGTCCTCGCCCTTTATTGGGTGCACTTCTCGTAAGGGATTCTGTCTATCCATGTAATACGTGGTTCTTTCCTTGATGGGCAATGAGACACGGTCTGAACATACAAAAAGAATATACTGCTTTCTTGATTCTAGAATTTCTTTAATTAATTTAGTACCTGAACCTTTCCATCTATTCATGAGTAATTCAGTCAATATGTCAGGTAAGGGACCAGGGTCCGAATGCTGACTCTGATATAGTATAATGAGTTGTTGAATCATATAAATCCCAGCTAACCGCTGTTCATCTGGGGTGAGATTCAAGAATGTGCGTGCTACTGTATCATCACTATATTTTCCGGGACTGTCAACCCAATGGACAGCTGACCTGGCTAATTCTTGTTCATCCATAGAATCGAAAAAATGATAACCCCTTCGTTCTCGGAGTAGTTTGTCGGCGGCTTGGAACGAATGCTCGTTAGACCTGATGTTAATTATAGGTATTTGGAAATTCCTGTTATTATCTGGACATATCGGACGTATCGGGTCAATAGGACATCTATTACTATTACAAGATCTTCCTTTACCTACATAGGCTATGGTGTCTGACTGTCCTGCGGGCAGTCCTGACCCTTCTTCCTCGTTTTGTTCGAACTCGTCTACCGCTAATCTTTCTTCGTGTAGGCGTTCTATTTCTTTACGGATCTTTCGGCACATGGCTATTATACAATTTTGTTTATCATGTCTACCTTCTGATATATTCTGGCTCCATCTGGTAAGAATTTGCATTGCTTCCGGGTCTACCCCCGGTCGGTCTTCATTTCTGATCACACAATTTATGAGGAAACGTAACAGTTCCCCCTGTATTTCCACTTTCTGGTATTCCATAGCTCTGTTAATACATTCAGAATCTCGCCCTGTTTGGACAAAATGGTATATTTTATCTAGATGCGCAGTCATTCCTGGTAATTTCCCTAAATACACTGCGGCTCGTCTGATACGTAATGATGCTAGGGTCATTTCGTCCTCTTTTCCGGGCACAGGGTCATATCTACAATCTATAAGAAGTTCCTTAAGCGTACGGGCATTTATGAGTTTGGGGGTACGTGAATGTGCTGACTCTTGAAAGGTAAGTTTATTTATTCTGGGTGGCGTAGAAAAAATGTTACTAGCACCTCCCGTAGCCCCATCTGGGGTGTCGGGTGTGAAAGGATTCGTTGAACGTGACACAGCAACTATAGGTGTGGACACAGCTATAGAAGCAGCTGTAGGAACAGATGTAGAAACAGATGTGCTTGCCGGAACTTGTGACACGATCTGTTGCTGTAGGGATACGGGTACTGGGTCTTGGCGTTGAACCTCCCTGATAGGCGGTCTATGTGGGCCGGAATTAGCATACTCGGGAGCTGTGTCATCTAAATATGAGGAAAGAAAAACATCTTCTGCGGTTCTAGGATGCCCCTTAGGATGTACCTTTATTGGAAATAATGGGGGTGGCAAGTCTTTCGGTGTTTCTGGAGTAGCTTTAGGTAATCCTTCGGCCAGAAGGGGATACATACCATTCATAAGGGCATTTCTTTGTCTGTCTACTTGTTCTGATTTCACTCGGATACCTTCCTCAATTAATAGATTTTCTCGAACTTTATTGGAATTTTCTTTACTCTTCTCCTCCTGTCTACGTGCTTTTTCTGTTCGTCTATGTGATTCTTTACGCCATAACTCAATGGCGTCTTTCTGTGATTGTCTAGCTTTCTTTTTCCATAATTCTTCCTCTACTTTCATGATGCACTCTGCATCCCAGGTTCCCGCTGTGGGCCACCTCTGACTTTCTGGTAATTCCTTGGTGTAGTCTACCCATAAATCAAGAAATAATATAGCGTCTAAGCCATGTTTATGATACATGAAGTACCCTGGAGTGTCCCTAGGAGGAATAGGAACGGCTTCTTCGAGTACCCCTTTTCTTGTAGTGATCTGTCTTAGTTTCGAAAAGAGCGGCATATTGAGAACTGATCTGATACTTAATCTTGAACACACTAACTGATCTGATTCTTAATCTTGAACACACTTAGTACAAAAGCACAATAATGAACAACCATTCATACCACAATATGCAGGACGTTTAACACATTAAACATTAAACATTAAACATTTTTTAACCTTTAAAATAACCAACAATGATGATCGTCTGCATAACTAATCACCAAGCATAATTCTTTGACAATAACTAGATACTTCGGAATACTTGATATACTGCTAAACAGTACATATACACTGCTAAAACAGTGCAGACCGGATTTGTGTACCCAAACCCGTCTTGACCGGCACAACCTATGTGCACGTCAGAAATGCCTCCCCAGTAATGGTACTCACCGGGTAGCTTCGGAAACGGAAGGCCTCGGAAACTGGACTTGGACCGGACTGGACTCGACTCGACTCGTCGGAAACTGGACTCGACTTCGAACTGGTGGGCCTCTGTATACCTCGGATCTTGCTCTCTCAGCTAGGCTCTGGTCGGGATACTTCGCACTTCTCACCGCCTCGTCTGGGTGTTGATCGCAGCCTCAGTCGCCCCCGCTTGACCGGAGGGAGATACAGGAAATCCTGCTGGTACGCGTTATTGTCCGTCCAGCTGTGGCAGGAGACCGGGCCTGCAACTCACCGCCGGCGCGTGAGATGAGAAAGTGTCCCTATTCGGGCGCCATTCATGTGGTAAATAAAATTCATTACCGGGACTTAATTTGATACGGAAACATAATAAAATAGCTCAGTAAAATGAGAGGCAGAATCCGTGGTATTAGAGGTTCGGAATGGGCTTTATTCCAATGATCGATTATAATCGGTTGCTCCAAGTTCCATCACCACGGAGGTTCAGGAAGTGAAGTACATACTTTATTGACAAGAAATGACTTTTATAGTACATACATTACAATGAAGTGAATGCAGTAGGCGTAACAATTGATAAGGAAAATGACGATTCATATGCGTAACCGAAAATGGGTGTAATAAGGAGTAAAAAGGAACATAATTGGTTATGATGTCATATATAGGTGGATCTATAAGATAATACTTGGCATAGATGCGCGCGCAGCAGCATGACGTGTGATTGACGTGCAACTAGGGGGTGAAGGGGACTTGACATTTAGCTCTACATGTGGAGACGAAAAGTCTGGGGGGTCAAGTCAACCTAATCCCAAATCATATCTAACATCCTATGTTTAAAGAACTATGTTATCCACAAAAGAAGGACTCTCGGACAGAATCTATTCTATACTGACTGTGCGTGCGTGTACAAGCGTCTAAGTGTCTACACTAAATGCGAGGGGGTAGGAATATTCCATGGTAACAGGACTATGAATTACTTGCATAAAGACAGAGAAGCCGAGCCATTGCTCGGTAGCTGGAAGGAATGTTTATTTAAACTACTAGACAGGAATGCATCGGCTGAGGGGTGAAGCAGATAACTCGAAGGTGAAATACAGTTCTTGGCAGAGAATAGGCTGATGTCAGGCTTCGTGAGCCGCGCAGAGAATGAGACAAAGTTCATGGTCACAGATGCAGGCTCAGACTGGAGTTTTCAGAGGCAGAAGGCAAGAAGAGTTCGATGACAGAATCAGGGCCTACTTGCCTGGACTGTAGAATGGCATGAGTGAACCATATAAAACCGGTGGCTTTTCATACTTAGGAATGGAATATCCGGCCTATTCATGGCGGATCTGACAGAGGACATGTATTTGCGTCTTCATAACTGGAACTGGAGGGAACATACATGTACTTGTAACATGCACATAGAACCGTTGGGGTCCAAGATAGGGGACATAACTGACCAGAAAAATCCATATTTCCACAGGCAGACAAGTGGTTGACAGATAAAAAAGAGACACGTTTTACAGGTGCGTAATCTTTAGAGTGTTTTTGTTTTATTTAATAGAACATTCCATTTTACTTTGCATTTTCAGCCGAAAGGCGTCCTTTCCAGACAGACTCTGGGGGAGCTCGCACATGCGGCGCGGTTACCACAGGTGTATGTTGTGTCCAGTCAATGACCACGGATACATTTGTATACTTTTAATTGATACCTCGTTAACGCCCTGAACTGTGTGATTCTGGACACATTGTTTCCGTGTAATGTCTGAACAAGTAGTTAGGAGCTCATAAAACGAGTAGTGACTTCGAGGTGAGGGGGCGTGTTAGCATAGACGACCTTATAACTGTACAAGTGGGGACATTTATAAGCTCTAGTTTCTCTGATGCACGTATGTAAAGGTTAGCATTGTTACTTATTTTTAAACTGCTCTCTAGGATAGGTAATGAAGTCTGGGCTATGTTTACACCGGCAAATAATGGGGAAAACTGACAGGAAATGTTTGTATTCTGACGACTGTGGCCATTGAGCCCAGGCTGGTCACCCGTTTGTTTTAAATGTGTTGCATATGGTGTTTGCTTATTTATATTCAGTGGAGCCTGTTTCTGAATTACACTGCACGGGAACGACTAGTCTTCATGGCCGGGTTGCTTGTACTTCATTCTCTTTTGCAGCTGATCCATCATCCGATCTCACGTCCACCCACACCCCAGGAGACCCCCTTCCTAATATCACGAAGATATATGGTGCTGCCTGGTCCTTGTGGTGTGATTCATAGCTCAGGGGTTAGAGCACTGGTCAAGTTACCAGGGGTCACGAGTTCAAATCTAGCTCGGCCCTTTGATATTTTATTTGACTAAAACGCTTTTAATCACTTAAATATTCTTACCCAAAAATGCATTCTGCCTCCAACATTAAATTTCCAAGTGAGTGACGTAAGAACAAAGTAGTTCTTCCGCTGCAGTGAATGAACAACGTGACACAAATATTCACTAGTGACCACACCGTCATCCGCTTCATTCAACACGCATGCACAGACGTCACCCAAGGATTACACTGACACTTTCATTGTGGGTGAAGAACTGCTGCAGGTTTATTTCATACAACATAAGTATGACGATAAATGGGTTATCTTACGGGCGATCCAGGGCAAGCAGCCCCTCGCTGCTCCGCCCGCCTGGTGAGCCAGCACGCACGGTGGGTCGATGCCCGGCAGTGCGGCACATATTTATTTTCAGATCATCCACTGGGTCACGTGATCTGTCTCCTACTCCCGCCCCTTCTGACAGGGGCGGAGCGTGTTGTGGCACACCCCCGGTTGGTCAGGCCCCCCAACCGCCCGAAGGACTAACGGGGCGCCGTCGCGGTATTCCCAGAACCCCCTTCGGCTCCTGGACCTTGGCTCGGGCACCCTTACTGTGCCGGACAGGGGTACCCTTACTGTACCGCCTGTCGCAGAGGTACCCTTACTGTACCCGTCTGCCTCCAGATCGCCCTGTAACTCCGCCTGCAACGCAAAAGAGAAACATTAAAACATTCCAATAACGCGCTGTCTCCGCCACGCAGGGTAAGCGGAATGGGTGGGAATACGCGTGTCCGGGCAGGAGCGGCGCGCAGGAAGCAGAGGAGGAACTGGGCGAGAGGGACGCCTAAGTAGGGGGGGGCTAGCCTCGCCCCCCTATCGGCCCGCCTCCTACCGGCACACTCATTGGGAGATCTCCTCCCTGGGCGCGGCCTCGCTCGCGAGGCAGAACAAGGGGGAGGGGGAAGGCTGCGACGGGCGGCCACTAGAAAGCTGCCCTGCTGATGTCCCACTGCGTGGGACGCGGGCAGCGGCATAGTGACCACACCGTCATCCGCTTCATTCAACACGCATGCACAGACGTCACCCAAGGATTACACTGACACTTTCATTGTGGGTGAAGAACTGCTGCAGGTTTATTTCATACAACATAAGTATGACGATAAATGGGTTATCTTACGGGCGATCCAGGGCAAGCAGCCCCTCGCTGCTCCGCCCGCCTGGTGAGCCAGCACGCACGGTGGGTCGATGCCCGGCAGTGCGGCACATATTTATTTTCAGATCATCCACTGGGTCACGTGATCTGTCTCCTACTCCCGCCCCTTCTGACAGGGGCGGAGCGTGTTGTGGCACACCCCCGGTTGGTCAGGCCCCCCAACCGCCCGAAGGACTAACGGGGCGCCGTCGCGGTCTTCCCAGAACCCCCTTCGGCTCCTGGACCTTGGCTCGGGCACCCTTACTGTGCCGGACAGGGGTACCCTTACTGTACCGCCTGTCGCAGAGGTACCCTTACTGTACCCGTCTGCCTCCAGATCGCCCTGTAATTCCGCCACAGCTCTGGGGAGGCTACCGTCGCTGCCAGAGCCCCCCTTCCCTCCATAGGTGTTACTGATGTCCTTTGCTTGCTAGCGCCTCTTGCACGTCCAGCAGGAACATGTCCATCCCTACCCTGGACAAGTGCACCCCATCCTTCTCGTAGTACCCCTCCACCTTCTCTTGGATCAATGCATGTCTGATAAAGCCCATGCCCCTGCGCTCCATGAATTTTTGCATGGACCTATTGACCCTTCTACGTGACCGCTCTACTGCTGCCGGGGACCTGGCCCCCCTCCAAATCCTGCGGGGCACAATTTCCGACCACCAGACTTCGCATGACCCCCCAGCCTGGCTCATGGCTGGCAAGTCAGTTTGCATGGACATGAGCAGAGCCCTCCTTCCCCTGGAAACCAGGTCATTTCCCCCAAGGTGTAAGATAATAATCGAGGGCTGAACCCCCCCAGCAGCCAAACGCTGTTCAATTATGCCCCGGGCTTCACTCCATTGCATGCCCGGGGAGCCCAACCACACGAACTGTGTGTTAGCAAAATTCTGCGACCAGTTCCTGTGTGCTGCCCAGCGTTCCAGCCTCGGGATGTAGGAGTGTCCCATCAACCAAACCTGGTGACCTGTCAATGAAACGATGAAGCAGCTTTTAGGTAGTTGTATCTTTATTACACACCAAATTAGATACGTTCATCCAAAAGGAAAACCAGGGTGGGAAAACTCGGAACTGCACATGCAGCATCAAGGGCGAACATACCTCTTAAAACAATCGGACTCCCAGCGCCCCACCCCCTTCACACCCTCTGGGCCCAGGCCGGCTTTAGCCGCTGAAGTGGCTGCGCCAATTCTGAAGGAGTGCGAGGAGAATCTGCGCCCACTCCCTGATAGGCCAGCCTTGTCAAGGGTGGCACCCAGAATACGGTCGAACTGAAACCTGGTGAGGGGGGATCCATCTGCATGAATCAGGAAGGGACCCGGGGACGCTGGGCGTAAGGCCAGGTATTCCCTGACCGTGTGAACCGGGCAGTACCTGTTGTCCCCCAGGGCTTGTAGAACAATTGTCTTCCCCCTCCCCGCCTGGTCTGTCTTGGATTTGCGAATGTGGAGCTCCAGCGATACATTAAGGGCCACATCTGCAATCCCCAGCGCTGTGTCAGACAGGTCAACCTTTGATTTTGCCACTAGCTCGCTAACCCTAAAAGCGCCAAAGAATGCCAGGCAGAATGCCGTTGAAAACAGCCTTGCTTCGAACGGGGAGAAAGTAATCAGAGGTACTGTGTCCAGGATGAGCTGAAGGTCCATGAATTCAATGGGTGCCCTGGTGTCAGGTTGTCTAACCTCCTCCCTGGCCCAGCCCTTCAGGGCCGCCCTAATCTTGGATGACCCCGTTGGGTCGACACTCCCATCTAACCTGGCGTCATGGCGCACGGCTGCCAGGTGACCACAAATACATGAGTGTGATCTGCCGTTCTCCTTGGCCCACACCACAAAGGTCTCTACCTGATCCTCGCTCCCCAAGGCTAAGCAACCCTGCGCCTCCACTACTGCTCTGAACGTTGCTAACTGTGAGTCGTACTTCCTCCGCGTCGCCGGCGCCAGGGACCTCTCCCCCATCCTCCTCAGTCTTTCCCCCACTGAAGCAGGCGCCACAGGTGGTCCGGGAATGGTGTCATCTCTGCCCTTGCCCGCGGCCAGGCCTCTCGAAACCGGAGCCACTGAAAGCGAGAAAGAGCGTCAGCTGCCACATTCCGTACACCCGCGATGTGCCGCGCCCTAAACTCAATGTTGCTGCGCAGACCCTCTTTGACTAACTCCCTCAGCAGACTCAGGACTAGCGGGCACGAGGCAGTAAGGCCGTTGATGGCGTGCACCACCGCCATGTTGTCTGACCAGAAGACCACCTTCATGTTGCTCAGGGTGGCCCGCCATAGATGCAGCGCTACAAGAATTGGAAAGAGTTCCAACACTGCAATGTTCTGTGTCACCTTCTTTCTACGCCATGCATTAGGCCACCTCATAGCTCACCACTCTTCCCCCAGGATCACCCCAAAACCTTCCCTTCCAGACGCATCCGAAAACAAGCAAAGCTCCTGGCTGGCTATCCACGGGGCCCTCCAAATTACCGTCCCATTAAAACCAATGAGGAATTCTGCCCACATTGCTAGATCAGCCTTCAAGCCGGCGGTCAATCGTACAAAATGGTGCTTCTGAGTTACATTTGCCGTGGCCCCTGCCAGCCTCCTTGAGAATACCCTGCCCGCTGGAATCACCCTGGCTGCAAAGTTCAATTTGCCAACCAAGCTCTGGACAGCCCCTAGGGTCGCTTTGTCCTTGCCCAACAGCGCCTGGATGTCCTGCAACAAGCCCAGTACCTTATCGGCAGGGAGCCTCGATTCGCCTTTCACCGTGTCTAGCTCCACACCTAAAAAGGTCAAGACCTGAGCCGGCCCCTCGGTCTTACCTGGGGCAAGGGGAACTCCTAGAAACTCTGCCAGCTCCTCAAAGCGACTCAAGCCTACCGCACACTCGTCTGTCCCATCCGGACCAAAGAATAGGAAGTCATCCAGGTAGTGGGTCACCTGCGTGATCCCGTGAAGGTCCCCCAAGGCCCACTGAAGGAACGAGCTGAAGGCTTCGAAGTAGGCGCAGGAGACTGCGCAACCCATTGGCATGCAGCAATCATAGAAGAACTGCCCCGCCCACTTGAAGCCTAGCAGATGCTGACTTGCTGGATGCACCGGCAGCAGGCGGAATGCGGACTCAATGTCCGCCTTTGCCAGCCACGCCCCCTTCCCTACTCTCCTGACCATGTCAATGGCCATGTCCAGGGAGCAGTATGCCACGGAACAAATCCCCTCGTCCAGCCAGTGGTTCACAGAATTCCCCTCGGGGTACGATAGGTGGTGAATTAAGCGGTAGGCACCCTGTTGTTTTTTCGGTACCACTCCCAGCGGTGACACCAAGAAATGGTCCAGGGGCGGGCTGCTGAACGGCCCCGCGACCCTTCCTGCTGACAACTCCTTTCGTACCTTTTGGTCCACCACCCCGGGCATATCCGTTGCTGACTTCAGGTTCTGTGCATCCCTGGACTCCAACGGCCCCTTGTAGGGAATCCTAAAACCATCAATGAACCCACCCGCCAGTAGGGCCCTGTCCTGCACCAGTGGATAGCGCCTAATTAGCGGGATGAAATTTTCCAGGATGATGGGGGAAGGACCCTTCGCGGGGCTGGGGCGCTTTGCAGTGAACCCAGGAACGCAGGGGGCGGTAGCGTTGGTGGGGAGGAATGGCGGGGGGGGGGGTGGTACACGTGTGGTCTCATTGCCGTTGGGAGTCTGTCCTGTTGGGTGTGGCAGGCTGTGGCGCGCCCTGGCTGGGGGGGCAAGCAGTAGCAGGGTGTTGTGCGCCGCACTTGCTGCAGCTGTGTGAGAATTTGCATGACCTCCCCCAAGTGCAGTTTCCCCCGTTGTAAAGGCGGCATATGCCTGAATTGAAGCGCTTGCCCTGCCGCTGCCCCCGCCCCCTGCCCCCACGAAAAGGCTGCTTGAAGGGGCGCCTGGGAAACTGATCCTTTTTTCTGTCGTCTGCCTCCCCTTGTCCCTTATATGCCTGATCCTTCCTATCCCGTGTGGGTCGGCACTTGTGTTCTACCCAAAGTTGAATCTCCTTCTGATCCCACCCCAGGTCCGGGCATATGGCCATTCTTTTTCGGAAATCCTGGTCGTAATAGAACCAGCCCAACCCCCCAGAGAGCCTCGCCTCTTCTTGGATCGTGCTGGCATATTGCATTAGGGCCTCGCTCTGTTCAGGAAATTTTTGTACTACTACAGCCGCCAATATATTAAATGCAGACGTCCAATTCTCGATCGTCTTGTCAGGCCAACGCTGATATCTGACCCTTTCCTCTTCCTTACGCCCCATCTTTCTTGTGTCCACCCCTGCCGACCCGTGCATCAGTAGTGTTAGTATGTCTATATACTCTCGCCTCCATATCCCTTCCTTAGCGGCCTGCGGTACCAACCATGCCAGGGAGCAGCGGCCTGATGCCAATGGCGCTTGGGTGACAAGGGGTCTGGGAACCTGGCCCATGCCCTCCCCTACTGGCACAGCGCTCCCTGATGCCACGGTGGGTGGAGGCTCAGCAGCCACGGGTGTGGTGGGCGTACCAGTCGCCGGTGGGGGTGGTAGGTAAGCCAACGAGCTAGACGTGGATGTACTCGCTGCACTACTTGCGGTAGGACCTGCGTTCCCTGAAAGTGAGAACCCCGGGGCTCCCCCAGGCTCACCATTACGCTGTTCCACGGCCGTACTCTGACCAGCCCAGACTTGGAGCACGGGTGCCTGGGCTGGTGCGGGCCCCGTCGTTGTGGGCAGCTGTGGTGGTGCAGCTAAAGCGTCCAAGCGGCTCTGAAAGACGGACATGAGGCTAAGCATGTGGTCCATGGCTT
Organism: Triturus cristatus; assembly: GCF_964204655.1. Lineage (NCBI taxonomy): Eukaryota > Metazoa > Chordata > Amphibia > Caudata > Salamandridae > Triturus > Triturus cristatus. The sequence continues at coordinate 126,977,363 of NC_140585.1, read as the reverse complement.
TGCCCATCTGGGCCATGTCCGTGATTCCTGTGGCAGAGTCGTGCACCGGCGGTGTTGTAACTGCCGGGAGGACGGTACGTGGTGCGGTCGCTTGTCTTTTCCTGGCTGGCGGGGCCTCGGGCATGTCTTTGGATGTGGGCTTACGCACCCTGGTGGACCTCCAGGGCTCTGACCCCGAAGGGCCTTGGACGCCCTCGGATGGGGGGGGGTTACGACCACGCCCGAATCTTCCAGCCGGCGACCCTCAAGGAAACCTTGGGCCCACGCCGTGCCCTTCTCACGGGCGAACGCCATAAAGTCCGCCCACACCCCTTCTGGCGGTGCGCTCGACTGCGTCTCCTCGACCGACGTCTCCTGGGAGAACAATGGACCCGGTGTCCCGATATCCTCCATGGCGGGTGGGCTATTCTGGAGTCACAGCTAGCGCGCGTCCCCCTTGCGCCTTCCCCTTGGCCCCTGCCCCTACGTTTGCGGGCTGTCCCTCACCGGATCTGTCAATGTGGAAAGGAGCGGAGTTAGAACGATGGGGGAAACAATGCACCAAATACACCAACAACCACATAGCTGCTAACCCAACTCTCTCATGCGCAGCGTTGCCTATGTCCAACCGCGTTGGAATTTTGCCCTCTTATGGCACCGCGACAACAGCTGTGAAGGCCCAGACACCCAGCCCCTTGCCCTAGCATAGCCAGGAAAATCTTGTGCGCGAGCGAAATGCAGAAAGGATGCATGGAAACTCATGCAAATACAGCCCTTGGCGCCCCTGGTCACTGCTCAACGAGATCAATATTCTCCCCAACACTAAATTCGCCCTGGTGCCTAACAGACACAAGCATTCTCTGCTAGATAGTCCTAACATGACACCCTAATTAACGCTCTGTCCGCGCGACGGCCACGTGATTATACCGCTACCCGCGCATCGCCTGGCCTTCCACGCTGCTGGCGAAAAGCTCGGGCGCCACCTGCGCTGATCTGAAGATCCGGTTAGCCGTGATCCGAACCCGTGACCGACCGGTCCATAAACGCGCCATACCGCTCGATGGCCCTTGAAGACATAGCGGGAAGAGAGGTAATGATCACATCGTTCGCTGCCTATTTGGATTTGGCGGGAAAGAGAACGATCCCCTATTGCCGCGTTGTTAAAATTTAGCGCGGACCCCACCCGCCGGTATCGGAGCGCTCACACGGTCCACGTATTACGTTATTGCCCATACTCGCACGATGCGGATGCAAGCTCCCAACAGCTACACAACCCCCTGCGACCCGCCCTGTAGCGGAGGAAAATGTTTGATATTTATATAGCGCAAAGTCGACCCGAAGGTATTGGAGCGCTTGACATGAGCACCGTAAGGCGGAGGAAACTGTTTTCATATATTTATATAGCGCGACTCGACCCGAAGGTATTGGAGCGCTTTACCTGAGCACCGTAAAGTGGACGCGACCTCAGGGCCGAACCTGGTTTCCTCCACCAAAGTCGGCAATTTAAGCCGGCGGACCACGTTCCTCTCCCAGCCCGCACCCCATTTCCTCCCCGGCCCGGGTGCCACCTTCTACACGATGCGTTACTTGGGAACCCGCCCGAGGCACAGCGCTAACTATTGCGCCCGGCGAAAACCATTTCAGCGAGAGCCTTGGCCCGTAATCAATATGCAATCACACACGAGGCCACACGGAGGCAAATCGTACAAACAGCCACCACACGCCGCACTAATGCGGCACGAACGGCCCTCTCAGTTGGCGGTGTCATAAAGGAACGAAAGACTAACATCGGTGCACCATACAACACGAAGCCCAGACAAGATGGCCGCGACACTCGTACAACGGCCCGAACGCACGTGGCCGCAAACGACACACTCGCAACCTGCCGCCCCATCCTTTAAAGGACCTCCCCGATATCCTGCCACCCCGCAGTCGCACCACGAAGATGCCCCCCAGCGACGCCCGCCTCGCCCCGCAGGGACGCGGGCGCTGCTTGCGCCCCCCACACCCATGGCCATCCGGGCCACAGGGCTCCATACACCTGGTCATGCCCAGGGACAGGGCCGGGGTGGGAGAGGTTAGCAAGACTCACCGAAATAGATGGTATCCCGAGTATCCCGAAGAGCACGATGACGTTGAGGGGGGCGATCGTAGTAACGTGGTGCAGACGGCAGTGAATACGCGTGTCCAGGCAGGAGCGGCGCGCAGGAAGCAGAGGAGGAACTGGGCGAGAGGGACGCCTAAGTAGGGGGGGGGCTAGCCTCGCCCCCCTATCGGCCCGCCTCCTACCGGCACACTCATTGGGAGATCTCCTCCCTGGGCGCGGCCTCGCTCGCGAGGCAGAACAAGGGGGAGGGGGAAGGCTGCGACGGGCGGCCACTAGAAAGCTGCCCTGCTGATGTCCCACTGCGTGGGACGCGGGCAGCGGCATTCCAGGTCCATCTGGACAGAGCTGGGCTCCGAGGAGACAGATGCTTCTGACGTCATGGGTCTTGTGATTGAATGTGAACTGTCTGAGCAGGTTTGTTGAGTTGAACATCTTGTTGGTTGTCGGCGTGTAATTCCCCAACAAGGGCAGGACATGTCTAGTGCTGTGGCACTCCCGGGCTTTAAGATGGCGCCTAGAAGTTTGACCCCAGTCACACGAGCCCCGGGGACGCTGGGAGTTCTTTGATGTCAATTGTCACAGAAGCATTTCCTGGGTTTCAAGCTCTCTTTCTTTGAGGCTCCGGCAGAGACAATGCTGCAGTAACCCAGCCTGGACCACACCAAAGCCCTGATCAACTCCTTGCAGCATCTTTCAAGGAGCAGAGGCAGGACCTGTCTTAGAACATGAGAGAGGTAGTTGAGTTACATATCTAACATAGACTGTGATTGGCTGGCCAATGACAGCACTGTGCCATCTGAGATTTGTCACAGCTCTGGAAGGAGTCTGAGAAGTTACCAACTCCACCCGCCACACACAGGAAGACGGCTGCATACTGTGTCTACAACTCAGAATATTTCAGCCTTTGATCCTCAGGCAGAGGGAGGAATCTTTGATCCTGATGGCCTGATGTTACTCAGGGTTTATTTTGATTCTCCCTTGGGCATGGAGTCCAATGCCTTCGGCATCATCAGCATCATTTAGAACAGCAGACTGCACTAGCATGTAACCTGAACCAGAGGCCTTTGACCAATGTTGAATCACAGCAGGATGAGTCCCTGGGTATTCCAAATTAAATGTGTTTGAAATGAATAGAAACAAAAGTACCTTTATAGAGCGCTCATATACAGAAAGGCGTCAAGGCGCCAAACCCACTGGGACCACAAAACCTTGGCAAATAAGGAACAGCCAAACCCAGAAACCTTGCGCCCTTATGAGGCAACAATCTACGCTTTGAGACCTTTCCTAAAGGACAGGTGGTTCTCCATTCCAGATAGGTGGCGGGGCAGCGAGTTCCACAATTTAGCTGTGGCCACTGACAAAGATCCACCGAACAAAGCAGCCTGGTCAGAGAATACTATTGAAACTTAGACCTGATAAAACTAGGTCCAGATTGTATAGAGCTCTAAGGGCAATGCAAAGGGACTCACACATGATTATTTTCCTCACTGGAAGCCAGTGCAGCTTAAGAAGTTCACCAGAGGCAGATTTGTATTTGGGAATTTCCAAAACAAGTCAAGCTACTGAATTTTGGACAGTGTGCAATTTTTTAAAGGAAAATGTGTTAATGTCGAAATAGAGGGCATGCAGTACTCAATCTGTGATGAAATCATGGCAAGAACCACTGTGGTCACATCCTGGGCATCGGCGGAGTTACAGGGTGAGCCGTAGGTGGGAGGAAGTGAAGGATACCTCTTCAGGAGCACAAGAGGGGTGCTGTGCCAAACCCCACGAGTCTTTATGGCAGGACCCTGGCGAAAAATCTTTGGCGCCCCGCTAGTCCTTCGGGCGGTTGTAAGCCTGCGCAACGGGGGCTCGCCTTGCAATGCTCCGCCCTTAAATGGGAGTGAGTAAAGTGGTGGACCAGTGGTTCACGGTATACAAAGGGGGATCCCCTCATAACTGGTACCACCGATTGGATTGGCTGCAGTGCAATTTGGCCCTCAAGGCGGGCAGGGCACCTCTGCCTGCCCTTGGATCGCCCGTAAGTTAACCCACCACGTTGGCATACTTTTGTATGGAATAAACCTGCAGCAAACTTTTCCCAACAAAATTGTGTTGCGTGATTATTTATTCCAAGTGCAGGTTATGTTTTGCAAAGGTGGGGAGGGTTACTTATATAGGCACTATGTATACACTGCAGCATTTACAAATGGAAGAGAGTCAGTACTTCCTGCCACGAGGCCCCTTCCTCTGCGCCCTCCTCCAGCCCTCACGACTCTCTTCCATTCCTCCCAGCCCTCGCTCCCCCTGTAGGACTCTGATGACTCCACATTATGTGCTCAGCCGAGTTCTCCGGGTCCGTGGACCTGGCGGCGGTGACGTGTACCTGGTGACGTGCACCTCTCGGCCGTGACTTGTACCTGCAGGCGGTGACGTGTACCTGGTGGCGGTGACGTGGGCCTGGTGGCGGTGACGTGTGCCTGGTAGCGGTGTCGTGTGCACCTCCTGGTTTCACTGGCAGCGTTTGGGGATGGGGCGCTGTAGTCGCCCCCATCAAACCCCACACACTTCACTCGTTGCCCCTCCTGAAGGATATATGATAGTGTCGCCTTACCCCCTCCCCCGGCTCCTCTTTTGCCATTTCATTCGTGTAGTAGGCTTCTCGCGGCGGTAAAAACAAAAACATCCTATTTCCCATGGCTTTCTGTCCCCATGCAGAAGGTGAAATGTGATCATATTCGGGGGTGCCTTGAAGAACGGCGATAATGTAAGGCTACCGGGGGGGGGTTGCGTAGCGGCCCACCCTTAGAGGGCGGCCGCCTTAGTGCCACTGGAAGGCACAGGGGTGGGAGGTCGAGTCCCTGGGCTAGTCCAGGGGAGACCCCAGCAAATAGCTGCTTCCGGCGAGGGCGGGGAGGAGACAGGGGTACATATACTGTCTCCGCCCCCTCCTCGTCCTCTTGTCCGCTCGTTCGCCTTGCCCGCCCCTCCGCTTACCCGGCGTCCGGAGGGACAAAGGGGGGGGGCCAGGTCTTCTAACAATTTTACTTTGTGTTGCAGGAGGAGTTACAGGGCGATCCAGTGTCTGCACATACCAAGGGGTACATCATGCAGCAGCACCGCGGGGTGCTAAGCCAGGATACCCAGGGATGTTTTAGCGTGTCCCCTGGAAGAACGACGGCGCCCCGTTAGCAGACAGGCGGTTGTGGGTCTGAGCAACCGGGGGCTGCCATGTATGCTCCGCCCACCCATCACGGGGGGGCGTGTGAAGCAAGTGGACAGAAATTAAAAACTGGTGAATAGCGACAACAGTCCAGGAGCTTGGCTTTCGCCTGGTCTCAGCGCGGTTTCTCCTGCCGTCGGGACAATGCAGTGATAAAGTGTAGTTTGGTAGACAGTTGTAATGGGGATGCAACTTCTAAGTGACTGATTAGGATTTACACAGCCTCATCATTCCGGAACCATTACATGTACAACGGAGCCACAGTTGTTGCTTAAGTTACGGAGGCAACTATCTCCAAAAAAAATAAAAATAAATAAAAGACTGGGGCCGCACTTGCCACACACAGGCACTATGTGGTTAAGAGTAGGAGGTTAAGGTAAATGCCCAACAGGTTACGATGACTATAGAATTATATTGTTATTGGCGTTGAGTGAGGATCGGCGGTGCTGAAGGTTTGCCTCTAAAGGAAAGGGAAGAGCTGGGGGGGCCTTCCTTCGGAGGAGGTCACTGTATAGCCTGTGCATTTCCTTTTTCCTCGCCTTTTATTAAGGGCTCCTCCGGGTGTTGTATAGAATTTGCTGTCTGCTGGTGTGGGGATGCCAGCCCAGCTTTCGTTTCGCTGCAAGTCTGACATGAGGTAGAATAGCCCTCGGTTGGCCATGCAACTGAGCTATAATGGGGAATTATTTCACTACATGCAATTAGCAGCACTGATTAGCCAATAGAGGGGCTTGTTGTAGGTAGTGCACCGTGTGTAGTAAATATAGGGATGCGATGACGTGCTCAGGATGTCAGGTAACTGGAGTCATGTTTAACGTTTCAACACCTTTGCGTTCACATACTCTTAATGGAATCTATTTCTCAATGTGCATAGATTAACGCCAGGAATGATGATCTGTCAGGTTCGCAGTGAATGTTGTAAATAGACCTGGTGAAGCAATGATCTGCCTGACTTTGCCTGGGTCACCAGTAATGACTACGGCTCTCACTGTTGGTAATGCACATCCTTCTCGGGATGGGCTCGGGGCCCGTAGGTATCCCATGTGCCTTCTGATTCAAATAATATTTACACTGCAAGGGCTTGGGAGTGTACAAAAAGACCAAATTAAAAGAACACATGCTTGCTGGGTCATGTTTCCTAGAAACGACCAACAGATTCAAACATGTAACACAGAGGAGTGTAGGACATTTGTTATGCACACAGTGATTAATAAATGACACATGACCCACAAAGGAGATCAACACCAATTTTATAAAAATATGTTTCTTTCAAGATTTTTTTTAAGACCAAGAAATACGTAAAACGGTAAGTATGTACTTTTGACTTAAAAAGTAGACACTTAGTGCAATTTTAACGCTGTGCAATGTTAACCGATGGGGAAAAACAAGAATGCAGTTTTTCAGATAAGCTTATGACTTACAGATCCAGTCTTCGGGGTTTCAGGCAACCAGACAAGGTTCAGATTGGCACCACCAGCGTTCTGCACTCAGCCGCCCCAGTGACGTTGGTGAAAGTTAGGTGGAGGGTCAAAATGTCAATCCCCTCCATAGGGTTACCCCATAACTGCAACTCTCCATCTACCCATTACACCTCGAAACACCAAGGGAATAAGCGCTTGGTGAGCTGCCTTATAGAACAAGCATCTGCAATGCAATAGGTCTCGCATTTGCGTGAGTTTGAGCTATTGGCATTGTAAATGACAATGCCTTTTATTTATGTTTTGGTTTTTAAAACATAAATAAAAGATATTGTCATTTACAATGCCAATAGCTCAAACTCACGCAAATGCGAGACCTATCGGATTGCAGATGCTTGAAGGTATCGCTGAGTTGCCCCCTTCTGTCTCCCATGGCCCCTGAAGAGCTCCCCATTTGCTATGAGTTAAATGAACAAACCGTGGTCACAATTGTGCACAAGAGACCCTCCTGCCCTCATGCAGTAAGAGAAACTCATTAAAGAAAATATTGCTTACAGACGAAAGAAGACGTACGGTGTAACAACCGAAGTAAAAGGGCCAGTACTCTTGGAGGTTACAAATGAAGACAAGACGGTACTAAGGAGGGACTAACAAGCCTAGTAACAAATCAGAAGCCAGCATTTAAGAAGGACAATGACAGAAGCCAATGACAAATATGGGCGGAGAGTGGGTGGGGATTTAAGTACATACTCCAATACAGCATTGCTCGCATAGTTGCGCATGCGCTGCTCAAGCTCGACCTAAAAACCATAACATAACATATCAAGCATATTGTGTTTTTAACAACCCCTCACAAACACAGAGCTCAGAGTTGTACGGGTGCTTGCACCGCGTAAAGGGCAGCACTGAGTATCTTTTGCACACAAAATCTTTTTTGCATTTCAAGTCGACGGATATACAATGCTGAAATCCCAGAATTACAGTCCCACAATCATCTAATTGAAGGGGGCATAACAAGGGAGAATTAATGCAAACATATATACAGTTTCACTCAAAGTCAGATCTTCAAAAACACTGTGACCTGCCTTTGCATGAAATACTGATGCCAGTGCGGTGGTACTTCATCGGATTAAGACGCTTTTTAAGCATGGTGCTGTACATTCATTTTTCCACCAACACAGAGCTGTAGAACAGATTTTCATGTAATGTTGAGTTGAGTAAATGTTACTTCATCAGGCTAGCCTGTGCTAAAAGGGATATCTGTCCCCGGTCACCTTATTTGTTGAAAGAAAATTAAGTTCATGTAATAGGCATGTTCTATGCTAAACACCAGTCCAGTAATCGTGATCAGAAAATCTTTTAAGATTGTTTTCAAATGGTGTGGGCTTTTGAGTGCGGTCTCCTGGGTGGCTTCTCGATGGCTGCTTTCATGTTATTGTTGTGTTGACCTCCAGTAGGTTTTGCAGTACTCCAGCGAGACTCATAGAACCACTGAGAGGGACTCAGAACTTACAGAACAAATTTGTGTTCACTAGGAAGTAAGAGTTTTTAAAAGTTCAGGCCTCGATGTTTCCAAAGTAAGAAAGGTTTCCTGCAGGTTTTGCTGGAATATTTCCGTTTGCCTGCGTTATGTATATCGTGGTACATATAAAACAGTATCGCGGTATTTGCGATAGACAGAGAAACAGCATCTCATTGGCCCAAATCATTAGTTTCAAGTATAATATCTTACTCTTATTAGGGAGCAGTCTCTGCTCTTTCTTTCCCAATTTTAGACATGTTTTGGGAACTGAGCCACAAACAATATCGGGAGAACAAAAACAGAAACACCACTCAGGCAGCAGCAGCAAGTAGGCCTGCGCAGCACATCTCAATCCATCCTCTGGGATTTCTTCACCCTTCCTCCAGGTGAAAAGAAAATGTCAGCGAAGCTGGTGTCCTGCAGCCTCTCCAACAGGGAGTTGTCCAGACGTAGTGGGAAGCAGTCACGGCTGGCATGACTCGCGGTGTGGGGGCGGGGGATGCGCACGCAGGGGTAATTTTAAATAAATAAAAAAACGTACCTTCTGCGTTCCGGCCCCAAGTTACGTCGTCCTCGCAGAAAGCAGTCGCAGGCAGCCTCCCTCCCCTAAGCCAATCACAATGCTACAATGGCAGCATTGTGATAGGCTGGGATGTGGACCGCACAGGTGTCTATGGGGAGGTCGTTTTCTCCATGCAGCCTGCATGTAGCTTACATGGAGAAAAGGAAGAATGTGCATGACTGGTTTGGTCGGCCTGGGGCCGACCAAACAGTCAGCGCCCACAGTATTGGGCTTGCCACTCCTCCCCGACCCGCCCACCCGACCGCCCCCACCTGTCAGTTTCACATACCAAGACTCAGCTTCCAACGGAGCAGAATAACTTTTCCCCAGCTCCCAAACTCCACTGCGAGCTCATAATTAAATCCGCTCACGGTAAAGAGGGGGAAAGGGGATTGGGAAAAACAAGAGAGACTGCCACTGTTGTGCCTCTTCCTAACTGGATTCTCAGCAAGGGTCTTCTTTAGCACCTGTAAGCACAAAACACAATATTACAACTCCTTCGCTGGCCCCTCCCATTCACTTCCCTCAAATCCTTTCTAAACACCTCTCTCGCTATGATCAATTCAATTCTATTACCTTAATTGCACAGTGGTTTAGCTTCTCTCCTTAATTAGTTTGACAATATAGTTTTGTTTACTTCACGTATATATTCATGCAAGTTCTTTCTGTCTTTTCATGTCTCATTTCATAGATGATGTTGCTAATTTCAATGGTGGTAAGTAGAAATATATATACATATTTATAGCTACTTAGGAAAGAATAAAGTGCGGTCTTAGTTCGTTAGCTGTTCATATTTAGTAAGTTGCGCAGCAAAATGTTGAAGTTAAAAATAGAGAGAGCTGAGTCCGAGCTCTAGATGTATTGTCTTATTACTCGGAGAGTTCTATTGTCTTCAAGAATTCTCTCGCAATTAAATTGATTTCACCAATGCTTGAGAAGAGCGAATGACATTACCTTAAAAAAGGCCTTGAATTACTTGGTTCAATTCACTCTTAACACTTCTTCCTTCTTAGTACTCAGAATTTGACGAAGTGAGCACCAATGGAATTCTCGCAAGAAGAAGAAGTTCCGACTGCTCCGAGAAATACCTGTTACAGGGAGACTCTCTACTGGATAGCAGGTAAAATGACCAGCAGAAATAACAGGCAGAGAAATGCGAGAGGAAACACTACTCCCCAGAAGAATTCCTGTCATTAGAGATGCGCTAAGCCAAGACACTGCTTCTTCTCACGAAAAAACTGTTGAAGTGCGCAGCGAGCATAGAGCATGAGCACGATAACTGCAACACTTCCTCGAATACTAGAAACGCTAAAACGCTCACCTCAGTTACTATTGGTGGCAGCCATATTGAAATTCTGCCAAGGGCGATAGGAAACAAATCGCCCTAAAACTGCTGAAACCCCTGTGCAATTAGTTGGTGCCATTTGACCGATTTACTAAGCACTCTCACATACCTAACCCTTGAACAGGAATAAAATCGCTCAAATTTGTAACTGCATCACCCAGTCCTGACAGTACCCCCCACCAAAATCCCCTTCTTCTCACTCCTTGGGCTTCTTAGGGTGGGTCTTGTGAAACTCTTGAACCAATCTAGGGGAAAGAACAAGTGAACTGGTCTCCCATGATCTTTCCTCAGGACCAAAACCCTTCCAGTCTACCAAATAAAATAACCTCCCTTTCTTGAACTTAGAATCAAATATTCTTTTAACTTCGAATTCTTTTTCTGATTGAACCTGAACTGGGGCTGGTGGCAATTCTTTTCTCAAATCAGGTGGATTTCTTTTAATCAATGATACATGGAACACTGGATGTATTTTAAACTTACTGGGAAGTTTGATCTTTACACTGACTGGGTTTACCATCTTCTCTACTGAAAAAGGGCTAACAAATCGAGGTTGAAATTTCCTGTTTGTCCAAAAGCACAACTGCGGACCTCCAAGTCCTGCACCTCAGGCTAGTTCCAATAAGTACGTTGTCTGCGCAAGCACAACCCCAGCTCCAGCAGATGAATGACGCTGCTGTGTTCCAGATCAAACAACATTTTCTTAAAAGGTGGGGGTGCGCCGATCATAAAGTCCAAAACATCAGGTAGTGAAGTATAACATTTCTTTATTTTTCAATTTATAAAATTCAGCAATCAGAAAGACTTCAGCCAACGCGTTTCATTCCCATACCGGGAACTTCATCAGGGTTCTTAATCCGAGGATTTCTTGATCGTTAGTTTGTAGGATGGTCCAGGCCCGTGTATTGCACTGCGGCCAGTGGGAGGGTCAGCAGGTATGATAACTCCTGTCATTCAAGATCTGGACGCCGCATGCGCGGTCCTCCTTCCTGTTCCCTTTTTATCGCATATTTCAAGTGGAGATCCAAATCTTATCTCCAGGCTCAAAATCTGGACTCTCTAGCCTCTTCTTGTCTGCCTGCTTCTTATAAGAATCTTTTGCTTTTACTAAGTTATTGCTGGCTACCTGATATGCCTTCTGCAATTCTCAAACTACTACCTCCACTGCAGGTACATCGTCCTCTAGTCTTCCTACTAACATGTTGGGATGTCTGCCTGAATTCCAAAAGAATGGATAATAGCCTGTGGAAGAGTGTACTGAAGGGTTATAGGCAAATTCTGCAGCCCAAATCAAGGTCAGCCTATCCCCTTCTTGGTCCATAAGATGCAGGCGCAAGTACTGCTCCAGATCTTAGTTTACCCTCTCTGTCTGTCCATCAGTCTCGGGATGGAAACCAGTAGACAACCGAGAATCAACTCCTAAACTCTTCAAAAAAGATCTCTAAAAATGTGAAACAAATTTTGGAACCCGATCGGAAATCACTACCATAGGAATCCCATGAGATCTTATTATGTGTTGGGTGAATAATGTAGCCAACTGTGCAGAATTGGGGGTGGAGTCTAACAGGACGAAATGACTCATTTTGGAAAAGTGATCAACTACTACCCATATAGTTGAGTACCCCTGACTAGAGGGCAAATAAACTATAAAATCCATGGAGACGGTATGCCACGGATAAGGGGCCATGGGTAAAGGCATGAGCAAACCTTGTGGAGCCTGTCTGTTGACCGTTCCCTTGACACACTGTTCACAAGATGCCACGTATTGTCTTACCTGAGCTTCCAAGTTCGGCCACCAAAATTCTCGCTTTATAAGCTCTAGAGTCTTTTTCACTCCTTTGTGTCCAGCCAACAGATTGTCATAGAGTAGTTGAATGAATTCAATACGTAACTCTTCTTTAGGTACATAGAGGTTTCAAAGGTAATAGGGGTTTCCATTCTTTATTTCTCTTCCGGTACCACTCTTGATTTAATCTAACATTTCATCTTCTGGAAAGCTATTCTGGAGTTTATCTTCCAAGTCAGTGTACAAAATTGTTCCAATGATCTTTTCTTTGGGGATAATATGTCCTTCCTTTGAGACTTCTTTACCTTCTCCAGTATTTAAAAAAGACAAAGCGTCTGCTTTTCCATGAACTGATCCCGGCTTATAAATCAAAACGAAAATATAATCTGCGAAGAAGAGTGACCATCTCAATTATCTGGGTGTAAAGGTTCTAGCTGACCTCAGAAACTGCAAATTTCAATGATCAGTGAAAGCTGTGATTTCCTGTTTCTCTCCCAGTAAATATGTTATGTTATGTTATGTTATTTTGTATTTATAAAGCGCCTCCATTCCTGGAAGGCATCCTTAACTGCTAACAACTCCTTGTCTGCTATAGAATAGTTGATTTCTGCAGCAGTTAATTTTCGGGAACGATAATCTACCAGATGAAGTTGACCTGTATCCTTATGCCTTTGCAACAGGATTCCTCCGATGGCCAAATTTGAAGCATCAGCTTCCACAAAGAAGGGTTGTTCAGGACTCGGATGCAACAGAACCGGAGCTGTAGTGAAGGTTTCTTTCAGTAGCTGGAAAGCTTCCTCCATTTCAGTATTCCAAACAAACTTTTTTCTTCAGTAAACGAGTCCCCTCACCTTTTCAGAAAATGTATGCATAAAGCGCCTGTAAAAATTGGCGAAGCCAATAAAACTTTGTATTTCTTTGACTTTTCGGGGAGATGGCCAATCTTTAATTGCTCTCACCTTGGCATCATCCATTGACACTCCGTCTGGAGACAAAATGAAACCCAAAAATTCCACTCGACAGGTATGAAAAACACACTTTTCCAACTTAACATTGAGTTGGTTATCCAACAATCTTTCCAAAATTGTACGCACATGCTTAACATGTTCTTCCATGCTTGCAGAAAAAATAAGAATGTCGTCAATGTATACTACGACGAAGCAATCCAAAATTCTCTGAGTATATCGTTGACAAAATGCAGAAAGCAGCTGGAGTGTTGCACAGGCCAAAGGACATGACCTGATACTCAAAAAGGCCAAAGCGAGTTCGGAGAGCTGTCTTCCACTCGTCGCCCTCTGCCATTCTTACCAAATGGTAGGCCCCTCTCAAGTCCAATTTAGTGTAAATACGGGCTTCCTTGACCCGATCCAAAAGTACAGAAATCAATGGCAAGGGGTAATGATTCTTTTTGGTGAATCTTTTCTTTGCTGGGGGCTGAACTGTCGGCCGGGCTTAGCTCCGCCGCTTGTTTGGCCGGGACTCTCTTCGTTGAGCCTCCATCCTTGGTCGTATCCTGCCTCAGCAGAGTCCCGGGCCGGGCTTTGCTCCGCTGTCTTTATTGGCCGGGCTTTGCTCCGCCATACCGGAGATATATTTTGAGATAATATTAACTATGACCAGACGTCGAGTAAAACCTGCAATGGATAAAACACATAATTCTATAGATAGGTATCTGACCAAAGCAGTTAGTGCTCTGGCGGAAGAAATAGATTGTACAGAAAGACGCATTTCAATGGGAACAGCTACAAGGGTGGGGAACACGTTAGTTTGATTGCAGAGATCCAGACAACTAGGGAGGAAGGACCGACTATTACAGATTGGGTACCGGATATGACATCTGACATAGCTATGGCTGACATGGAGAACTTACATGTCTCACGGATTTCTATTACACCGAATCTATCTAACTCACCCCCGTCGCCCCGCCTATAAATTCATCTAAAGGGGGCAAAAGGAGAAATACAGGCCAGGGAAATAGCAGGTTAGCCAAAGAAAAGCAAACCGTCACAAGAGGGACTTTGACAAAACAGAAAGCTGCATTGAATAATGACCAATTTAAGTGTTCTTTCAGTATGGAGGCTCTTATTGAGAAAATAACTGAGTTAATCCGGCCATTACATGAAAAAATTGATAATTTGACGAGAGGTACATAAACTTGATGGATACATGGATAAATTTAGATTACAAGACCAAATAGTTAATCCAAGAGATCAGATTAACGTGATTACAAATAATGTCCCCATTAATTTGGCAACCAGTAACTCGCCAAACATAGCGAGGGCTGGCCCTAGTTTAGGTATAATTACAGCCAGAAATTCATATAATGGAAAAAATTTAGAGGTACCAAATAACTTACCTTATGAGAAAAGATTTATGCCACCAACAGGTAAGGAAAATCAAAGGAAAGAGACCATGGAGCAGGCAAGAGGGTCACGTAACATAGATAATCCCAAAATCACTGATATACCAGCAGTCATTAGCTTACCACCAGAATGCGGGGCATATGTCGCTGTTCTCTCTAATGTACCTAAATTACGGGAAGGTCAATTAGAAACCAATGAAACTTTAAAAAATAAAACACTGTATTGGTTATCAAAAAACTGTGGCTTTCCCACAATGGGGGCTGATCAGATAATACTTACTCAAAGAGTTGGATGGATAGGCCCACTACCAAAAAAATTTGATGGTGACTGTATAATAATTAATTTTAGGTCACCAGGTTGGGCGTACAAATCCCTACTAAATGCCCCTCCCCCTTCATGTTGGGATTTTAATACAACACTATTGCCATTGGGTTATTTTTACAGATATTTGCCAACAAGTGATTACCTTGCTAACAAAAAGGCATACTACTCTAATACCAATTCAATGCCCCTATTAGTATCCCAACCTACATGTTTTTCGATCCCGTTGTATAATAGGTTCCAGCCCCTGAGCCCTATGGAGGATAATGATTGACGTGAGAGACTTGAGGGTGTATCCCCAAATGATGAAACAGATGGGAGGGTAGTTTATAGACCAATCGAAAGGGGAAATGAAATCAGTAAAGAACAACTCCCATATATAGACCCCAAGCAGGTGGATATAGGTTGTGATAGCACTGGGAGTAACGACCTCGTTGTTATAAATAATGCTAATGAGTTAGTAATTGGGTCACAGAATGCAGTGACCCCGGTGAATGTAGCCGCAACTATAAATCCTACCACTAGCCAAAGAATGCCAACAATAATACAAGGGGGTTATACACTTATAACATGGAATATTGCAGGCCTTGGCAAAAAATTAGATACCCCTTTTTGGCAGGACTTTATTTCCTGTGGCAATGATTTTATTTGCTTACAGGAAACATGGAGTACAGTCCCGGTTGTAGTTGAAGGATATTCATCATATTGCGTGAGTGCGACACCTTCCATAGCAGGAAGAGCTAAGGGAGGATTGCTGCTGCTTATATCAAATAAATTACTTGGGTGCAAAATTATAAGCTACTCATCCATTCATAATCATAGCCAAGTACTGTGATTCGAGTTCCCAAAGGGCAAGGACTTTGTTTTATTTAACTATTATAATTCTACCTTTACCAATGATAGGGGAGGATCATTAATGCATTGGAAAAGGAGATAGATAGGGTATTGGCACTCTCTGGTAAACTTGCCATTATTCTATGGGCTGCCGATTTTAACATACGAGCATGTCTTTCAACACAAACTAACTCATGTGGGTTTATGAAAGCCAATAGTAATATTAATGGGAACCATGATGACTTGTTACATTTTCCTCACTGTAGATATGGTATGATTTTAAATACAACAATGGTAAAATTCGACCTTGATTTATTAGATTGCTCGATGAGAAAGGGCTATATTAAATGCCCAACTTTCACTGGGCGGAATGTTTCTAGTAACATAGATCATATTTTAATTTCCAAAAATAGTTTCTATACTGATCTATGGATATCTGAACAGGTGGTGAGTGACCACAATAGCATTTCTATAGTACTTTTAGACTGGGGTAATAAACTAACGAACACCGAGGAATGTATCTCGGACATTCTCCCTGTTAGGCCCAATGGCATGAGAATTAAGTGGGTCGGAGTAAACCCACCCAAAGTTCAAAAGGAAGTGGTCACAAACTGTAGAAAAGAAATTGATTACTACCTTAGTGAAGAGGTCCTCCCTGATATCCTGTTAGATGCATTCTCTGATATAAATAGATCAATTAAGAGTTTACTAACTAAAAGCACTAAAAACTCGAAAAAAACTGGCTCGAGGTGGTTTGACTCAAAATGTACCCTTGCATTACAGAAACTGAAATTGGCGCTGGGGACCAAACCCCGAAATCAATTGTATATACATGAGTTGCGAGTTGAATATAAGCAAGTTATATTGGCCCACAAAAAAGAGCTACAAGCGGATGCATGGGACAAATTAAGTCTGGCAGCCAATACTAATAACAGTAAACTTTTTTGGGAAACTGTAAATAGTCCCTTCTTAAAAGACAATTGTACCCCAGAATTAACGTCCTATGTGAATTGTACAGAATGGATGGAACATTATACTAATATTTTTAACCCAGGGGGTTCTGGGATCGAGGGGAAGATGGCGGCCGGCTAGGACGCCAGGTCGGGAGCTCCGAGTGACTGCCCTAACACGAATCAGTAAAAAAAACGGCTACTTTTACTTCTCCCTACTCTCCGCTGTGAAAAAGGACTCCGTGTGTGAGAGACTAATGGATACCGATATACAGAGACTTTGACAAAAATAACGAGCCATCATAGGAATTGCACCTATCCCCAGAAATTTACCGAGTTGAAAGACCTCGATGTTTGTGCTCAACACTCTGTATTCCGCACCCTCTACTCCGACGAGTGAAGCAGGAGAGGCAGCGGTTGCTCCGTCCACAGGGGTGTGGAGCGCTGCTCGAAAGGCTCGCAAAGCCGTTCGGCGAGCCGCGCGCAGTGTCCTTTCTGTTCCGGGGCAGCGGGGGAAGAGACAGAACATTCGCAACAGCGGAAGGTAAAGCAGGGTGCGAGACGCTGATCATAGCCGGGGGTCAGCTGCAGTTGCAGAGTCCTCCTCCAAAGAACAAACAGTATTTGGAGACGTGTACAAGAGGACATATAATCTTTGTAGATCAGGGGGAGTTGACTCTTAAGCAGAGGAGTGATCAGGGGGGCTTGGATATTGCGCAGACTACATCAGAAAGAGAAATATCAGAAAATAAAGTGGTTAATCCTCACACCAAAGTCACAAAAGGGGCTTTTCTGACTTTGAATGAGCACGGGGAGAAAAGTACTACCAATTTGTTAAAACTTGTAAGAGTTCCGTTCTGGATGCTAAAACTCAGCACTATTGAAGGCATAAGAAGTGCGGGTGGGGGGGTAAGCACCCTAAAAACAACGAAGATGGAGGATCGAGTGTACCAACTCAAATAGAGGAGGAACAATCTAAAACACAAACTAATGGAGAAATAACAAACACTGAGCAGGAGAAAGGCAGGTCCACTTACTGCCTAAGGAATAGGGACTTTTTCCAAAACGCAATCCCAGTAGACCCTAAACTACATATTGCCCCTCGCAGTACAAAGAGAAGTTCAAAAAAACAGGGTAAGCTGGACTCTAACAGCTTTTATACGAAAGGAAGAACTCGAAAAGAATCAGGGAGGAGTGACAGCGTGGTACCCCCTCCTCGAGTGACCCCCTCTCTCAGATCCTTCTTTAATAACCAGGAACAAAGTCGAAAGAGTTTAGCAAAAGGGACCAACTTTACGAAAACTGTCCCCCTCTTGACTCCCTCCTCAGCAGTGACAATTCCCTTGGCTTCTGCTCCTGTATTAACCGGGTCTCATCCTAAAACTGTTATACCATCTCCACCCGATTCTTCTCTATTGATGTCTAAAGTAGTTACCCCCCCCTCTACTTCAGTCATGCCAGCTCAGCCAGCTCAGCCTAAGTCAACGGTAGATGAGCTGGTGGGCCACCAATTGATACCAGCAGAGGACCAACCGAATTTACACCTCGGTGTGAACTGTGTTTCGGGGGATCATACACAAACCCTGACTCCAGGTTTAAGCCCAACGGATCAGTTCCTGGAGAAGATGCTGGTGGAAATGAGGGCAAAATTTGCAGTATCAGAGATGAATCAGAGCAAAATCCGGGAGGTATGCGAGGCCTTAGACACTAAGATGATCGCATTGAATGACCGGGTTACTGAAGTTGAAGCAACAGTTGAGGGGCTTTCTAAAAAAGTTGAACAAAATGAAAAAGACATAAGAGTTCTAAAAGAGAGTAAAAGAAGTACAGGTGAAAAATTGGAATCCTTGGAAAATCAGGCAAGAAAAAACAATTTACGAATATTAAATGTCCCCGAAGGAAAAGAAGGGGTAGACGTCAAGAAATTCATAGTCCAGCTACTCGAGGAACAATTTCCATGGACAAAAGAATTAGGACTAGAGGATGACATTCAAAGAGTTCTCCGTGACCCCTTTGGCAGAAACAAAGTGAGGAAAAACCCAAGAAAAATTTTAGTAAATTTTAAAACATATAACATTAAAGAAAGAATCTTGAGTGAAGCATTAAAAAAAGGCCCTTACAAGAAAGATGACTGGACCTTCAGGATTAGATCAGATATCTCAAAATCTACTCAAGATAGACAATGGGAACTCGGGCAGTATATGCATGAACTAAAAAGTCTAGGAGCCTCAGTACAAATGAAGTTACCGTCCAGCCTCAGAATAATGTGCCAAATAAAATGCATAATATAAGAGATCCCGCAGAAGTCGCACTTTTCCTTGAGCAAATGAAAGATCAAGTAAGGAGTTGATCAGGGTTGTTTACTGGAGTTTTGAACCATATTCCCTATAGGAGAGTAGGATTGTTGATTTAGCTCCTGGTGACTTAGTTCAGAGATTGTGTGTTCGAATAGTTACCTAAAAATATAAAAACGAAATTTATACAATTCACACAATCTAAAAAAAAAAAAGTATAAGAGGAGTCCACATAAGCTAAATGAGAAAAAAAAAACGGGCAGTCATGGAGCTCAGAAGGGGCTATTAATATACCCCCAAAAAATAAAGAGGGAGGCTTCCCCAGGGTGGGTTTTTTATCTTTCAAAAAATATAAAAGTTAAAAAAAAATGCACACGGGTGGGGAGCAAATTAGGGAAAATATTGAAAAAATATCCTCAGAATGCAGAAAAAGCAATGGGAGTTATTAAGACCTATCAAGGTCAGTTAACAGAAAACAGGGCAAACCAGTTTGCAAGACTAGGAGAGAGAAGAAATGTCTGGAAGAAATGTTAATATTTTATCTTGGAATGTAAATGGGTTAAGGATACCAAGCAGAAGGCGTCAAATTTTGGAATATTTAAGGGTGACAGATTGTGAGATTATAATATTACAAGAGACACATCTATTAAAGAAGGAATGGGATGATATTATAAAAAAAACGAGATGGATAGATTGCTATGTTTGCACAGATCAGGAGTGCGTGGTAAAAGGGGTAGCTATACTCTTTAAAAAATCTGTAAAAGCCAGAATCGAGAGAATTGAAGTAGATAAAAAAGGTAGATGGGCAATTGCCATGGTCAGAATTAACAACTCCCCATACACGATAGCCGGGTATTATGGGCCGAATTTAGATGACCCCACTTCATTACAAAATTTATATACTCTTTTATTATCGTCTGTATCTCCAGTGGTCTTAGGAGGAGACTTCAATCTAATTCCGGACCCCAAAATAGATCGCCTGCCCCCAATGAAATATATTAATCTCCCAAAAATGAGGGAATGGTTGGGAATCTATAGAAAAGATCTGGGGTTGGTGGATATTTGGAAGGAGAAAGGGGATAAAAATTACCCGTTCAATTTCAAAAACAAAAGATTGGGTCTTCAGTCCAGAATTGACTTCTTTTTGGTGGAAAAAACGATAGTGTGTAAAATTATCAAGGCTGAGCATTTACCAGCCTTACTATCAGACCATTCTGCCGTCCTACTCAAAACTCAGTTGGGTAAGGAACAAACTACCATGAGATGGACGGTAGATCGGACCATTTTTAATGATGCGCATGTCGTTGAGAATCTAAAAAAAGAGTCAATGGATTTCTTTGAGAATAATAAAGAGGGAGTATCTCCTCAAATCACATGGGATGCATACAAGGCTGTTATTAGGGGGAAAATACTTAGTCTGGCCGCTTATAAAACAAAACTATCAAAACAAGATATCAGAAGATTGGAAACCGATATTAAAGACTCAGAGTTAATAATAGAAGCCGAGGTAGACCTGGATAAGAAAAAGAAGTTAGAAGCAGACAAAGCGGCAAACGAGGAAAGACTAACAGGAATCCTAGAAAGCAAGGTTAGAGAGAGATGGGAAGTAAGCAAGCTCGCTCACTATGAATATGGGGAGGGCTGTAGTAAGCTGTTAGCTTGGCAAACGAAGACTGACACCAATAGAAATAAAATACTTAATATTTTACCACAAGACGGTACAGTCCCTTGTTCAGATGAAGGGGTAATAATGAAAGAATTTGAAGACTCCTTCTCTTCCTTATATACTGAAGATACTGTTCCAACGAATGAGCCCTTAGAAGAATACCTACTCAATTTGGAACTTCCTGAGTTAACAAATCTGGAAAAAGAGGATCTGAATGCCCTAATCACTAAAGAGGAGGTAGAAGAAGTAATGAAAGGTCTGAAGAGAGGTAAAGCAGCAGGCCCAGACGCTTTACCCAATGAACTATATAGTAGACTAAGTGAGATTATAGCCCCCCCACTTACAAATTTGTTAAATACAATCTATCTTGAGAAGGGGAGACTTCCTGATTCTTGGAATGACGCTACGATAAGTATCCTCTTAAAACCGGGTAAAAATCCAGTTAAATGTGAATCTTACCGCCCTATAAGCTTACTAAATTGTGATTATAAGATCTATACACAAATCTTAGCAAAGAGGCTTGGTAATATAGCAGGAAATTTGATAAAAGAAGATCAGAAAGGCTTTATAAGGGGTAGGCACTTACAAGATCTTACGCAGGAGCTTATCGGGTCAATTGACATAGCAATAACTGAAAAAATTCCTCTGACAATAATAACACTGGATGCGGCCAAGGCATTCGATAGAGTAAACTGGGCTTTCTTGAATGCTACCCTAGCAAAATATAATTTGGGAGAACATTTTCAGGGTGCAATTAAAGAAATGTATCGAGCACCAAAAGCTAAGGTCCTAATTAACGGGAATTTCACAGAAAATATCCACATATGTAGAGGAACCCGCCAGGGATGCCCCTTGTCTCCCCTCCTTTTTAATTTATATATTGAGCCCTTGGCAAACAGGCTCAGAGTCCATACGGAAATACCACCATTTATATTCCAGACCTGGGAAAAAAAAATAGCCTTGTATGCAGATGATGTGATGATTTTCATGAGTAACTATGCAGGTTCTGTCCAAGCCATTGATGACACCTTAAGAAATTTTGGAAGGGTTTCAGGTTACCAAACTAACCGGAGATAATGAGTTGGAATTCCCAGGTAGATAAAATCTATACCAGGGAGAAAATCAGGTACTTGGGGATAGACCTGATTAAAAACCTAGATAAGATACCTGAGATTAATATGGACAGAGTAACAGCTGACGTGAAAAAGTTATTTAAAACATGGGGAGGTCTTCCTCTAACCTTCTTAGGTAGATCCAACATAATCAAGATGTCTATCCTTCCAAAATACACATTCCTATTTAGCGCAATACCATTGGAATTTAAGAGGGAAACACTAAAAAAAATACAAGGAGAAATAGCGAGCTTTATTTGGATGGCTAAAAGTACACGCATAGCCTGGAGTAAATTACGAAGAAGAAAAGCAGAAGGAGGAATTGCCAGCCCAGATCTAGTGGAATACTACAGAGCCTTCCAATTCAAACATATGAGGGTTCTACTAAACAACTATGATTTGTATCCAGAACATCTTAAAGCAATGACTAGAAACACTGGCCACTTTCTATTCAAATTTGGTCATCCAAAATACTTCAAAAAGGTGAAACTGAAGACTTTGAGAGCAGCAGCTAAGCTATGGTATCAAATCAGGTGCACTCTAAATATTCCATACTATAGTGGGTTCGCGCCTATATGGGATTCCCCAGGAACACCGGAATGCCTCAAAGACAGCTTGGCAATACCTTTTAAATCCTCAGGTTTTCAAGTATGGGGCCAGTTAATGGTTGAGAATAGCATAATAGACTGGAGAACTCTGCTTACGAATTCGAGTGCAGCCCTTTCAAAATTTAAATATTATCAGCTCACTAGCTGGGCAAAAACACTGAAGGAGAAATTTTCCGGAAATAGGATTGTGGAAACAATCATGATAAAGAATCCCCCGAAGAAAAAAGAAATAGCAACATGGTACTGGGCATTGGTAAAAGCAGGAGAGGAGGAGTTTTCGATTCCCGATGTGATCTGGGGGAAAGATCTGCCTGCGCTGGATCTCCAAAATTTGTGGCAAGTATCAATGAACAAATGCTGGTCTATTGTGAAGTCTGCTACCTTAAAGAGAAATCATCTCTTTACTTCCCATAGAGCATACTGGACCCCGAAGCGTCTCTCTAGTTTTGGAGGATCTGTTACGAAATTATGCCCCAAATGTGCTCTACCAAGAGCAGATGATGTGCACATGTTTTGGCAATGTCCTCACATCGAAGGATTCTGGCAGGAAGTGAGTAAAACATAGATTTGGTATTAAGAAGACCAGTTAAAGTAAGTATAGATCTTGTTATTTTTGGGGTCAGTAGACATGATATGGTAATAACGTTAACTAAGAAGGAAGAAAATCTTTTGTTTATAATGATTTTGCTTGCTCAAAGGGAACTCTGCTTAAAATGGATAAGACCAGTCCCCCCGACACACTTGGATTGGGTGGCCTCAATTAACAGAATAAATAAATGGGATAGGAGAGGGAAACCCAGTAAAAGGCATGAATATTGGGAAATATGGGAAGACTCCCAATTCGCAAATTAACCCTATAATTCTACATCATAATTAAGCATGGACCCATTTAATTCCAATGATTATGCAATGGCAATAAAACCACAAGCATAATGCTTGTGTGAGTGACTAGAGTGGTCAGCTCCCCCAGTGCGTATTGGAAGTGGTACGGACGAAAGGGGACCCTACTCTACAGAATCCACAGAATGTATCTCCCCGAAACTCGGAGAATTGGGCTGGTCTAGAAAATAGAGAATTGGGTCCCCGATAACTCCAGATACACTACATTGCAGTATGAGGAATAAGAAAAAATATATATATATTTTTAACCCAGACAGGGTGCATCCAACTGTACTTTCAAATGATGATTTTACGTGGCCTACATTGCCCATGTTAATTGACGTGGAAGAAGTACAAGACGGGCTAGTTAATAGTAAGAAGGGAAAAGCACCAGGTCCGGACGGAGTCCCGATCGATTTATATAAGAACAAAATGGATCTATGGGCCCCAATCCTTACGAGGGTTTTTAATATTGCGGCTCTAGGGAATTTCCCAATATCTTGGGGTCAATCATTAATTATCCCTCTTTATAAAAAAGGGTTCCCGCTCTGAAGCCTGCAATTATCGTCCAATATCTTTATTGGATTCTTCAATAAAGGTTATGAGCAGGGTTCTCTTAAAAAGATTGGAAACCTGGGCCTTGGACTATAAGATTTTATCTCCTGTTCAATATGGATTTAGGAAAGGCCTAGGTACCTTAGAACAATGTGTGAACCTTGATTTGCTAATTAATAAATATACATCAGTTAAAGGGGGTAATTTGTTTTTATGTTTTGCTGATTTAAGCAGCGCCTTTGATTTAGTGGACCACTCCCTTTTGTGGACCGTACTGCTTGAATCTGGGGCCCCGAAAGAGATAGTATTCTTTTTGGCACGAGTATATGAGAGACTATCCTGCAGTGTATGATATGGGCCAACCGGTGAACGAACCCCCTTTTTTGATGTAAGAAAAGGTATCAGGCAAGGGTGTGTTTTGGCCCCCCTTTTATTTTATTTATTTATTAATCAAATAGCCACGGTTTTAAGTCAGATTTCAGCAGATGCACCAATGATAGACAAAAAGGCAGTACCAGTATTATTATATGCCGACGATGCTGTTTTATTATCCCGTACCCCGATAGGCCTTCAACGGCTCATTAATAATTTTACAGATTTTATTAAAGGCAGGAAACTCTTAATTAATAAATCAAAAACTTTTACTATGACATGTGGCAAGAAGTCAAACTCATCGAGGTCCTTTTTTTTAGATGGTTTTAAAATTCATGCAGTTAAATCTTTTTGCTATCTAGGTATTACTTTTGCTGCAAGTGGTAAATGGACCAATGAACATGAAAATATCAGATATAAAATGATTAGGAATATGAATGGCATATTTAGATTTGCATCTAAATTAGGGGATCGGAGGGTAAAGGACATGGTGAACATATACAACGTAAGATGCATCTCCTCAGCCCTGTATGGGGCTGGAATATGGGGCCATTGTCCCGCTGACCAACTCCAGTCAGACAAAAAGAGTTTTCTTAAACGGTTGCTGAGTGCACCTGCCTCAGCTTCCACTGAGTTAATTCATCAAGAAACTGGTCTTAATTATATTTCTGACTTGGCTGCTTTGCGTCCCTTACTTTTATGGCGTTCCATCTGGTCTAAGAGTGAAACTGAGTTCACACAGTTGATAATTAAGGATTGTTTAAAGCTGGACCTTTGTTCCCGTGTACCGTGGATAAGTTACATCAACCACTGGTATAACCTTTTATTTGATTTTAATATCCTTGATGAGTCCGAATATCCAATAACATTATCTAAAAAAGAGATAAAAGATTCCTTTATGTCCTACAAGAGAGAGGAACGAGTAAAAAAATTAATTGGGACCCAAAGAACACTTGTGTTTTATAGGCAACTCGAACTCAAAAGTGGGCTTCAGCCGTATTTGGTAGATGTGTCAAGATCTTCACATCGATTTGTACTAGCACGCCTTAGGCTGGGAATCGCTCACCATCTCGTAGCCTTCCCGGTTATGGGAAAAAGCTCCAAAGTGAAGTGCCCATGTGATAATATTTCTAAACAGAGTTGCTGTCATTTTTTACTATTTTGTAAATTTTATGTATCACTCAGGAAATGTAATTTACAGCCGATCTTTTTAAAATATAATACCCGACTAACTGTAAATGCTATGAAATTACTATTTAAGTTGGAGAGCCCAGATATTTGTTTTTTTGTGGCAAATTTTATAATGAAATGTAGAGCTGCTAGAAAGTCGATAGTACTATGAAATTTTGCTTTAAATTGTAAATTTGCACAAAAGCATTTGCACAAAAGCATATGTCACTTTATAGCGAATTTGCACAAGTTTCATGTACTGTAACAGTTAGTCAGATGGTTATTTGCACATCTGGATTCTGGCATTTGACACTTTATAGCATAACGCACTTTGATGTTTTTTTCATGAACATGTGTCATAATAATTATATAGGTCGAGGAATACTGATAAATTTGTGTTTATAATAATTATACATGAAGAGGAGTACCGATATTTTAAATTTTGAATTTTATAAATGTTGATATAATTGTTTAGCTTATATGGTTGTGTTATGCAAACCGAATAAAAGCTTTTTGAACTGAACTGATTCTTTTTGGTGACTTGATTCAGGGCTCGATAATCAATACAAGGCCTAAGCTTTCCATCCTTCTCAGGGATGAAGAACAACAGAGATGAGACCGGGGACTGAGAGGGCCGAATGAAACTGTTAGCTAAATATTGGTCCAAATATTCCTTCAGATGAAAATTCTCTGCTTCCGAAAGGGCGTAAATTCAGCCACATTGCAAGGACACACCAGTTTCAAGTTCGATCCTACAGTCGTATTCCAGATGTGGGGGTAATTTCTTGGCCTCTTGCTCATCAAATACTGATGCCAAATCATGATAATCCCCAGGAATCTTTTAAATTTCCACCGCACAAATCATACGAGGGTGATCAGCCAAATGGGAGGATGGTGATGACTGAGGATCAAAGGTACATGAGTCAAAGCAATGTTCCTTACAGTATTCGGTGTTCAAATCAATAGTCCTTTTGGCCCATCCGATCTTCCGATTGTGTTCGGTTTGCCATGGCAGCCCCGAAATAAGCTGAAATTGAGGGGCGTCAATGAGACTGAACCTCAAAAAACTTTGGTGTTGACCTGGTCCAATCAAGGTTATTTCTTCTGTATCATAGGTAATGGGACCTGACGAAAGGTTGGTGCCTTCAACTGCTTGAACTGGCTCCGGCTTTTCTTTCTTGATGAAATGAATTCCTAACAATTTAGCAAATTTAATGTCGCAAAAATTGCCAGTGACTCCTGAAACAATCATGACCGAAACTTCATCCACGTCAGTAGCTCCAAATTTGATCGAGCTGGAAATTATCAAATGAGGAGCAGAAGATTGCAATGTATTTGCGAGTAGTTGAGTATTTGGAGTTGTCTCTTCCGACGCACCCACCAGAGCAACTCCTCCTACTGGTGTTCCAAAGCTTGGAAGTGTTATAGGAGAAAGAGCGGCCGCCGCTTCTTGCTCTCTTTATTTTTGGGATGACAGCGAGAAAGAGGTTGGCCGAGCGGAGGCTTCTGTTAGGGCAGTATGGGACATTGATGGAATGGTTAATGGGCGGGCCTTCCCCAAAAAGGACTTGTGGGTGATGTAGAGGGCCTTAAATTTACTCTCTCCTGAATGGGCAGGCAATGCAGGGTGTTCAATGCGGGTTTGGTGGATTGCCGATAGAGGATTTTGAGAAGCAAGCAAGCTGCACAGTTGTGAATGACCTGTTGTTTGGAGATGGTAGATTGGGCGGCTCCCAAATAGAGCGCGTTCCCGTAGTCCATGTGTGATAAAATCAGTGCTTGGACCATTATCTGCCTAGTAAGGAATGGGAGAAGAGGAAGAATTTTCTTCATCATCCTCAGCATGCCATAGCATGTGGCTGACAGTTTAGCTGCTCCAAAGTCAAAAGTCAGGGATTGGTCCAGCCATATGCCCAGACTCTTGATCTATTTTTTAGGTACTGGTGGGGGACCAAGACAATTTGGCCACAATAGCCCAGAATTGAAAGTTGGAAAATTGCCTAAGAGCATGAGATCTGTCTTGTCTCCGTTTAGTTTCAGGCAGGAGAGCTCCATCCATTTCGCTACCTTCTCCAGACAGGGACCTGAGCTAGAGGTCGAGGTTCCTGGGTGATTTAAGGACACAACAAGTTGTGTGTCGTCAGCGTAGGTGACTATTTTTATGCCAAATGGACGGACTATCTCTGCCAACGGACACATGTACACATTAAATAATATTGGGCTCAGGGAGGACCCCTGAGGCACACCGCAGCTAAGTGGCATCCGTTTGTAACTGAAGTTACCTTCAAAGACCTGCAAGAACCTGTCTTCTAAGAATGACAGCAGCCAGGTGATGACGCCCCAGTCACTCCAAGATTCCTGAGTCTAAGGTTTAAGATGTCATAGTTAACAGTGTTGAATGTGGCGCTGAGGTCCAGGAGAAGGATGGCCGCTGCACCACCTTGATTTAATATTCTCCTGGATTCTTCGGTCACCACTAACAGCATTGTTTCCATTCCGTGTTGGGGCCTGAAGCCAGTCTGTGAGGGTGAAGCAGGTTATTTAATTCTAAGAACCCGGAAAAGACTGAATTGACATGTCTCTCTAGGATTTTACTAAATGAGGGGAGGAGGGAAATAGGACGGTAATTCCCCAGGTGTACAGGGTCAAGGTTAGGCTTTTCCAGCAATGCTTTGACCATGGCTCATTTCCAAGGAGGGGGACAACTCCAGAGGAAATGGATGAGTTGACCAATTCACAAATCACCAAGGGTGTTGTTCCTGTGGCTAAGTTCAGAGCATGGGGGGGGCGCGGGGTCCCTTGGGGAGCCTGATTTTACAAGACTCAGGATGGATTCTAGTGATTTAACGTCCAGCAGAGGGATCTGTTCCAGTAGCACTCGCGTGCATGATGGCAACATGACCATAGGAGTCATGATATATATCATGTATCTTCTTGTGGGTAAACTCCGCTAGATCATTACAGCGATCAAGGGCGCCCTCAACAGTGGTTTCAGCTTGGTAGATTCTAATAGCCTCCCTGTATTTTTGTTTGCTAAATGCTGCATAGTCCCTCCTCCATTTCCTTTCTAACCTCTTACAGGTTTATTTAAGTTTGCGGAGCTTGGGGGTGTACCATGGAGAGAGCTTAGAACTGTGTTTTTCCGAAAGGTTTTTTGGGAAGGACTTGGTCTGGAGAGTGCTCAGTCCACTTATTAAACCTCTCATTGGCCAAGATAGGATTTGATTAATTGGAAGGTCTAGTGTCGTCAAGGACTAAGACCTACTGCTCTAGAGGAAGCTTGGACCATGAGCATACCAAGAGCATACCCGGCTGCTGATCGGACCAAATGAGTAAGGTGGACCCACAATGTTCCATGTCAGGGGGTTCAATAGGTGGTCTGACCAAGGGAGCGGTTTGGGAGCCCCTGCTGAGACTTCCTCTCTGTTGGTTAAGATGGGGTCCAATAGATGGCCTTTGACGTGGGTCGCCCAGAAACTCTTTGATTGAATTGCAGTGCTGAGAAACTCCTAACTAGGTCTGAGGCCACGAGGTTAGAGGGATCTTCAAAATGTAGATTACGGTTGCCTAATATTATGAAGTTGGAGAGGGAGCTGGCTAGTTTAGCAATGAATACTGGGAGTACCTTAAGAAATTGCCCCAGGGTTTCGGGGGGACGATAAATTAATAGGCCTGAAAACGTATGCTTAGGTGAGAAGCTTATTGAGAAAGCAAAATTCTCGCAATCGGGTCTGCTGAGATGCGGCAATTAAACTTGTTTATATATATAATGGAAATCCTGCCACCCTTACCGCTGTTGCGGTCTAGCCGCTGGATGAGGTAACCAGGCGGAGAGTTTGTACAAGTACTGGCTCAGACTTGTTATTGAGCCAGGTTTCGGTGAGGAATAATGCATTGGGGAGTTCCTCCTTCAATAGTATAGAAATTTCAGTTACATGTTTGACTAGGGACCTACAATTCAGTAGGAACATTTTGTAAGGTGCATCGTTTTTTGCGAGGGTCTGGCACTTTGGCGAAGGATTGAATTTGAATGAGCAGTTGGGAACATGTGCTGTTGCTCTTGGATGGGAGTAGGGCATGAAGGCAGCTTTTTTCATAGTCCCCCTTAGTTCACAGAGGTGGTTGGGGGAGTAGGAGTAAGTACCTGCAGGAACTTGGACTGGGGGAGTGGCCCCTGGCCCCGTCCGGACGTGGATGGGCGCAGATTGGCTTGCCTTTGGCGTGACAGCAGCGTGCCCACTGCGCACCTACTGCGCGTCATGGTCTGCATCCGTCTAAAATAGGTTGAGCAGCTGGGCTGCCAACCGTGCGACTCCACCCCCCTGCCTCCTAACCAGAAGTGAGGACATTGTAACCACCAGCCCCCTCGACGCAATAGGTACGACCCGTGGTGGACTGGGGAGCGGGGCGGAAGGTTCCTGCTGGCGTAGAGAGTGTCCAGTGTTGTCGCAGAAAGTCGTGGCCCATAGAGGATGAGATTCTCGTGGACGGAGTCGTGGAGCTGGTGGACAGGAAAGAGCTCAGCATGCCCCAGCCTCACAGGATCGTCTAGATAGTAACTACTTCTATGACAATAGGGGCGGGCAGTATTATCATGATGATTATGACAGAGATGAGGTGACAGGAATGTCAGGATAGCCAGGGACAGAGTGAGGGACCAGTTCAGATACCTGCAGATAAGCGCGGTCCTTACATTACTGAGCATTTGCATGGCTCAGCTTAGGAATTTTTGGTGGATACAGGTGCAATGAATAGGTCTATTTCTCGTTCATTGGTCTCTGGGGCAAATCTGTCTGGCCATAATAATGTGTCGGTAGGATTTTCTGGTGTACCGGTTGTGATCCCCATTTTCAAACTTCTTACATTGACTATAGGTCCTTTTACAATGGATTCACCATTTTTGTTGACATCTAATTGCGGCGAAAATCTGATGGGTTTAGATTTATTAAAGAAGTTGCATGCTACCATTTATTGTTCCGCAAAAGGTGTTTAAATGACAATGGGGCCGAATGTGATCAGCGTTAAGCAGTGTCTGTCCAAAGATGCGCCCCTCCCTGTTGAATTTAAGGACGTGCCACACACGTTGTGGGCAATGGGTGACACGGACGTAGGACTATTGCAGATATCCCCAGTTTCCATTAAAGTTAATGACAATGCCATTTTGCCTCGTATTCCTCAGTACAAAATACTGCAAGCCGGGGAACGAGCCCTGTTGCAAATTATACAAGACTTGATTAAGTCAGGAGTTGTTGAAGAGAGGACTGCTAATGTGTGTAATAGCCCTATCCTTCCCATTCTTAAGAGGACACCTTCGGGTTCCTCTGATGATCATCCAGATGTTTATCGTTTTGTGATTGACTTGCGCGAAATTAATAAAATAGTAGTTCCTCAGTTCCCGTTGGTCCCTGACATTACTGCCCTTTTGACGATGATTCCTTCTACTGCTAAAGTCTTTTCTGTCATTGACCAAAAAACAAATGTATTATTCAGTATTCCGATACATCCAGACAGCAGGTACTTGTTCGGTTTTACACTAGCTGACAGAAGCTTTAGATTCTGTCGAGCTCCTCAGAGCTATTCTGAGAGCCCTTGTATATATAGTCAAGCTTCAAAAGCCCAATTAGATTCCCTTACACTTCCTTCAGGTAATATATTGCTCCAATATGTAGACGACCTTCTCATCGCTTCTGACACTGAAAAGGGTTGCAAAGACAGTACTTTTAAATTGTTGTTGCATTTGGCACACCACAGACATAAAGTGTCCCTTTCCCAATTTCAATATTGTCGACATGAGGTCACCTACATAGGTTGCCTACTGTCGAAGGAGGGTAGGAGATTGACCCCAGAGCGCATCAGTACCATTGTTAAAATGCCTATCCCTAAAACTCAAAGGGATGTGCGCGCTTTTATTGGTATTGCTTCCTATTGTCATCAATGGATCCCTAACTATTCGTTATTAACAAAACCCCTGCTCGCACTAACCACTAAAGCTGTGCATGAACCCTTGCCTTGGACGCCTGAATGTCAGCAGGCTTTTGAGCAAATAAAAGCTGCGCTTTGCTCTGCGCTTGTGCTTGGTACACCTGATTACGCAAAGCTGTTTGTGTTGTACGTACACGAGACGGCTGGCTGTGCACTCTCTGTTTTAACACAAGCCTTTGGAGGTAAGCAACGGCTGTGTGCTTATTTTTCTGCTCTTCTTGACCATGTCAGGAGATCCCTCCCGAGCTGTCTAAGATTGGTCGCGGCTGTGGCCGTCTCCATAAGGCAATCGGCTGGGCTCGTACTTGATACTGACCTCACAGTCATGGTGCCCCATGCTGCGGATACCCTTTTCAATAAGACCAAGACACAGCACCTCACCAGTGCACATCTGACCTGTTATTAGCTAACTCTCTTTGGAGCACATGTCACGATTAAAGATGTGCCACTCTGAACCCAGCCACGTTACTACCCCTCCCTTCTGAGAGTGAGGAAATTGACATACATGATTGTATCTTCCAGACGGAGGAAGAGACAAAAGGAGGGGTAGACCTGATTGATGTTCCCTTATCTGACCCCCATGGGGATCTATGTCGATGGCTCTTGTTTTAAGTTACCAGATGGCACTACAACTGCCGCATACGCAATCACAACACTGTACATGGTAGTTGAGAAGTCACAGGTTCCCTATCAGTCGGCCCAAGCTGCAGAGCTCATTCGAGGCTGAGAGTTGCGTGAGGGACTGGCTGTCAATATTTATACTGACAGTCAGTATGGCTTCGGAGTCGCCCATAATTGTGGGTGGCTCTGGGCAGAGAGAGGGTTTCTCACTTCCCATGGGATGAAGATCCATCATGACACCCTTATACAAAGGCTTTTGTCGGCTTTGACACTACTCAAGAAATTGGCGATAGTAAAGTGCAGCTCCCACAGGAAAATTACTGACAATGTGGGTAAGGGAACACATTTGCAGACCAGACAGCTTGGGAGACAACCCAAATAAGATGAAAAGGATATTTAAAGCAGATCCCGCTAGGTGGATGCCCGAGGTCACCATGTTTGAGGATACACTGGAGAATGTTAAGGAGATACAGAGTGAGGCAACGATTGAGGAATTAGCAATATGGCAGGAAAGCACAGCACGTTTGGATAAGGAAGGGTGTTGTACTGATAAGTCAGGGAAACAGAGATGAATGCTACCAGATGCATATTATCTTCCCGTAGTCACCATGGCGCATAGCGCTCATTTCAGTGCTAAAGGTATTTGTAAGTTGTAAGACCCTGTGTGGCAAAATGATAATATCCCAAAGACTGCCTCTCATTTGATCAAATATTGTATGATGCACAATCCTGGAAAAGGTACCCCTACGCCACCTGGTAATTTTGCACCTTCCACTTTCCCTTTTGAGGCCCTACAGATTGATTACATAGATATGGATTGCGTCAATATTTTGAAACATGTGTTAGTGGTTGTTTGTGCATTCATTAAATGGGTTGAGGCCTATGCCACGAAAGAAAATACAGCCATAGCGAGTGCAAAAGTACTCCTGAATGAGTTCTTTCCTCGCTTCGGCTTGCCCCGTTTGATCAGGAGTAATAGCGGAAGTCATTTTAATGCCAACGTTTTTCAGTTAGTTTGTGAGGGACTACATATCAGACAAAGGTTTCATGCTGCAAACCATTCCCAGTCCGCCGGTTTAGTTGAGAAGTAGAACGGTACTCTCAAACTGAAACTGGCAAAGATTCAGGAGACCACAGGATTGCAGTGGCTAGATGCTTTAAAATTAGCCCTTTTGTCCACAAGAGGCACTGCGCATTCTAGGACAGGATTGTCACCCTACGAGGTAGTGTTCGGGCACCCGGCAAATGTCTAGGGTGTCCCGCGTCCGTGTAGATTTTCTGAAATTAAATATCCTCTGTTAGTAGACTATCTGTATGTGTTAACTAAAAGTCTGCTTTCTATTCACCAACAGATTCAGGATTCCCTCCCGCCAATACCTGAGGGACCAGGACATGATATTTGGCCTGGTGAAGAAATCCTCATTAGGAATTTTCAGAGGAAGAAGAACTTGGAGCAGAGGTGGAAAGGACTAGTCCAGGTCCTCCTTGCCACCCGCACAGCAGTAAAGGTCACTGACCAAAAGAACTGGATTCATAGTCAACACTGCCGCAGAGTGCCTCTACCCTTGCCCTATAATCAGTGGGTCAAGGAAGGAATTGGGGACTCGGAGTGGGAGCAAATCCCACGATTTGTCCCCTTTTCGGTTGCCAAGCTCACATGGAGCCAAACGGAGGCTGAGAACAATGAGGTACTAAATGCAGCAGTGCCTTCGGAGATCAAGGCCATTCAAGAGCCCCTTTCCACTGGCTCCTCTGTGTCTGAGCCCCTTTTAATTGACCCCTCTGTGCCTGGATTAGCTAGGTACAATTTGCGTCCCTGGCGGAGGAACAGTGCACCAAAGGAGAAGTCAGATAAGCAGGGATGGACTGTGCAAGTCAGGATGTACTTTGCCTACAGTACCAACAGTAGCTTAGGGAGAGGCGAGGTTGGTGCATTGTTCGGACATTGAACAGGATAGATCTAAGGTGCTCCCTTGGAAGTGGGTACATTATCCTGGGCAACGTGGGATTTATCGCAAGCTAGGACTGAGCAGCTCCACCGCCGGTGCTCAAGAGCGCCAACGTTAATGAACAATAGGAGTCTACCAGTGAGGCTCAGACGGACACTAAGAACACTTGCTCCCCTTTCTTTGTCATCAGTTCCATTGCATTCCCCTTCCTTTGCTTCACTATGTATCTGTTCAGTCGGCCCATTACTGAGGAAGAACAGCCATTTGCACCTCCGCGTCCAGAGCAGAGTTGGTCCAAAAAAAGTAAAATAGTTCTTGCATCCATAATTTCAATTGCATTGATATTTGTGTTGGGAATATCTTGGTTCTTGGAGGAAAAGTATCCTGTACGCGTTTTGGTTGGGACAACACCTGTTCCCCCTGAACACATGTTTGTTACTTTGGTTCCTCGTAAAGGAGAGCATCGAAAGACTTACACTGATAATGTTTCTATACAAATGTTGCACTAAGCTCATGATGTGTCTAACACAACAAATTGTTGGGTCTGTGGGCTGCTCCCCTAAGTTACTCACAAAAGCGATAATTTGTTGTCTGTCTTTGTCGTACCTAGGAAGTTGTCTGGGATGGTTTGGACTGTTTGTCATGGTGCACTACCATTTTCATCAGTCCACTCAGGTTATGACATCTGCTGATTCTCGCACTGTGGTTGATTATATGCGTTTTCATCAGGGGTTTACTCCTATAGGTAAGGCAGGTCAAAATATCTCTGGTACTTTGTCCCCAAATTCCTGTATGAGCAAATATGATAAGGTGAAGGACAATAGATGGCTTCAAATGGAAATGGTAGGTTTCAAGAAGTTTAATACCTCTGAGTACTTCCAATCATTTCAAGACCGTAATGTCACTATGGCAAACCAATACCGGTGTCTGTGGGCAGCTTTACAGCTGCCTTTTGTGTCAAAGGGAAGGGGGAGATAAAGATGGGAGAAAGCAGATGCAATTTCACCTACCCACTCAGCAAAATCAATAGTCCCCCTCTGATCTTACCCCCAAACGTCTATTTTGTCCGTTGATCCCAAGCATATGTCTGGCTTCCTAGGGGATGGTCTGGCAGGTGTACCCTCTCTTCTCTTCTTCCCCAGGTGTACGTTGCTCCACCCAATTGCCATAAAGATCACCAGTTGCAGCGTACCCTGAGTCAGAAGTGTCATTGACACAAAGGATATAGCTCAGACAGATATCACCCTGCAACAGTTTGAGGTTGCTATGAAGGGTATAGTACCCTTTTGGGGCCCCATGTCTAATAGCCTTAACATTCATCGGTTAACAAGAGTTGTTGAAGGGGTCATTAATACAACAGCTGGTATACTGACAAACATCACCGCTGAGCTCCAGGCCACGAGGCACATTACCTTACAAAACCGGATGGTGTTAGACATCATCCTTGCTGATCGCGTTATCAGCAGTAGCTGTTGCGTATACATACCTGACCACGCAATGTATATGCTGCTATACAGAAATTACATGGACTCGCATCTGACATTCACCAGGAAAATGGCACTTGGACCCTATCTGGGTGCTTTTGGGACCTGTTTACGTTGTTAAAATGTAAAATCTGATTCTCTCGTTTTTTGATTAAGCTATGCCTCATCCATTTTTCACCCCTGCCCTGCTTCCAGTCCGGCTTTTTCCTTGACACTGCATCTGTATAAACATGAGTAAAGAATCTAGATTTGGGCATTGTAGGCTGTGTATACATGCAGAGTCAGCACAAAAGAACAGCTGGTGTCTGCTTGGGGTTTTCAGACAATGGTAAAAGCATCAAGTAAAGTTTACCCAAATAGCATATCTTGTTGTGCAGCTTCAGGATGCGACAATTGCACAATGCAACAAGGCTGTCGATTCTTACTGGTACCTCATTTGTGTGTTTTTCCCAAAGCTCTATTTACCTCTGGGCGTCCCTTTTTTGTGATCTTTTGCTATAAAAACACATATAACCATCGTTCGTTGTGCTTCCTCCTTGAGTATCTCTATGGTGCTTGTTGGACGAGGCCCCATTCATGAATGCTAATAAATGACTTATGGTTTGTACTTTGCTGCAGTGTCGATTCCTCCTTACTTGTTAAGAACCCATGGACTAAGGGTGACCCTGCACCAGTGGGTTTTTAATAATCCGCTTCCACAAATTGGCGCCCAGACATGGGCCCCATCAAGGGCTTGCAGGTCCAAGGTGAATTTTCAGCTCTCCAACTCTGATCTTCCTGGTGGCTGCTGGCCTTGACTGGGGCCCTCGGAAGGTCATTCTTTTGGATCAGGGAGTATCAACAGGTGGGAGTTGAAGACTACACATAAGGTAGATCTGTATTGAACCGGTTCATTTGGTCAGAATTTGTTTGGTATTTGCTTGGAATTTATTTGGAATTTGCTTGGCATTTGTTTGGTATCCATTCGGGTCTGCTTGGAATTTGGAATCTGTTTTGGAACTTGCTATTTGTTTTGACTAACATTTATCCTTACAGGTAATGTGAGAATATTTTTTATTTCTCTCTGTTTATAAGTTTTTTATATCTTATATAACATGCCTGTATTTAGTACGCTTTGGAAGTTTTGTTGCTGCTGCTACAATAAGCAGAGCATTTTGGATGCCAGTCAGCCAGCGCCAACAGAAGGTACGCTGAATTTTGAGATGTACATCAAATATGGTATTTGTTCCATCATGTATAATGCATTGTGGAACAAATATACAAAAGGGGATCCCAAGTTGAATGGCCATTAGAGGGAACAACGGACCCTCCCAAACTCGAGTATTTAGAAAACGATTGTTTTTAAAGAAAGTTCGGCCAGTTAGGTTTGACAGTTTGCGTATGTGGAGGAAGGAAGTAAAGGAGTGGCAGCTCAAGGCAGAGAAGGTAGAAAGGAAATAGGAAAGGAAGACAGAGTATCAGAAGCATAAGGAATTGAAGGATAAGGAAGTTCAGGAGAAAAATAAATGTTTAGATCGAGAGCATAGATTGCTAATATCTAAGGAATATATAGTCAGACCGACAGTAGAAGCACAAACGCCAGGAAACCGCTTGGTCACAGCGCGCTTTATAAGCACTTTCCACTTCAACCCACCAAGAAGATGTGGATTCAGATATTGATGGTTTATTGATTTAACGACCCCCACCCCCATATGTACCTTTAACACTTCTTCCCCCTGGACCACCAAATGTCGTTCCCCCTGTACTTCCGGCTCCACCTCCTTTGCCCGCGGTTGTCCAGCTCCCTATTTTCCAACCAGTACCGGTGCATCCATTACCCCCACCCCACTTTCCAGGCCACTGCACCTCCATCCCAGGCCACTGCACCTGAAATGACTGATGCTCCCGTACTTTCTGGATCTGTCTTGAACCCTTGAATTCTTCGTTCTACTGTATCTCAGTCATATCAGGATGCGATAAGGTTGATGGTATTAAGCTGGTTGAGTGATCTAGAAATGGAAGTAGGATAAATTATAGATCAGATACAGGATTTTTCTGAGGGAGAGCTTCTTTGTCTCATAAATAAGCTTTCTCATCAACTTATGCTCCAATGTGAGATGACTACAGGACAGAATGGCCCTGATGATGTTAGAGCTATTAATCAACAGTGTCAGATAGGAGCCTTCCCTGTAAGTAGAGTTAACACTGCCATATTGAAAATTGGATATCGTAATGAACTCTCTTCCTCTCCTCGAATAAGACCTATGATGGAAGCTGTGCCACAGTTCATTCCTTTTTGCACAATTGGATAGATACGCCCTGGAAAAGGAAGGATGTACTTACTTTAAAAGCCTCCTTACCAGACATACGGAAAAATCCTAATGGATTGTATGATGATGTACAGGCAGCCATTGATTCCTGTGTCATGACCTTAGCAGATATTGATATGTTTTTTGGTATGATCCTGCCCGTGGATATATGGCGACTTACTCGGAAGCAGGATCATGCTATTGATTTAGGAGGAGACTGGACAGCCATCATAGCAGCCGACAGGGATAGGAAACCTGGTCAGAAACCTAGTCAGCTTATACTGCATCTTCCTGGTAACATACTTACTTACATAAAAACGATGGTTCCGGCCAGGAAAATATTTTGGGCACTTCTGACTGCTTGTAAACAAAAACAGGGAGAGGCCGTCCTTTAATTCTTTACTCTCTTTGAGGAAGTGTTCCACAATTTTAGTGGGCAAGACGCATCTACACCTACGGGTGCACATTTATTTGTAGATCTATTTGTGGGAAATTTACTTCTTGAAATATCTGTTTGCTTAAAGAATTCTGAGAGTACATGGGCTTCAGTAACCCCGAAAGCTATATTAGATATGGCTCAGTATTATCAGAATCAGGTGACCACTGAGCAAGAACGGAAAGAAGGAAAACTAAAAGAATTGAAAACTAAGGTAATGATGGTCCAGGCCTATGGACCCCAAGGTCGAGGTCGTGTTCAAACATATGGTCAGAATTTCAGACAAACACCTCCAGTAGGGCCACTGCATAGACAAACTCCACTAGGACTGGATCAATGTACTTATTGTAAGGAGAAAGGACATTGGCGTTCCGAATGTCCTGTTTTAGCTCCTGGTGGGAGAGGAAGGGGACTTCAGCTCCCCGACAGCAGCCACAGCAGGTTCAAGCTCTGGAGAGAAATAAGTCAGGAAATTATTTTGATCAACAAAATAATCAATATTCTATGGCGGATTGGGAATCAGAGGAAACTGTGGGAACACATTTTGCCTAGGACAGCGTAGGACAAGGAGGACCAGTTGAGATACCTGTAGACCAGTCAGGACCCTATATAACTGTGAGAAATTGGCCTGGCATATGCTGTCCACTAGTTATAGTGGGCACCTTGTACCAGTCCAAACAACCCTTATTGATGAATAGGTTTGAAGACAACCTTTATTGAAAGCTATCCTAGTGGTAGCTATGGAGAGCAGCCTTCAGGCTAAGTCTTGAAGGAGTGTAAAGCAGCTTGGTTTACCAGATTATAACCTCTTGTATTACTAAATGAAAGGAGACCCACACAAGGTATATATAAAATATATGTATTTATTTCTAAACACTCACTACTAATCTCTTTATGAGATTAGAGTCCAAGATACACAATAATACAGTTCTAAAACGACAGTTAATAGCACAATATATAATGGGCCCAAGGGGCGCACCAAACCATATATTAAGAAAGTGGTATAAGAACCACGACGTGATTAGACACAGTACCTAAAGCACGTAGAATCGTTGGAACCCCAAGGAACCACCCAAGGTAGTGACACAGGAGACCCACGGGGGACGCGTGCAGTGTGAGAACACAGGCGCGAGCCCGTACTATTCTATGGGAAAGTCGCGGTTGGAATTTTAGAAGTTAAGAACACTTAGGAGTGGACTTTGAGCAAACCCCTTTAGACTTAGGGGGTTCTAGGGCAAGCACCCACGGGAGCACCGGAGTACTCGAGCTACCTCCCCCAGGGAAGCCGGGTGCATTGGTGTCAAATGGTGTCGGGAATCATCGTTGATTTCAACGGCGATCTACTGCAAAGTGCTGCTGCCGGGAAGAGGAAAAGTGTCCGTTGTGATGAAAGCCTGGATCAAAGATCAAAAGAACCTGAAAGCAGAGGGGACAGAGTCTGGGTCACTTGCCAGTGACCAGGGGCACAATAGACGAATGCCCACCGATGTCGGGTGTTTCAGGTGCGAAGAGGTAAAGCTTGACTCTGCAGCCACGAGGACCAGGAGGTGGCGATGATGAACAGGAGCTGGATTCGAGTTGTCCCACAAAGGATGTCGAGTGCTGCAGTGTCGGTTCTCGGATTGATCACAACAAGCCTTGACAACAGCAACCCACGCAGTAAGAGAAAAGATGCTTCGGTGCAGACCATTAAGGTCCTGGGGACTCCCCAAGCGATGGAGAGTCAGGGCACGTCTGGAGCAACCAGGTAAGCCCAATTAAATTTAAGAGCTGCCTTCACAGGGACCTACCAGTCGACGGACCAGGGATCGCAAAGGGACATCGAGAGGAATCACCCAATACCAGCTCACGGGACACTCGGTGAATGTAGGACAGTAATCCTCGGTGAAGACACAGCTCAGGGCAGCCCAAAGTACAGCCTTAAGGATCGAAGAGAAGCATATGCACTTGCAAATGTGCATGGTGTCCAGGGGTTCCAGTTCCACGGTCCCCACGAGGGCTACGCATCTCATATTTGCTGGGAGCTCGGGTCGGCCTCTGGGAAGCCTGGGAACCCACCTCCTGTGTTGCTAATTCTTCAGAGTCCGGCGGGAGCTTTGGGGATGCAAACCGGTCAGATGCATCTTAGGTGCCTGCCTTGCAGGGGAGTAACTCCTTTACTCCAAGGGAGATTCTTCAGTCATCTAGCGCCTTGTAGATCTTCGACGTTCCAGGATTTTGTATCAGTTTCGTCCAGGTGTAATCTAAAGTCCTGTAGCCAGGGTTTCCTATCTTATATCGAAGGAAGGGGTGGGACAAACTCTAGGGACCCCCCTAAGGGAGGGTTAGGAAAGAGGGGTGGCTACACCCATTTCCTTTGTCCAGTTTCACGCCAGAGCAGGGGCTGGTAGCCCCTGCAACTGGTTTGAGCTGGACTATGCACAGGGACACCAAATGTGCCTCCCGTGCTGACTTCAAAGTACTCTTGGAGTGCACCCACCCAGCCCCAATATTAAAGCCTGTCTGGGAGGTGGGGACACCTCCTTGTGACAGGACACCTTTTGTCCAGGCCTTCCCTGCCGGAGTTTCATCCAGCAGCAGGAGGGCAGACTCGTGTCTGTGGCTGGCAGAATCCATTTTGTGAGACTAGGGTCTGTTAAGCTGGTACCGGGTATACGGGTGCTGTCATGTCTCTCCCTCTAGAAGGGTGGGATCATACTCCCACACCAGTTACTGGTGTGGGGGTATGATTCCAAGGTGTTTGACACCAAACACGACATGTTTTCATGCAGCCATTCCAAAGTTAGCATTTACCATTTGGTTATAATGCACTTATGACTATATCGTTTAGCTGCATCACAAACAACCCCGGAATAAAGGTTCCAAAGGCTGTAGAGGGGCTCTGCTCATGCATGGGCACCCTCTCACATAAAACTCAGCACCCTGCCTTCAGGATTTTTAAGGCTGGCCATAGGGGTGACTGATAGGTTTATATGTGCAGTGATATGGAGAGATATAGTGAACCTATATCTCAGTAAGGGGTGCACGCACCACTTTACACAGGCTGCTGTAGCAGTCCTGTTGTGTCATTTTGGATGGCTTCCCAGGGGTGGCATAATACATGCTGCAGCCCCTGGTAGGCCTCTGGGGTACCTATGCCCTGGGTACATAGTATACCATATACTAGGGACTTATAAGGGTGCCCCAGAATTCAATCTGAAGTGTACCGAAAGTACTGGTAATCAATTTAGAGAGGAAGCAGCTAGGCTGGGGTTCTGGTTAGCAGGGCCCCAGCCAGACTAAAGTCGAAAAACAGTGAAACATCAGCAAAAAGTGGGGGTAACTATAAAAAAGAGATCCTACTCTCCTACAATAACAGCCTCCATACTTGGGCAGGATCAGAATTTTTTAGTGGATACAGGGGCGACACGTAGTGCGATATCTCAGAAACTGGTCCCTGGGACACCCTTGTCTGGCCAAGTGATTACATCGATAGGATTTGATGGAACACCAACCCCAACTCTGTGTCTCAAAAATTGTCTTTGCAGGTTGAGAATTTTATTACTTCAGCCCCCTTTTTACTTCCCCCACATGCTCCAGATAATCTGATGGGACTTGATCTTTTGAAATATTTTCATGCTACTATACATTGTTCCCCATCTGGAGTACGTGTCATTTTTGGGAAAAAGACATTGCCTAAACAATATAATTTTTCTTTATGTTCGGATCTTGATTCTGTCCCTTCCTGTGTTTGTGCTACTGCTGACACAGATGTGGGAAGAATGGACATTTCTCCAGTATACATACAGGTTCAGGAGGATGCTTCCTTACCAAGGGTCCTACAATATAAAATATCAAAAGAAGGTGAGGATGCCCTGATATCTATCATTGATGACATGATACGTACAGGAGTTGTTGAGGAAGTTTCCTCTAATGTATGCAATAGCCCCATTCTCCCCATTCTAATACGGGGCGATGGAACAGGGGATAAGATTTACCGATTTGTGATTAATTTAAGAGAAGTCAACAAAATAGTGATTCCTCAATATCCTGTCATTTCTGATATTACGACCTTGTTGACATTAATCCCACCTACAGTCACTGTAGTTTCTGTTATTGACCTAAAAAATGCCTTTTTCTCTATTCCTATACATGAGAATAGTAGATATTTATTCGGATTCTCATTACAGGGCCGCTCATTTAGATTTTGTGGGGCTCCACAAGGCTATACAGAAAGTCCCAGCATTTACAGTCGGGCACTTAAACGACAGTTGAATGAACTTCTTTTGCCATCAGGAGTTACACTTGTGCAATATGTCGATGACATTTTGCTAGCTGCAGACACAGTTGAGAATTGTAAAGAGGCCACTCTCTCCCTATTGCATCATCTTGCTGTCAAGGGACATAAAGTCTCTAAGAATAAGCTGCAATATTGTCAGTCTGAGGTCACTTATTTGGGTCACCTCTTGTCTAAGGAAGGCCGCACTCTGACTAAATACAGGATTCAAACTATCCTAAAAATTCCTATTCCAAGTACTCAAAAAGAAGTCAGGGCACTTTTTGGTATTACTTCCTACTGTAGACAATGGATCCCCAACTTCTCACTTATCATCAAACCTTTTTTGTCCCTTGTTACTAAAGACACTCCCTCTCCTCTACCATGGACATCTGAATGTCAGGAAGCATATCAGCAGCTTCGTGCATCCCTTTGTTCTGCTCCAGTGTTAGGCACTCCAGACTATGCTAAGCCTTTCAATTATATGTACACGAGAGAGAAGGATGTGCATTGTCAGTTTTGACACAACCGTATGGTAGTAAACATCGTCCATGTGCTTATTTTTGGGCTGTATTAGACCCAGTGGCCAGAGGACTTCC
Organism: Triturus cristatus; assembly: GCF_964204655.1. Lineage (NCBI taxonomy): Eukaryota > Metazoa > Chordata > Amphibia > Caudata > Salamandridae > Triturus > Triturus cristatus. The sequence continues at coordinate 126,934,704 of NC_140585.1, read as the reverse complement.
AAGTTGTCTTAGAGCGGTTGCCGCCACCGCCATCTCTATACGACAATCTGAGGCAATAGTGTTGAGTAACAAGCTTATGGTTATGGTACCCCATTCCGTAGACGCACTCCTAAACCAGACTAAAACACAACACTTGACTAGCGCTAACCCTGGGCAGAGTTTGCATAGTAGCACTATGCGTGGCTACGCAAAGTGCACTTCGCACTACGCACACTACGCGTAGCTACGCATAGCTACGCAAACTACGTAGTGCAGTAGGGAAATGCTGTTCGCACTGTTTGCACAATGCAATCATTGCAAACGGCATCTTGCACAGTGCAAGCGGTCGTTTTCTGCTGCTCGAGTAGATTTACACTCGAGCGACAGCTTTCTCAATGAGGACTGGTAGTTTCTCATCGCGAGTGGTCGCGAGCATACGTGACCACTCGCAATGGGAAACCTGACCTCCCCGCGTTGAGAATCTCGCCGGGAGGTTTAATTTCCACGCTCGCGAACGGCAACTTGATGTTGCTGATCGCGAACGGGGAAAAGTCTCGCAGGGATGTTGATTTTGCTCGGTCGCAGTCGCCAACTTGACATTGAGGACCGCGAGCAAGCAAAAAATGTCCGCTACGCTACGCGTTTTTGCACTGTGCTGCGTGCAATTCGCGTAGTGCCTAGTAGCGCAAACTACACACGCTCCGCAAGCGTAGCGTAGTACTACACCTAGGGTTAACTAGCGCTAGACTCACAGGATACGAACTTATGCTTTTGGCACCTCATATCACAATTAAGAGATGTTTGACTATGAACCCAGCTACATTATTACCTTTGCCAGCTGAACAAAATCATGATTTACACGATGTATGTTCCATGTATTTTCCTAACAGAAGAAAAACTAAGGGAAGAATAGATCTTAAAGAGACACCTATGTTAGATCCTGAGGGGGAATTATGGGTGGATGGTTCTTGCTTGAAATTACCTGACGGCACCACCTTTGCATCCTATGCCATAACCACATTACAAACTGTGGTAGAAACAGCCCGTATTCCGCAAAAATATGCCCAAGCTGCTGAACTCATTGCGCTTTTGAGGGCTTGCGAACTCAGTCAGGGATTATCAGTAAATATTTATACGGATAGTCAGTATGCATTTGGTGTGGCATACAATTTTTGCAAGCTTTGGAAGGAACAGGGATTCCTAACCTCCCATGGTTCTAAAATACAGCATAGTGAATTGGTAAATAGTTTTCTTACTGCCTTGACATTGCCAAAAAGTGTAGCCATTATCAAATGTAGTGCCCACAAGAAAATTACAGATAAAGTGGGACAAGGAAATGCCTTTCCAGACGAAGTCGCAAGAAATACAGCAAGTATACACACAAGTAGGATGTATGTCTTACGATCCCAAACTGAAAGATGGGAAAATATGTATACAGAGAGCAAAGAAATACAGCAGTTAGCTACAGAGCAAGAAAAGGCAGAATGGCAGAAGGAAGGAGAGTTAGATGATGAGGGATGTTGGAGGTCAAAAGATTACCTTTCGTGACGATGGCTCATGGACCTGCTCACGTTAGTGCCAAAAACACCATCTCCCAACTAGAACAGGTTTGGGATAATAAGCACATTCGGAAAACGGCTGAGCATTTGGTTAAACATTATATGATATGTCTACAGCACAATCCTGCGAAAGGAGTATCAACCCCTACTGGTGGATTTTCTCCACCCCAGGTTTTTTTCGAAGCACTTCAAATTGATTATATTCAGTTAGAGTGCTGTAATAATTTGAAGTATGTGTGATTTGTGGTTTGTTCCTTTAGAAAGTGGATAGAAGCTTATCCCACCAAAGACAACACAGCCTTGACAACAGCTAAAGTTCTGTTAAAGGAGTTCTTCCCCTGTTTTGGGGTTTGTAGAGTCCTATGGAGTGACAACGGCCCCCACTTTACTGACCAGATAATTGAGTACCTAATAAAGGGTTTGGGGGTAAAACAGAAGTTTCATGCTGCTAATTACCCCCAGGCAGCGGGTCTAGTAGAGAGGTACAATGCCACATAGAAGTTGAAACTAGCGAAGATACAGGCAACAACAGGCCTTAATTGGCCAGATGCCTTGCTTCTAGCATTTTTATCTGTTCGTTCCATCCCACATAGAAAGATTGGACTTTCTCCCTATGAAATAGTTTTTGGCAGGCCTATGAATGTGTGGGGACCCCCAAGGCCAAACATGATAAAAGAAATACAGTACCCTGTGTTGAGTGATTACCTAAAAAACTTGACTGAAAAATTGTCTCTGATTCATCAGCAGGTGCGGGAAGCTATTCCAGACAAGTCGGAGGGTCCGTCTCATGGTCTTCAGCCTGGTGATTTTGCTGGAAGAATCCGGAGCAGATCCTGTTTGCGACTCGAACTGCTGTCCGTGTCACCTACAGATGCAACTGGATAAATGCTGCACACTGCAAGCGATTCCTAGCAACTGTTCTCCAGCCAGAAGGCAGAAACTATTTGAAAGACATCTTAAAGACTCAGAAAAGGGTTGCTCCTCTGAATGAAGACACTTTGTTTCCTGATCAAACTACGCCTTCAGCAACAAGGTACGATTTACGACCAAGGAAGGGAAGGAGCAGATAGAGATACCGGAGGACCAGTTTCAATTAGTGGAACGGTTCGGCTGTCACACGGTAGGATCACAGAATCGGCTGAACTAGGTTCAGAGGAGATTGTGATACGTGTTCAGTGGTGCCTGGACCTCTCTCTGACCTGTGGTTGTATCGATACCAAGCAGGAGAAATGCAGAAATTGGGATCTAAGTTGCGAAGCAATGACAAGACTCTGTGTATGGTGACTCTGATTATATTATTGATAATATTGGCAGCCGTTTTTTGGACAATGGAGAAAGTGATTCTGGCTCAAAACCTATTGCCCACTACTACTTCTGCCCCCACGGAACATTATTACTTCACTCTTCCCTATCATGAGAAAAAACATCGGATGTCGTACCTCAATAAGACTTTCCTCCAAATGTTACATCATACACATAATGCTACAAATACTACCAACTGCTGGGTATGTGGAATGTTGCCAGCCTATCAGAAGAAGGGAGGAACGCCTTTCATTCCCTTGCCATTTTCACATAATGGCTCCTGTAGAGCCTGATTCGCACTTTTGTGGGCCTCTGCAATTTGTAATATTACTCAAGCTGATGTAGGAAGACTCAATGCCCAACTCAATAAGGTCTGTTACCCCAATGATAAAGGCCTCCCGCAGGCCAAGGGAACTGTATGGGAAATGGAGAAGTATCGCAGAGGAAATTCCTCCACAAAATACGTTTTTCCTACCACTCGAACAGCCAAAGGTAAATGGACCTCCTGTTATCGCTGTAACCAGAGTCCGAGCAGATCTTTGTGTGAGCAGTATTGGCAGCATTCCCGTGGGAAAAAGTGACTGTACTACAGTATTGAATATCACTGGAATAAACAATAGCAGTTTTCTATCTTCCCATAACACTTACTTCATTTGTGGAAACAAAGGTTATTATCATCTACCAGTCAGTTGGTCCGGCATATGTTATGTGTCCTTTTTGCTTTCTCCTGTGTTCTTAGCAGTCGCCTCTTATCACAAAGACCAAACACTATTTAATGACATTTCTTTGAATCGATTTTAAAGAACTATAAATAATGATGAAGTAGATCAAACTGACACTGCATTACAACAATATGTTGATTTTATTTTGGGACTATTTTTCTTTGTAGGTGTAGCTTTAAAAAGTAGAAAAACTAGGTGCTTGACTTGTGTAGTAGAGGCTGTGACAAATCAAACAGCGTTAGCTCTTGGTAATATCACAGAAGTGGTCCAAATTACAAGGATTGTAACCTTGCAAAGCAGAATAGTGCTTGATGTAGTACTCGTCGATCGTGGTGGAGCATGTCGCATCATCGGTAGCAGTTGTTGCGTGTTCATCCCTGACAACGCCCCATCTGTTTATGACGCCATTTCCAATTTGCATAAAATAGCTGCAGAAATACATCAAGACCAAGGAACATGGACTTGGTCTGAGTGGTTATGGGGAATCATTTCTACTTGGGGCTGGAAATTGTTAATGGGAATAGTAATTATAGGAGCTACCTTTCTCACTTGCTGCTGCTGCATTCAATGTGCTCCTACGATATGTACAGCCACTTGTAATAATATTAAACCTCCCCCAATTGATGTTCATGAATTGCATCGGGAAATGATGATGCACACTGAAATTTACGAACTTATGAATATCAACATACAAGATTAATATATGTACTCTTAAAAATGGATTCAGCATAGGCTGAAAAGGAAGGACTGTTAAAATGTACAATCTGATTCTCTCTTTTTTAGGTCTCGCGCCTAGCGTTGCAGTGTGCAACACTGCTCGCGCAGCGAGAGACTTCTTGTAGGGGGTTTCAAAATTAACCTAGGAATCGCACACGCTCGTGCATGTGCTTTTCGTTTTGCCCCACGCTATTGGCCTTTGCGTGCGTCTTTTTAACAAAGACAGCACGCATTGGCCAAAGGCGGGCGCATTGCTCCGCCCATGGCCTATTTGTGTCAGTTACCCACAACGACATGTGGTTTTATTTATCGTGCCCAGACACGGGTGCGATAATTGAAACCACATGTCTTGCTGTGGCGCGCGCACCACTCGTTTAAATAGGGTGTACAGTTTATGTCTTATTTATATATTTCAAGATCTGGGAAGCCAGGCACGTTTGGCAGGGTAGATAAGATGAAACATTAGAATCAGGGAAGTAAATATATGGATTTCATTGGATGCGGAGCGGCTAGCACTGGAGGGGGATGGAAATAAGCGGCTGAGCCAACCTCCACCAGCAGTGGCGGCTCAAGCGGGCCACGCAGTTCGTGCAAAAGGATTCCAACCAGCTGCTGCCCCTGGACCAGCTGAAGCGCCTCGGCATCTCCAAGGACCTAGTGAATACCGCAGCGCTACATCCCTTCTCAACTGCCCGCTTCTTATGCTGTTCACATGCTGCCCGGGGCTGCCATTTGCTACCGCATACCCACCTTGCCCATATCTTTGTTCCTAACTCACTGGTCATCCTTCTCCTCGTGTCTATAATCCTGTCCGCTCTTATCCTCTTGTCTGTATCCCTGGCCGCTAGTATCGTGTTTGAGCTCCTGTCCTTATGTCTGTGCCCCTGCCTGCTCCTTTCTGTGCCCCTATCCGCTCCTGTCCCCCTGCCTGTCCCTGTAGCCATGCCCATAAACCCATACCCAGCTGTGCCCTATGAATGTGTCCCTAACCCCATGCCCGCTCCTGTCCACATGTCTGTGTCCCTTTAACACTACCAATATCTGTACACCCTCACCCCCTAACCACTACTGTCCTCTGTGTTTGTGTCCCTGCCCACTCCTGCCCTGGGTGCCTGTAGCACTGTCAAAACACTCTAACCACCCCTACCTGCTATAGCTGAGCCCTGCCACAACACACGACCTGCTACTACTGCGGGCTCTGTATGCCTGTCCCCAGCCCGTGCACACTCATGCCCCAGTGTCTCTGTCCCTTTCCCTTCATGCCCCAGTATCTCTGCCTCAGAATTAGTGTCCGCCCCCTCAGCCTCAGTGCCCACTGCCCCTGTGTCAATGCACCCACTACACTGTCCCATAAGCATGCCACCAGTGCGCACGCCGCCTGCTTCAGCACCTCTGCTCTCACCCTATACACCAGAGCATATAATCCATGTGCATGCAAGTCCCACTGGATGTCTGTACCACCGGCTGCGGGGATGCTTACTCTACTGCCCTCTTGCCCTCAATAAACGGCCCTACTCACCACTGATGCCACTCTAACCTTATTGCCTAGGTTGTTCTGCATTATTGCCCCTAGTCACCGGCCCTAGTAATTGCTCCCTCATACCTCCGGTGGCCCAGCCCTTCTTGCCCTAGTGGTTCTGCCCTATTACTCATAATCACCACCCCTACTGCTCCCTCGTCCCTCCACTAACTCTGCCCTTCTCGCCTCTGTGATTCTACCCCCTACCTCCAATAACCACACCTGGTAACGACACCCTCGTAACACCAGGGATACTGCCCTTTTTGCTCCGGTGGTTCTATCCTATTACCCCCAAACACCGCCCTAGTAACAGCTCCCTTCTACCTCCCGTCGCTCTGTTTTTCCTGCCTCGATGATTCTGCCCCATACCCTCAATAACTGCCTCTAGTAACCACGCCTTCTCCAATCATACTACCAGCGTGTAGTTGTGCAATATGCAATGTACTATTTCTCTGGTATGTGTTCCGGAAGCTGCAGTATTAGTATAGGTGGTGTGTGCAGGAGTGTTTTTCACTAGCAAGTAGTTATTTAATATTCTATATAAGAAATGTTTAATTGCTACTGTCCAGGGGTATGGGGGATGTTTGTCAAATGAACTGTGAACTGCTGTAACTGTTTGTGAAGGGAGCTCCAATTAGTAACATGATGAAGAGAGAGGGCAAACTCTGCACTGTGGATGCTTCTTATGTATTAGTTTCTGAGGTAAGCTTTCATTTTCCTACAAGAGCTGCGTGTTAAGGCCACCACCACTAAAACCACCAGTACCATAACCACCACTACCAATATTACTATTACTACACTATGGTGATAGTATAATAGTAGTAGTGGTTATAATACTAATAATAATGGAAAATTACTGTTATTGATTACAATACCTATTAATTTTTAAAAAGCCATTGCCATTTACAATACCATTTACAATACCAATATCAATTGCGAGACCTATTGCATTGTAAATGCTTGTTTGATTAAGCTGTGCCTCATCTATTTTTCAACCCTGCCCTGCTTCCTGCCCGGCTCTATCCTTGACACTGCATCTGTATAAACATGAGTAAAGAATCTAGATTGGGGCATTGTAGGCTGTGTATACATGAAGAGTCAACGCAAAAGAACAGCTAGGGTCTGCTTGGGGTTTTTCAGACAATGGTAAAGCCTCAACTAAAGTTTACCCAGATAGCATATCTGGTTGTGCAGCTTCAGGACGCGATAATTGCACAAGGCACTGAGGCTGTCAATTCTTACTGGTACCTCATTTGTGTGTTTTTTCCAAAGCTCTATTTATCTCTGGGCGTCCCTTGTTTGTGATCTTTTGCTATAAAAACCCATGTAACCATCGTTCGTTGTGCTTCCTCCTTGAGTAGCTCTATGGTGCTTGTCGGATGAGGCCCCATTCATGAATGCTAATAAATGACCTATGATTTGTTCTTTGCTCCAGTGTCCATTCCTCCTTACTTGTTAAGATCCCGTGGACTAAGGGTGACCCTACACCAGTGGGTTTTTAATAATCCGCTTCCACAACGTCCTGGGGTTGGAAGATCTTTGCTTTCCTAGCTATAGTTACTGGTATTTTCCTCACATGTTGCCTCTGTATGAAATGTCTTCCAGCCTGTTGCTCTTATTGTGATACACTTCTCACCCCAAAGCAGAAGATGCCCATCCATGATACTAATGCTGTGATTATGACTCAGAAGGAAATAGATAGCCTTATGCAGATAGATGAGCGTGTATTTGAAGACTTATGTTCCCTTGATGCTGAGTACATGTCTTGCTCTGAATTCTGAAGACCATTTGTTTTATACATGTTATGCTACACTTCCTATTTTCTCAACTTCAAATGGTTAGCTTCTGCTAAAAGGAGGGCCTGTTGAAATGTAAATGTTACGCATTCGTTTTGCTTGCATATTGCTGTATGTAAAGTTAACATTCGTTGCACCATTATAAGTTGAGCTGCCATTTTGAACCGCGATTGAAACTAACCCTAGCTTGCTGAGAAATGTCTCCATTCGCTTTTTCCTTTTTCCTCAAGGTTTAGCGCTGTCTCACTGAGTACATTGTCCTTGTTAGCACATACCTTTCCCACTAGATAGAGGCTTCTTCCACTCGCCCAGCTGCGGGCAACCTTCATTTATAGATAGCGTGTAACCAGCCTTAGAGTTGAAACTTATCCCACTGTACCTCTTTGTTTTAGCTATCTGAGCCTGGATTTTCCATTCTGGGCGGTGCTTTCAGTGGTTTGAGATGTACTTAATGTATCTTCATGCTGGTTGAAGCCAGTCCTTCTGCAGCAATCCAAGGAGGCTGGTCAGACCGGTCTCCACTTGAGGGTACCTTTAATAAATACCTTTGGTTTGTATTATCTACTGTCTGATGGACTCTTCATTTGTGCGGAAGTCTGAGAGGTGGTCGTAAGTGACCAAAGTGACCCAAATCGAGTCACTTCCTTCACTGGGGTTCTGGTGCTGCGTCCAACCCCCGTTGGATGGTGAACTACCCTGCTGTGCATGGCCTCTGGCCATGCAAGGTGTGGGGTTTTATCTCACAGCCTGGCCTGTACAAATTCAAACAAACGGACAATGATAGAGCACTATGCAAAGTGAAAGACTGTACAAGGCAAAATAGCACACTAAGGCATGAGGCTAAAAGGTTAAAAGCCCACAATAGATAAGTAGCATGAAGTATGGGCCAGGGGAAAGTTGTGGAAGACAATTATTCCTCCCATCTTTGTTCCAAAATGAATGTTCATAGTGCCTATTAACACATAGGTCAGTTTGGAAAAAATACAAAATCATTTGATGAAAGATGGTGTGCAAACAGCAACCACTTTTACCAAGTGCATTTTTAATAGTAGAGTTGCTGTTTTGGGGTAGCAATAAGACATAGCCATTCTTTGACTGGTGTGGATGACGACTTCCATGAGAGGAGAAAACAGTCTGACTTCTGGGAATTGAATTTGTGGTTCGTTGTTTTCTAGAATTGTAGTCTGTCGAGAACTGAGGCCAGTAGTGAGATGTCAGCCAGTGAAGAGACTTTCAAATAGAACTAAGAGTCAATGGCAAATTGATGATATGATATGGCCAAGCCCTTTAAAAGAAGTGTTAGACCTTTCAGCCTTAGGGTGGTCTTCCACTAAACGTTTTGCCTTCACTGCTGCTATTTTTGCTGATCTCATTTGTGCAGGTCTTAGGACTCTGCACACCTTACCACTGCTAACTAGTGCCTAAGTGTTTGCACTCGCTCCCTAAAATGTTGTGGAATTGCCGTATCTATTTAATGTACTTGTAAGCCCCTAGTAAAGTGGTGGTACATGTAACCAGGGCCTGTAAATTAAATGCTACTAGTGGGCCTGCAGCACTTATCGTGCCACCCACTTAAGTAGGCTGGCAAAATTAATCTTTTTGCAGACCCACACTTTCCTTTTTAATACATATAAATCACCCTTAGTGTGGGCCCCAGGCAGCGGAGGCAGGAAACCCGTGCACTTCAAAGGGAAGCCTCTAGAAGCTTCCAGCCTTGTGGCTGGCAAGGAGTTCCCTATGGGCTCCTGACATTTTTTCTGCTATTTGAGGTGTTTCAGAGTGGGGGAAGAAGCCCCAAATGCTTTTCCCCTACTTCCATACTAACTCCTACCAGTTCTGGGGAGATATCCTGACATTGGCCAATCAAGCCAGGGTCTGTACCCTGAGGCAGGTATAAAAATTAGAGCCCAAACACCAACTCTTGAAATACACTTCTGGACCCGTAGAGACACTGCCAGGAAGAAGGACTGCTATGTTGCTGAAAGGACTGCTACTCTGCTGGACTGCTGTCCTTCTGCAAAACTGCCTTGCTGGACTGCTGCCTTGCTGGATTGATGCCCTACTGCTCTCCTGCCCAACTCAGAGGAAATTGACCTGCACCCAAACCCAGGACTACCAGAGTGACTCCAAGGGCTAGTCTGCTGGCCTCCTGTTCAAAGCAGCAGAGACATAACATGCTCCCACCATACATTCGTGTACAGATCCATGGCCGCTCTGCAAGTGCCTATCCCTTGAGCCAGAAATAGGGGAAATAACAAGTGAAGTCGGTCACAGTCGAGTTTAGGGCAACAGCACAAGTGTGGCCAAGATTCGATAGTTACGCAGCCTGCATAATCTTTCCTCGCCCTGCCTTCCCCCAGAAGGGTTGAAGTCCGTGATTGGTTGGGCAAGGAGACGAGTTTATAAGATGTTTCTGCGGGTATGAGCAGCTAGTGCTTGGTGCAAGCAGGACTGCGCTTTCCCAGCTGTGTAGGAAGCATCGGGTACCTCCGTGTCCGGGGATCACCGTAGGCTGTTCCTGTCCAGTTCCGAGATGTTTATGACCCGAGAGTTCACTGTCTCTTTCTAGGCTGTTAAAGAGATGTTAGAGTAGTAAATGTTGTAGGCTTCTATTTTTTTGTTTTTGATTGCTTGTGTTAGATACTCTTGCCAGGGATTGCTGGCAGATTCAAATACTGCTTTGAGTAGAGCCCTGAGGGAGTTCACAGGTGCCCGCAAGATCCTGATGTAATATTTCAGCAGTGCCCCTTGACCTTCCAGGTCCTGTCTCACAAGGTCAGCTCTAGCCTGAGCCTGATCATTGTGCCTGCCGTGGTACATGGAAGATTTTTTGTATGCTCTGCTTTGGATGGTGTCCAGTAATGTTGCTCATGCACCAGGGAAAGATTGATGACTATAATTTAAAAATGGAATCAATTTGGCTTTTAAAACTCTTAACATGGGCTCTAAGGAGGTCTTTTTTTAAGTGTTTCATGAGTGCTGTTGGTTTGCCCCTTCCAAGAACAGACACCCAGGGAGTTATATGTTGTTATTGTTGTTATTTGTAGCTCCCAAAGCCACCAGTGAGAGTGTTTTTTTGTGGGCTCTTGCCGAAGATGATGACTTTAATTTTACCTTGATTCACCTGAGGTTTGTTGGCCTCATTGTACCTATGGAGTGTGTTTAGGGCTCTCTGCAGGCCTGACTTTGTTAGGTCCATAATCGCGATGCAGTCTGCAAACAACAGATTGGGGAGTCTACACAATCCAAGCCTGGGTGTGATTAAGCTGGCATGTGCTAGATTTTTGTCCAGGTCTGTTTATCTATGAACCTAAGTTCCCTGGTACAGAGGTGTTATTGCTTTTAGGAGTAGGGGTACCCGCCATGGCGATAGTTTTTTCAACAGCATTCCCAGGTCCACCATGTTGAAAGTAGCACAGTAGTCAATGAAGCAGCAGAACAGTGGCTGTTTTCTCTGTGATGCGTGATTTGACAAGCAGGCTAATGCTGTGATCGTACCAATGGTGGAACCCACAGCCATGAACCCTGAAGGGAAGAAAGGGAGGATGTTGTTCTCTTTCACCCAGATCTCAAGATCCTCTAACAGAATTTGAGCATAAGCCTCTGCTTCTAGATCTAATAGGGCGATAAGCCGATAGCTTGTGGGGTCTGAACAGTCTCCCTTTTTAGGTCTCGCTTAGCGATGCAGCGCATGTGCTGTCGCCTTGGCGAGACCTATTGTTGTCGGTTTGGTGGCCGAAGGAGGACAGGAGATGTGCACGCTCTTGGCATCTCTTTCAGACAGCCGATGTGCACACTCATGGCGTCTCTTCCAGCTAGCGCCCGGACAGCCCATGTGCACGCTCGCGGCGTCTCTTTCAGCGTGCACCTGGACAGCCGAGGTGCACACTCACGGCGCCTCTTTCAGCGCGCACGACCCCAGAGACTGCAGGCATGCAGAGGTATTTTTTTTGTCTTATAATTCTTTATTAGCAATTATAGAATATTATCGGCATTCTGGTACTGCCCTGCCATGTTGTGTTGCAGTTTAGATGTGGAACTCACACAGCGCGTCTTCTTGGAAGTGCAACGGCCTTTGTTGTGAGTCATTGTTTTCGCGCGCGGGCCGCTGTCCCTCGTGGAAACATTTCATGACTGAGCCGTTCCCTCAGTCCATTCCCTCAGTCAATGGAAGAGTCATTCCTGCCAGTGTTTATTTACAGAGATTACTCAAATATGCGTGAAAGATGTTATCATTGTTATGCTCATTGCAGTCCAGGATTGCAAAGAGAAGGAGGGGATACAGGGGAGGGGCAGTGCGCACACACACGGACACAAAGACGAAATTGCCGCCTTGTGCTATGTTTTCTGACTCTTTACGTAGACAAAAAACCTGGATTTGAATTTAGGCTTCCAAACAGAAACGCGTTGGGTGGTAGTTAGTAGTCAGTTCCCACCAACGCCTTTTGTCATCACGAGCGCCTCGACTCCCAGTATTAAGAGCTATGTTAAAAAACAGGTGGTTGACTGGGCAGGTATGTGACTGGGCGCACTCACAGCAGCGGGGACCCCGGGGCTCTTCCTAGAGTCACAGTGAGTCAGGAGGATTACGCTCAGACAACGCTTGGCTCTGATTATCCTCTGAAACCCCGCGTGCGTGCCTGTGCTGCTGCTCAGAAATGACCTTGGAGAAGAAGCGAGGCAGGTAGCTTTGCAAAGAGGATGCATGGGCACCTACACCGCGGCCACGGCCTGGAACTCTCTCCTGTTGGAAATACGACGTACACCAACCCTGCTGGCTTTCAGGAGTGCACTCAAGACTTGGCTTTTCAACTGACCTGAGCTGCCCTACCCTCCCCCCCCCCCAGAGCCTTGTGACCCTCTCGGGGGGGTAGTGCGCTTTACCAGCCCCTGATTGATTGATTGTGTAGTGACTGCATGCCTAGGGCTGACACGCACAGCCTGGGAGTCAAGTTTGAAACTTCCGCTCCCTCTGTTCCGGGTTTCCCAAGGCTCACGCACCTTCGTACTCCTATGGTTAGCGTTGAAGCAAGACAGCCTGACTGCCAGCTGTCTACTAATACAACCTAGCAGAGTAACCAGCAGCACTCCGTCAGAAGCAGCCATCCCGGAATGTTAATAGAGGATGTGGCACTACCGCCAGAGCTGCTGACTTTAATGCTGGGGGATCGGGTTCGACTCTCGGCGTTGGCTTACGCATTCTGTGATTCTGGGTAAATCACGTAATCTCCCCCTGCCTACCACATAACAAGCATAATAAATATGAACCTCACCACAGAATGACCAATACCCATACACGTAAGAAAACTCAGTCGCCATCAAACATTGCCTACACGTAGGCACAGTGCTGGCACTGGAAACATCAGTGAACCTCCTCTCTCCGCCTGACCTCAGAATGAACAAGCATTTGCAAAGCAATAGGTCTCGCGTTTGTCAGAGTTTGAGCTATTGGCACTTTAAATGACAATGCCTTTTATTTATGTGTTGGTTCAGAAAACAGATAAATGAAAGGCAGTGTTATTTACCATGCCAATAGCTTAAACTCTCGCAAATGCGGGACCTATTGCATTGCAAATGCTTGTTGTGCATCAGGAAGAGGATGGAACCCCTCCATGAGTCAGGGGTCGAGGCAGTGGTGAACGAGAGATTAAAGACCGGAGTCAGTAGTGTTGCCCAAAAGTCACGCGCTGATTTAAATTTTACTGCAGGGAGGCCATTGGGCCTGGGAGCGGCGTCGCCCCTCATTTTCCCTATTACTGTTAAAATGGTGACCTCCGTAATAGGGGGAGTTGGCTGACTGGGAGATACTGTATCAGTCTGGTTAAGATTATGGCAATTTGCTTGTTCATCTGTATATAATTCATTTATGTACATTGTCCCCTCCCCCTCTGCCACTCCATTTCCCTTGGTCTGGGAGAAGTTGTTAAGTCTGTTTAGGTGCTCCCAGAAGTGGGAATGGTTCTTCTCTTCCAGGACTGTAAAAATCGTAAGCCGTTCATCCTCAACTTTCTTACATTTCAGATGCCGGACAATCTGCCTGTGTGCCGGTCTGTATTTACTGACCGTTTGGGCCGAGCTGCGTTTCTCCCTTTGTTTGTGGACCACTAGGGCTCTTCGGACATTACGCTTGCTGATGGATAGTTCTCTGAGCTTTATTTGGCAGCCAAAGGGATGGATCCCGTCCTCTTTTGGGGGCGTTTTATCGATGACGTTTTGGTAATCTAGAGAGGAACTAATAGTGCGATGTTAGAATATGTGGCGTACCTTAATAACAACAGCTTTAATGTAAGTTTCACGATGTGCCATAATGCGCATTAGATTGATTTTTTGGATGTGCAGTTGTTTGTAGTTAACAATAAAATACAGAGCAGACTGTTCCTTAAGGGAACAGCAACAAATAATATTTTAAGAGCCGACAGCGCGCTTCCTGCTGCAGTCATCATGGGTATCCCATATGGGGAGATGATAAGGACCCGCAGAAATTGTAGTAAAGATGAAGGGCCATATTATCAAGAACACGCGATAAATATCACAAATCGCGCATAGCGCGTTTTTCATTATTGCCCACTATCGCTGAATTACATCGCCGTGTTAGCGGCGTATTAGCAACACTTTGCTAACAGGCAAAGTACAATCCAGCGATAGACTGCGATAATGATCATAAGCGTATGAAATCCAGCGATGATTTCACAGCGCTAATGAAAAGCTTGGTAATAGGGGAGTGTGTACTTAACCATACAATCCACCTCCCATAGGCAATAATGCTAAGTCAGGTTTTATTCAGGCGTTCGAATCATGCGATAATGGGGGCTTAGCGTGCCTTTTGTCATCGCCTCGCTGTTCAGGGGCAGCATTGTTAATACCACGATGTTGGTTTTGCGATCATTTCACATGTTGTCCTAGGCGGAAACACCTACTTTGCATCTCATTAGCGATATCTATCGCTGTCATGAGATGCATTGCAGATGCACGAACGAATTCTACTGCTCTATGAAGTGTATACAGCTGCGGACAAGTTGCGAATATATGAATTATGTCTGCCTCTGTGGAATCACAGCGAGGGCAAGTAATGCCTGAGGTACCCCCCCCCCTCCCACTGAGCTATCCTTGTAGGTGTGTGATGCAGGGAATATATTGTCTTATAATGTTGGGCCTGCAGTGCTGCTGAGCAAAGTATTGTCTGTCCCAGGTCGAGTGAATCCTGAAAGCAGTCTTGATCAGTACCTAATTTCTCTGCCCATTTTATGCCAAATTTTCCTAGATCATCGGGCTTAGCTGCGGCAAGTTCTGCATAAAATCTACGGACAGTGCAGTTTCCCCCACTTTCAATAATATCCAAAATTGTATTATTACTGAACCCTAATAGTCCTCCATGTTTATTCGAGATAAAACTTCGTGCCTGCAAGTATTTAAAAAAACTCCTCCTATCAATACCATAGACGGCCTGTAGTTCTAAGAACTGAAGTACCCCACTGGGGCCCACCAGGTCGCCTAGTTTCAGGATTCCATGTTCCCCCCACTCCACCATCACTGGATCCATAAATATCTCCCCTGGGAGGGATACGTTCTTCAGGATACGAGTATATCTGTTTAATCTTCCAAGGCCGAATTTTTTCGAAAATGCTGCCCATATCTTGTACGCCGCCTGCAATGTTTTATACATTGTTCTTTTATAATAACTAGAATCTGTACAGTGAAGAAAACAATTCCCCGCTTCAGCCCCCAGCACCGTCGCATATACATTAGTGAAGCTGGATTTATCCTCGGGATTTCTTTCTACTCCACCCAGTAGCCCCTGCATGTACTGAAGAGCAGCCGCCCAGTAATACATTCTAAAGTCGGGGGCCCCCCATCCCCCTCTTTCCCTGGGAAGGGTAATGTATCGATATGCCCTCCTTGTTTTGCCATGAGCCCATATGAATCTGTTCAGAGTATGCTCAAGCAAGTGGAATCGCCCTGAACAGGTATAGGAATATGTTATGCCTCGTGGTTAGGTTTAGAGTGTTAGCCTGCGTGGCAGGGTTTCATCAAGAATGTTCATGGGTTTGCTGGGTGATGGTGTCAGAGGATTCTCTGCATTTTAAAAGTATGCGGAGACGTTTATTTCTGAAGGTGGATGTCTTCTGTTGCCTCTGCTGTGTAGACCTGTAATAAACCATCTAAAAGGATCCACGACTCCTAAGGTTATTACTACAATTTGACTGGCGACGAGGATGGGTTTCACAAACAACCTAGCCTAATGGTTCTTCGACATAAATTCTTCAAGAGGCAACAGAAAGATGGAGAAGATGTTGACATGTACGTTTCTGCGTTAAGGAAACTTGCCTCTGAATGTCAGTTTGAGACATTTTTAGAGCAACTGATCAGAGATCAATTTGTCTGTCACTGCAGTGACAAGCAAATACGACAAAAACTTCTTTCTCTCTCGAATCCTGATTTAGATGAAACTATAACAATAGCTAAAAGTATCGAAACTTCTCAAATATCTTTAAAAGAATTGGAAGACAAGCTTCCAGACCCGGTGAATGCGATCTCGTCCAGTTCAAAATTCAAGCGCAATGACTCCAAACCAGAGGTTAGAGATAATGAGTCTAAGAAAACTACTTCAAAGAAAAATATGTATCTCTCACATG
Source organism: Triturus cristatus (assembly GCF_964204655.1). NCBI lineage: Eukaryota > Metazoa > Chordata > Amphibia > Caudata > Salamandridae > Triturus > Triturus cristatus. Next base: position 126,918,477 of record NC_140585.1, on the reverse strand, counting down.
ACCCCAAACATATGTGCAACAGATGTGGTAACAAACAACATCAGAAGGGGACTAGATGCCCAGGAACAAATGTTATATGCAGCTATTGCAAAAAAACAGGGCATTTTGCCAAAGTTTGTTTCAAAAAGAAATTTAATGAGCAAAAAAGGTCTGTTGCATGTGTGCTAGAGTCAGACTGTGAGTCAGATTCAGAAACAATTGGTGTGGTTCTAGATAGTCCAGATCATGTCTTAAAAATTTCTGATGAAACAGACTGTGTGGACCCTATCGTTGAGAGTTTGGTGGGGGACAAAGTATTACATTTACTTGTAGACTCTGGAGCTAGAATAACAATGATAACCAAGGAACTGTTTGAGGAAACTTGGGGAGATAGGAGTTTGCTACCCCCCGATCGCTCGCCAGTATCTTACAAGGGTCGTAGGATAGAACTGTTGGGGTATTTTGAGGATGATCTTCAATTCGATGGTAGGGTGATCAAGGGTAAGATTTATGTTGCTGTTAAAGGACTAAATATTTTAGGATGGTATCACCAGGGCTTATTTGGGATGATCCTAAAACCAGGTTGTAGGGTACAAGTTTTAACAGTTTCTGATGGTGGTTTTGATGGCAATGTCAAATGGGAACAACTTTTTCCTACTGTTTTTTCAAAGGGTTTAGGAACTATCCGAGGGTTCAAGCACCGAATTATTGTTAAAGAAGGGTCGTTACCGGTGAAGCACAAATTAAGGGGTGTCCCGTTCAGTGTTAGGGAGGACCTTGAAGTCGAGATAAAGCGTTTGTGCCAGGAGGACATTATAGAAGCAACAGAGTCTTCTTTATGGCTTTCTCCTCTTGTCGTAGCACGGAAGAGGTGTGGTAAGTTGCGTGTCTGTGTGGACCTTAGGTCGCTGAATAAGGAGATCTGGGTGGATTCACATCCTCTGCCAAAAATTGATGATCTGTTTGCATGCGTCAGGGGTTCGAGATATTTTTCCAAGTTAGATTTGGCAAGTGCTTACCACCAGATTGAATTGGAGGAGGAGTCTCGTCATTTTACATCGTTTATTTCACCTCTGGGGACTTTCCGCTATAAACGCATGCCATTTGGTTTGGCTTCTGCCGCGTCGGTTTTCCAACGTGTGATGCAGAGTATGTTGGGTGAAATCAAAGGTGTACTTGTATTCCAAGATGATGTGCTGGTTCATTCCCGAGATATTAGTTCGCACAATGTTTTGTTGAGGAAGGTTTTCGAAACGTTCAGAGAGTATGGTGTAGTAGTAAAGCCTGAAAAATTTAAATTTTTATGTGATGAAGTCGAATACTTGGGGCATCACATTTCTGGCGAAGGGATTCGACCTAGGCAAGGTTTGTTAGATGCCATTATCAATGCGCCCATTCCGAAGGATAAAACGGGGGTTAAGTCTCTGTTAGGTTTATTGGAATATTATTCTAAATTCATTCCAAACTATGCCTCGGTGGTTAGGCCAATCAGCTATTTATTGAGGAAGGGTGTTATGTTCAATTGGTCGAGCCAGTGCAGTGCAGTTTTGGAGACTGTGAAAGTTCTACTTAAGAATAGTGAGGCACTCAAGCCATATGACCCTTCCCTTTCTACTTGTATCACGGTGGATGCAAGTCAAGTGGGTTTGGGGTGTGTGGTTACGCAAGATACTCGAGGAGGTGAAAATACTATTTCGTTTGCATCCAGAGTTTTAAGGGATGCAGAAACGCAATATTCAGTAATTGAGAAAGAGTTGTTGTCTTGTCTCTGGGCTGTTTCGTACATATGTCTGGGGAAGACGGTTCATTTTGAGGACCGATCATAAACCATTGGTGAATATTCTTAGTGCTGGTACTAGCAAGTGTTGTTCACCGAGGATTGTGAGGATGGTTTCAAGACTTATGCAGTACCAGTTCGATGTGGTCCATGTTTCTGGTGGTAAGAATACAAGAGCGGATTTCCTGTCTAGGTTTCCTGTGGGTTTAGACCAAAGGGTCTGTTCAGATGACAACCGTGAGGACGAAGACGATTCAGATGATTGTTTTATTGCTGCGGTTGATGTTGCTGTTGGAGGCGAAGGAAGTTGGTTAGAAGCCATTGCTCAAGATGAGGTTCTTCAGCAAGTGAACCATTATGGGATGAATGGTTGGCCTAGAGAGAGTACTTTGGAGCATTATTTACAACCTTACTGGAAAGTACAGTCTGAGATTTCCATTGAAGGGGGGGTGTTGGTTCATGGAGAACGGCTTATCCCTCCTCTTGGTGTCAGGAAAAATATTATTCTCAGAGCTCATGAGGGTCATCTAGGTTCGACTCTTACCAAACGAAGAGTTCGAGATGGTTTCTGGTGGCCATCTATGGATGCGGATGTCACAGAAATTGTTGATATGTGCGCCATATGTAGCAAAGCTGATAAAGGGTTGAAAGTAAAGACCCCCACCACTCTTGCCAGTTGACTGTCCACCGGCTCCCTGGAGTAAGTTGGGGTTAGACATCATGGGGCCAATAGAAGGCTTGCAGAATGGTGGACGTTTTGTTCTGGTTTTAATCGATTATGTTTCAAAATGGCCTGAGGTTAGGGTCGTTAAGGATATTTCTTCCTCTACGGTGATAATGTTTTTGAGAGAGGTGTTTATTCGAGAGGGGTTTCCTGAGACATTGGTCACAGACAATGGTACTCAATTTGTTAGTGTAGAATTTGAGTCATTTCTGAATTCTTGCAACATTAAGCATACAAAAAATGTTCACTGTATCACCCACAGTCTAATGGTCAAGTGGAGCGCATGAACAGAGTGGTGGGTGACTGTGTCAGATGGGCGAAGAGTGAGAGAGTTAATATACAAGGTTCCATAGATAGTATGCTTTGGTTCTATAGGACTACTCCTCATTCTACCACTAGAATTTCTCCTTTTGAGCTATTGAGAGGACGTAAAGCCAATACATGGTTCCGACCAGGTTGGATGAATAAGTGGATCAAATCGTTACATGATGTGAACAGTCTGATGGAAATTGTGAAAAGGAATGTTGGAAGTGCTCAAGTTAAGCAAAAGCGGTGGTATGATAAGAAAAATTCCGCTAAGCTTGTTGAAGTGCATGTGGGGGATCTTGTTAGGATTAAATCCTCCATACATGTCAAGAAAGGGGAGAGTAAGTTTGGACTACCCATCCGTGTCATAGAAATAGGAAGGAATGCTGTTAAGGTTGAAGGGGGAAGTTGGTGGAATGTAGGTAAGATTGTTAAAGTTAGGGAAACAAGTGGGACAGGAGAGGACGTTAGCTATGGTGAACCTTACTCTTCTGAAGCTGTAGATGCTGGTCGTAGAACTGGTGATGTTCGTGCTACTGTGAGGAGGAGTAGTAGAACGAGCAGAATTCCCATACGTTTTCGTGAGTGAATCAATGTCATAGAGTTGATGTTTTATTATTTGGGTTGTGTTTGGGTTTTTTATAATTGTGTGTAATGTTTTTGTTTTCTTTAAAAAAAAATGAGAAAGGGGATATGTTATGCCTCGTGGTTAGGTTTAGAGTGTTAGCCTCCTGCGTGGCAGGGTTTCATCAAGAATGTTCATGGGGTTGCTGGGTGATGGTGTCAGAGGATTCTATGCATTTTAAAAGTATGCGGAGACGTTTATTTCTGAAGGTGGATGTCTTCTGTTGCCTCTGCTGTGTAGACCTGTAATAAACCATCTAAAAGGATCCACGACTCCTAAGGTTATTACTACAAAATTTAGGTAAGATGGTCATCTTTATCACATTTGTGCGGCCCACTAACGACAAGTGGAGATTATGTATTCTGCTAAAATCCCGTTTCACTTTATTAATCAATGGTTCAATATTCTGCTCTACAATACTGCTCAAATCTGGTGAGATGTGAATCCCTAGGTAGACAGCCGACCTAACCCCCCTATTATCCTCGCAGACCGTGATATCGTTTTTAATTATCTTGGTTTTAGCCCTATTGAGCGCATACCCTGAAACCTGCCCAAATACCCAGGCTTCTGCCTCTACCTCTTTGATAGCAGTGACTGGTGCTGATGTAGCGATTGCGACTTCATCTGCGTAGGCGAAGGTTTTAAACTCCTTCCCGTGTATAGCTAAAGGGAGGATCCTATTGTTATATTCCAGTCTTCGTAGCAATGGGTCCATATACAAAGCAAATAGAAGGGGTGAGGATGGGCACCCTTGTCTCGTCGAAGTTATGCCGCCCACTCAGCCTTTCACCCTCCAAGGTCGATAAAATGAGTACCATTTACTTAGGTACCAATAAACACCTGTTCAGCAGCACCAGGATATACCTTGGGGGTAAGGTGCGCACAAACACACATGCTATGTGTGGCATAGCAAGGTCATTAACATTTGCTCACCTTTATTCCTTCTGCGGTAAGGACATGTAACACACACGGAGGATAGCACCTGCCAAACACAGCGCTGGTCCATTTCTACAGATTTTAAATGTAAACGGATCTCACCCCACTTCCTTCTTGAATTACAGGGACAGCAATTTTCAAGAAGGATTTAAGGGACTGCGGTTTAAACAGCTTCAGCAGCGAACAAACGCAAGTCCCTCCCTACACACAGGAGTAATGACATTATTGGCCTCTTTCATCAATCCACGAAGCAAGTTAAAATGAAATAGTAACAAATCAAGCCATGCTCACATAGGTTAAGCACCTAGAAGTAGTGTTATATTCCATATATATGTACCCTAATATAAGCTCAAGTAACATAGTAACCCTTCACCTATATTCCTCCCTACATTACATACATAACAGCTCTTAGGGACTACCCTTTTACCTACATATGAGACTGCACTCAGAACGCAGGATTTTCCCTGGCAAAAACCTCATACATTATGCATGAGGATTCTTGGAAGCACAGCAGGGCTAACATCTCCTTTATAATATCCATGTACAAAGTTAATTCCCGACGTCAGCCCAAGTCCGACAAAGTAATACAGTGAGGTAGAACCGCTGGGGAGACCTATATACATCACATCTTGCTAAGATAGGCAAAGGAGACCAGGACATCCCGGCCGACACACTGACCAAAGACGCTGAGGTTCCTGCATGCAGATACTCCAGCTCGCAGTGGTCTAACATGCCTTGCGGGGTGCCCAACGGGGTCCCATAGTCTCTCAATCCAGGCAATGGGGTTGACTTTTTCCTAGAGGATTCTTGGCTTAACACATACACACATGCTAGGTACAATTGGGTACATCTAGTTAGTGAGGCATCGTAGGAGTACGCACTTTTATTGTCATGTACTTTATATACTCGTTTGTAGTCATGATTCTTGCAAGATGGTAGAACTCTATCATCCTTTTACTTTCATAGAGCTTCTAATCATTTATATCTGTTACTGTCTAGTGGTTGTTGCAGCTCGTCTGTTTTACACTAGAATAACGACTGTTCAATAAATGATTATTGAAAAACGTCCAGACCGTTTATCCTGTGTTTTTCTCTGAGACTAAGTGAGCACCAGTGACTGAGCGAAAAGTAGTACACTGTTTCTATGGTCCTGAGGGATCAGGGTTGTCATGTTTGAAGGTTGTCAAGAACTATTCCCTCCTTGGTAAGAGGAGATTCTAGGAGCACTGTGAGCTAGCCAATACAAAAAGGCCAACATACCAAGTGGGGGTGTTTAGAATCAGTCTGACACCAATCCTACAGTGTATGTCGTCCGAACGTGCAGATCCTGTGTAGGTTTTATAGGAACTATACGACAATAGCACAGAACCCAAATGACAGTGGTCACGGTATTCCGACGACCAGTCTTGTTACAAACGTTACGTTACATTCTTGGACATGTGGCTGCTCTTATCAGGGTATGTATGGGATCAAATTCCCAGCATGCAAAGCATGCACACGGGGGCAGCAATCACATAATATTGGCTTTACAATATCAACAATGAGGGGTAAAGGCAATGGTTTTGTATTTCACATAGCTGCAGGACCTCAAGTTGTTAGATATCCTTTTCAGAAGTAAAACTATAGCATGGCTTCAGGCCATCCTAATGTTACTAGAGTTCTCTCTAGACACAGGTGCAACGAACCGGAATCCCCATCAAGTAGCAGGGCGGCAAGTGTTGCTAGGGGTCTCTCTTGAGTGACATACCAGTGCATTAAGTGAGCTGATTAAGTACATAGGTTACTTAGAGTGAGACAGGACATACAAAACGGTGGGCTGCGTTAAAACACAAACTGGGAATCTTCGATTCCGACGCTAATGTCATTGGACAACTCACATTGTTAACATTTTACAGCCTGGGGAGATTGTGAGCCGAACCGTCAGTAGTCAAAGTTTGGGGTGTATCTCCTTGAGGGAATAAGAGTCACATTGCAACAAAACTTACACTCCCAATGGTCGAAGCCCAATGTTCCTAACCTCAACGGAGCCTCCATAGTGTATAAAATGCCGAAAACAAGAACTTTGCTCAGAGGTGTTACACAACACAGGTTTTGTCATCAGCCGTCCAGGACATATCGGCTGGGTCTGGTGGCTTAGTGCAACATTGCATCCACTGCGGGGCCAGGGTTCGATTTGCTGGACTAAGCAACAAAGGGACAGCTGGTTAGCATGTAGTGTGGGTCACCCACCCCAGGTGGGGGTCAAAGTGTCATGTATGTGAATATTCTTACTGATCCCAGCAAGGCCCTGCTGTTGTCAACATTGTTTGATGCATTAGATCAGGAGGAGGGAGAAAGAAGCAATTGTGATCCATTCAGCTTCCTTACATCAGTATTCAAAAATCAAGAATGGGAATGGATCACTTGACCTGAGCAACCAGAGTTCATACACTTCGTATGATATGTTAAAAAACCCTCATTAACGTACACAAGTCGGGTGGCGGTGTATCTTGATTCTCCGCCTTACTTTCTTAAAAACGTGACAGCATCACCACTGGGTTTGTTCTGTATGCCTTCTCCACCCGGGGGTAAACCACTGGTTATTGGCGAATTCGGCAATGACATCTGGTTTACAAAAGCAAATAGAAGAGAAGTCGCTTATCTTAGTTACGCGAGGACAGCTTTTTCCTGACATTCCTACTCATGAGCCTCAGAAGCGAGAATGATCATGCCGGCAGTGACAAGGAAATCATTTATGACTCAAAAACCGGCTTATTGTCAAAGTTAGCCCGGTCTCTGCGGTGTGACTGGATTGGAGTATCTCAGCAGCGCGGGACGTCTTGAGGCGGCTTTCATGCCAGGCTGTGAGGCTTGTCATGTGCTGCAGGCCGCTATTAATGGGGGGGAGGAGGATGTGGTTAACGACCGGAACAGCCGACCGAGAGCTTATACTATTGGAAGCTGTCCAATAAAATCAACATTTTCAGGTTCTTCGGACCGGAGGAGGGAAATCTTAGCCTATTTCCACCAGCACATTGTGTAGCTACTGTATTAGCGACGGCCCTAGTGTCAGTGACGCTTGTTCATTTCTGGTTTAGTCCCCAGTCACTGCCAGCATTTCTACTTGCTGGACTGCGTGATGCGTCCAGGCGTTGCTCGGCACACAAGTTGGTAATTGTAATCACAGAAGGGTCTGCATGTTCGTACTTTTGTTTAGCAGCGTGGACAGAGTGTGGCGGTGTCTTCACAGCGCCAGTTTTGGCGTCCTTCATCCAGTGACTGCACCCTTGTCCAGCGCACTTGGTAGTTGTACATCCCACTGTGTCTTGCTGACTCCATGCAGTGTCCTCATGGGAGACTCCCCTCGTCGGGCGACAAGCTGATCGATGGGTTCCGGCTGAACGGCATTGAGTTGCGCTGGGGTGCCTGCGGGCAGCATTGGGGTTTTGCTGGGTGAGCTAGGGGAACGCCGGGTTGGCTTGATTTGCCCTCGGGGCTGACTGCCTGGTTGCTTACAGGTGTGGGGTGGTGGTGGCAGGGGTTGGGGGTCCGCGGCCAGGGTGTGCTCGGCACTGTCGGGCATGCCGTCTTTGGCGATGGCGACGTGGAGAGCTTCAGCTTGTGGGCATCAGCAAACGTTGCCATGACGGGGCTCTAAGATATGCTGGCTTTGGACACAGGCCCCAGCCTGTTGGCGGGGGCCACCATATTGACCCTACTCTGATATGCAGAGTCCTGCCCTTGTTGACCTTGAATATTTCTTAAAGGGAGTGTTTTAAAGAATATTGTCCTTCAACTTAATTTTCAAGCCAATGAGGTGTGAGAGGCTGTTGCAGCTAAATGTGGTGTTTGTGTTTCAGGCGGCAGCCATAAGACAAGTGTCTTTTAGATCAAGACAGGACCTCACTTATGAGAAATTGGAGAGGGTCAGAGAGAATAGTAGCAGTAATTTCAATGACCTGCTACCTGGTTACAATACTGTAGTGGGGTGGAATGACGGGCAGGAGACTAGGTTGTGATAGGGATGGTTTTATTAGGTGCAAAACACGTCTTCGCTTGGTAGCAGTCCTTTGAGATACGGTGGGGGAAATGTCTGTTTATCCCCGCCCTTCGCGTCCTCTGGCGGTCTCCACCTTCTCATCTGTTTCGGTTGGATCTCATGGGGTCGGTGGTTTTGGCAAAACAATGGCCGTAAAACAAAAAAAAGAAAGGGCGGTGTAAGTGTGGGGAATTAGCACAAAGAATCAGGAAGGGGGTGAAGGACCACTCAAAAGGTGCAGCATCTACTTACAAGAGTGAGGTGCTCAGGAAAGGGTAACCGGGAGGGGGTCCCAGCAGGCTGCTTAAGTCATAAGCGTCAGGTCTCTGCCTCCTCCCCACCCAACCCGTGAACCGCTCGCGTACCTGCGAGAGCCACCCTCCTCCAGGAGCGTGGCTGGGCGACTCGTGGTCCCGTTGGCCTCCTGGCTTTCGTGTTCCTCTTTACAACTCCGCTTCTCCTCCTTGGCTTGATCGCGTCTACACCTCTCCTCATACGTCCTCTTCCAACTCGCCTTCCGCTCCTGCTCCGGTGATACCACACGTCTCCTTCCGGATTCCCTGGGTTCTTGTTGGGAGGAACTCTGTGACGTCATCACTGGGGGAGTGCTCCTCGGGTTCTGCCTCCCAGTTAAAGGAGCCATACTAATTTCCGCTGTATCCTACCTGAGTGTTTTCAGTGGACCGATTCCAGTCACTCTGCTGTTGGGAAATAAGAGGGGAATCGGGGGATGTCACGTTCCACCAGTCCACTGTATGTCCATTATCCTCTCTGGTCTATCTCGCCCCATGACAAATACTAAAGCACATCAGTATCTCTGAAGATTGGATATAAACGCATTACACATTTGGGAGAGTGGCCCATGCAGGGCCAGCGACATAGACAGGAAAGGGCAAGAAAGCTGTAGCCGGAACATAGAGTGGAAGCTGTGCCAGACAGGGGCCCGGGACATGGGTTTGGCCCAGGCCCCCCCCTAAATCCTTAAGATGTCCCTGCCAAAGTGTCGCAACTGCAAGCTTATAGAGCAGCCATCGTGCAAATTGAAAATGTATAACGACAGCGATCATTCAATAGTAGCTGACAGTCAGAGGCAGGGACAAATATATGAGTAAAGGAGCCAGAGGTGAATGTCAGGACTCATTGACGCTTGTGCTGGCAGTTCGGATCCCACCACGGAGGGCAAAGACCAGGCCATGGCCCGGATGGAATATGTTTAATTTCAGTCAGTAATGGAAATTGTAAAGGGATTTTGTGAATACATTGGGCTCAGTCAGCAGTGTAGTAAGCGAGAGTTTAGCGCAATTTTCATATGCTGGAAGGGTGCCGCAGGCAACAAGTTTAACACAGCCAAAAGAATTTTATTCGGGAGCGATTGAGTGCCGCAGGTGGCCATTCCTTGCTTGAGATAGATGAAAGCTTTAGGTCCCTGATAGTGCTCACATGTTGGTCTAGTGGCTACCAAGCCATCACACCCCAGGTTGAGGGGTCAACTCTGTTAAATCCTATGGGGAACTAGGAGGGTATGGGATGGTGCTAAGGAAACCCTGATGGAGCATGTGAGATGGTGGCAGTGGGTCAACAGCACTCCACCAGTTCTCCCCCACCAGTGGTTTTAAAGTAGCCCCAATTTCACCATGTGACCAGCACATTAGAAGGCTTGGGATGCAATTTGACCGGTCTGTTGAGCTATAGCAGGCTGTTGGGGGGGGGGGGCTCCATAATGAGGTGGATCACGCTGGCCTACACTGCAAAAGCTCATAGGGGCATAGTTTAGGCGCAAGGGTCCTCCATTTGCATGAGCTTCTGGGTCCCCATAAAACGCCATATGGCTTCACGCATTAAATCTTGAGGTTGCACGGGAACATTTCAGACTACTACACAAAATATAGCAGAGTCTGGTAGGGGGAGGTCCCCCAAAACACCTTGGCCATCCACCTTTTTGTTCACATTGGGTGTTTCAATTACCTGTGCATAGTTCATTCGGATACACAAGATCATTTTCATTTAAGTCACGGTAGTTGCAAGTTGCAAGCGGGAGAGTCCCTCAATGTCAGTAACTGTCCACATTGTCAGCAATGTAGCTGCCTGGGAAGTCTGGGGCAGTCACCACAGATTAAAATGAACAGGCAACAGTCCTGCAGGAAAGGAGGGATGTTGAATTGATTGCCAACTTAACAGTATGACTATTGCACAGGATGATGGAGGGTGATTTCGAGAGACACATGTGTTGTGACGGCAACGCCAGACTGTCAGCTTGTGCTGGGTTGGAAGTTCCGCATCACCAACCAGAAGGGTGCCAAGTGGCAAAAAAAACAGTAAATAGATTTAATATATGTGGTTTCTGGCCTTACGGCTGTGCAGAGCCATTCTCATTTAGAGGTACACCCAGGTGAAATGTTGTGCTTCTGAAGGTTCTCATGACCAATGCGGTTTGTGGTATCTTTTCAAGGGGAAGAGATATAAGTTAGGCACTTAATCTTTTACAACATAGCACATTAAGGCGGGCTGTGTTTTATTGCAAGTTGCAACCGGGAGATTCCATCATTAACGTCAGCAGCTGCGCACGTGGCCAGCAGTACGCAGTCTGGGAAGCCTGTGGGTGAATACCACAGATTAAACTGTAAAAGCAACATTCCTGTACTAAAGGAGGGATAAATGGCAAGTACACGAGGACTCTCTGTCTCGCTGTCATATATTCCATGGCAGGATAGTCACCAAGGTGGGACAGGCTATTGGTTCTGCTTTGCTTAATAGGCGTAATTTTTGTAAGACAGAAGGGATTCATGTCAAGTATACAAGGACACACTTTTTGTATTATCACTTATTCCTGGTCCCTTAGATAGTTCAGCCTTCCAGGTGTTTGTCAGGAACACACTAGGGCATTAATGGAGCAGCATGAAGTAGCGAGGTAACGTGCAGACCCACAAAAGGAGGCTGCGGCAATAATTGAAACTGGGAAACTTAGATTCTAAAAGTATCATTGGCAATATACAAGCGACTCCCTGGTCATGTGGGGTATGTATGCCCTACCCTGAATCTTAAGGTGACTAGAAGGTAAACGTGATGCTTAATTGAATTTGTGGAGGGCAACCATTCCAGGGACCGCCAGATCAACTCCGTCTCGTCCTCCTGCTTCCACACCCTCTGCCTTCTTTGTAAGACCTTTAAATGGATCCCCTCGAACACAGAAAGACTCACTCATGCCCTGGTCACCAGCAGACTCGACTACGGCAACACACTCTACACCGGAATAAACAAAACCCTCACCAACAAGCTACAGAACATCCAGAACGCCGCCGCAAGGCTGATCCTCGAACTGCCAAGACACTGCTACATCTCCTAGCACCTGCACACACTCCACTGGCTCCCAATCGAAGCTAGAGTCACCTTCAAGATGCTCACCAACGCCCACAAGGCCCTGCACGACACTGGACCAGCATACCTGAACAGCCGACTCAAATTCCACGCACCCCAGAGGACCCTACGATCAGCCGAGCTCTTCTACGCTGTGGTCCACCGCACCAGAAAGACCAGATCGGGAGGCCATTCCTTCTCCTTCCTCGCGGCCCAGGCCTGGAACGCCCTTTCCCTCCGTCTAAGACCGATAACATCGCTCCCCATCTTTGCAAGAAACCTCAAAACCTGGCTCTTCGACAGACCCCCTCTCTTGATTGACTGGAGCCTGCTATCCCCCCACCCCCCTCCAGCGCCGTGAGACCCTTATGGGTGAGTAGTCGCACTTAACAAACGCCTGATTGATTGATTGATTGATTGATTGATTGAGGGACAACAGAGTGAACTACGTCTCTAGCTTGATGGCACTCCAAGGGTCACGTAAACGAACTTTAGGTAAGCAAGCCTGGCAGACGGATGAAGTTGTCACTCCGAACAGGGTGCTGTGACTGCAGTGGGTTGCGCAATGTAAGCATTCTTGGTCGCCATGGTTTAACAATCAAAAAAGGTCCGGTGCAAATGTCTGGTCAACTGCAACAGAGTATGTGCTCCCTGCTCTATGGGCAGGTTTCGGGTCGCTTCACTTAAGCACAATATTCCTTGCCCTGATAGCAAACAGAGTCACTAAGCTGGAATGCTTGGGGGTTTCACCATAGAGGGAACTGAGCAGGCTAAAATCCCATAAGGGATACATGGCAAGTGCAGGAGGGCACAATTGTTCATTGTCGCATACTTCTAGTAATGAACATTCCTGTGCACCATGATTTAGCAATCAAAGGGACAGTGCAACTGTTGGGTCAACCTCAAACAATATGTGCACTCTGCTCCATGAGCAGGTTACGGGTTGCTTCAGATAAGCATATAAAGTGTCGCCCTTATAGCCTAAGTAGGCAGGCGGGTTGTGGGAGCGGTCTCCTAACTAGTGGGCTGCAGTCCCATGGAATGGGGACATAGGTGTTCAGGCACGTACAGTGCTAGAAGGACGGCAACTAGGTGAGATCAACACATAAATGGGTAATGTGAGCTATGGTTGCCTGACATCGTCCCGCGCAGAGAGGCACGGGGCTAAGTCATGTAAGGCAGAGGATCATGCCCGCGAGGGTTGAATAGTCAATGCACAAGTTCACAGACCTAAGGGGCCTCATGAACAGATTGGAACAGAGATTGGCCCCAGGGGGGGGTTCTCCCCAACTTCTTAGTGATACATCTAGGGGGCAACGAACTCACTGCCCTGGGGGAGGAGGCCACTTTTACAAGCCATGAAAGCTGATTTAGGGGCGATCAGTAAGTACATGGGTCAATTTGTGATCTGGTGGTCTGAGACTCTCCCTCGCAGAGTGTGGCATGGGGCTAAGCCAGAGGAGGCCACTGAACATTCCCAAAAGAGAGTGAATAGTTCAATGCGTGAGTTCGTAGACCAGAGGGGCCTGGGTTTCATCCGACATGAGATGATTCAAGCTAAGGTGAAAGGATACTTTGATAGAGATGGGGTTCATTTATCACCAGTAGGGATGGATCTCTTTCTTCTAGATTTGCAGGAGGCTCTAGAGTTGAGAAGTTGCAGGTAAGACCATAGCTGTTTTGGTGGGGGGCTCTGGCAGCGACAGAGGCCACCTCCAGAGCTGTGGCGGAGTTACAGGGCGATCTGGAAGCAAATGGGTACAGAAGGGTACCTCTGCAGGGCACAATAGGGGTGCCAGAGCCAAATCCCAGAAGCCTAATGGGAGGTTCCTGGAAAACCGCGTCGGCATCCCGTTTGTCCTTCGGGCGGTTGTGGGCCTGAACAAGCAGGGGCTTGCCTTGCTACGCTCCGCTCTGAAAGGGGTGTGAGTAGTAAGGGACCAATGTGTTACGGGATCAGGAAAGAGGATCACCCCATAAGGTGTAGCACTGATTGGGTTCTCCCCAATGCTTTTGTATGGAATAAACCTGCAGCAATTTTTACCCAAACAAAAGTTGTGTTGTGTATGTATTTATTTAGCATGCATGCTATGTGTTTGTGTGGGTGGGGTGTGTTGCCAAGGGTGGCACTATGTGTCTGCCACTCTAGAAAGCGGGCCTCTAGTGCCATCGGGTCACTAACTCACCCCCTTCTCTAGTTGCGAGGACTCAGGGAGGAGTCCCCCCAAACTGGCCTGTGGCGCGCAAGGCGCGTCACTTCCTGCGCGCTGAGGATTGGGGGGGTATATATAGGCCTCCCCTGCCATTTTGGCATCCTCTTTTTGTGCTGGATAGCCGTCTCTCACCCTACCGCTTACCCGGTGTGGGGGTTGCCGGCAAGATACATAGAATGTTGTAATGTTTGCTTTTTCGTTGCAGGCGGAGTTACAGGGCGATCTGGAAGCAGACGGGTACAGTAAGGGTACCTCTGCGGCAGACAGGTAGAGTAAGGGTACCTCTGCGCAGCACAGTAAGGGTGCTAGAGCCAAAGACCAGGAAACTGCGACGTCACCCCATTAGTCCTTCGGGCGGTTGGGGGCCTGACCAACTGGGGGTTTGCCCTGCTACGCTCCACACCGGAAAGGGTGTGAGTAATACGAGACCAACATGTCACGTGATCCAGAAGAGAATCACCAAAGATGTAGCACTGTCTGGGTATCCCACAGTGCGGGGGAAGCATAGTTTGGTACAGCTGCCTGCACTTGGATGGCCCGTAAGATAACCCATTATATTGCATACTTTGTATGGAATAAACCTGCACCAATATTTTCCCAGAACAATGTTGTCTTGTGTATTTATTTATTCATGCATGTTCAGACGGTGGGTGGGGGTAAGTTGACCATAATGGCACTATGGATTTAGGGCTTAGTGGTAGTCGTGCTGCAAAATAATCAGTCCGCACAAACAATTACAACGTTCTACATACATTGCCTGCCAACCCTACACCGGGTAAGCGGTAGGGTGGGAGACGACGTATCTGGCACAAAGAGGATGCCAGAGAGGTGGGGGGAGGTATAAGTACCCTCCCCCGACCTCTTTCCACCGGAAGTGACGCACATAGCGCGCCAATGCGAAGCACTCAATCCTGAGTCCAACCCTTGGCCATGAACATTTCCTTCTTGCTGGGATGTCCAACGGCTTCCTTTGCTTAGCTCCGACCTCTGCGGGGGATCAACTCAGACCACCAGAGCTCATATTGACCCCTGTAGTTGCTGATGTCACCAAACAGCACATTTCTCCCTGCAACAGCTCATTTCCAGGCCTCCTGCAAATCTACGGGAAGAGGTCCCTCCCTACTGGAGATGGATGAACTCCATCTATAACACAATGGCCCTTGACGTTAGCTTGGAACAGCTAGTGTCTGATGCCTGTGAACCTGTGCCAAGAACTGTTCACCCTACTGCGGGAAAGCTCCACTGCCTTACCTGACCGAGCCCCGTGACAACTCTGGGCGGGACGAAATCAGACACCCAGGCTCACATTAACCTAGTTGCTGCCCTTCTAGCACCGTGTTTGCCCGAACACCTGTGTCTCCCATTCTATGGGACGGCAGTCCACTTGTTAAGTAACCGCTCCCAACCCCGCCTGCCTACTTTGGCTAATCGGGCATGGAGAATTGTGCTTCACATTTGCACAGTCCCTATGCTTTCTAAATCATGACGCAGGGGAATGTTCAGAACTAGGAGTATGTGGATTAGCAAGAGTGCCCTCTTGGCCTTGCCATGCATCCTTTATTCCTTAAAGGAATTCCACCAGCTCAGCTCCCTCTGTGGTGAAACCCCTGGCCTACCAGCTAAGAGAATGTGTCTGATTTAATACAGTGCGCACTGAGCGATTTGGTGCCTAACATTAAGGATTGACTAGGTTATACCTATCCCCATCCTAGAATATTGCCGAATGGGGGGGGCAGGGGCATTCACACTGCCCACCCCTGGGCAACCCCAGCGGTGGAAAATTACCTGCTCCGTTAAATTTTAATTTTTGTTGATCACTGGACGTGCCAAATGTTCTTTTACATAGTAGCCTTTTGTGCTTGACACCTTGTTTCCCCACTTCTTGGGATGGCAGCACACTATGTTGGCTGACAGCGTCACCACCCAGCGAGGCAACTATTACTAACCGGGCGGGCATTTGCGCCTAACTGCAGGATCATGTCACCTACCCTTGGTTCTGGGGTGCACTTATTTCGCAGCGTTGGCCAGACGGATGCACAAACCCCTTTGATTGCTAAACCCTGGTGAACACCTTTCTGGTGTCAAATCTGATTTGAAACAATATATGTCTTGTGCCCACTGTTGGAGACACCTCACCCTTTCGTGCAGTGACAACTTACGCAGTGCACCCCGCGTGTTTAACTGCCGTCGGATCACAGATGCCCAGTACCTACTGTCCATCTCCGATCCTGGTTGCTTTACCTGCCAAAGTGTCGTGAACCAAGATTCCCAGTTCCCTATTTAGCTGCAGTACACCTTCAGTGGATCTACTAGGAAATATGACAAACCGCATCCGTCATGTGAACCTTAAGTGCCCAATTTTCACCTGGGCTTACCTCAAATGAGACACGCTCCCCACAGCTGTAAGGCCAGAGACACAAATGTATTAAACCTATTTACTGGGTTTTTTCACTTGGCACCCTTCTGGTTGGTGATGCGGAAACTCCTACCCAGCATGACCATCTAGCGTTGACGCCACACCACCCATGTCCCTGGAATCGCCCTCCATTCCCCTGTGCAAAACTACTAATGCTAAGTGGGCAATCAATTCAACATTCCTCCTTTGCTGCCGGACTGTGGCCTGGTCAGTTTGATCTGTGGTGGCTGCACCCAGACTTCACAGGCAACTTTATTGCTGATAATGTGACCAGTTGAACTTGGGGGAATCCCATGCTTGCAACTTGTAACTACAGCGATTGTTTAAATGAAATGATCCTGCGTGTCTGAATGAACTGTGCACAGGAAATTGGACTCCCATATGCGCAGTTGAAGTGCACAGCAAAGTGGATGGCCAGGATGAGTTGGGAGACCTCCCCCTACCAGTCTCTGCTGTATTTTTCCCTTAAACAGAATGGCCCGCTGTGCTCAGTGGACCGGTGAAATGGTATCCCAAGCCTTCTCATGTGTAGTTCACGTGGTGAAAATTGGGGATACTTCAATACCACTGGTTGGGGGGGAACAGAAGAAGTGCTGGGCCTACTGCCAGCATCTCGCCAGCTCCGTCATGGTTTCCTAAGCACCAGTCCCGTACCCTCCTAGCCCACCCTAGGATTTAACAGGGTTGCCCCCCAACCTGGGATGCAGTGCAAGGAATGGCCACCTGCAGTGCTCAATAGTTCCCTGGTAAAATGATCTTCACCGGCAGTTAACCTAGCTCAATTATTACTTGCTGTCCTGTCTTGGTCCACCCAGCACTCAAAGAAGTGCCCTCTTCCTAGGTGGGGTGATGCAGAATGACCTACTATGCTAAGAGCAGAGTGCACCTGCTCCGTAACCCCCAGGCTGCTTGTCTGGCCTTCCTAATGCCCAGGGATACCTAAGGCAATGCTTAAATTCCGAACTGGTGTGACTGTGCAAGAAGTGTAGTGAGCCTTCACCTGCACGAGTCGCCCAACCTGCAAGTTGGCCCTGACTAACCTTGTGTTCTGGTGCCGGATTTGGGAAAGCGTATCCCATGTTCTATCAACTATTGGGCTGATGGAATGCTGTATGCAAGGTGGGGATGCTAACCTGCCCCAACTCGCGGCCACACAGCGTGCGCAAGCTTGTGAGATACTAGAACATTTTGTATGTTTAGTAAATGTGACACAATGGCTAATGCAGGCCCAAAGTTCTGTGAAAATTGTTGCTGCATCCCAATAATGCCAATGGCTCTGAGTATAAGAAAAGATTGGATGTTGCAATCCAACTTATGTAAGTGTAGGCAGTGTTACCATCCGTCAGTTAATTGTTCAAGCACCTGCTGCAAAAGATGCATGGTATGCCTCCCTACAAGATAATCTGCTAGACAGTAAAACCCAGACCGGGCACAGATTTAAAGATTGTCAATGGGCTGGCTGCCAAGTAAAGTCTGGAACCATTGACCGCCATGGAACCCTTCGCTATCGCGACCACCTAGTGTTGAGGGGTGTGTTCGTGATATGCACCCCATAAAACACCCGCCCAGTATTACCACAACATGACTATTCCGTGTCAGGGTGTTCCGGTCTTAGAACGGTTACCCACTACAACTCTCAGCTGCCCATCCCAGTGGGTGTCTGCAGCTCGATGAGTACAGGCCTGATAGCCAGGGCTGCCTACTGAATACTTAATGGCAACTTTCAAAGTGGATTCCATCTAGCACGAAAACGATTGTCTTGCGTGAAGCACTAACTGTGGCCATGAGACATGCACTACAATAAATTGTTACTGCATAACAAAGTCAAATAAGATGCCAGTCCATAGAAATGGAACATGGGCCACACCAATGATGGACCCCGGGTCATGTGACTTAGACGGGTGCCCACAAGACAGGTAAGTCCTCTGATAGCCACAAGCAAGGACTTTTCCAGATATATAAAACTTCCCTCGCCTCCTTGATTGGTTGCGACATGGCCCTCACATTGTGTGAGAACATTATTCTCGATAACACTTCTCAAACAGGTAATGCATGAGCTAGTTGTAGCTCCTGACACCCCTGCAGTGGCTCTCAAATTGAATTTAAACCTGTTCTTCAACAAAGGATTCATGAATATTGAAGAAGACAGCACTGACCACATCCGGACCCTTCAAGAAGAAACGAGCCGAAACAATCTCAGGCCCTCATGCTAACACAGGAACACACATGACAATAAACGTGCCACCATGTGCCCAATGAGATTAAACAAGTGAAAGGCTTTATTGCATCAGCCAGACCAAAAGTGGAGTCAGAGCAGAATGGTCTCAGCGTGGGCCAGAATGGAGGAGTCATTTGTGTGGCTAATGCAGGCCAAAGATCTGTGCAGATTGGTGTCCTTAAGAAAAGAAAACAATAACTGGTCCGCAATGAACCAAGAACCGATAGTGACTTGTGTTGTCCACATGGGAACACAGCAGCAGCTCACTAACATTACTGCAAATAATACCTGTGACACCCACCAATTCTTATTTTTGAGGTCCTGTTTTGATCTAAGAGATACTTTATATGGATGTTGCGTGGAACCAACACAAACATTTCTGCAAATTAACTAATATTTCTCACACACCACCCTGTGCAAGTCTACATCAGTCGACGTGCTGCTCAAGTTGCTGCCCCCCACGGCGCCGAGGGGGGCTAGCCCTGTTTGTGAATGAACTTCTGTTAGGCAATTCTACCTATCGTGCCGTCAAACAGTCCTGTAAATTATTTACAACAACCTCAAGTTGAGGTACAATATTTATGTAAAGTTGCAATCAGTAGCGTATTTTGGTACACAATTTATTGTGTTTTTAAAAGTCCATCCCAAACTGCCAAGCCAGGCCCTCCCTGGACTGGAAACAAGCATCCTAGGACTGGTTTTTACATTTGTCACCCCGAGTGGGACGGGTATGCCCAGACGTGGGTACCGTGCTCTCCATGCTCTGGAATCAAGCTATCCTGTCTGAAGAGGGGTGTCCTAGGATGCTTGTTTCCAGTCCAGGGAGGACCTGGCTAGGCAGTTTGGGATGGACTGTTCTCATGAGGCACAGGGTCAAGACTGATTTGCATAATGGCTGGGTTCAAACTGGAATGGCATGGTGAGCAAACAAATGATGGATTTAGGCCCAGATCTCTGTACTGGGGTGAATGTATGACATTGTTCTGCATTCCGTCCATCAACTGTTGTTTTTGCATTTGTCACCCCAAGTGGGACGGGTATGCCGAGACGTGGGTCCTGTGCTCTCCATGCTCTGGAATCAAGCTATCCTTGCTGAAGAGGGGTGAAACCCCGAAACCGGTCCTAGGATGCTTGTTTCCAGTCCAGGGAGTACCTGGCTTGGCAGTTTGGGATGGACTGTTCCCATGAGGCACACGGTCAAGACTGATTTGTATATGACTTGGTTCAAACTGGAATGGCATGGTGAGCAAACAAAATGATGGATTTAGGCCCTGATCGCTGTACTGGGGTGAATGTATGACATTGTTCTGCATTCTGTCCATCAACTGTTGTTTTCGCATTTGCCTAACCCAGGCATCCTCCCACTGCCGAAACCGGCTCCTGTCCCTCGCTTAGCCCCAAGTACCTCCTTTGGACGTTCTTACACTGGGGCCCGGCAGCACCATGAATCAGGGCTGCGAATACACTGGACCCATTTCTGCTGCTCAGGCATCAACTGGACATCAGAAAGCTGTTTTCGCCTGACACAGGAAAGCAGGATCAAATCAAACGGATGCTTCAACCTATCCTCCGGGTTCCCAAGAACACTAATGCCTCTTGAATCTACCTGGCAATCTACATGCCTTAGCCTAGACTCTCAGCTGGAGAGGGGTACACGTAGCACCACAACCCTCTGTCCCCACTAGCGGTCCATGGCGACCAACGATTGCCCCAGCTGTATCAGATGTGGCCGCTACTGGATCGTGCTGTTCACTAGCCCCATGATAGGGCAGAAAATACAACCCAGAGACAGACGGGGGCCGATTCCGTTTCCGACACACAACAGTGTAAGATCTCGCACACTCTTGGATTTCCCGGGAGCGCGGTGTCCAAATTCGGCTGCTCTCGGACCTAAAAGAATTTGCATACTGTCAACGAAGTTGCCCCTCATAATACCTTGGTAATTCATAAGCAAGGACCGCACGCAATGGCCCGGCACACAGCACTATCCCCACATGTGGCAGCAAGTGCCCATTTTGTCCCCCAAACGTGATGAGCACGCACAACAGAAGAGGTCCCCCATGGCGCACCCACCCGCCACATCCTAATGCAATTAAGATATGGCGGCAGCTACATAGGGTTAGCATATAGATTAACCAATCGAAATATAATAACTACAGCTATGCACCAAACCCATTGGCGCTTGCGTGCGCTGCCCACACCGATCGTCAAGTCGAGGTCCCCTGCCTCAGGGACCCCCGGCAACTCTGACCGCAACTCCTCCTACACCACCCCAGGCGTCGTCGAAGAAAGTCTTGCGGGGTCAAGCACTCCCTGTTCGCCCCACGGAATCACTGGGAGCGGCCCAGCAACATGAGCCATCTGGCACCAGCCAAAGTGCTGCAGGTGCTCGCGCCTGCACCCACACAGCGCTCGTCTATGAACTGGCCCACAGGGCAATGCGAAGCTGGCCGCGGCCTCCTGCAACTTGCAACCCCCTTGCCATCCCCTTGCCCCTCACAAGCCAGAAAAACAGGTAGGCACTCTGGCACCACAGCCGCTGGCCTCAACATCTGCACACAATAGACCCGGGAACCCAGGCCGCCTCAAACCCCCCCGACCGTCAACACTAATGAGGCTGCAGCCAGAGTGAGCTACCCCCCCCCGCACGACCATTCATTAAGAACGAAACAGACTCACCGCCCCCAATGCCCAAACCCAGCCCGGCTTCCAAATCCCAGGCCGGGCTGACCGGGAGGTCGGAGCGACGAGACAGATGGGGAAAACCTGGGGGGGGGGGTGCTGATAATGCCCCAGGCTCAACCGTTCAACCCTGCATGCACATCCACGCGCCGCCAGCCAACGGATCAGCAGCAAAGGTGCGATGTGGACACAGCGTGTCCCGCAGGGAACAAGGAGACCGCAACAACGCCGACGAGGCTGGCCACCAATTACAGGGACACAAGACCAGCCACAGTCGTGATGGAGGCCGACTCCAGAAACGGAACCGCTGGCAGCGGCATCCCCCATAAGTGCAGTGCGGTCCCTCTCGCCCCCCTGGACCCGGCACGAGCCCCGAACGTAAGCATGTACAACACTGCATATGGACTATCTCTCCTGGTCCATCGAGGTAGGTGGGCTCCAAAACCACCTAAGGACTTCCCGTGTGTTGATCCACAAACATACCCCTTCCTGGAAAATCACACTCCCCATCGGGATAATGAACTCCGGTCACCACTATACAAACAATTAAGCGTTGCGCTCTCTCCCGCTGCGCAGCTCCACAACGAGCCCTTCGACCAAAGGACAAACCCAACTCACCCCGACCAAACAACCTGTGCGGCGAGCCCCCAACCAGAGGTAAGAGCCTCAGCCCGAAGGCGGAAAGACCTTGGTGGGGGGGACCATGCCCTCACTGGAACAAAACCGACAGCACCCTTCCCAGCCGCATGCCCACATAGTGCCTCTGTTTACTGCAACGCTGGGGGAAGGGGACGGCCGCGTGCTCCCATGGCATCCTAACGCTTGTGGGCTCCCACACCCCTTCACCGCCATCTGGACGATATCCCCTGGGGCCACCCGCCCATACCTGATTGCCCGGTGCAATCCCCCTGCTCCGCAGGAAGCCGTTATGGAACAGAGTTACTGCCTGACCAAGCCACGCTAAAAGGACCGGTGAAAGATCGAGGGACGGGCCAAGGCCTCTACTAAGACGGCCGGGAACAGATGCCCCACTGGCAGCAGGCAGGGTGGACACAACGTCCCGGGGAGCTGTACCAACCCCCCCCACGTGGCAGACCGCAGCGACGGCGATGCCCTTGATATTTTGAAAAGAGGGGGGGATATGACCCACCGCCAGGAGGTACAGCTCCGGGGAAACACCGGCATTGAGGGTTGTGGCAAAGAGAATGCCAGGCCCCCGTGCTCCAGCCCATAACAACGCCGCGCACCCGGTCACAGTCACTGAGACTCATACGGGCCCCAGGCAGACTGAAACCAGCAGTCCAGGGGCCAGGCTGTGACGGGGCGAATCACCTCGCGATCTAACAAACGACGGCGATTCCCGACCAACGAACCTCACGACGGCGTGTCTGGTGCAAAGAGGATGCCAGAGAGGTGGGGGGGAGGTATAAGTACCCTCCCCCGAACTCTGTCCGCCGGAAGTGACGTGTCTAACGCGCCAAGGCGAAGGACTCAATCCTGAGTCCAACCCTTGGCCAGTGGGTGGCATATGCCCAAATGGCACTAAAGGGCCGCCCGTTGGGATGGCCCCCTGCGGGTCCCGCGGACAGACGCATTCTCACTTGCTAAACAGGCTTCTCATCATTTCCTTCAAACCGCCCGTTCTTCCTCAGTGACTGCTCCTTTTCATTTACCACCTCCTTTACACCAACAGGGGAGGGGCTAAGATGGGGGGCCATAGGCTCAACAAAGACGCACACTTTCCCTTGCACAAAACGTTTATACATACACACTCCTCCCTCACACCTTGCAACAACCTTCTCACCTCCTAGCAGACGCTCTCAGCAGTGCTCCCCAGCAGCATCACCTGATGCCAGCGTCACAACAACCAGCTGCCCGGGCTGCTTCAAACGGGGCCCCGGCCTGGCTCTTCAGCCCAGGGGCCCCTGGCTCTGTCTGAGGATGTAGGATTGCAGCAGGGGCTTTACACAGGGAGTGGGGAGGGAGAGAGAGCCGGAGGAGGGAGCTTGGTTGTAAAGGGGAAGAGAGGACCCAGGAAAAGCCCAGGTGGGTGAGTGTCTGAGAAAGAGGCGCTTTCTATTTTAAGCAGATGGAAAAAGAGTTAAGCGTTTGCAAAAGTCCTTCGAGCCAGATTTGAACCAGCGACCTAAGGATATCAGTCACTCCACTACAGTCCTCCGCTCAACCAACTGAGCTATCAAAAGCTCGGTTGGGTGGAGGTGATAAGGCGCTATATGGCATGAGAAGTGGGCCCGGAGTATGCCCATCTGGGGAGCTTTCTGTTTCCAACCACTAACTCAAGGTCTTCATAAGGCTGCGAAGACCCCCCTCACGCCCCTCAAAAGGGCTGAAAAGAAATAAGCACACTACTCAACAGGCACTTCTCAGATACATGAAAATGTGGAATTACAACCCTTAGCCTTTGCAATAGTTCTCTCTCTGGATGGTTCCGGGGCTGCCTGCGTGGACACTTACTTACAGGCTCTCACCCTCTGCGCGCTTGCTGCTGCTGCTGCTGCTATGTGTGTCCAGGGAGGATTGCTTCTGTCTTGCTCTGGCTACACATCTCCATGTTTGCCTGATTTACAATGAAGTGCCCATCAGTGTGGTGTTTCTCTAAGCAAAGCCCACAAATGAAAAGAAACAGGCCTCCTGGATTTGCCAGTGCTACTTCCAAGTGGTAATCCATCCTTTGTGAAGAATAAGCTTTGATAACCAGCATTCAGTATTCCATCAGTGTTTTGTCTCTGTGCCTGAAAGGTGACGTTGTTATTCCCAGGTGGCAGGTCAAGAAAACGAAGAAATGTATGTAATAAAAGACTTGTAATTTAAAAATTCTTAAAAAGTGTGTTTAGATGTGAGTAAAATAAACCCATAGAGAACCCACACTGAAAATCGAAAAAGTCACCGTCCCAGACCGGGAATCAAACACGCGCAGCAGGAGTGAAAACAAGGAATCCTAACCACTAGACCACCAAGGAAACACTTTCAGACTTTCTCAGCACCTACTCCAAGACACAGTGTTAGGCTGTGAATGCTAATGAATTACAGTAGGTAGAAAAAAGCACAGAAGGGGGATGGGAGCACACTGCTACCTCCCAGCAGAGTTCGCCCCTTTGCATCCTGGTACATGCAGTTCAATTTAAATGCTTACTTGAAATTTTGCAGAGTGTCTCACCAAAGTTGGTGCAGGTTAGTGCTGTTAATCTCTAGACGCATGTGTTTCTGGATTTCATCCTTCTTCAGTAGAGATCACAGCACTAACCTGCACCAACTTTGGTGAACCACTACAGCTAAAATTCAAGTAAGAAATCACTGTGAACTGCATTTACCATAATGCTAAGGGGCGAACTGTGCTGGGAGGTGAGGCAGTGTGCTCCCATCCCCTATTTGTTTGGAAAGGCTCCCTTGAGCCACTGAGCTGACGAGCTCTTGGCGATGCACCTGTGCGCCAGAGAGAGGTACTGAGACCTGAGAGACTATGGCAGCCTTTCCAGCAACCCCAGAAGGAATTTTCGTTTTTTATCTCTACTGAAGACGGATAATATCCAGAAACACATGTGTCTAGAGATTCACAGCACTAACCTGCACCAACTTTGGTGAACCACTACAGCTAAAATTCAAGTAAGAAATCACTGTGAACTGCATTTACCATAATGCTAAGGGGCGAACTGTGCTGGGAGGTGAGGCAGTGTGCTCCCATCCCCCATTTGTTTGAAAAGGCTCCCTTGAGCCACTGAGCTGACGAGCTCTTGGCGATGCACCTGTGCGCCAGAGAGAGGTACTGAGACCTGAGAGACTATGGCAGCCTTTCCAGCAACCCCAGAAGGAATTTTCATTTTTTATCTCTACTGAAGACGGATAATATCCAGAAACACATGTGTCTAGAGATTCACAGCACTAACCTGCACCAACTTTGGTGAACCACTACAGCTAAAATTCAAGTAAGAAATCACTGTGAACTGCATTTACCATAATGCTAAGGGGCGAACTGTGCTGGGAGGTGAGGCAGTGTGCTCCCATCCCCCATTTGTTAGAAAAAAACACACATCAACAACATAACACACTCAACCTACTGTTTACTAAACTTAAGAAAACATCAACAGACACAGAAAACATATTGCTTTGAGGCACACTGTGAAGAAAGCAATTTACTGCACCTTAACCCCTTGGCTGCGGCAGGAATTCCGCCGCAGCGCTGTGGGGGGGTTTGGGGGCAGCGCGGTGGCGCTGTGCTCATGACGGAGCCACTCCGCCATGAGTCACGGTTGAGCTGTGCTCATGACGGAGTGGTTCCGTCACGACTCCGCCCACTGCGCTAATCGCCTGCACAGGCGGGGAATTAGCGCCGCGTGGGCGGAGCGGCCGCCAACGGCCGCAGCATGACGGAACCACTCCGTCATGAGCACAGCGCAACCGTGGCTCATGACGGAGTGGCTCCGTCATGAGCGGGGAAGGGGTTAAATGGACTCAGATCTCTGGAGAGTTTCCAAGCGTGGAAGATGCGTGGGACCTTCTCAACACACAACTAACTGGTGGAGAGCAAAAACAGCAAGAACCAATTGACCATCCAGAAAACTACCAGCTACCGTTCTAAGTCAGCGCCTCTTTTAAGGGACCCCTGCAGTAGGGCAGCAGCCCTTCTCGGGGATCCCTGCAGCTCGTCCAAGGCCTCGACAAAGCTCTCAAGTAAGTCCAGATCAGAGCATGAGCGCTTTACCCAGCCTAGGGGTTTTCTTTGGATGCTGAGTCTACTCACACTCAGTTTAGAGTGTTAGAAACAGGACTACAAGTCCCAGAACACACTGCAATAACCTGACTGGAGTTTGGTACTCATGCCTGGACCTTGGGAATATAAGATCTCTGACAAGGATGAGGAAAACTGCACGTACAGGTAGGGTGACCAACTGGCATGGCTGCAAATTCAGGACAGTGAATGTTAAAATTCAGGGCAAAGGGTCAAAATTCATGGCAAAAATTCATGGCAGGGGGTCGAAATTCAGGACAAAAGGTATGTTTTACAGATACATCAGAGGAGGTTGCGGAATAGTATATAAGGAGGTAAATAGACAACCACTGAAGTACAAGTGAAAATACGTTTATATTAGGTTGAGCCAATAGTGCACTTCATGGTTTTTCAGTATGCGCGCAGCTTTGAGCAGATGTGCAGGTCTTTTTGTGGTAACAAAACCGCCAACACCCCACCTTTCCAGCCTGCCAGGGAAACGCCTGATGCCCAGTCTGGCCAATGGTGCCCCTCATCTTCACAAAGACCCTTTCTCGTGTGTATTTATTTCTTTTATAGTGCTACTCATCCCAAGTAAGTAGGACAGGGTGTCAGAGTGCGTTACATCACACACACTTTATATAGAGACAATGACTCATAAATGTGAAAGTCAATCTATAGGAAATGTACTTAAGATAATGGGGGTTACAAGGTGCAATTGTTCTTTCATCCATTATTCAATCTTTCACCATTCATTCTGTCCTTCCATCTGTGATCCCATCCATATCAATATTCAACCATTTGCAAACCTATCCATCATCTATCCTTCCATCCATCCACCATTCCACTCATCCATCCCTCCATCCACACTTTCACTCATCCATTCCCCATTCATCCTTTCACCCTATCCATTCGTACACTCATCCATCCACTCATGCTTCCATTCACTCATCCATCCAGCCATTTAACCTTTCACCCATCCAGCTATCCTATCACTTTCTCATTCATCCACCCAGTCACTCATCCTTCCACCCAGTCACTCATCTTTCCACCCATTCACCCTTCCAGTCATCCATCCATCCTCCCTTTCTCTCTACATCCTCTTTTCACTTAGTCATCCATCCTTCCATCCACCTATCCATCTACTCATCCCCTCGTCCATCTACTCATCCACTCATGAATCCTCCCATTGACCCTATCACTCATCCATCCTATCACTCATCCATCCTTTCACTCATCCATCCATCCTTTTGAACATCCATCCACCCTTTCACTCCATCACTCATCCATTCATCCTTTCTCTCATCCATCTACCCTTTCACTCCGTCACTCATCCATCCATCCTTTCTCTCATCCATCCACCCTTTTACTCATTCACCCATCTATCCACCGTTTTGTCCATTTACCCTCCCTTTCACTCACTCATCCAGCCTTACATCCACCCTTTCACTCATCCATCCATCCATCCATTTATCCTTTCACGTATCAATTCATCAATCCTCTCATCAGTTCACTCATCCATCCACCCATTCACTCGCCTATCATCCACCCTTTCACTCATCCATCCATCCACTTTGTGCCCGTACGTTGTAAAGCAGTACACTTAAATAAAGATTAAAAAAGTTTCACCGACATATAAAACAATTCCTCATTCAGAGCCCGATCCATCCTTTCATTTATGTAGCTTGCAAAAAAAACAGTAGCGTAAATGCATTTTATACATCATGTAGTACTTTGATTTTGATGTAAATAACAACCCTTCGTGCACGTTTCTTTTTTCAATGAAGTACACAGAAGCCTAAAATGAAAAGGCAGGAATCCTTCCCAAAAAGTGTCTGATTTAAAAATTGCCTGTGGTTGATTGGAAAAGTTGAGATTGCATTAGTAAATGTTTTACTTATAGGTGATGATGTCACTAATGAAAAGCGTCAGTAAACAATAAAAGGATTACATTTCAACCGTCATGCTTTCAAACTATAGGCTGACTATGAAAAAATATGTACCCTCCCCGTCGGGGAACCCTGGTCTCCCGCGTGACAGGCGGGGATACTGACCACTACACTAACGAGGAACTGATAACCCTCATGGTCAGGAGCACCTACTTGTGGAGCTCTGCAACTCGCCCTGCCCTGCCTATTACGTATCTTTAGAATTTCCCAGTTCCTTGACCCCACCAATAGAGGGCCACAGGCTCAACAAACACACACACACACACTCCCTGACACAATACACACACTCCTTCCTCACACCAACCTTCTCACCTCCTAGCAGACACTCTCAGCAACACTCTCAGCAGCATCACCTGATGCCAGAGTCACAACAACCAGCTCCCAGGGCTCCTTCTGACAGGGCCCCGGCCTGTCTCTTCAGCCCAGGGGCCCCTGGCTCTGTCTGATGCTGGAGGATAGCAGCGGGGGCTGCACACAGGGAGTGGGGAGGGAGTGGAGTGGGGAGGGAGACCCGCCCGCCCGCCCGCGCGCGCCAAAGGAGAAAGCTGGGCTGTAAAGGTGAAGAAAGGAGTGAGGTAAAGCCCAGGTGTGTGAGTGTCTGAGAAAGAGGCGCTTTAAATTGTGAAGCAGAAAAAAAATCCTTCGAGCCTGATTTGAACCAGCGACCTAAGGATGTCAGTCTCTCCACTACAGTCCTCCGCTCTACCAACTGAGCTATCGAAGGCTCGACTCAATCACTGTAACACCGCGCTATATGACATGAGAGGTGGGCCCAGAACTCACAGATTTGAGCAGCGTTCTGTTTGTAAACACCAACTCAAGGCCTTGATAAAGCGCCAAACCCCACACTGGAGAGTTTCCTTTCCACAGCAACACCCCCTGGCACCCCTCAAAGGGCTGAAATGAAACAAGCTCACCACCCGTCCCAGTGTTTGCAGGAAGGAGCAGGTCTGCTCCAGCAGGGAGCCCTGAGCTCGGCCCGGCACTCCCGGAAGAGTCTTATTTTATTCACGGTCGGTGCCTTTGTAGTGTTTCTTTCGTGTCCATGCATTTACCCTCCACTTTTACGGTGTATTTCAGCCTCCTATCGCTCTCGCTGTAGCTTGTTTTCATGGCGCTGCTTTTTCTTTTAACAAGTGCATAACGCTTCATAATAAAAAGATTAGAGACAGAAATGAGCTTTTAAGTGACGATAATAAGCGCGCACTTTTCTTTCATGGGATGTGATGTAAATTGCAATAAAAAGACGAGGGACCTGATTACTGGGAGTGCTTTGGTTATTCGCGCATTCTTCTTGTGTTCTCTGTCTGAAACTTCCGCGGCTCTTGGATACTTCTAGACATATGTTCCTCTGAGGGACAGTATTAGCTTCTGCTCGGGTATTCTGAATGCAGGCATCCGTGCGGCGGCTGCTTGTTGTTCCTTCTTTACTGTACACGGGAGGCTCCTGTGCTGAGTGTTGATGTACCTTTTCGTGGTTTTTAAGACAGCAAAACGGTTTAAAACATGTACCAAAGCTACCAGTATCACTGATTATGTGAACACGTATACTCATTATGGCACTTCTGCAGGTATCACTTAATGGCACTTACATCTATGCCACGCTCCCTGGTGGTCTAGTGGTTAGGATTCGGCGCTCTCACCGCCGCGGCCCGGGTTCGATTCCCGGTCAGGGAAGATACATTTTTCCCTACATTAACGCTTTAATTCCTTCTTTATTTTTAAAACATGCTAAATTATACATTAATGCAGGTATAACGTCTCAAGGCAGACAAGTGGTTGACATATACAAAAGAGACACGTTCTACAGCCGCGTAATCTTTAGAGTGTTTTTGTTTTATTTAATAGAACATTCCATTTTACTTTACATTTTCAGCCGAAAGGTGCCCTTTCCAGACAGACTCTGGGGGAGCTCGCACATGCGGCGCGGTTACCACAGGTGTATGTTGTGTCCACTCACTGACAACGGATACATTTGTATACTTAATTGATAACTCGTAAACGCCCTGAACTGTGTGATTCTGGACACATTGTTTCCGTGTAATCTCTGAACAAGCAGTTAGGTCTCATAAAACGAGTAGTGACTTCGAGGTGAGGAGGCGTGTTAGCAAAGACGACGTTATAACCGTACAAGTGGGGACATTTCAGTGTAACCACTAGTTTCTCTGATGCACGTATGTAAAGGTTAGCATTGTTACTTATTTTTAAACTGCTCTCTAGGATAGGTAATGAAGTCTGGGCTATGTTTACAGCGGCAAATAATGGGGAAAACTGACTGGAATATTTTTATTCTGACGACTGTGGCCATTAAGCCCAGGATGGTCACTCAGTTTGCAGACTGCACTCGCATGTAACCTGAACCAGAGGCGTTTACCAATGTTGAATCACAGCAGGATGAGTCCCTGGGTATTCCAAATTAAATGTGTTTGAAATGAATAGAAATAAAAACACATTTATTGAGTGCTCATATACAGAAAGGCGTCAAGGCACCAAACCCACTGGGACCATAAAACCTGGGCAAATAAGGAACAGCCAAACCCAGAAACCTTGCGCCCTTATGAGGCAACAATCTACGCTTTGAGACCTTTCCTAAAGCACAGGTGGTTCTCCTTCCAGATAGGTGGCGGGGCAGCGAGTTCCACAGTTTAGCTGTGGCCACTGACAAAGATCCACCAGCCCCTCTGGCCTGGTGACGTTTGGCTGAACAAAGCCGCCTGGTCAGAGAATACTATTGAAACGTAGACCTGATAAAACTAGGTCCAGATTGTATAGAGCTCCAAGGCCAATGCAAAGGGACTCACACATGATTATTTTCCTCACTGGAAGCCAGTGCAGCTTAAGAAGTTCACCAGAGGCAGATTTGTATTTGGGAATTTCCAAAAGAAGTCAAGCTACTGAATTTTGGACAGTGTGCAATTTTTTAAAGGAAAATGTGTTAATGTCGAAATAGAGGGCATGCAGTACTCAATCCGTGATGAAACCACTGTGGTCACATCCTGGGCATCGGCGGAGTTACAGGGCGATCCGTAGGTGGGAGGAAGTGAAGGATACCTCTTCAGGAGCACAAGAGGGGTGCTGTGCCAAACCCCACCAGTCTTTATGGCAGGCCCCTGGCGAAAAATATTTGGCGCCCGCTAGTCCTTCGGGCGGTTGTAAGCCTGCGCAACGGGGGCTCGCCTTGCAATGCTCCGCCCTTAAATGGGAGTGAGTAAAGTGGTGGACCAGTGGTTCACTGTATACAAAGGGGGATCCCCTCATAACTGGTACCAACGATTGGATTGGCTACAGTGCAATTTGGCCCTTCAGGAGGACATGGCACCTCTGCCTGCCCTTGGATCGCCCCTAAATTAACCCACCACGTTGGCATACTTTTGTATGGAATAAACCTGCAGCAAACTTTTCCCAACAAAATTGTGTTGCGTGCTTATTTATTCCAAGTGCAGGTTATGTTTTGCAAAGGTGGGGAGGGTTGCTTATATAGGCACTATGTATACACTGCAGCATTTACAAATGGGAGAGAGTCAGTACTTCCTGCCACGAGGCCCCTTCCTCTGCGCCCTCCTCCAGCCCTCACGACTCTCTTCCATTCCTCCCAGCCCTCGCTCCCCCTGTAGGACTCTGATGACTCCACATTATGTGCTCAGCCGAGTTCTCCGGGTCCGTGTACCTGGCGGCGGTGACGTGTACCTGGTGACGTGCACCTCTCGGCCGTGACTTGTACCTGCAGGCGGTGACGTGTACCTGTTGCGGTGACGTGGGCCTGGTAGCGGTGTCGTGTGCACCTCCTGGTTTCACTGGCAGCGTTTGGGGATGGGGCGCTGTAGTCGCCCCCATCAAACCCCACACACTTCACTCGTTGCCCCTCCTGAAGGATATATGATAGTGTCGCCTTACCCCCTCCCCCGGCCCCTCTTTTGCCATTTCATTCGTATAGTAGGCTTCTCGCGGTGGAAAAAACAAAAACATCCTATTTCCCAAGGCTTTCTGTCCCCATGCAGAAGGTGAAATGTGATCCTATTCGGGGGCGCCTTGAAGCGCGGCGATAAAGCTCAGTGATGAAATAGTGAACAAGACAGGTGAATATTGGTCAGGCACGCCAAAGAGGTGAAGGACAGGAGCAGAACTGGGGGACATGTTTGTAGCTCAGTGCTAGCAACCTCCAATGGCTTGGGAATAGAGCTGAGAGGAAAAACCGGAGAAGACAAAAATATATATATGTGGAACTAACAGATAGTGCACTGGCAGGGCCACTGAGTTCACATGTATTGCTTATTGAGGAGTAATGGAACTAGTTGGGGATATAGCTCAGCGGTAGAGCATTTGACTGCAGATCAAGAGGTCCCCGGTTCAAATCCGGGTGTCCCCTACGGATATTTTTTTATATCCTTTTTACAATATATTTTTTATGCAAAAAGACCAAATTTAAAGAACACATGCTTGTTGGGTCATGTTTCCTAGAAACGACCAACAGATTCAAACATGTAACTTTTTAGTGACAAGTTGACTAAAATAAAGTTCACTTTGTCTGATAGAGAGACGCAGAAGGCGAAAGAGAAAGACACACACAAGGCGAAAGAGAGCGAGACAAGCACAGGGCGAAAGAGAGCTCCCCAAGTGTTTGGAAGCATGTTATCGCCTCCAGAAGGATGAAGAGATAAGTTGGCTTTTTGTGGGTTGAAGCTGTGCTGCTCAGTACAGTGAGGTATCTCACATGCTGTTCTTAAGTCCTCACCAAAGCTTTTAGAAGTGGACGCACCCTTTCACATCACCAAAGACAGAAGTTTCTGTTTAATGTAAGACATCTCGATTCCAACGTGTGGAAGGTTTGTGAAACCTGTAGGGTTTGCTGATTATTAGACTACCAGAAATCTAATTTAATAAACAGAAATGTAGAAAGAGGCACGCACTGGTTCTGAAAGTAAGTGGTGCGGGTCCCTATCGACAGCAAGAGATTGTTAAATGCCCACCTTTCCCCTTTAAATTACGTTCTCTGGATCCACTTGAAAGGACAGGTTGAAACATAGTGAGGGGTGCTCTGTGTATTCGGATTAGTGACAGACACGTGACAGTGGGAGGGGGGGTA
The DNA here is from genome assembly GCF_964204655.1 of Triturus cristatus. Classification (NCBI taxonomy): domain Eukaryota; kingdom Metazoa; phylum Chordata; class Amphibia; order Caudata; family Salamandridae; genus Triturus; species Triturus cristatus. Next base: position 126,885,471 of record NC_140585.1, on the reverse strand, counting down.
CCAATGTCCATGGGGAGTGTAAGGCCTTCCATAGAGCAGCACTAAACTTCTGGAATATTCCCTTCTCCCCCCTTCAGAACCTATGGGTTTTTGTTGAACATGTATGTGACATTTGTGTTGTAAAAGTCACCTTTTTTAATCAGTGTGCACCCCCTTCCCCCCCACCAACGAGCCTATTAGGTAGGTTCCCCAGCTAACATTGCTTCCAAGCTGGCCCGGTAGTAGCCCTGAAAACAGCGGGCAGTGCCATGGTGGCCCGGTGGTGCACAGCCTCTTTAGAAACATTGTGGGCAATTGCACACATTTGTTCATATGTTGATCAATTAATGAACGTCGTTTTACAAATTAAGCACTGCCTAATAGCAGCTCCTGTTATATATAGCGCTTAGAAAAGATAGAAGGGAAAACCCTTGGCGAGAGGAGAGAGGGGGAGGAGCAGTAGGGCGCACACTCGGGGGGAGATTTACTAGGATTGTGCGCCGTGTTGACGCAAATCAGAGCAAAATCTTTTTTCCCCTTTACTTTCCAGAGCTGAACTTGTTTAGCGCCGGAAATAACGGAAAAGTAACGAGAAGCAGCGCACAGGGCAGCCTCGCATTACTTTGCGCCATGGGGGCGGAGCAAGGGTGGAGCATGGGCGTTCCCATGCAACCATCCAAGGTTTCTCACGCTAAACCCAGTTTACTAAATAAAGTAGATTGGGTTCCGCGTGAGGAAACTGCGCCCTTTGAAGCAGGCACACGGAAGGAGAAATGCTTGCCTTTCTTCTTCCTTTTCTGACTTTGCATGCGTGCTGCACTGTGCGGCAGGCGTACAATGTGGGAAAATCTGTGCATGTGTCTGGGCATCGTATTTTGTACAGGAAGGCTACGCGCTGTGGCGCTAAGGTGTGTGCGTGGTGCACAGCAGCTGTAATCAGCTTTGGCGCAAGGGAAAGGGGAGGAGAGAGCCATATCTTTGAAGATCTGGAGCGCTCCTGCTCCCTCCCTGTCGCGCAACGCGGCACAGCCTGGCGGGGGGCCGCACTATGTCTTGCTTTTGTAAATCTCCCCCTTGATTTCGCCCAGTGTGCGTTCTTAGCAAAGGCTGCCTCTGGTCCCACATGTACACACAGGCTGCATCACGTTCTTGTAAACGTTGTCTTTCATCACCTTGCGGCAGAGCTTGAAATGGAATAATAGAAGTGCAGGTACTCCGCCCCAGAGTACCAGCTAGTTTCTGAGAAGTGCCGGTACTCTCCAATTAAAAGTATTACATTTTTCTTGAGAAGTGCAGGTACTCTCCCTCTCAAAATAAAAAAGTGCTGGTACTCAGTACCAGACAGTACCGGCCCATTTAAAGCACTGCCTTGCGGTCTGTACATGATTTTCCCATCGAGCGGTTCTCTTCCCAGCAGTGGACATTAAGAACCTACCGTCAAGTCCTGGGGTGCCCCGTGAAAGCCACAGTGGGTGTGGTTCCCTATAGATAAAGATGTATAAATAGCAATTTTGCACCATGATTATTAACGCTGTGTCCTTTCATTTCTGATTGCTGTATAACTCTGTTTCATACCCAGCTGTGCCTTGTACTTTCTTCTCCCTGCACCTCTCATGCTCTTAAATGTGCATATTAAAGAGCCGCAGCTGGGGCACGGCTCCCTTTTTTTTTTTTTTTTAAACATCTTTATTGATTTTTAATTTATAACAACATTACCCCTCCCCACCATTCCGAACAAAAACAAACAAAAAAAAAAACAACATTCTGAGTTTCCCAAAACACATGAAACAAGTAGATCTGTGGAGGGTCTTAATACACACATTTAGTGGAATTGAAGAATGAACATCAATAGCTCTAATTTACTAGAGCCTTCCCTTTGAAAAAAAAAGTTTCTGTTGTAGACCTAAATAAAGTTGGACATCCATTGTATCAATGGGTCCCATATCAGCATACCTCTTTGGCACTTAATACGCCCTTTTTTTTTATATATGGCTACTTCTAGATTACATGTTGCTAGAAAGCGAGCCCTCCATTGATGAAACGTCGGAGGATTTGGATCCAGCCAGGCTGAGGCTATACAAAGCCTAAGAATAGCCATAGCTACAAAGATCAGACCATACATGCTTTTAGGACGAGCACACTCTGTTATACCCAACAATATTTCCTCTGTTGATATATAAATATCTGTTCCCGATATTTCAGAAAAAAACTCGGAAATCTCCCTTATTAGGTTAGACAAAACATTACAGGAAGCAAACATATGCACAATATCAGCCTCAACGAGTGAACAACGTGGACATAGAGTACCTTTCCCGGCCCCCCACTTAGCAATTTTCTTAGGAGTATAATACAGAGAAAAAAATGTCTTATAGTACTGAGCTTGTAGTTTAGCCGACATAAAGCTGGATTGTGACATTTCAAAGGATCGAGCAGGGATTTGGGGTGATATAGTTAGTTTTATCTGCCAAGTCCCGAATTGCTGTTCCATATCGTCGGAGCCCAAAGAATTCAAAAATCCGTAAATCTCCCCGATAGTTAGAGAAGATCTTTTACAAATCCGGTCAATAATTTGCATGGGGTGAAATTTCTCCCTAGCCCCGCCTTTGGTTAACAAAAAATCTCTAACCTGTAGGTATTTGAAAAAATCTCTATGACAGAGGTCATAGTCCCTGCGTAGATCTTCAAAGGTCTTCAAGCCTGTTTTATTAAAAAAACAGTTAGTCAGAAAAAAGGAGATCTCCCTTGGATCTCTAAGAGCCAACAATCATACAAACGCATAAAACTTCTTATAAACAAATTGCAGGGCAAGAATCGGCTTCAATGAAATGAACAAACTGTATAAAAATTCATTTATTAAAATAGTTCACAAAGGTATCCCACCTAGCAAGCAGTTGTACATATCAATTAAAAAACAGGTGGAAAATAATTTCACCAACATACAAGCAATTAAAATCAATTAGAGTTAAACATATGAAAAGGTGGCACACAATAATACAACATACCAACAATGGAAATCAATCTCAATACATGATTAAATGGTTCATAAAAAACAAAAGAATTGGGAAAAAGAAAAACAGAGAAGGAAAATTGTTCCAACTCAACAAAGAAAATCACTAAATCAGAGAATCATCGGTTGTGATCCCAATAAAGATATGATTATATTGCATATACGACACAACCCATATTATCATAGATTTTATCCGATTTTTCTTTTTTTGTTAAAGCATCGACGCGTTTCGGTAGGCCACAGGTAGAGCCAACACCTTCCTCAGGATATATTGCTGATCCCAATTATGTTCTGAAAAACATGTACAACAAACCAACATAAGTGTCTCCCCTTATTATTACGTAAATTAAAAAACACATGTTTCAGTGAATCCGACTTAGCCCGCTCAAGAAGTTCAAATGAAAACACTCATGTACTCATTCATACAACAATCAACACATTTGCTGTGTTGTCTATAGATGTATAGAACTTTAGGTTGAGGAGAACATATTAATTCCCCTAAGAACCAATTCATTTAGATAAATTTGTTTTTGGTAATATTTATCATCTCATTTTGCTACGCGTTTATAATAATGTAAATTAGGTAGCTAGTGAGAGAAAAACTCCCTTTCTCACAAAATACGTCTTTAGTATGAGACAGCATAGCCATCAATATACAGTTATTTATTCCGTGATCAATGTGGCAAACTTAATTTATATATACTACTCCTCAGCACAAAGGTACTTTATAATGTTATTTACAAATAATCGATACGAGTGTATTTTTTGTATCTAGAGTTTTAGAAATGCTGGGTATTACCTTAGCGGTTCCTTTTTCTTTTATGAATTCTTTTAAACTTGCATGAAAAGTGGCGCCATAGGGCTAGTATTTCATCGGTTGACTTATGGATAATATTCTCATAAGGGTCTGTTACCTATTGAAGATACCAATGACATACAGATGTATGTTAAAAATTGACATCCACCCATAAGTTAGATTGTATTTCTAATTCATCTAATCCAGTTATTGCAGTCATACGATTATATATTTACCGATAAGTCTTTAGTGCAGCCAGATTGTATAGATGCACTTCCTTGACCAAGGTTTTCTAAGTTTGAGAGAGTCGTAGATAGTTGTCCTATCAGATATCTATAACAAACGAAGACACAAAGGTCTGTATCTCATAATACTATCACGCAGCTTTTCGGTCACTATCATAAAGGGCTGAAAATTATTTTCTTAAAACATCTAGGGTGGTATGAAATCGATTAACTAAACAAGGCTATACATTCACAAGTGTTAAAAACATCACTACCAATGGGGGTGACCATAAGGTGCACGAAAACCTAGAATTACGTGGGTATACGAAAAAGTCGAAATCTGCCATATAGTTAAACATAACAGGCATATTGATTACTGCTATCGCTATCAAAGGAACCCGAATTACAGACTAATTCCTCACTGTATTGCTAGATAGCCTCTGTGTTTGTAGGTACCTTTAGGACTACTGATACACTTCCGACGAGGAGTAGATGGAACCTCCGATATAGAGTGTCCCTATATTGAAAAGAACACAGAATGCCTCGATTAATAATATAGCTACCAGAGGTTACATCTACACTAGTAGACAACCTCAGTAAAAGATATAAGTACCTTTGACTAGTTCGAGAAAACCCTTCCAGCGTGGTTAGGATAGAGCTTGGATCCAAAGCGTCCCTATGAAGAAAGGATACAGTACATGAATAGCCATACTGATCCATTATTAACCGAGAGTGCGAGAAATTCTCTAATAGTATCTACATACCTTAGCAGGGCTCAACGCGGTCCACAAGATGGATTCCTTCAAAAATATTGAACAAGTAAGTCGTCCATTCTCCGACTTAAATATCACCTGGGAGATACAGACCTCGGAACTGGAAGAATCCACTTCCGGGTCACAGAGAGTAGACATAGAAATAGAGGATGCCGGCTCGAATGTCAACTCGTAAGTCTGTAACAAAGGACGCCATCTTGGTGCTGCATCGATACTGTCAAGGTCATGTATTAAAGCCTGTTATCTCCCATATGTGGGAGATATATCACCCAATTCAGTAACTAAGAGGGGCATCTCCACTCTGCCAGGTGGAGTGAGCTAATGATCACAACACCATGAGCACGAGGGATTGTGCATACTGGCCCAACAAGCAAAGGCAAAGGCAAAGAGAGGAGTGCAAGGCCACAAGCACGCCTTATCTCCTGTGAGCAAATACACTGGATATTACGGAAATAACTAGATGTCCTAATAAATTATGTTGAATGTATAGAATAGTAGTGTCACGTAATGGGGAAATAGCTCATGGAATCGACGCAGATTCTTATTATCCACACCGATACAAATAGTTGCCAGGCTCAGAAATACAGAATCATCTTACTAGCAAAGATTCCCACTCTTCACGTGAGTTGAGACCTTTCCTAGTGGTATTAAACTGAGAAATGTACCATTGTTCACGGGCCTTTCGTTTACAAGTCATGTTGCCACCTCTTTTGTCGAGCTTAACTTTCTCTAGGATAAACCAAGAGAAATCATTCTCTCCATGTCCTGCTTCCAGGAAATGTGCTACAAGGGGTGCTGTCACTTTTTTCATTTTTATAGCTGATCTATGCTCTTGCATTCTCACTCGGATTTCGCGACCAGTTTCCCCTATATATCCGAGATCACAGGGGCAGCGTAAGAAATAAATCACGTTTTTGCTCCTACAGTTGTTCAACGTTGTTGATCGAGTGGTGAAACCATTATAGGAGATTTCTTTTGCTTGAATACACAATGGACACACATTACAGGTACCGCATCTCACATTCCCAATTGATGGAATGTTGGTGATCGTCCTTTGTGTCAAGTCACTCTCCTCACGATATGTATGCACCAACATATCTCTTAAATTGCTATTCCTTTTAAAAGCAAATAGCGGTTTATCCAATTTGGTTTCTTCATCATAATTAATGATGTGCCAGTGTTTATTAACAACATTTTTGATCTGATTACTGAGATGGGAAAATTTACTGACAAAAACAACTTTGTTAGGAGGTTCTTTTCTGACTGCTGGTTTATTGACCAATACTTCGCGATCATAAAACCTAGCTCGTTTGAGAGAATGAGACAACAATTTATTCGGATAACCTCTATCCTTGAACTTACGCTTCAAGTCTCCTGCATGCCTGTAAAAGTCCTGTATATCAGAACAATTCCTTCGAAGCCGAAGGAATTGGCTGAACGGAATACTTTCTCTTTGGGACTTTGGATGGAAACTAGAAAAATGGAGGAGAGTATTCTTAGCCATTGGTTTAGTGAACAAATCAACATCAAGGCACCCTTTGGATTCTTTTATGGTGATATCGAGAAAGTCTACCTTGCTATTACTATAATGTGATGTGAACCTCAAATTGGGATCACCCTGATTCAACCAATCCAGAAAGACATTTAGTTTCTCGGTGTCACCCTCCCAAATAAAAAAGATGTCGTCAATGTAGCGGTACCAGCCCGCTACATTTTCGAAAAAGGGGGCCACCTCATTGTAAATGTGTTTAGCCTCAAATTGGCCAACATAAAGACAGGCCAAGCTGGGAGCACAGGTAGCCCCCATGCTGGTCCCTTTGAGCTGTTTGTAATAGTTATCCTTGAATAGAAAAACATTATTTTTCAAAATCAAACTAACACAGTTGACAATGAAGTCAGCATTAGCTCCGCCTAAATCCTGATCCCTCAGGATATCGCGAATGACCTCCACCGTGTCATTTTGTTGGATATTAGTGTAGAGAGACTCATTGTCCAGAGTGACCAGACATTGGGTCTCTCCACAGAAAGGCAGTCCCTCAACAAGCGAGATAATGTGTGCAGAATCTCTCACATAAGATCTTAAATTACACACAATGGGTCGTAAAAAGTGGTCGACATACTTGCTTACAGGTTCTAGAAGAGAGTTAATGCTGCTCACAATAGGTCTCATTGGTGGGTCAGTGGCATTTTTATGTATTTTGGGTAAGCCATATATGGCCGGGGTTTTAGGTTCCATATTGTTTAGAAACTTAAATTCGTCTTCACAAATCCAAGATTTCTCTCTAGCCTCTTGCAGAAGTTCCAGACATTCTCTTGCCACCACATCTAAGTTCTGTGCATTTGTGCGCTTATAATGTTCCTCAACATTAAGCAATTTGAGCATGCGATGTTCGTAGTCAGTGGTATTAAAAACAACAACCCCCCCACCTTTATCCGCAGGTTTGATGGTCAAGCACCTATCTGCTTTTAAGGAGGTAAGGGCTTGTCTCTCATACCTATTCAAATTATGTTCAGGACCAGTTTTATTCTTTCTGCCAAGGATGTTACTAATGCCACTCTCAACTGCTTTTTCGAATGCTTCAATATTTTTCCCTACCATGGCTAAAGTTGGAGTAAACGAAGATTTAGGTTTAAGGCCAGACAGATTTACCCGTTCCTGACTTTCCCGATTTTCAAAAAATCTCCTTAATCGTACTTTACCAAGCTCTATCCTAACCACGCTGGAAGGGTTTTCTCGAACTAGTCAAAGGTACTTATATCTTTTACTGAGGTTGTCTACTAGTGTAGATGTAACCTCTGGTAGCTATTTTATTAATCGAGGCATTCTGTGTTCTTTTCAATATAGGGACACTCTATATCGGAGGTTCCATCTACTCCTCGTCGGAAGTGTATCAGTAGTCCTAAAGGTACCTACAAACACGGAGGCTATCTAGCAATACAGTGAGGAATTAGTCTGTAATTCGGGTTCCTTTGATAGCGATAGCAGTAATCAATATGCCTGTTATGTTTAACTATATGGCAGATTTCGACTTTTTCGTATACCCACGTAATTCTAGGTTTTCGTGCACCTTATGGTCACCCCCATTGGTAGTGATGTTTTTAACACTTGTGAATGTATAGCCTTGTTTAGTTAATCGATTTCATACCACCCTAGATGTTTTAAGAAAATAATTTTCAGCCCTTTATGATAGTGACCGAAAAGCTGCGTGATAGTTTTATGAGATACAGACCTTTGTGTCTTCGTTTGTTATAGATATCTGATAGGACAACTATCTACGACTCTCTCAAACTTAGAAAACCTTGGTCAAGGAAGTGCATCTATACAATCTGGCTGCACTAAAGACTTATCGGTAAATATATAATCGTATGACTGCAATAACTGGATTAGATGAATTAGAAATACAATCTAACTTATGGGTGGATGTCAATTTTTAACATACATCTGTATGTCATTGGTATCTTTAATAGGTAACAGACCCTTATGAGAATATTATCCATAAGTCAACCGATGAAATACTAGCCCTATGGCGCCACTTTTCATGCAAGTTTAAAAGAATTCATAAAAGAAAAAGGAACCGCTAAGGTAATACCCAGCATTTCTAAAACTCTAGATACAAAAAATACACTCGTATCGATTATTTGTAAATAACATTATAAAGTACCTTTGTGCTGAGGAGTAGTATATATAAATTGAGTTTGCCACATTGATCACGGAATAAATAACTGTATATTGATGGCTATGCTGTCTCATACTAAAGACGTATTTTGTGAGAAAGGGAGTTTTTCTCTCACTAGCTACCTAATTTACATTATTATAAACGCGTAGCAAAATGAGATGATAAATATTACCAAAAACAAATTTATCTAAATGAATTGGTTCTTAGGGGAATTAATATGTTCTCCTCAACCTAAAGTTCTATACATCTATAGACAACACAGCAAATGTGTTGATTGTTGTATGAATGAGTACATGAGTGTTTTCATTTGAACTTCTTGAGCGGGCTAAGTCGGATTCACTGAAACATGTGTTTTTTAATTTACGTAATAATAAGGGGAGACACTTATGTTGGTTTGTTGTACATGTTTTTCAGAACATAATTGGGATCAGCAATATATCCTGAGGAAGGTGTTGGCTCTACCTGTGGCCTACCGAAACGCGTCGATGCTTTAACAAAAAAAGAAAAATCGGATAAAATCTATGATAATATGGGTTGTGTCGTATATGCAATATAATCATATCTTTATTGGGATCACAACCGATGATTCTCTGATTTAGTGATTTTCTTTGTTGAGTTGGAACAATTTTCCTTCTCTGTTTTTCTTTTTCCCAATTCTTTTGTTTTTTATGAACCATTTAATCATGTATTGAGATTGATTTCCATTGTTGGTATGTTGTATTATTGTGTGCCACCTTTTCATATGTTTAACTCTCATTGATTTTAATTGCTTGTATGTTGGTGAAATTATTTTCCACCTGTTTTTTAATTGATATGTACAACTGCTTGCTAGGTGGGATACCTTTGTGAACTATTTTAATAAATGAATTTTTATACAGTTTGTTCGTTTCATTGAAGCCGATTCTTGCCCTGCAATTTGTTTATAAGAAGTTTTATGCGTTTGTATGATTGTTGGCTCTTAGAGATCCAAGGGAGATCTCCTTTTTTCTGACTAACGGTCTTGCTTGGCACCCCACTCCCTTGGTATAGGGGTCCCTCTCTCTCTGTTTGACACTTTATTAAAAAAACAGCCAAGCTGTTGTATCCCTATTGGTATCCACTGGTTTATGCACCTGTCATCAAATATCCCTGGAAGATCATTATTTTTAGAGATAGGGGTATAATATGAAAATCGTCCTAAGCCTAACAGTTTGCGCGAACCGCCCCATACTTTATAAATCCCGTAAATACTCTTGAATTTTATTTTCTTGAAGTAATTGTCATTCATATGGCGCCACAAGCATCCTTCAGAGCCCCTACCTAAAATAAGTGTTTGTGGAGTAGGTATGCTATTACCAATGGGCTCTAAGGAAATAAGTGCAGAGCAATATCTCAAAACCGTGGCCCAATAATAGAGTTTAAAATTAGACATTGCCATCCCCCCTCTATCCTTTGGGAGAGTGATATATTTTAAGGCCCGGCGTGGGGTTTTAAAGCCCCACAGGAATTTAGAGAATAGAGAATCAATAGATCGAAACAGTTGGGGTGTAAATTCTAGACAAATGGCCCTGAACAAATATAAAAATCTGGGGAGATATAGCATTTTGATCACATTAGATCTTCCTCCTAACGTTAAATGAAGGTTAATAAGACGTATCAGATCTTTTTTTGTCCGTTGAATCAGAGGCTCTACATTATCCTTAACTATATTGTCCATGTCTGCCGAAATGCTTACGCCAAGATATACAGCTTTATTAGTAACTCTAACATCGTTCATCGTTATCTTGTCATTAAGAATAATCTGTGTTTTGGTTTGATTTAATTTATATCCAGAGACAGATCCGAAAAATAGGGCCTCTTTCTCTATCTCAACGATTGCTTTGCTTGGACTGCTAGTAACTATGGCAATGTCGTCTGCAAAAGCTAGAGTTTTAGTCTCAAATTCATGCACACATATTACGGGGATTAATACATTTTGCTCTAGCCTCCGAATAAACGGGTCGATATATATCGTGAAAAGTAGGGGAGAGCATGGACACCCCTGCCTTGTCCCCCGTGTGATAGTTACTTTGTCTGATAACATTCCATTTATTGCTACCCTAGTAATGGGTTCAACATATAGCATTTGTGTTGCTTTAATGAATCGTTGACTAATCCCATAGTATAACATTGTGCGCCAGAGATAGTCCCAGGAGACCCTATCAAAGGCTTTCTCAGCGTCAAGTAGTATGAGCGCCATAGGGTCTCCTGTCGCCTGAGTAAAGTCTAAGAGAGATATTACTCTTTGGACGTGGTCAATTGTGGATTTCCCGGGAATGAACCCATGTTGGCGTTCCGATACGATCTTATGTATGATGGGTGCAAGGCGGTTAGCTAAAAGTTTAGAATATATTTTCGAATCGCCATTTATCAATGTAATAGGACGATAAGACCCGGGTTCTAGAGGATTTTTTTTTTTTTTTAGAAAAACGATGATTTTAGCAGATGACCAAGAAGCTGGTGGTTTACCACCCTCGAAGATATGGATGAAGAGTTCCTGCATAATATCTTTTAATTGTGCTGAGAATTTGACATAAAATTCTGTGGGAATACCATCCATGCCAGCGGCTTTCCCTGCGGTGAGGCTGGTCATAGATAAGAAAATTTCCTCCCAGGATGGAATATTATCTAGGCTATTTTGATCCTCTTTTTCCAAACCTGTTGGTGTATTTAAGTTTAAATATATCTCCGAGCTGTTGGTTTGGCTCTCTGCAGCTTCATATAGATTCTGATAAAAGTTTTGGAATACCCTTCTAATCTCGGAAGAATCCGTTTGACGGCCAGATTCTGGATCTAATATCTCTTTAACCAAATTAGCAGTATATTCTTCCCTAGTACGTATCGCCAGCTGATGACCAACCTGTTCACTCCACTCATAAATTTTCTCTTTATGGGCTGAGGCTTTAGCAACTACCTTTTCAGTCAAGACATCAATAATCTGATTTTTGGCGGCAGCAACCTGTTTTACTTCATTCTCGGGTGGATCTCCATCTTGGATAGCCTTAGTCAGCCCCTCTTCCGCTCTAGCCAACCTTCCCTGGAGTATTGCCATTTTTGTTTTAGCCTCCTTATTGGAACGGAAAGAAAACTGCATTGTCTCTCCTCTAATACCAGCTTTTAGGGCATCCCAGACCACATCGATTGATGTGCTGCCAACATTCACCTCAAGAAAACCAGCTATCCATTCTGTCATGTGCTGATAAAATTTCTCATTCCCCAAAAACGCTCTCTCAAAAGTCCAGGTCTTCGGCTTGGTTAACCCCTTATTCAAGCTTAGAACAAGAGGATTGTGATCAGATAAGATTCTAGGTGTTTTTACTATTGTACAACCAGACCACAACGTACTAGAAATAAGTATATAATCTAGCCGAACAAGTCGAGAGTGCGGAAATAAATAGTATGTAAATCCCGGTTCCCCGGGATGAGCATTCGGCCAACAATCAACTAAGCCATGTGAAACACAAAAATGTTTTAATGCCTGGTAAACTTTTGGTTTCCGTCCAGTATATCTAAAATCTGGATCTGACAGCCACTCTCCTGGTAGATGTATATTAAAATCACCACAGACGATTAGGGGAAGGGGCCACTGAGATAATTCATTGGTCATCAGCAACAACACATCAGGGTCGTCACTAACGCTTCCATAGATAGTACACAGGGTCATTTTACTTCTCCCCGAGTCGTAATGACACTCTGTGATAGCCCCCACCGACCAAATTTGTCCGCTAATGTACGTACAAACTGAAGGTCCCCCCCTTTAGCCAAAATTGCCACCCCCCTTGTTCGTGCCCCTTGTGACGAGGCTGCAACCAATTGGTACCCTAAAGTTTTAAGCAAATAATGTTGTGATCCTTCGATATGTGTCTCTTGGAGGCATAGAATATTAGCACCAATCCCCTGTAGCCCTATCGATACTCTCTGCCTTTTCTTAATATCATTAAGGCCGCAAATATTTCTAGTGGCAATTTTCAAATTAGCCATAAGATTATTTGATTAAGTGATCTGCACAGAGGAAAAAACATTTCTCTCCCCACATGGATGCCAATACAGAAACTACCATGGGTATTTTAAGTCTGTCCGTAACTTGCCACCTACCCTCTCTAATCATCACATAGTCATTGTGTTTTGGACCCCCCCTCTTTTTCTGCCCCCCCCGAGCTGTTACCCCCACCCAAACCCCCCCCCACCCTCCTCCCAAAATTTAGGCAACCAGGCTCAATCATGAGCCTGTATGATAGCGTCAGAGCAGACCTCACCCACCTTTCCACAGTGGGTGTGGTTCCCTATAGATAAAGATGTAATAAATAGCAATTTTGCACCATGATTATTAACGCGGTGTTGTTTCATTATTGATTGCTGTATAACTCTGTTTTATACCCAGCTGTGCCTTGTACTTTCTTCTCCCTGCACCTCTCATGCTCTTAAATGTGCATATTAAAGAGCCGCAGCTGGGGCACGGCTCCCAGTGTGCACAGCACCGAGCAGGGTGTTTCTTGTGAGTGGCTCACACTGTGCAGTGAGAGGGGGCAGTCTATAGACACCGCAGTTCAACATCCTGTAGATCCTGTTTTCTTTCTCTGACTCTCCCGGACTCGCACAATCCTCTCTCCTATTGACTCTCCGCCCAATGAACAACAATGATAGTATTCTAGCCACAGCTGTGTGATCTTTGTCCATTGTGTAGGCTACTGCAGCAGTGCATGCAGGGTGTGGCTCCATAGCTCAGGGGTTAGAGCACTGGTCTTGTAAACCAGGGGTCGTGAGTTCAAATCTCACTGGGGCCTCTCCTACATTTTTTAATTACAAAAAATACCAATTTCTTGTTTAATAGGGGATGGCGATAGAAATATTCCGTTCAGAGTTTGCACTCAAGCTCAGCAGTGCTGCTGCAATTGTTCACGTTGGACCAGGACTGAAGTTCCTCAAATATAATGAAAAGGTAAATTTGTTATGTCCATGGCCAACCTTATGATATGGTATTTTAATAAAAAATGAATGGCTAGTTTTCCAGGTAGGGCCGGCTGACCTCCCCATCGCTACATACATGAGGAACAGCCGTCACCTGCAGGGCACCTTCAGCTCACAAGGTCATTTTGGGCCTCTTTCTTTTGTTACCTCCAAGTCCACCAAGCCCTACTCACCTAAGTAAAGGTTCCTACCTCACCCGGAATCCTCACCCCTTCAGGACAGACTGCTTGATGGATACCTACCAGAGAAAGCAATCTCCCTGACCTATACGTAAACTGATAAATAACACTGCAGACCGCCTCCAGAGCACCAGGGCAAAGTGGGAACGGGATTGTCTCAAATTGGACAACGAGGAGTGGCAGGAGACACTTGCCTCCCCAAGGGAAGCTGCAATCTCGGCCAGACTGAGGCTCGTCCAGCTCAAAATACTGCACAGGGTGTACATCACTGGACCTTGCCTGGTCCGCATGGGGAGGGCAGCAGGGGGGGGATTGCAGATGACAGCGTGGCCATGAGGGCACATTTATGCATATATTGTGGGAATGTGATCGCATTCAGGTGTACTGGCGCCAAATACATGATGTTCTTAGTGAAGTGTTGGAACTTGTCATCCGCCCTGAAGCGAAGAGATGTCTTTTGAATGTATGGGGAACCCACAGACTTGAGCAGTAAGGGTAAGATCTGGGTCACACTAGTCCTCGTGGTAGCAAAAAGAAACATCGCTCAGCTGTGGGAAGCCGCAAGCCCACCCACCATAGCAGACTGGATGAAAAACATGGACTGGTGTATGTTCCAAGAAAATACAGTATATTTGGTGAGGGGCTGCCCCAAAAAGTGGTCTCTATTCTGGGGTGCATGGAACGCCTACCGGGGAGATATCTGTAGCCCTCCACGTGATAACCTTGCTGATGACTTGCCCTCACCGTAAATGCTGTAACACAAACTACCCCATTGCTCTGTTCCTCTTGCTAATGTGATTACCACTGTATTATTGAATGAATTCCTCTTGCCTGTAAATTGCCACACTGATTCATATTTAATAAAAATAATTATTAAAAAAAACCTCTGTTTTATACCCAGCTGTGCCTTGCACTTTCTTCTGCCTGCACCTTTAATGCTCCTAAATGTGCATATTAAAGAACAGCAGCTGGGGGGGTGGGGTGGCTGCCAGTGTGCACAGCACAGATCAGGGTGTTTCTTGTGAGTGACTCACACTGTGCAGTGAGATGGGGCAGTCTCTAGACACAGCAGTTCAACATCCTGTAGATCCTGTTTTCTTTCTCTGACTCACCCGGACTCGCACGATCCTCTCTCCTATTGACTCTCCGCCCAATAAACAATAATAGTATTCTTGCCAGAGGTGTGTGAGCTTCATCTACTGTATGAGCAACTGCAGAAGTGTAAATAGCATGTGGCTCCATAGCTCAGGGGTTAGAGCACTGGTCTTGTAAACCAGGGGTCGTGAGTTCAAATCTCACTGGGGCCTCTCCCACCTTTTTTAATTACAAAAAATACCAATTTCTTGTTTAATAGGGGATGGCGATAGAAATATTCCGTTCAGAGTTTGCCACTTAAGCTCAGCAGTGCTGCTGCAATTGTTCACGTCAGACCAGGACTGAAGTTCCTCAAATGAAATGAAAAAGTAAATTTGTTCTGTCCATGGCCGACCTTATGGTATTTTAATTAAAAAATGAATAGCTAATTTGCCAGGAAGGGCCTGCTGACCTCCCAGGCACTACATCCACGATGAACAGTCATCACCTGCAGGGCACCTTCAGCTCACAAGGTCATTTTGGGCATCTAGGGCCTTTAAATAAGTTACATTTCTATATTTTGCTTGAACACAGTGACATTTTTAGGTCGAGCCTGGGCAGCGCATGCCTGCTCTGCAAAGCACGCTGTATTGAGGTAGGGACTTGAAGCTCCACCCACTCTAACAAATCGAGGTTGAAATTTCCTGTTTGTCCAAAAGCACAACTGTGGACCTCCAAGTCCTGCACCTCAGGCTAGTTCCAATAAGTACGTTGTCTGCGCAAGCACAACACCAGCTCCAGCAGATGAATGACGCTGCTGTGTTCCAGATCAAACAAAATGTTCTTAAAAGGTGCGGGTGCGCCGATCATAAAGTCAAAACATCAGGTAGTGAAGTATAACATTTCTTTATTTTTCAATTTATAAAATTCAGCAATCAGAAAGACTTCAGCCAACGCGTTTCATTCCCATACCAGGAACTTCATCAGGGTTCTTAATCCGAGGATTTCTTGATCGTTAGTTTGTAGGATGGTCCAGGCCCGTGTATTGCACTGCGGCCAGAGGGAGGGTCAGCAGGTATGATAACTCCTGTCATTCAAGATCTGGACGCCGCATGCGCGGTCCTCCTTCCTGTTCCCTTTTAATCGCATATTTCAAGTGGAGATCCAAATCTTATCTCCAGGCTCAAAATCTGGACTCTCTAGCCTCTTCTTGTCTGCCTGCTTCTTATAAGAATCTTTTGCTTTTACTAAGTTATTGCTGGCTACCTGATATGCCTTCTGCAATTCTCGAACTACTATCTCCACTGCAGGTACATCGTCCTCTAGTCTTCCTACTAACATGTTGGGATGTCTGCCTGAATTCCAAAAGAATGGGTAATAGCCTGTGGAAGAGTGTACTGAAGGGTTATAGGCAAATTCTGCAGCCCAAATCAAGGTCAGCCTATCCCCTTCTTGGTCCATAAGATGCAGGCGTAAGTACTGCTCCAGATCTTAGTTTACCCTCTCTGTCTGTCCATCAGTCTCGGGATGGAAACCAGTAGACAACCGAGAATCAACTCCTAAACTCTTCAAAAAAGATCTCTAAAAATGTAAAACAAATTTTGGAACCCGATCGGAAATCACTACCATAGGAATCCCATGAGATCTTATTATGTGTTGGGTGAATAATGTAGCCGACTGTGCAGAATTGGGGGTGGAGTTTAACGGGACGAAATGACTCATTTTGGAAAAGTGATCAACTACTACCAATATAGTTGAGTACCCCTGACTAGAGGGCAAATAAATTATAAAATCCATGGAGACGGTATGCCACAGATAAGGGGCCATGGGTAAAGGCATGAGCAAACCTTGTGGAGCCTGTCTGTTGACCGTTCCCTTGACACACTGTTCACAAGATGCCACATATTGTCTTACCTGAGCTTCCAAGTTCGGCCACCAAAATTCTCGCTTTATAAGCTCTAGAGTCTTTTTCACTCCTTTGTGTCCAGCCAACAGATTGTCATGGAACAGTTGAATGAATTCAATACGTAACTCTTCTTTAGGTACATAGAGGTTTCCAAGGTAATAGGGTTTTCCATTCTTTATTTCTCTTCCGGTACCACTCTTGATTTAATCTAACATTTCATCTTCTGGAAAGCTATTCTGGAGTTTATCTTCCAAGTCAGTGTACAAAATTGTTCCAATGATCTTTTCTTTGGGGATAATATGTCCTTCCTTTGAGACTTCTTTACCTTCTTCAGTATTTAAAAAAGACAAAGCGTCTGCTTTTCCATGAACTGATCCCGGCTTATAAATCAAAACGAAAATATAATCTCCGAAGAAGAGTGACCATCTCAATTATCTGGGTGTAAGGGTTCTAGCTGACCTCAGAAACTGCAAATTTCAATGATCAGTGAAAGCTGTGATTTCCTGTTTCTCTCCCAGTAAATAATGCCTCCATTCCTGGAAGGCATCCTTAACTGCTAACAACTCCTTGTCTGCTATAGAATAGTTGATTTCTGCAGCAGTTAATTTTTGGGAACGATAATCTACCAGATGAAGTTGACCTGTATCCTTATGCCTTTGCAACAGGATTCCTCCGATGGCCAAATTTGAAGCATCAGCTTCCACAAAGAAGGGTTGTTCAGGACTCGGATGCAACAGAACCGGAGCTGTAGTGAAGGTTTCTTTCAGTAGCTGGAAAGCTTCCTCCGTTTCAGTATTCCAAACAAACTTTTTTCTTCAGTAAACGAGTCCCCTCACCTTTTCAGAAAATGTATGCATAAAGCGCCTGTAAAAATTGTCGAAGCCAATAAAACTTTGTATTTCTTTGACTTTTCGGGGAGATGGCCAATCTTTAATTGCTCTCACCATGGCATCATCCATTTACACCTCCGTCTGGAGACAAAATGAAACCCAAATATTACACTCGACAGGTATGAAAAACACACTTTTCCAACTTAACATAGAGTTGGTTATCCAACAATCTTTCCAAAATTGTACGCACATGCTGAACATGTTCTTCCATGCTTGCAGAAAAAATAAGAATGTCGTCAATGTATACAACGACGAAGCAATCCAAAATTCTCTGAGTATATCGTTGACAAAATGCAGAAAGCAGCTGGAGTGTTGCAGAGGCCAAAGGACATGACCTGATACTCAAAAAGGCCAAAGCGAGTTCGGAAAGCTGTCTTCCACTCGTCGCCCTCTGCCATTCTTACCAAATGGTAGGCCCCTCTCAAGTCCAATTTAGTGTAAATACGGGCTTCCTTGACCCGATCCAAAAGTACAGATATCAATGGCAAGGGGTAATGATTCTTTTTGGTGAATCTTTTCTTTTCTGGGGGCTGAACTGTCGGCCGGGCTTAGCTCCGCCACTTGTTTGGCCGGGACTCTCTTCGTTGAGCCTCCATCCTTGGTCGTATCCTGCCTCAGCAGAATCCCAGGCCTGGCTTTGCTCCGCTGTCTTTATTGGCCGGGCTTTGCTCCGCCATACCGGAGATATATTTTGAGATAATATTAACTATGACCAGACGTCGAGTAAAACCTGCAATGGATAAAACACATAATTCTATAGATACGTATCTGACCAAAGCAGTTAGTGCTCTGGCGGAAGAAATAGATTGTTGTACAGAAAGACGTATTTCAATGGGAACAGGTACAAGGGGTGGGGAACAAGGTAGTTTGATTGCAGAGATCCACACAACTAGGGAGGAAGGACCGACTATTACAGATTGGGTACCGGATATGACATCTGACATAGCTATGGCTGACATGGAAAACTTACATGTCTCACGGATTTCTATTACACCGAATCTATCTAACTCACCCCCGTCGCCCCCGCCTATAAATTCATCTAAAGGGGGCAAAAGGAGAAATACAGGCCAGGGAAATAGCAGGTTAGCCAAAGAAAAGCAAACCGTCACAAGAGGGACTTTGACAAAACAGGAAAGCTGCATTGAATAATGAGCAATTTAAGTGTTCTTTCAGTATGGAGGCTCTTATTGAGAAAATAAGAGAGGTACATAAACTTGATGGATATATGGATAAATTTAGATTACAAGACCAAATAGTTAATCCAAGAGATCAGATTAACGTGATTACAAATAATGTCCCCATTAATTTGGCAACCAGTAACTCGCCAAACATAGCGAGGGCTGGCCCTAGTTTAGGTATAATTACAGCCAGAAATTCAGATAATGGAAAAAATGTAGAGGTACCAAATAACTTACCTTATGAGAAAAGATTTATGCCACCAACAGGTAAGGAAAATCAAAGGAAAGAGACCATGAAGCAGGCAAGAGGGTCACGTAACATAGATAATCCCAAAATCACTGATATACCAGCAGTCATTAACTTACCACCAGAATGCCGCGCATATGTCGCTGTTCTCTCTAATGTATCTAAATTACGGGAAGGTCAATTAGAAACCAATGAAACTTTAAAAAAATAAAACACTGTATTGGTTATCAAAAAACTGTGGCTTTCCCACAATGGGTTTGAAAACACAAGGGGGCCCAAAAGGTAATCAAGGACCTTGGGTGATTACGTTATAAATGAAACAGTGGTCCTTGGAAAGAGAGAGAATATGCACTTAAGATAAATATAGTACAGAATCGAAACTATATTGTATTTTGGGATGTCCAGCCGGACAACCCTATTTAATTCTTAGATGAAAGAATAACCATTCCAATGACATACTAATGGTGGGACACAGTCCTGTATCCTATGGGGAAAAAAATGAAGAGACAATACAAATAAAACAGTTACATACATAGGGGCATTTCAGGCAAGACGTAATGAGCTTTGTTACAAATCCAATGTAAAAGCTTTTAGAGTAACAACAATTGCACTTTTTTAACACACTGGCTTAATGTGCAAGTTGTTAACATGGGTCGACGACGTTTCGATCCTGTCTAGAATAATAGGATCATCATCAGGACAAGAATAGTTTGCTAGCCTGAGCATAAGAAATTGCCAAGGGTATCTCAGCAACTGGTCGCGGGGGCAGCGCCAGGTGGCCGGCTGAAGGAGACAGGGCTCATAGGTGAGCAGGGTCAGGGATAACCGACCTGTGTAATGGCAGGTCGGGAGTTCCTGACCTAGGGTGGAGAGTCCAAGGGTTCGAAAAGGCACACTGGTAGTGCCGGACTACGAAGAAAAGCAGTGGAACAAATCCATGGTAGGTAATCCACTAGAGGTTAAGCGGCGAGGCAACCAGGCAGAAATTGGCCGGGAGTACCGGTCCGAGGGTAGGGAATTACGCCGATTAATTGTGGCAGGGTGACAATGCACTCATGAACTGCCTGGGACCTCCGGAGAATTGGAGGTCACTCCAATTCTCCGGAGGTCCCAGGCAGTTCATGAGTGCATTGTCACCCTGCCACAATTAATCGGCGTAATTCCCTACCCTCGGACCGGTACTCCCGGCCAATTTCTGCCTGGTTGCCTCGCCGCTTAACCTCTAGTGGATTACCTACCATGGATTTGTTCCACTGCTTTTCTTCGTAGTCCGGCACTACCAGTGTGCCTTTTCGAACCCTTGGACTCTCCACCCTAGGTCAGGAACTCCCGACCTGCCATTACACAGGTCGGTTATCCCTGACCCTGCTCACCTATGAGCCCTGTCTCCTTCAGCCGGCCACCTGGCGCTGCCCCCGCGACCAGTTGCTGAGATACCCTTGGCAATTTCTTATGCTCAGGCTAGCAAACTATTCTTGTCCTGATGATGATCCTATTATTCTAGACAGGATCGAAACGTCGTCGACCCATGTTAACAACTTGCACATTAAGCCAGTGTGTTAAAAAAGTGCAATTGTTGTTACTCTAAAAGCTTTTACATTGGATTTGTAACAAAGCTCATTACGTCTTGCCTGAAATGCCCCTATGTATGTAACTGTTTTATTTGTATTGTCTCTTCATTTTTTTTCCCCATAGGATACAGGACTGTGTCCCACCATTAGTATGTCATTGGAATTGTTATTCTTTCATCTAAGAATTAAATAGGGTTGTCCGGCTGGACATCCCAAAATACAATATAGTTTCGATTCTGTACTATATTTATCTTAAGTGCATATTCTCTCTCTTTCCAAGGACCACTGTTTCATTTATAACGTTTCCCACAATGGGGGCTGATCAGATAATACTTACTCAAAGAGTTGGATGGATAGGCCCATTACCAAAAAAATTTGATGGTGACTGTATAATAATTAATTTTAGGTCACCAGGTTGGGCGTACAAATCCCTACTAAATGCTCCTCCCCCTTCATGTTGGGATTTTAATACAACACTTTTGCCATTGGCGTATTTTAACAGATATTTGCCAACAAGTGATTACGTTGCTAACCAAAAGGCATACTATTCTAATACCAATTCAATGCCCCTATTAGTATCCCGACCTACATGTTTTTCGATCCCGTTGTATAATAGATTCCAGCCCCTGAGCCCTATGGAGGATAATGATTGACGTGAGAGACTTGAGGGTGTATCCCCAAATGATGAAACAGATGGGAGGGTAGTTTATAGACCAATCGAAAGGGGAAATGAAATCAGTAAAGAACAACTCCCATATATAGACCCCAAGCAGGTGGCTAGAGGTTGTGATAGCACTGGGAGTAACGACCTCGTTGTTATAAATAATGCTAATGAGTTAGTAATTGGGTCAGAGAATGCAGTGACCCCGGTGAATGTAGCCGCAACTATAAATCCTACCACTAGCCAAAGAATGCCAACAATAATACAACGGGGTTATACACTTATGACATGGAATATTTCAGGCCTTGGCAACAAATTAGATACCCCTTTTTGGCAGGACTTTATTTCCTGTGGCAATGATTTTATTTGCTTACAGGAAACATGGAGCACAGTCCCGGTTGTAGTTGAAGGATGTTCATCATATTGCATGAGTGCGACACCTTCCATAGCAGGAAGAGCTAAGGGAGGATTGCTGCTGCTTATATCAAATAAATTACTTGGGTGCAAAATTATAAGCTACTCATCCATTCATAATCATAGCCAAGTACTGACATTCGAGTTCCCAAAGGGCAAGGACTTGGTTTTAATTAACTATTATAATCCTACCTTTACCAATGATAGGGGAGGATCATTAGATGCATTGGAAAAGGAGATAGATAGGGTATTGGCACTCTCTGGTAAACGTGCCATTATTCTATGGGCTGGCGATTTTAACATACGAGCATGTCTTTCAACACAAACTAACTCATGTGGGTTTATGAAAGCCAATAGTAATATTAATGGGAACCATGATGACTTGTTACATTTTCCTCACTGTAGATATGGTATGATTATAAATACAACAATGGCAAAATTCGACCTTGATTTATTAGATTGCTCGATGAGAAAGGGCTATATTAAATGCCCAACTTTCACTGGGCGGAATGTTTCTAGTGACATAGATCATATTTTAATTTCTAAAAATAGTTTCTATACTGATCTATGGATATCTGAACAGGTGGTGAGTGACCACAATAGCATTTCTATAGTACTTTTAGACTGGGGTAATAAACTAACGAACACCGAGAAATGTATCTCGGACATTCTCCCTGTTAGGCCCAATGGCATGAGAATTAAGTGGGTCGGAGTAGACCCACCCAAAGTTCAAAAGGAAGTGGTCACAAACTGTAGAAAAGAAATTGATTACTACCTTAGTGAAGGGGTCCTCCCTGATATCCTGTTAGATGCATTCTCTGATATAAATAGATCAATTAAGAGTTTACTAACTAAAAGCACTAAAAACTCGAAAAAAACTGGCTCGAGGTGGTTTGACTCAAAATGTACCCTTGCATTACAGAAACTGAAATTGGCGCTGGGGACCAAACCCCGAAATCAATTGTATATACATGAGTTGCGAGTTGAATATAAGCAAGGTATATTGGTGCACAAAAAAGAGCTACGAGCGGATGCATGGGACAAATTAAGTCTGGCAGCCAATACTAATAACAGTAAACTTTTTTGGGAAACTGGGGTAAATAGTAAATTGTACCCCAGAATTAACGTCCTATGTGAATTGTACAGAATGCATTGAACATTATACTAATATGTTTAACCCAGACAGGGTGCATCCAACTGTACTTTCAAATGATGATTTTACGTGGCCTACATTGCCCATGTTAATTGACGTGGAAGAAGTACAAGAAGGGCTAGTTAATAGTAAGGGGGGAAAAGCACCAGGTCCAGACGGAGTCCCGATTGATTTATATAAGAACAAAATGGATCTATGGCCCCAATCCTTACGAGGGTTTTTAATATTGCGGCTCTAGGGAATTTCCCAATATCTTGGGGTCAATCATTAATTATCCCTCTTTATAAAAAGGGTTCCCGCTCTGAAGCCTGCAATTATCGTCCAATATCTTTATTGGATTCTTCAATAAAGGTTATGAGCAGGGTTCTCTTAAAAAGATTGGAAACCTGGGCCTTGGACTATAAGATTTTATCTTCTGTTCAATATGGATTTAGGAAAGGCCTAGGTACCTTAGAACAATGTGTGAACCTTGATTTGCTAATTAATAAATATACATCAGTTAAAGGGGGTAATTTGTTTCTATGTTTTGCTGATTTAAGCAGCGCCTTTGATTTAGTGGACCACTCCCTTTTGTGGACCGTACTGCTCGAATCTGGGGCCCCGAAAGAGATAGTATTCTTTTTGGCACGAGTATATGAGAGACTATCCTGCAGTGTACGATATGGGACAACCGGTGAACGAACCCCCTTTTTTGATGTAAGAAGAGGTATCAGGCAAGGGTGTGTTTTGGCCCCCCTTTTATTTTATTTATTTATTAATCAAATAGCCACGGTTTTAAGTCAGATTTCAGCAGATGCGCCAATGATAGACAAAAAGGCAGTACCAGTATTATTATATGCCGACGATGCTGTTTTATTATCCCATACCCCGATAGGCCTTCAACGGCTCATTAATAATTTTACAGATTTTATTAAAGGCAGGAAACTCTTAATTAATAAATCAAAAACTTTTACTATGACATGTGGCAAGAAGTCGAACTCATTGAGGTCCTTTTTTTAGATGGTTTTAAAATTCATGCAGTTAAATCTTTTTGCTATCTAGGTATTACTTTTGCTGCAAGTGGTAAATGGACCAATGAACATGAAAATATCAGATATAAAATGATCAGGAATACTAATGGCATATTTAGGTTTGCATCTAAATTAGGGGATCGGAGGGTAAAGGACATGGTGAACATATACAACGTAAAATGCATCTCCTCAGCCCTGTATGGGGCTGGAATATGGGGCCATTGTCCCGCTGACCAACTCCAGTCAGACGAAAACAGTTTTCTTAAACGGTTGCTGAGTGCACCTGCCTCAGCTTCCACTGAGTTAATTCATCTGGAAACTGGTCTTAATTATATTTCTGACTTGGCTGCTTTGCGTCCCTTACTTTTATGGCGTTCCATCTGGTCTAAGAGTAAAACTGAGTTCACACAGTCGATAATTAAGGATTGTTTAAAGTTGGACCTTTGTTCCCGTGTACCGTGGATAAGTTATATCAACCACTGGTATAACCTTTTATTTGATTTTAATATCCTTGATGAGTCCGAATATCCAATAACATTATTTAAAAAAGAGATAAAAGATTCCTTTATGTCCTACAAGAGGGAGGAACGAGTAAAAAATTTAATTGGGACCCAAAGAACACTTGTGTTTTATAGGCAACTCGAACTCAAAAGTGGGCTTCAGCCGTATTTGGTAGATGTGTCAAGATCTTCACATCGATTTGTACTAACACGCCTTAGGCTGGGAATCGCTCACCATCTCGTAGCCTTCCCGGTTATGGGAAAAAGCTCCAAAGTGAAGTGCCCATGTGATAATATTCTAAACAGAGTTGCTGGCATTTTTTACTATTTTGTAAATTTTATGTATCACTCAGGAAATGATATTTAAAGCCGATCTTTTTAAAATATAATACCCGACTAACTGTAAATGCTATGAAATTACTATGCAAGTTTGAGAGCCCAGATATTTGTTTTTTTGTAGCAAATTTTATAATGAAATGTAGAGCTGCTAGAAAGTCAATAGTACTATGAAATTCTGCTTTAAATTGTAAATTTGCACAAAATCATTTGCACAAAAGCATATGTCACTTTATAGCGAATTTGCACAAGTTTCATGTACTGTAACAGTTAGTCAGATGGTTATTTGCACATCTGGATTCTGGCATTTGACACTTTATAGCATAACGCACTTTGATGTTTTTTTCATGAACATGTGTTATAATAATTGTATAGGTCGAGGAATACTGATAAATTTGTGTTTATAATAATTATACATGAAGAGGAGTACCGATATTTTAAATTATGAATTTTATAAATGTTGATATAATTGTTTAGCTTATATGGTTGTGTTATGCAAACCGAATAAAAGCTTTTTGAACTGAACTGATTCTTTATGGTGACTTGATTCAGGGCTCGATAATCAATACAAGACCTAAGCTTTCCATCCTCCTCAGGGGTGAAGAACAACAGGGACGAGACCGGGGACTGAGAGGGCCGAATGAAAATGTTAGCTAAATATTGGTCCAAATATTCCTTCAGATGAAAATTCTCTGCTTCCGAAAGGGCGTAAATTCAGCTACATTGCAAGGACACACCAGTTTCAAGTTCGATCCTACAGTCGTATTCCAGATGTGGGGGTAATTTCTTGGCCTCTTGCTCATCAATACTGATGCCAAATCATGATAATCCCCAGGAATCTTTTAAATTTCCACCGCACAAATCATACGAGGGTGCTCAGCCAAATGGGAGGATGGTGATGACTGAGGATCAAAGGTACATGAGTCAAAGGAATGTTCCTTATAGTATTCGGTGTTCAAATCAATGGTCCTTTTGGCCCATTCGATCTTCCGATTGTGTTCGGTTTGCCTGGCAGCCCCGAAATTAGCTGAAATTGAGGGGCGTCAATGAGACTGAACCTCAAAAAACTTCGGTGTTGACCTGGTCCAATCAAGGTTATTTCTTCTGTGTCATAGGTAATGGGACCTGACGAAAGGTTGGTGCCTTCAACTGCTTGAACTGGCTCCGACTTTTCTTTCTTGATGAAATGAATTCCTAACAACTTAGCAAATTTAATGTCGCAAAAATTGCCAGTGACTCCTGAATCAATCATGACCGAAACTTCATCCACGTCAGTAGCTCCAAATTTGATCGAGCTGGAAATTATCAAATGAGGAGCAGAAGATTGCAATGTATTTGCGAGTAGTTGAGTATTTGGAGTTGTCTCCTCCGACGCACCCACCAGAGCAACTCCTCCTACTGGTGTTCCAAAGCTTGGAAGTGTTATAGGAGAAAGAGCGGCCGCCGCTTCTTGCTCTCTTTATTTTTGGGATGACAGTGAGCAAGAGGTTGGCCGAGCGGAGGCTTCTGTTAGGGCAGTATGGGACATTGATGGAATGGTTAATGGGCAGGCCTTCCACAAAAAGGACTTGTGGGTGATGTAGAGGGCCTTAAATTTACTCTCTCCTGAATGGGCAGGCAATGCAGGGTGTTCAATGCGGGTTTGGTGGATTGCCGATAGAGGATTTTGAGAAGCAAGCAAGCTGCACAGTTGGGAATGACCTGTTGTTTGGAGATGGTGGATTGGGCGGCTCCCAAATAGAGCGCGTTCCTGTAGTCCATGTGTGAAAAAATCAGTGCTTGGACGATTATCTGCCTAGTAAGGAATGGGAGAAGAGGAAGAATTTTCTTCAGCATCATCAGCATGCCATAGCATGTGGCCGACAGTTTAGCTGCTCCAAAGTCAAAAGTCAGCGATTGGTCCAGCCATATGCCCAGACTATTGATCTATTTTTTAGGTACTGGTGGGGGACCAAGACAAATTGGCCACAATAGCCCAGAATTGAAAGTTGGAAAATTGCCTAAGAGCATGAGATCTGTCTTGTCTCCGTTTAGTTTCAGGCAGGAGAGCTCCATCCATTTCGCTACCTTCTCCAGACAGGGACCTGAGCTAGAGGTCGAGGTTCCTGGGTGATTTAAGGACACAACAAGTTGTGTGTCGTCAGCATAGGTGACTATTTTTATGCCAAATGGACGGACTATCTCTGCCAACGGACACATGTACACATTAAATAATATTGGGCTCAGGGAGGACCCCTGAGGCACACCGCAGCTAAGTGGCATCCGTTTGTAACTGAAGTTACCTTCAAAGACCTGGAAGAACCTGTCTTCTAAGAATGACAGCAGCCAGGTGATGACGCCCCAGTCACTCCAAGATTCCTGAGTCTAAGGTTTAAGATGTCATAGTTAACAGTGTCGAATGTGGCGCTGAGGTCCAGGAGAAGGATGGGCGCTGCACCACCTTGATTTAATATTCTCCTGGATTCTTCGGTCACCACTAACAGCATTGTTTCCATTCCGTGTTGGGGCCTGAAGCCAGTCTGTGAGGGTGAAGCAGGTTATTTGATTCTAAGAACCCGGAAAAAACTGAATTGACATGCCTCTCTAGGATTTTACTAAATGAGGGGAGGAGGGAAATAGGACGGTAATTCCCCAGGTGTACTGGGTCAAGGTTAGGCTTTTCCAGCAATAATTTGACCATGGCATATTTCCAAGGAGGGGGGACAACTCCTGAGGAAATGGATGAGTTGACCAATTCACAAATCACCGAGGGTGTTGTTCCTGTGGCTAAGTTCAGAGCATGGGGGGGCGCGGGGTCCCTTGGGGAGCCTGATTTTACAAGACTCAGGATGGATTCTAGTGATTTAACGTCCAGCAGAGGGATCAGTTCCAGTAGCACTCGCGTGCATGATGGCAACATGACCATAGGAGACATGATATATATCATGTATCTTCTTGTGAGAAAACTCTGCTAGATCATTACAGCGATCAAGGGGGCCCTCAACAGTGGTTTGTGGGGTGGGGAGCTTGATTAAAGTTTTAGCAATGCGGAAGATCTCACGTGAAGAGTTCGACGCAAGGCGGATTGTTTCCAAATAACAGGCAGCTTGTGCAGATTTAATTTCAGCTTGGTAGATTCTAATAGCCTCCCTGTATTTTTTTGTTTGCTAAATGCTGCATAGTCCCTCCTCCATTTCCTTTCTAACCTCTTACAGGTTTGTTTAAGTTTGCGGAGCTTGGGGGTGTACCATGGAGAGAGCTTAGAACTGTGTTTTTCCGAAAGGTTTTTTGGGAAGGACTTGGTCTGGAGAGTGCTCAATCCACTTATTAAACTTCTCATTGGCCAAGATAGGATTTGATTCATTGGAAGGTCTAGTGTCGTCAAGGACTAAGACCTACTACTCTAGAGGAAGCTTGGACCATGAGCATACCAAGAGCATACCCGGCTGCTGATCGCACCAAATGGGTAAGGTGGACCCACAATGTTCCACGTCAGGGGGATCAATAGGTGGTCTGACCAAGGGAGCGGTTTCGGAGCCCCTGCTGAGACTTCCTCTCTGTTGGTTAAGATGGGGTCCAATAGATGGCCTTTGACGTGGGTCGCCCAGAAACTCTTTGACTGAATTGCAGTGCTGAGAAACTCCTAACTAGGTCTGAGGCCACGAGGTTAGAGGGATCTTCAAAATGTAGATTAAGGTTGCCTAATATTATGAAGTTGGAGGGGGAGCTGGCTAGTTTAGCAATGAATACTGGGAGTACCTTAAGAAATTGCCCCAGGGTTTCGGGGGGACGGTAAATATAGGCCTGAAAACGTGTGCTTAGGTGAGAAGCTTATTGAGAAAGCAAAATTCTCGCAATCGGGTCTACTGAGATGCAGCAATTAAACTTGTTTATATATATAATGGAAATCCTGCCACCCTTACCGCTGTTGCGGTCTAGCCGCTGGATGAGGTAACCAGGCGGAGAGTTTGTACAAGTACTGGCTCAGACTTGTTACTGAGCCAGGTTTCGGTGAGGAATAATGCATCGGGGAGTTCCTCCTTCAATAGTATAGAAATTTCAGTTACATGTTTGACTAGGGACTTACAATTCAGAAGGAACATTTTGTAAGGTGCATAGTTTTTTGCGAGGGTCTGGCACTTTGGCAAAGGATTGAATTTGAATGAGCAGTTGGGAACATGTGCTGTTGCTCTTGGATGGGAGTAGGGCATGAAGGCAGCTTTTTTTCATAGTCCCCCTTAGTTCACAGAGGTGGTTGGGGGATTAGGAGTAAGTACCTGCAGGAAATTGGACTGTGGGAGTGGCCCCTGGCCCCGTCCGGATGTGGATGGGCGCAGATTGGCTTGCCTTTGGTGTGACAGCAGCGTGCCCACTGCGCACCTGCTGCACGTCATGGTCTGCATCCGTCTAAAATAGGTTGAGCAGCTGGGCTGCCAGCCGTGCGACTCCACCCCCCTGCCTCCTAACCAGAAGTGAGGACCTTGTAACCACCAGCCCCCTCGACGCAATAGGTACGACCCGTGGTGGACCGGGGAGCGGGGCGGAAGGTTCCTGCCGGCGTAGAGAGTGTCCAGTGTTGTCGCAGAAAGTCGTGGCCCCTAGAGGATGAGATTCTCGTGGACGGAGTCGTGGAGCTGGTGGACAGGAAAGAGCTCAGCATGCCCCAGCCTCACAGGATCGTCTGGATAGTAACTACTTCGATGACAATAGGGGCGGGCAGTATTATCATGATGACTATGACATAGATGAGGTGACAGGAATGTCTCACAGCTAGGATAGCCAGGGACAGAGTGAGGGACCAGTTCAGATACCTGCAGATAAGCGCGGTCCTTACATTACTGAGCATTTGCATGGCTCAGCTAAGGAATTTTTGGTGGATACAGGTGCAATGAATAGGTCTATTTCTCGTTCATTGGTCTCTGGGGCAAATCTGTATTGTGTCGGTAGGATTTTCTGGAGTACCGGTTGTGATCCCCATTTTCAAACTTCTTACATTGACTATAGGTCCTTTTACAATGGATTCACCATTTTTGTTGACATCTAATTGCGGCGAAAATCTGATGGGTTTAGATTTATTAAAGAAGTTACATGCTACCATTTATTGTTCCGCAAAAGGTGTTTAAATGACAATGGGGCCGAATGTGATCAGCGTTAAGCAGTGTCTGTCCAAAGATGCGCCCCTCCCTGTTGAATTTAAGGACGTGCCACCCACGTTGTGGGCAATGGGTGACACGGACATAGGACTATTGCAGATATCCCCAGTTTCCATTAAAGTTAAAGACAATGCCATTTTGCCTCGTATTCCTCAGTACAAAATACCGCAAGCCGGGGAACGAGCCCTGTTGCAAATTATACAAGACTTGATTAAGTCAGGAGTTGTTGAAGAGAGGACTGCTAATGTGTGTAATAGCCCTATCCTTCCCATTCTTAAGAGGACACCTTCGGGTTCCTCTGATGATCATCCAGATGTTTATCGTTTTGTGATTGACTTACGCAAAATTAATAAAATAGTAGTTCCTCAGTTCCCGTTGGTCCCTGACATTACTGCCCTTTTGACGATGATCCCTTCTACTGCTAAAGTCTTTTCTGTCATTGACCAAAAAACAAATGCATTATTCAGTATTCCGATACATCCAGACAGCAGGTACTTGTTCGGTTTTACACTAGCTGACAGAAGCTTTAGATTCTGTCGAGCTCCTCAGGGCTATTCTGAGAGCCCTTGTATATATAGTCAAGCTTCAAAAGCCCAATTGGACTACCTTACACTTCCTTCAGGTAATATATTGCTCCAATATGTAGACGACCTTCTCATCGCTTCTGACACTGAAAAGGGTTGCAAAGACAGCACTTTTAAATTGTTGTTGCATTTGGCACACCACAGACATAAAGTGTCCCTTTCCCAATTTCAATATTGTCGACATGAGGTCACCTACATAGGTTGCCTACTGTTGAAGGAGGGTAGGAGATTGACCCCAGAGCGCATCAGTACCATTGTTAAAATGCCTATCCCTAAAACTCAAAGGGATGTGCGCGCTTTTATTGGTATTGCTTCCTATTGTCGTCAATGGATCCCTAACTATTCGTTATTAACAAAACCCCTGCTCGCACTAACCACTAAAGCTGTGCATGAACCCTTGCCTTGGACGCCTGAATGTCAGCAGGCTTTTGAGCAAATAAAAGACGCGCTTTGCTCTGCGCTTGTGCTTGGTACACCTGATTACGCAAAGCTGTTTGTGTTGTACGTACACGAGACGGCTGGCTGTGCACTTTCTGTTTTAACACAAGCCTTTGGAGGTAAGCAACGGCTGTGTGCTTATTTTTCTGCTCTTCTTGACCATGTCAGGAGATCCCTCCCGAGCTGTCTAAGATTGGTCGCGGCTGTGGCCGTCTCCATAAGGCAATCGGCTGGGCTCGTACTGATACTGACCTCACAGTCATGGTGCCCCATGCTGCGGATACCCTTTTCAATAAGACCAAGACACAGCACCTCACCAGTGCACATCTGACCTGTTATTAGCTAACTCTCTTTGCAGCACATGTCACGATTAAAGATGTGCCACTCTGAACCCAGCCACGTTACTACCCCTCCCTTCTGAGAGTGAGGAAATTGACATACATGATTGTATCTTCCAGACGGAGGAAGAGACAAAAGGAGGGGTAGACCTGATTGATGTTCCCTTATCTGACCCCCATGGGGATCTATGTCGATGGCTCTTGTTTTAAGTTACCAGATGGCACTACAACTGCCGCATACGCAATCGCAACACTGTACATGGTAGTTGAGAAGTCTCAGGTTCCCTATCAGTCGGCCCAAGCTGCAGAGCTCATCGAGCCTGTGAGTTGAGTGAGGGACTGGCTGTCAATATTTATACTGACAGTCAGTATGCCTTCGGAGTCGCCCATAATTGTGGGTGGCTCTGGGCAGAGAGAGGGTTTCTCACTTCCCATGCGATGAAGACTCATCATGACACCCTTATACAAAGGCTTTTGTCGGCTTTGACACTACTCAAGAAATTGGTGATAGTAAAGTGCAGCTCCCACAGGAAAATTACTGACAATGTGGGTAGGGGTACACATTTGCAGACCAGACAGCTTGGGAGACAACCCAAATAAGATGAAAAGGATATTTATAGCAGATCCCGCTAGGTGGATGCCCGAGGTCACCATGTTTGAGGATACACTGGAGAATGTTAAGGAGATACAGAGTGAGGCAACGATTGAGGAATTAGCAATATGGCAGGAAAGCACAGCACGTTTGGATAAGGAAGGGTGTTGTACTGATAAGTCAGGGAAACAGAGATGAATGGTACCAGATGCATATTATTTTCCGGAATTTCACCATGGCGCATAGCGCTCATTTCAGTGCCAAAGGTATTTGTAAGTTGTAAGACCCTGTGTGGCAAAATGATAATATCCCAAAGACTGCCGCTCATTTGGTCAAATATTGTATGGTGTGCATGATGCACAATCCTGGAAAAGGTACCCCTACGCCACCTGGTAATTTTGCACCTTCCACTTTCCCTTTTGAGGCCCTACAGATTGATTACATAGATATGGATTGAGTCAATATTTTGAAATATGTGTTAGTGGTTGTTTGTGCATTCATTAAATGGGTTGAGGCCTATGCCACAAAAGAAAATACAGCCATAGCTAGTGCAAAAGTACTCCTGAATGAGTTCTTTCCTCGCTTCGGCTTGCCTCGTTTGATCAGGACTAATAGCGGAAGTCATTTTAATGCCAACGTTTTTCAGTTAGTTTGTGAGGGACTACATATCAGACAAAGGTTTCATGCTGCAAACCATTCCCAGTCCGCCGGTTTAGTTGAGAAGTAGAACGGTACTCTCAAACTGAAACTGGCAAAGATTCAGGAGACCACAGGATTGCAGTGGCTAGATGCTTTAAAATTAGCCCTTTTGTCCACAAGAAGCACTGCACATTCTAGGACAGGATTGTCACCCTACGAGGTAGTGTTCGGGCACCCGGCAAATGTCTAGGGTGTCCCGCGTCCGTGTAGATTTTCTGAAATTAAATATCCTCTGTTAGTAGACTATCTGTATGTGTTAACTAAAAGTCTGCTTTCTATTCACCAAAAGATTCAGGATTCCCTCCCGCCAATACCCGAGGGACCAGGACATGATATTTGGCCTGGTGACTTTATCCTCATTAGGAATTTTCAGAGGAAGAAGAACTTGGAGCAGAGGTGGAAAGGACTAGTCCAGGTCCTCCTTGCCACCCGCACAGCAGTAAAGGTCACTGACCAAAATAACTGGATTCATAGTCAACACTGCCGCAGAGTGCCTCTAAACTTGCCCTGTGATCAGTGGGTCAAGGAAGGAATTGGGGACTCGGAGTGGGAGCAAGTCCCACGATTTGTCCCCTTTTCGGTTGCCAAGCTCACATGGAGCCAAACGGAGGCTGAGAACAATGAGGTACTAAATGCAGCAGTGCCTTCGGAGATCAAGGCCATTCAAGAGCCCCTTTCCACTGGCTCCTCTGTGTCTGAGCCCCTTTTAATTGACCCCTCTGTGCCTGGATTAGCTAGGTACAATTTGCGTCCCTGGCGGAGAAACAGTGCACCAAAGGAGAAGTAAAATAAGCAGGGATGGACTGTGCAAGTCAGGATGTACTTTGCCTATAGTACCAACAGTAGCTTAGGGAGAGGAGAGGTTGGTGCATTGTTCGGACATTGAACAGGATAGATCTAAGGTGCTCCCTTGGAAGTGGGTACATTATCCTGGGCAACGTGGGATTTATCGCAAGCTAGGACTGAGCAGCTCCACCGCCGGTGCTCAAGAGCGCCAACGTTAATGAACAATAGGAGTCTACCAGTGAGGCTCAGACGGACACTAAGAACACTTGCTCCCCTTTCTTTGTCATCAGTTCCATTGCATTCCCCTTCCTTTGCTTCACTATGTATCTGTTCAGTCGGCCCATTACTGAGGAAGAACAGCCATTTGCACCTCCGCGTCCAGAGCAGAGTTGGTCCAAAAAAAGTAAAATAGTTCTTGCATCCATAATTTCAATTGCATTGATATTTGTGTTGGGAATATCTTGGTTCTTGGAGGAAAAGTATCCTGTACGCGTTTTGGTTGGGACAACGCCTGTTCCCCCTGAACACATGTTTGTTACTTTGGTTCCTCGTAAAGGAGAGCATCGAAAGACTTACACTGATAATGTTTCTATACAAATGTTGCACTAAGCTCATGATGTGTCTAACACAACAAATTGTTGGGTCTGTGGGCTGCTCCCCTAAGTTACTCACAAAAGCGATAATTTGTTGTCTGTCTTTGTCGTACCTAGGAAGTTGTCTGGGATGGTTTGGACTGTTTGTCATGGTGCACTACCATTTTCATCAGTCCACTCAGGTTATGACATCTGCTGATTCTCGCACTGTGGTTGATTATATGCGTTTTCATCAGGGGTTTACTCCTATAGGTAAGGCAGGTCAAAATATCTCTGGTACTTTGTCCCCAAATTCCTGTATGAGCAAATATGATAAGGTGAAGGACAATAGATGGCTTCAAATGGAAATGGTAGGTTTCAAGAAGTTTAATACCTCTGAGTACTTCCAATCATTTCAAGACCGTAATGTCACTATGGCAAACCAATACCGGTGTCTGTGGGCAGCTTTACAGCTGCCTTTTGTGTCAAAGGGAAGGGGGAGATAAAGATGGGAGAAAGCAGATGCAATTTCACCTACCCACTCAGCAAAATCAATAGTCCCCCTCTGATCTTACCCCCAAACGTCTATTTTGTCCGTTGATCCCAAGCATATGTCTGGCTTCCTAGGGGATGGTCTGGCAGGTGTACCCTCTCTTCTCTTCTTCCCCAGGTGTACGTTGCTCCACCCAATTGCCATAAAGATCACCAGTTGCAGCGTACCCTGAGTCAGAAGTGTCATTGACACAAAGGATATAGCTCAGACAGATATCACCCTGCAACAGTTTGAGGTTGCTATGAAGGGTATAGTACCCTTTTGGGGCCCCATGTCTAATAGCCTTAACATTCATCGGTTAACAAGAGTTGTTGAAGGGGTCATTAATACAACAGCTGGTATACTGACAAACATCACCGCTGAGCTCCAGGCCACGAGGCACATTACCTTACAAAACCGGATGGTGTTAGACATCATCCTTGCTGATCGCGTTATCAGCAGTAGCTGTTGCGTATACATACCTGACCACGCAATGTATATGCTGCTA
The DNA here is from genome assembly GCF_964204655.1 of Triturus cristatus. Classification (NCBI taxonomy): domain Eukaryota; kingdom Metazoa; phylum Chordata; class Amphibia; order Caudata; family Salamandridae; genus Triturus; species Triturus cristatus. The sequence continues at coordinate 126,850,729 of NC_140585.1, read as the reverse complement.
TACAGAAATTACATGGACTCGCATCTGACATTCACCAGGAAAATGGCACTTGGACCCTATCTGGGTGCTTTTGGGACCTGTTTACGTTGTTAAAATGTAAAATCTGATTCTCTCGTTTTTTGATTAAGCTATGCCTCATCCATTTTTCACCCCTGCCCTGCTTCCAGTCCGGCTTTTTCCTTGACACTGCATCTGTATAAACATGAGTAAAGAATCTAGATTTGGGCATTGTAGGCTGTGTATACATGCAGAGTCAGCACAAAAGAACAGCTGGTGTCTGCTTGGGGTTTTCAGACAATGGTAAAAGCATCAAGTAAAGTTTACCCAAATAGCATATCTTGTTGTGCAGCTTCAGGATGCGACAATTGCACAATGCAACAAGGCTGTCGATTCTTACTGGTACCTCATTTGTGTGTTTTTCCCAAAGCTCTATTTACCTCTGGGCGTCCCTTTTTTGTGATCTTTTGCTATAAAAACACACATAACCATCGTTCGTTGTGCTTCCTCCTTGAGTATCTCTATGGTGCTTGTTGGACGAGGCCCCATTCATGAATGCTAATAAATGACTTATGGTTTGTACTTTGCTGCAGTGTCGATTCCTCCTTACTTGTTAAGAACCCATGGACTAAGGGTGACCCTGCACCAGTGGGTTTTTAATAATCCGCTTCCACAAATTGGCGCCCAGACATGGGCCCCATCAAGGGCTTGCAGGTCCAAGGTGAATTTTCAGCTCTCCAACTCTGATCTTCCTGGTGGCTGCTGGCCTTGACTGGGGCCCTCGGAAGGTCATTCTTTTGGATCAGGGAGTATCAACAGGTGGGAGTTGAAGACTACACATAAGGTAGATCTGTATTGAACCGGTTCATTTGGTCAGAATTTGTTTGGTATTTGCTTGGAATTTATTTGGAATTTGCTTGGCATTTGTTTGGTATCCATTCGGGTCTGCTTGGAATTTGGAATCTGTTTTGGAACTTGCTATTTGTTTTGACTAACATTTATCCTTACAGGTAATGTGAGAATATTTTTTATTTCTCTCTGTTTATAAGTTTTTTATATCTTATATAACATGCCTGTATTTAGTACGCTTTGGAAGTTTTGTTGCTGCTGCTACAATAAGCAGAGCATTTTGGATGCCAGTCATCCAGCGCCAACAGAAGGTACGCTGAATTTTGAGATGTACATCAAATATGGTATTTGTTCCATCATGTATAATGCATTGTGGAACAAATATACAAAAGGGGATCCCAAGTTGAATGGCCATTAGAGGGAACAACGGACCCTCCCAAACTCGAGTATTTAGAAAACGATTGTTTTTAAAGAAAGTTCGGCCAGTTAGGTTTGACAGTTTGCGTATGTGGAGGAAGGAAGTAAAGGAGTGGCAGCTCAAGGCAGAGAAGGTAGAAAGGAAATAGGAAAGGAAGACAGAGTATCAGAAGCATAAGGAATTGAAGGATAAGGAAGTTCAGGAGAAAAATAAATGTTTAGATCGAGAGCATAGATTGCTAATATCTAAGGAATATATAGTCAGACCGACAGTAGAAGCACAAACGCCAGGAAACCGCTTGGTCACAGCGCGCTTTATAAGCACTTTCCACTTCAACCCACCAAGAAGATGTGGATTCAGATATTGATGGTTTATTGATTTAACGACCCCCACCCCCATATGTACCTTTAACACTTCTTCCCCCTGGACCACCAAATGTCGTTCCCCCTGTACTTCCGGCTCCACCTCCTTTGCCCGCGGTTGTCCAGCTCCCTATTTTCCAACCAGTACCGGTGCATCCATTACCCCCACCCCACTTTCCAGGCCACTGCACCTCCATCCCAGGCCACTGCACCTGAAATGACTGATGCTCCCGTACTTTCTGGATCTGTCTTGAACCCTTGAATTCTTCGTTCTACTGTATCTCAGTCATATCAGGATGCGATAAGGTTGATGGTATTAAGCTGGTTGAGTGATCTAGAAATGGAAGTAGGATAAATTATAGATCAGATACAGGATTTTTCTGAGGGAGAGCTTCTTTGTCTCATAAATAAGCTTTCTCATCAACTTATGCTCCAATGTGAGATGACTACAGGACAGAATGGCCCTGATGATGTTAGAGCTATTAATCAACAGTGTCAGATAGGAGCCTTCCCTGTAAGTAGAGTTAACACTGCCATATTGAAAATTGGATATCGTAATGAACTCTCTTCCTCTCCTCGAATAAGACCTATGATGGAAGCTGTGCCACAGTTCATTCCTTTTTGCACAATTGGATAGATACGCCCTGGAAAAGGAAGGATGTACTTACTTTAAAAGCCTCCTTACCAGACATACGGAAAAATCCTAATGGATTGTATGATGATGTACAGGCAGCCATTGATTCCTGTGTCATGACCTTAGCAGATATTGATATGTTTTTTGGTATGATCCTGCCCGTGGATATATGGCGACTTACTCGGAAGCAGGATCATGCTATTGATTTAGGAGGAGACTGGACAGCCATCATAGCAGCCGACAGGGATAGGAAACCTGGTCAGAAACCTAGTCAGCTTATACTGCATCTTCCTGGTAACATACTTACTTACATAAAAACGATGGTTCCGGCCAGGAAAATATTTTGGGCACTTCTGACTGCTTGTAAACAAAAACAGGGAGAGGCCGTCCTTTAATTCTTTACTCTCTTTGAGGAAGTGTTCCAAAATTTTAGTGGGCAAGACGCATCTACACCTACGGGTGCACATTTATTTGTAGATCTATTTGTGGGAAATTTACTTCTTGAAATATCTGTTTGCTTAAAGAATTCTGAGAGTACATGGGCTTCAGTAACCCCGAAAGCTATATTAGATATGGCTCAGTATTATCAGAATCAGGTGACCACTGAGCAAGAACGGAAAGAAGGAAAACTAAAAGAATTGAAAACTAAGGTAATGATGGTCCAGGCCTATGGACCCCAAGGTCGAGGTCGTGTTCAAACATATGGTCAGAATTTCAGACAAACACCTCCAGTAGGGCCACTGCATAGACAAACTCCACTAGGACTGGATCAATGTACTTATTGTAAGGAGAAAGGACATTGGCGTTCCGAATGTCCTGTTTTAGCTCCTGGTGGGAGAGGAAGGGGACTTCAGCTCCCCGACAGCAGCCACAGCAGGTTCAAGCTCTGGAGAGAAATAAGTCAGGAAATTATTTTGATCAACAAAATAATCAATATTCTATGGCGGATTGGGAATCAGAGGAAACTGTGGGAACACATTTTGCCTAGGACAGCGTAGGACAAGGAGGACCAGTTGAGATACCTGTAGACCAGTCAGGACCCTATATAACTGTGAGAAATTGGCCTGGCATATGCTGTCCACTAGTTATAGTGGGCACCTTGTACCAGTCCAAACAACCCTTATTGATGAATAGGTTTGAAGACAACCTTTATTGAAAGCTATCCTAGTGGTAGCTATGGAGAGCAGCCTTCAGGCTAAGTCTTGAAGGAGTGTAAAGCAGCTTGGTTTACCAGATTATAACCTCTTGTATTACTAAATGAAAGGAGACCCACACAAGGTATATATAAAATATATGTATTTATTTCTAAACACTCACTACTAATCTCTTTATGAGATTAGAGTCCAAGATACACAATAATACAGTTCTAAAACGACAGTTAATAGCACAATATATAATGGGCCCAAGGGGCGCACCAAACCATATATTAAGAAAGTGGTATAAGAACCACGACGTGATTAGACACAGTACCTAAAGCACGTAGAATCGTTGGAACCCCAAGGAACCACCCAAGGTAGTGACACAGGAGACCCACGGGGGACGCGTGCAGTGTGAGAACACAGGCGCGAGCCCGTACTATTCTATGGGAAAGTCGCGGTTGGAATTTTAGAAGTTAAGGACACTTAGGAGTGGACTTTGAGCAAACCCCTTTAGACTTAGGGGGTTCTAGGGCAAGCACCCACGGGAGCACCGGAGTACTCGAGCTACCTCCCCCAGGGAAGCCGGGTGCATTGGTGTCAAATGGTGTCGGGAATCATCGTTGATTTCAACGGCGATCTACTGCAAAGTGCTGCTGCCGGGAAGAGGAAAAGTGTCCGTTGTGATGAAAGCCTGGATCAAAGATCAAAAGAACCTGAAAGCAGAGGGGACAGAGTCTGGGTCACTTGCCAGTGACCAGGGGCACAATAGACGAATGCCCACCGATGTCGGGTGTTTCAGGTGCGAAGAGGTAAAGCTTGACTCTGCAGCCACGAGGACCAGGAGGTGGCGATGATGAACAGGAGCTGGATTCGAGTTGTCCCACAAAGGATGTCGAGTGCTGCAGTGTCGGTTCTCGGATTGATCACAACAAGCCTTGACAACAGCAACCCACGCAGTAAGCGAAAAGATGCTTCGGTGCGGACCATTAAGGTCCTGGGGACTCCCCAAGCGATGGAGAGTCAGGGCACGTCTGGAGCAACCAGGTAAGCCCAATTAAATTTAAGAGCTGCCTTCACAGGGACCTACCAGTCGACGGACCAGGGATCGCAAAGGGACATCGAGAGGAATCACCCAATACCAGCTCACGGGACACTCGGTGAATGTAGGACAGTAATCCTCGGTGAAGACACTGCTCAGGGTAGCCCAAAGTACAGCCTTAAGGATCGAAGAGAAGCATATGCACTTGCAAATGTGCATGGTGTCCAGGGGTTCCAGTTCCACGGTCCCCACGAGGGCTACGCGTCTCATATTTGCTGGGAGCTCGGGTCGGCCTCTGGGAAGCCTGGGAACCCACCTCCTGTGTTGCTAATTCTTCGGAGTCCGGCGGGAGCTTTGGGGATGCAAACCGGTCAGATGCATCTTAGGTGCCTGCCTTGCAGGGGAGTAACTCCTTTACTCCAAGGGAGATTCTTCAGTCATCTAGCGCCTTGTAGATCTTCGACGTTCCAGGATTCTGTATCAGTTTCGTCCAGGTGTAATCTAAAGTCCTGTAGCCAGGGTTTCCTATCTTATATCGAAGGAAGGGGTGGGACAAACTCTAGGGACCCCCCTAAGGGAGGGTTAGGAAAGAGGGGTGGCTACACCCATTTCCTTTGTCCAGTTTCACGCCAGAGCAGGTGCTGGTAGCCCCTGCAACTGGTTTGAGCTGGACTATGCACAGGGACACCAAATGTACCTCCCGTGCTGACTTCAAAGTACTCTTGGAGTGCACCCACCCAGCCCCAATATTAAAGCCTGTCTGGGAGGTGGGGACACCTCCTTGTGACAGGACACCTTTTGTCCAGGCCTTCCCTGCCGGAGTTTCATCCAGCAGCAGGAGGGCAGACTCGTGTCTGTGGCTGGCAGAATCCATTTTGTGAGACTAGGGTCTGTTAAGCTGGTACCGGGTATACGGGTGCTGTCATGTCTCTCCCTCTAGAAGGGTGGGATCATACTCCCACACCAGTTACTGGTGTGGGGGTATGATTCCAAGGTGTTTGACACCAAACACGACATGTTTTCATGCAGCCATTCCAAAGTTAGCATTTACCATTTGGTTATAATGCACTTATGACTATATCGTTTAGCTGCATCACAAACAACCCCGGAATAAAGGTTCCAAAGGCTGTAGAGGGGCTCTGCTCATGCATGGGCACCCTCTCACATAAAACTCAGCACCCTGCCTTCAGGATTTTTAAGGCTGGCCATAGGGGTGACTGATAGGTTTATATGTGCAGTGATATGGAGAGATATAGTGAACCTATATCTCAGTAAGGGGTGCATGCACCACCTTACACAGGCTGCTGTAGCAGTCCTGTTGTGTCATTTTGGATGGCTTCCCAGGGGTGGCATAATACATGCTGCAGCCCCTGGTAGGCCTCTGGGGTACCTATGCCCTGGGTACATAGTATACCATATACTAGGGACTTATAAGGGTGCCCCAGAATTCAATCTGAAGTGTACCGAAAGTACTGGTAATCAATTTAGAGAGGAAGCAGCTAGGCTGGGGTTCTGGTTAGCAGGGCCCCAGCCAGACTAAAGTCGAAAAACAGTGAAACATCAGCAAAAAGTGGGGGTAACTATAAAAAAGAGATCCTACTCTCCTACAATAACAGCCTCCATACTTGGGCAGGATCAGAATTTTTTAGTGGATACAGGGGCGACACGTAGTGCGATATCTCAGAAACTGGTCCCTGGGACACCCTTGTCTGGCCAAGTGATTACATCGATAGGATTTGATGGAACACCAACCCCAACTCTGTGTCTCAAAAATTGTCTTTGCAGGTTGAGAATTTTATTACTTCAGCCCCCTTTTTACTTCCCCCACATGCTCCAGATAATCTGATGGGACTTGATCTTTTGAAATATTTTCATGCTACTATACATTGTTCCCCATCTGGAGTACGTGTCATTTTTGGGAAAAAGACATTGCCTAAACAATATAATTTTTCTTTATGTTCGGATCTTGATTCTGTCCCTTCCTGTGTTTGTGCTACTGCTGACACAGATGTGGGAAGAATGGACATTTCTCCAGTATACATACAGGTTCAGGAGGATGCTTCCTTACCAAGGGTCCTACAATATAAAATATCAAAAGAAGGTGAGGATGCCCTGATATCTATCATTGATGACATGATACATACAGGAGTTGTTGAGGAAGTTTCCTCTAATGTATGCAATAGCCCCATTCTCCCCATTCTAATACGGGGCGATGGAACAGGGGATAAGATTTACCGATTTGTGATTAATTTAAGAGAAGTCAAGAAAATAGTGATTCCTCAATATCCTGTCATTTCTGATATTACGACCTTGTTGACATTAATCCCACCTACAGTCACTGTAGTTTCTGTTATTGACCTAAAAAATGCCTTTTTCTCTATTCCTATACATGAGAATAGTAGATATTTATTCGGATTCTCATTACAGGGCCGCTCATTTAGATTTTGTGGGGCTCCACAAGGCTATACAGAAAGTCCCAGCATTTACAGTCGGGCACTTAAACGACAGTTGAATGAACTTCTTTTGCCATCAGGAGTTACACTTGTGCAATATGTCGATGACATTTTGCTAGCTGCAGACACAGTTGAGAATTGTAAAGAGGCCACTCTCTCCCTATTGCATCATCTTGCTGTCAAGGGACATAAAGTCTCTAAGAATAAGCTGCAATATTGTCAGTCTGAGGTCACTTATTTGGGTCACCTCTTGTCTAAGGAAGGCCGCACTCTGACTAAATACAGGATTCAAACTATCCTAAAAATTCCTATTCCAAGTACTCAAAAAGAAGTCAGGGCACTTTTTGGTATTACTTCCTACTGTAGACAATGGATCCCCAACTTCTCACTTATCATCAAACCTTTTTTGTCCCTTGTTACTAAAGACACTCCCTCTCCTCTACCATGGACATCTGAATGTCAGGAAGCATATCAGCAGCTTCGTGCATCCCTTTGTTCTGCTCCAGTGTTAGGCACTCCAGACTATGCTAAGCCTTTCAATTATATGTACACGAGAGAGAAGGATGTGCATTGTCAGTTTTGACACAACCGTATGGTAGTAAACATCGTCCATGTGCTTATTTTTGGGCTGTATTAGACCCAGTGGCCAGAGGACTTCCAAGTTGTCTTAGAGCGGTTGCCGCCACCACCATCTCTATACGACAATCTGAGGCAATAGTGTTGAGTAACAAGCTTATGGTTATGGTACCCCATTCCGTAGACGCACTCCTAAACCAGACTAAAACACAACACTTGACTAGCGCTAACCCTGGGCGCAGTTTGCATAGTAGCACTATGCGTGGCTACGCAAAGTGCACTTCGCACTACGCACACTACGCGTAGCTACGCATAGCTACGCAAACTACGTAGTGCAGTAGGGAAATGCTGTTCGCACTGTTTGCACAATGCAATCATTGCAAACGGCATCTTGCACAGTGCAAGCGGTCGTTTTCTGCTGCTCGAGTAGATTTACACTCGAGCGACTGCTTTCTCAATGAGGACTGGTAGTTTCTCATCGCGAGTGGTCGCGAGCATACGTGACCACTCGCAATGGGAAACCTGACCTCCCCGCGTTGAGAATCTCGCCGGGAGGTTTAATTTCCACGCTCGCGAACGGCAACTTGATGTTGCTGATCGCGAACGGGGAAAAGTCTCGCAGGGATGTTGATTTTGCTCGGTCGCAGTCGCCAACTTGACATTGAGGACCGCGAGCAAGCAAAAAATGTCCGCTACGCTACGCGTTTTTGCACTGTGCTGCGTGCAATTCGCGTAGTGCCTAGTAGCGCAAACTACACACGCTCCGCAAGCGTAGCGTAGTACTACACCTAGGGTTAACTAGCGCTAGACTCACAGGATACGAACTTATGCTTTTGGCACCTCATATCACAATTAAGAGATGTTTGACTATGAACCCAGCTACATTATTACCTTTGCCAGCTGAACAAAATCATGATTTACACGATGTATGTTCCATGTATTTTCCTAACAGAAGAAAAACTAAGGGAAGAATAGATCTTAAAGAGACACCTATGTTAGATCCTGAGGGGGAATTATGGGTGGATGGTTCTTGCTTGAAATTACCTGACGGCACCACCTTTGCATCCTATGCCATAACCACATTACAAACTGTGGTAGAAACAGCCCGTATTCCGCAAAAATATGCCCAAGCTGCTGAACTCATTGCGCTTTTGAGGGCTTGCGAACTCAGTCAGGGATTATCAGTAAATATTTATACGGATAGTCAGTATGCATTTGGTGTGGCATACAATTTTTGCAAGCTTTGGAAGGAACAGGGATTCCTAACCTCCCATGGTTCTAAAATACAGCATAGTGAATTGGTAAATAGTTTTCTTACTGCCTTGACATTGCCAAAAAGTGTAGCCATTATCAAATGTAGTGCCCACAAGAAAATTACAGATAAAGTGGGACAAGGAAATGCCTTTCCAGACGAAGTCGCAAGAAATACAGCAAGTATACACACAAGTAGGATGTATGTCTTACGATCCCAAACTGAAAGATGGGAAAATATGTATACAGAGAGCAAAGAAATACAGCAGTTAGCTACAGAGCAAGAAAAGGCAGAATGGCAGAAGGAAGGAGAGTTAGATGATGAGGGATGTTGGAGGTCAAAAGATTACCTTTCGTGACTATGGCTCATGGACCTGCTCACGTTAGTGCCAAAAACACCATCTCCCAACTAGAACAGGTTTGGGATAATAAGCACATTCGGAAAACGGCTGAGCATTTGGTTAAACATTATATGATATGTCTACAGCACAATCCTGGGAAAGGAGTATCAACCCCTACTGGTGGATTTTCTCCACCCCAGGTTTTTTTCGAAGCACTTCAAATTGATTATATTCAGTTAGAGTGCTGTAATAATTTGAAGTATGTGTGATTTGTGGTTTGTTCCTTTAGAAAGTGGATAGAAGCTTATCCCACCAAAGACAACACAGCCTTGACAACAGCTAAAGTTCTGTTAAAGGAGTTCTTCCCCCGTTTTGGGGTTTGTAGAGTCCTATGGAGTGACAACGGCCCCCACTTTACTGACCAGATAATTGAGTACCTAATAAAGGGTTTGGGGGTAAAACAGAAGTTTCATGCTGCTAATTACCCCCAGGCAGCGGGTCTAGTAGAGAGGTACAATGCCACATAGAAGTTGAAACTAGCGAAGATACAGGCAACAACAGGCCTTAATTGGCCAGATGCCTTGCCTCTAGCATTTTTATCTGTTCGTTCCATCCCACATAGAAAGATTGGACTTTCTCCCTATGAAATAGTTTTTGGCAGGCCTATGAATGTGTGGGGACCCCCAAGGCCAAACATGATAAAAGAAATACAGTACCCTGTGTTGAGTGATTACCTAAAAAACTTGACTGAAAAATTGTCTCTGATTCATCAGCAGGTGCGGGAAGCTATTCCAGACAAGTCGGAGGGTCCGTCTCATGGTCTTCAGCCTGGTGATTTTGCTGGAAGAATCCGGAGCAGATCCTGTTTGCGACTCGAACTGCTGTCCGTGTCACCTACAGATGCAACTGGATAAATGCTGCACACTGCAAGCGATTCCTAGCAACTGTTCTCCAGCCAGAAGGCAGAAACTATTTGAAAGACATCTTAAAGACTCAGAAAAGGGTTGCTCCTCTGAATGAAGACACTTTGTTTCCTGATCAAACTACGCCTTCAGCAACAAGGTACGATTTACGACCAAGGAAGGGAAGGAGCAGATAGAGATACCGGAGGACCAGTTTCAATTAGTGGAACGGTTCGGCTGTCACACGGTAGGATCACAGAATCGGCTGAACTAGGTTCAGAGGAGATTGTGATACGTGTTCAGTGGTGCCTGGACCTCTCTCTGACCTGTGGTTGTATCGATACCAAGCAGGAGAAATGCAGAAATTGGGATCTAAGTTGCGAAGCAATGACAAGACTCTGTGTATGGTGACTCTGATTATATTATTGATAATATTGGCAGCCGTTTTTTGGACAATGGAGAAAGTGATTCTGGCTCAAAACCTATTGCCCACTACTACTTCTGCCCCCACGGAACATTATTACTTCACTCTTCCCTATCATGAGAAAAAACATCGGATGTCGTACCTCAATAAGACTTTCCTCCAAATGTTACATCATACACATAATGCTACAAATACTACCAACTGCTGGGTATGTGGAATGTTGCCAGCCTATCAGAAGAAGGGAGGAACGCCTTTCATTCCCTTGCCATTTTCACATAATGGCTCCTGTAGAGCCTGATTCGCACTTTTGTGGGCCTCTGCAATTTGTAATATTACTCAAGCTGATGTAGGAAGACTCAATGCCCAACTCAATAAGGTCTGTTACCCCAATGATAAAGGCCTCCCGCAGGCCAAGGGAACTGTATGGGAAATGGAGAAGTATCGCAGAGGAAATTCCTCCACAAAATACGTTTTTCCTACCACTCGAACAGCCAAAGGTAAATGGACCTCCTGTTATCGCTGTAACCAGAGTCCGAGCAGATCTTTGTGTGAGCAGTATTGGCAGCATTCCCGTGGGAAAAAGTGACTGTACTACAGTATTGAATATCACTGGAATAAACAATAGCAGTTTTCTATCTTCCCATAACACTTACTTCATTTGTGGAAACAAAGGTTATTATCATCTACCAGTCAGTTGGTCCGGCATATGTTATGTGTCCTTTTTGCTTTCTCCTGTGTTCTTAGCAGTCGCCTCTTATCACAAAGACCAAACACTACTTAATGACATTTCTTTGAATCGATTTTAAAGAACTATAAATAATGATGAAGTAGATCAAACTGACACTGCATTACAACAATATGTTGATTTTATTTTGGGACTATTTTTCTTTGTAGGTGTAGCTTTAAAAAGTAGAAAAACTAGGTGCTTGACTTGTGTAGTAGAGGCTGTGACAAATCAAACAGCGTTAGCTCTTGGTAATATCACAGAAGTGGTCCAAATTACAAGGATTGTAACCTTGCAAAGCAGAATAGTGCTTGATGTAGTACTCGTCGATCGTGGTGGAGCATGTCGCATCATCGGTAGCAGTTGTTGCGTGTTCATCCCTGACAACGCCCCATCTGTTTATGACGCCATTTCCAATTTGCATAAAATAGCTGCAGAAATACATCAAGACCAAGGAACATGGACTTGGTCTGAGTGGTTATGGGGAATCATTTCTACTTGGGGCTGGAAATTGTTAATGGGAATAGTAATTATAGGAGCTACCTTTCTCACTTGCTGCTGCTGCATTCAATGTGCTCCTACGATATGTACAGCCACTTGTAATAATATTAAACCTCCCCCAATTGATGTTCATGAATTGCATCGGGAAATGATGATGCACACTGAAATTTACGAACTTATGAATATCAACATACAAGATTAATATATGTACTCTTAAAAATGGATTCAGCATAGGCTGAAAAGGGGTTCTGGTTAGCAGGGCCCCAGCCAGACTAAAGTCGAAAAACAGTGAAACATCAGCAAAAAGTGGGGGTAACTATAAAAAAGAGATCCTACTCTCCTAGAATAACAGCCTCCATACTTGGGCAGGATCAGAATTTTTTAGTGGATACAGGGGCGACACGTAGTGCGATATCTCAGAAACTGGTCCCTGGGACATCCTTGTCTGGCCAAGTGATTACATCGATAGGATTTGATGGAACACCAACCCCAACTCTGTGTCTCAAAAATTGTCTTTGCAGGTTGAGAATTTTATTACTTCAGCCCCCTTTTTACTTCCCCCACATGCTCCAGATAATCTGATGGGACTTGATCTTTTGAAATATTTTCATGCTACTATACATTGTTCCCCATCTGGAGTACGTGTCATTTTTGGGAAAAAGACATTGCCTAAACAATATAATTTTTCTTTATGTTCGGATCTTGATTCTGTCCCTTCCTGTGTTTGTGCTACTGCTGACACAGATGTGGGAAGAATGGACATTTCTCCAGTATACATACAGGTTCAGGAGGATGCTTCCTTACCAAGGGTCCTACAATATAAAATATCAAAAGAAGGTGAGGATGCCCTGATATCTATCATTGATGACATGATACGTACAGGAGTTGTTGAGGAAGTTTCCTCTAATGTATGCAATAGCCCCATTCTCCCCATTCTAATACGGGGCGATGGAACAGGGGATAAGATTTACCGATTTGTGATTAATTTAAGAACAGTCAACAAAATAGTGATTCCTCAATATCCTGTCATTTCTGATATTACGACCTTGTTGACATTAATCCCACCTACAGTCACTGTAGTTTCTGTTATTGACCTAAAAAATGCCTTTTTCTCTATTCCTATACATGAGAATAGTAGATATTTATTCGGATTCTCATTACAGGGCCGCTCATTTAGATTTTGTGGGGCTCCACAAGGCTATACAGAAAGTCCCAGCATTTACAGTCGGGCACTTAAACGACAGTTGAATGAACTTTTTTTGCCATCAGGAGTTACACTTGTGCAATATGTCGATGACATTTTGCTAGCTGCAGACACAGTTGAGAATTGTAAAGAGGCCACTCTCTCCCTATTGCATCATCTTGCTGTCAAGGGACATAAAGTCTCTAAGAATAAGCTGCAATATTGTCAGTCTGAGGTCACTTATTTGGGTCACCTCTTGTCTAAGGAAGGCAGCACTCTGACTAAATACAGGATTCAAACTATCCTAAAAATTCCTATTCCAAGTACTCAAAAAGAAGTCAGGGCACTTTTTGGTATTACTTCCTACTGTAGACAGTGGATCCCCAACTTCTCACTTATCATCAAACCTTTTTTGTCCCTTGTTACTAAAGACACTCCCTCTCCTCTACCATGGACATCTGAATGTCAGGAAGCATATCAGCAGCTTCGTGCATCCCTTTGTTCTGCTCCAGTGTTAGGCACTCCAGACTATGCTAAGCCTTTCAATTATATGTACACGAGAGAGAAGGATGTGCATTGTCAGTTTTGACACAACCGTATGGTAGTAAACATCGTCCATGTGCTTATTTTTGGGCTGTATTAGACCCAGTGGCCAGAGGACTTCCAAGTTGTCTTAGAGCGGTTGCCGCCACCGCCATCTCTATACGACAATCTGAGGCAATAGTGTTGAGTAACAAGCTTATGGTTATGGTACCCCATTCCGTAGACGCACTCCTAAACCAGACTAAAACACAACACTTGACTAGCGCTAACCCTGGGCGCAGTTTGCATAGTAGCACTATGCGTGGCTACGCAAAGTGCACTTCGCACTACGCACACTACGCGTAGCTACGCATAGCTACGCAAACTGCGTAGTGCAGTAGGGAAATGCTGTTCGCACTGTTTGCACAATGCAATCATTGCAAACGGCATCTTGCACAGTGCAAGCGGTCGTTTTCTGCTGCTCGAGTAGATTTACACTCGAGCGACAGCTTTCTCAATGAGGACTGGTAGTTTCTCATCGCGAGTGGTCGCGAGCATACGTGACCACTCGCAATGGGAAACCTGACCTCCCTGCGTTGAGAATCTCGCCGGGAGGTTTAATTTCCACGCTCGCGAACGGCAACTTGATGTTGCTGATCGCGAACGGGGAAAAGTCTCGCAGGGATGTTGATTTTGCTCGGTCGCAGTCGCCAACTTGACATTGAGGACCGCGAGCAAGCAAAAAATGTCCGCTACGCTACGCGTTTTTGCACTGTGCTGCGTGCAATTCGCGTAGTGCCTAGTAGCGCAAACTACACACGCTCCGCAAGCGTAGCGTAGTACTACACCTAGGGTTAACTAGCGCTAGACTCACAGGATACGAACTTATGCTTTTGGCACCTCATATCACAATAAAGAGATGTTTGACTATGAACCCAGCTACATTATTACCTTTGCCAGCTGAACAAAATCATGATTTACACGATGTATGTTCCATGTATTTTCCTAACAGAAGAAAAACTAAGGGAAGAATAGATCTTAAAGAGACACATATGTTAGATCCTGAGGGGGAATTATGGGTGGATGGTTCTTGCTTGAAATTACCTGACGGCACCACCTTTGCATCCTATGCCATAACCACATTACAAACTGTGGTAGAAACAGCCCGTATTCCGCAAAAATATGCCCAAGCTGCTGAACTCATTGCGCTTTTGAGGGCTTGCGAACTCAGTCAGGGATTATCAGTAAATATTTATACGGATAGTCAGTATGCATTTGGTGTGGCATACAATTTTTGCAAGCTTTGGAAGGAACAGGGATTCCTAACCTCCCATGGTTTTAAAATACAGCATAGTGAATTGGTAAATAGTTTTCTTACTGCCTTGACATTGCCAAAAAGTGTAGCCATTATCAAATGTAGTGCCCACAAGAAAATTACAGATAAAGTGGGACAAGGAAATGCCTTTCCAGACGAAGTCGCAAGAAATACAGCAAGTATACACACAAGTAGGATGTATGTCTTACGATCCCAAACTGAAAGATGGGAAAATATGTATACAGAGAGCAAAGAAATACAGCAGTTAGCTACAGAGCAAGAAAAGGCAGAATGGCAGAAGGAAGGAGAGTTAGATGATGAGGGATGTTGGAGGTCAAAAGATCACCTTTCGTGACTATGGCTCATGGACCTGCTCACGTTAGTGCCAAAAACACCATCTCCCAACTAGAACAGGTTTGGGATAATAAGCACATTCGGAAAACGGCTGAGCATTTGCTTAAACATTATATGATATGTCTACAGCACAATCCTGGGAAAGGAGTATCAACCCCTACTGGTGGATTTTCTCCACCCCAGGTTTTTTTCGAAGCACTTCAAATTGATTATATTCAGTTAGAGTGCTGTAATAATTTGAAGTATGTGTGATTTGTGGTTTGTTCCTTTAGAAAGTGGATAGAAGCTTATCCCACCAAAGACAACACAGCCTTGACAACAGCTAAAGTTCTGTTAAAGGAGTTCTTCCCCCGTTTTGGGGTTTGTAGAGTCCTATGGAGTGACAACGGCCCCCACTTTACTGACCAGATACTTGAGTACCTAATAAAGGGTTTGGGGGTAAAACAGAAGTTTCATGCTGCTAATTACCCCCAGGCAGCGGGTCTAGTAGAGAGGTACAATGCCACATAGAAGTTGAAACTAGCGAAGATACAGGCAACAACAGGCCTTCATTGGCCAGATGCCTTGCCTCTAGCATTTTTATCTGTTCGTTCCATCCCACATAGAAAGATTGGACTTTCTCCCTATGAAATAGTTTTTGGCAGGCCTATGAATGTGTGGGGACCCCCAAGGCCAAACATGATAAAAGAAATACAGTACCCTGTGTTGAGTGATTACCTAAAAAACTTGACTGAAAAATTGTCTCTGATTCATCAGCAGGTGCGGGAAGCTATTCCAATCAAGTCGGAGGGTCCGTCTCATGGTCTTCAGCCTGGTGATTTTGCTGGAAGAATCCGGAGCAGATCCTGTTTGCGACTCGAACTGCTGTCCGTGTCACCTACAGATGCAACTGGATAAATGCTGCACACTGCAAGCGATTCCTAGCAACTGTTCTCCAGCCAGAAGGCAGAAACTATTTGAAAGACATCTTAAAGACTCAGAAAAGGGTTGCTCCTCTGAATGAAGACACTTTGTTTCCTGATCAAACTACGCCTTCAGCAACAAGGTACGAGTTACGACCAAGGAAGGGAAGGAGCAGATAGAGATACCGGAGGACCAGTTTCAATTAGTGGAACGGTTCGTCTGTCACACGGTAGGATCACAGAATCGGCTGAACTAGGTTCAGAGGAGATTGTGATACGTGTTCAGTGGTGCCTGGACCTCTCTCTGACCTGTGGTTGTATCGATACTAAGCAGGAGAAATGCAGAAATTGGGATCTAAGTTGCGAAGCAATGACAAGACTCTGTGTATGGTGACTCTGATTATATTATTGATAATATTGGCAGCCGTTTTTTGGACAATGGAGAAAGTGATTCTGGCTCAAAACCTATTGCCCACTACTACTTCTGCCCCCACGGAACATTATTACTTCACTCTTCCCTATCATGAGAAAAAACATCGGATGTCGTACCTCAATAAGACTTTCCTCCAAATGTTACATCATACACATAATGCTACAAATACTACCAACTGCTGGGTATGTGGAATGTTGCCAGCCTATCAGAAGAAGGGAGGAACGCCTTTCATTCCCTTGCCATTTTCACATAATGGCTCCTGTAGAGCCTGATTCGCACTTTTGTGGGCCTCTGCAATTTGTAATATTACTCAAGCTGATGTAGGAAGACTCAATGCCCAACTCAATAAGGTCTGTTACCCCAATGATAAAGGCCTCCCGCAGGCCAAGGGAACTGTATGGGAAATGGAGAAGTATCGCGGAGGAAATTCCTCCACAAAATACGTTTTTCCTACCACTCGAACAGCCAAAGGTAAATGGACCTCCTGTTATCGCTGTAACCAGAGTCCGAGCAGATCTTTGTGTGAGCAGTATTGGCAGCATTCCCGTGGGAAAAAGTGACTGTACTACAGTATTGAATATCACTGGAATAAACAATAGCAGTTTTCTATCTTCCCATAACACTTACTTCATTTGTGGAAACAAAGGTTATTATCATCTACCAGTCAGTTGGTCCGGCATATGTTATGTGTCCTTTTTGCTTTCTCCTGTGTTCTTAGCAGTCGCCTCTTATCACAAAGACCAAACACTATTTAATGACATTTCTTTGAATCGATTTTAAAGAACTATAAATAATGATGAAGTAGATCAAACTGACACTGCATTACAACAATATGTTGATTTTATTTTGGGACTATTTTTCTTTGTAGGTGTAGCTTTAAAAAGTAGAAAAACTAGGTGCTTGACTTGTGTAGTAGAGGCTGTGACAAATCAAACAGCGTTAGCTCTTGGTAATATCACAGAAGTGGTCCAAATTACAAGGATTGTAACCTTGCAAAGCAGAATAGTGCTTGATGTAGTACTCGCCGATCGTGGTGGAGCATGTCGCATCATCGGTAGCAGTTGTTGCGTGTTCATCCCTGACAACGCCCCATCTGTTTATGACGCCATTTCCAATTTGCATAAAATAGCTGCAGAAATACATCAAGACCAAGGAACATGGACTTGGTCTGAGTGGTTATGGGGAATCATTTCTACTTGGGGCTGGAAATTGTTAATGGGAATAGTAATTATAGGAGCTACCTTTCTCACTTGCTGCTGCTGCATTCAATGTGCTCCTACGATATGTACAGCCACTTGTAATAATATTAAACCTCCCCCAATTGATGTTCATGAATTGCATCGGGAAATGATGATGCACACTGAAATTTACGAACTTATGAATATCAACATACAAGATTAATATATGTACTCTTAAAAATGGATTCAGCATAGGCTGAAAAGGAAGGACTGTTAAAATGTACAATCTGATTCTCTCTTTTTTAGGTCTCGCGCCTAGCGTTGCAGTGTGCAACACTGCTCGCGCAGCGAGAGACTTCTTGTAGGGGGTTTCAAAATTAACCTAGGAATCGCACACGCTCGTGCATGTGCTTTTCGTTTTGCCCCACGCTATTGGCCTTTGCGTGCGTCTTTTTAACAAAGACAGCACGCATTGGCCAAAGGCGGGCGCATTGCTCCGCCCATGGCCTATTTGTGTCAGTTACCCACAACGACATGTGGTTTTATTTATCGTGCCCAGACACGGGTGCGATAATTGAAACCACATGTCTTGCTGTGGCGCGCGCACCACTCGTTTAAATAGGGTGTACAGTTTATGTCTTATTTATATATTTCAAGATCTGGGAAGCCAGGCACGTTTGGCAGGGTAGATAAGATGAAACATTAGAATCAGGGAAGTAAATATATGGATTTCATTGGATGCGGAGCGGCTAGCACTGGAGGGGGATGGAAATAAGCGGCTGAGCCAACCTCCACCAGCAGTGGCGGCTCAAGCGGGCCACGCAGTTCGTGCAAAAGGATTCCAACCAGCTGCTGCCCCTGGACCAGCTGAAGCGCCTCGGCATCTCCAAGGACCTAGTGAATACCGCAGCGCTACATCCCTTCTCAACTGCCCGCTTCTTATGCTGTTCACATGCTGCCCGGGGCTGCCATTTGCTACCGCATACCCACCTTGCCCATATCTTTGTTCCTAACTCACTGGTCATCCTTCTCCTCGTGTCTATAATCCTGTCCGCTCTTATCCTCTTGTCTGTATCCCTGGCCGCTAGTATCGTGTTTGAGCTCCTGTCCTTATGTCTGTGCCCCTGCCTGCTCCTTTCTGTGCCCCTATCCGCTCCTGTCCCCCTGCCTGTCCCTGTAGCCATGCCCATAAACCCATACCCAGCTGTGCCCTATGAATGTGTCCCTAACCCCATGCCCGCTCCTGTCCACATGTCTGTGTCCCTTTAACACTACCAATATCTGTACACCCTCACCCCCTAACCACTACTGTCCTCTGTGTTTGTGTCCCTGCCCACTCCTGCCCTGGGTGCCTGTAGCACTGTCAAAACACTCTAACCACCCCTACCTGCTATAGCTGAGCCCTGCCACAACACACGACCTGCTACTACTGCGGGCTCTGTATGCCTGTCCCCAGCCCGTGCACACTCATGCCCCAGTGTCTCTGTCCCTTTCCCTTCATGCCCCAGTATCTCTGCCTCAGAATTAGTGTCCGCCCCCTCAGCCTCAGTGCCCACTGCCCCTGTGTCAATGCACCCACTACACTGTCCCATAAGCATGCCACCAGTGCGCACGCCGCCTGCTTCAGCACCTCTGCTCTCACCCTATACACCAGAGCATATAATCCATGTGCATGCAAGTCCCACTGGATGTCTGTACCACCGGCTGCGGGGATGCTTACTCTACTGCCCTCTTGCCCTCAATAAACGGCCCTACTCACCACTGATGCCACTCTAACCTTATTGCCTAGGTTGTTCTGCATTATTGCCCCTAGTCACCGGCCCTAGTAATTGCTCCCTCATACCTCCGGTGGCCCAGCCCTTCTTGCCCTAGTGGTTCTGCCCTATTACTCATAATCACCACCCCTACTGCTCCCTCGTCCCTCCACTAACTCTGCCCTTCTCGCCTCTGTGATTCTACCCCCTACCTCCAATAACCACACCTGGTAACGACACCCTCGTAACACCAGGGATACTGCCCTTTTTGCTCCGGTGGTTCTATCCTATTACCCCCAAACACCGCCCTAGTAACAGCTCCCTTCTACCTCCCGTCGCTCTGTTTTTCCTGCCTCGATGATTCTGCCCCATACCCTCAATAACTGCCTCTAGTAACCACGCCTTCTCCAATCATACTACCAGCGTGTAGTTGTGCAATATGCAATGTACTATTTCTCTGGTATGTGTTCCGGAAGCTGCAGTATTAGTATAGGTGGTGTGTGCAGGAGTGTTTTTCACTAGCAAGTAGTTATTTAATATTCTATATAAGAAATGTTTAATTGCTACTGTCCAGGGGTATGGGGGATGTTTGTCAAATGAACTGTGAACTGCTGTAACTGTTTGTGAAGGGAGCTCCAATTAGTAACATGATGAAGAGAGAGGGCAAACTCTGCACTGTGGATGCTTCTTATGTATTAGTTTCTGAGGTAAGCTTTCATTTTCCTACAAGAGCTGCGTGTTAAGGCCACCACCACTAAAACCACCAGTACCATAACCACCACTACCAATATTACTATTACTACACTATGGTGATAGTATAATAGTAGTAGTGGTTATAATACTAATAATAATGGAAAATTACTGTTATTGATTACAATACCTATTAATTTTTAAAAAGCCATTGCCATTTACAATACCATTTACAATACCAATATCAATTGCGAGACCTATTGCATTGTAAATGCTTGTTTGATTAAGCTGTGCCTCATCTATTTTTCAACCCTGCCCTGCTTCCTGCCCGGCTCTATCCTTGACACTGCATCTGTATAAACATGAGTAAAGAATCTAGATTGGGGCATTGTAGGCTGTGTATACATGAAGAGTCAACGCAAAAGAACAGCTAGGGTCTGCTTGGGGTTTTTCAGACAATGGTAAAGCCTCAACTAAAGTTTACCCAGATAGCATATCTGGTTGTGCAGCTTCAGGACGCGATAATTGCACAAGGCACTGAGGCTGTCAATTCTTACTGGTACCTCATTTGTGTGTTTTTTCCAAAGCTCTATTTATCTCTGGGCGTCCCTTGTTTGTGATCTTTTGCTATAAAAACCCATGTAACCATCGTTCGTTGTGCTTCCTCCTTGAGTATCTCTATGGTGCTTGTCGGATGAGGCCCCATTCATGAATGCTAATAAATGACCTATGATTTGTTCTTTGCTCCAGTGTCCATTCCTCCTTACTTGTTAAGATCCCGTGGACTAAGGGTGACCCTACACCAGTGGGTTTTTAATAATCCGCTTCCACAACGTCCTGGGGTTGGAAGATCTTTGCTTTCCTAGCTATAGTTACTGGTATTTTCCTCACATGTTGCCTCTGTATGAAATGTCTTCCAGCCTGTTGCTCTTATTGTGATACACTTCTCACCCCAAAGCAGAAGATGCCCATCCATGATACTAATGCTGTGATTATGACTCAGAAGGAAATAGATAGCCTTATGCAGATAGATGAGCGTGTATTTGAAGACTTATGTTCCCTTGATGCTGAGTACATGTCTTGCTCTGAATTCTGAAGACCATTTGTTTTATACATGTTATGCTACACTTCCTATTTTCTCAACTTCAAATGGTTGGCTTCTGCTAAAAGGAGGGCCTGTTGAAATGTAAATGTTACGCATTCGTTTTGCTTGCATATTGCTGTATGTAAAGTTAACATTCGTTGCACCATTATAAGTTGAGCTGCCATTTTGAACCGCGATTGAAACTAACCCTAGCTTGCTGAGAAATGTCTCCATTCGCTTTTTCCTTTTTCTTCAAGGTTTAGCGCTGTCTCACTGAGTACATTGTCCTTGTTAGCACATACCTTTCCCACTAGATAGAGGCTTCTTCCACTCGCCCAGCTGCGGGCAACCTTCATTTATAGATAGCGTGTAACCAGCCTTAGAGTTGAAACTTATCCCACTGTACCTCTTTGTTTTAGCTATCTGAGCCTGGATTTTCCATTCTGGGCGGTGCTTTCAGTGGTTTGAGATGTACTTAATGTATCTTCATGCTGGTTGAAGCCAGTCCTTCTGCAGCAATCCAAGGAGGCTGGTCAGACCGGTCTCCACTTGAGGGTACCTTTAATAAATACCTTTGGTTTGTATTATCTACTGTCTGATGGACTCTTCATTTGTGCGGAAGTCTGAGAGGTGGTCGTAAGTGACCAAAGTGACCCAAATCGAGTCACTTCCTTCACTGGGGTTCTGGTGCTGCGTCCAACCCCCGTTGGATGGTGAACTACCCTGCTGTGCATGGCCTCTGGCCATGCAAGGTGTGGGGTTTTATCTCACAGCCTGGCCTGTACAAATTCAAACAAACGGACAATGATAGAGCACTATGCAAAGTGAAAGACTGTACAAGGCAAAATAGCACACTAAGGCATGAGGCTAAAAGGTTAAAAGCCCACAATAGATAAGTAGCATGAAGTATGGGCCAGGGGAAAGTTGTGGAAGACAAATATTCCTCCCATCTTTGTTCCAAAATGAATGTTCATAGTGCCTATTAACACATAGGTCAGTTTGGAAAAAATACAAAATCATTTGATGAAAGATGGTGTGCAAACAGCAACCACTTTTACCAAGTGCATTTTTAATAGTAGAGTTGCTGTTTTGGGGTAGCAATAAGACATAGCCATTCTTTGACTGGTGTGGATGACGACTTCCATGAGAGGAGAAAACAGTCTGACTTCTGGGAATTGAATTTGTGGTTCGTTGTTTTCTAGAATTGTAGTCTGTCGAGAACTGAGGCCAGTAGTGAGATGTCAGCCAGTGAAGAGACTTTCAAATAGAACTAAGAGTCAATGGCAAATTGATGATATGATATGGCCAAGCCCTTTAAAAGAAGTGTTAGACCTTTCAGCCTTAGGGTGGTCTTCCTCTAAACTTTTTGCCTTCACTGCTGCTATTTTTGCTGATCTCATTTGTGCAGGTCTTAGGACTCTGCACACCTTACCACTGCTAACTAGTGCCTAAGTGTTTGCACTCGCTCCCTAAAATGTTGTGGAATTGCCGTATCTATTTAATGTACTTGTAAGCCCCTAGTAAAGTGGTGGTACATGTAACCAGGGCCTGTAAATTAAATGCTACTAGTGGGCCTGCAGCACTTATCGTGCCACCCACTTAAGTAGGCTGGCAAAATTAACCTTTTTGCAGACCCACACTTTCCTTTTTAATACATATAAATCACCCTTAGTGTGGGCCCCAGGCAGCGGAGGCAGGAAACCCGTGCACTTCAAAGGGAAGCCTCTAGAAGCTTCCAGCCTTGTGGCTGGCAAGGAGTTCCCTATGGGCTCCTGACATTTTTTCTGCTATTTGAGGTGTTTCAGAGTGGGGGAAGAAGCCCCAAATGCTTTTCCCCTACTTCCATACTAACTCCTACCAGTTCTGGGGAGATATCCTGACATTGGCCAATCAAGCCAGGGTCTGTACCCTGAGGCAGGTATAAAAATTAGAGCCCAAACACCAACTCTTGAAATACACTTCTGGACCCGTAGAGACACTGCCAGGAAGAAGGACTGCTATGTTGCTGAAAGGACTGCTACTCTGCTGGACTGCTGTCCTTCTGCAAAACTGCCTTGCTGGACTGCTGCCTTGCTGGATTGATGCCCTACTGCTCTCCTGCCCAACTCAGAGGAAATTGACCTGCACCCAAACCCAGGACTACCAGAGTGACTCCAAGGGCTAGTCTGCTGGCCTCCTGTTCAAAGCAGCAGAGACATAACATGCTCCCACCATACATTCGTGTACAGATCCATGGCCGCTCTGCAAGTGCCTATCCCTTGAGCCAGAAATAGGAGAAATAACAAGTGAAGTCGGTCACAGTCGAGTTTAGGGCAACAGCACAAGTGTGGCCAAGATTCGATAGTTACGCAGCCTGCATAATCTTTCCTCGCCCTGCCTTCCCCCAGAAGGGTTGAAGTCCGTGATTGGTTGGGCAAGGAGACGAGTTTATAAGATGTTTCTGCGGGTATGAGCAGCTAGTGCTTGGTGCAAGCAGGACTGCGCTTTCCCAGCTGTGTAGGAAGCATCGGGTACCTCCGTGTCCGGGGATCACCGTAGGCTGTTCCTGTCCAGTTCCGAGATGTTTATGACCCGAGAGTTCACTGTCTCTTTCTAGGCTGTTAAAGAGATGTTAGAGTAGTAAATGTTGTAGGCTTCTATTTTTTTGTTTTTGATTGCTTGTGTTAGATACTCTTGCCAGGGATTGCTGGCAGATTCAAATACTGCTTTGAGTAGAGCCCTGAGGGAGTTCACAGGTGCCCGCAAGATCCTGATGTAATATTTCAGCAGTGCCCCTTGACCTTCCAGGTCCTGTCTCACAAGGTCAGCTCTAGCCTGAGCCTGATCATTGTGCCTGCCGTGGTACATGGAAGATTTTTTGTATGCTCTGCTTTGGATGGTGTCCAGTAATGTTGCTCATGCACCAGGGAAAGATTGATGACTATAATTTAAAAATGGAATCAATTTGGCTTTTAAAACTCTTAACATGGGCTCTAAGGAGGTCTTTTTTTAAGTGTTTCATGAGTGCTGTTGGTTTGCCCCTTCCAAGAACAGACACCCAGGGAGTTATATGTTGTTATTGTTGTTATTTGTAGCTCCCAAAGCCACCAGTGAGAGTGTTTTTTTGTGGGCTCTTGCCGAAGATGATGACTTTAATTTTACCTTGATTCACCTGAGGTTTGTTGGCCTCATTGTACCTATGGAGTGTGTTTAGGGCTCTCTGCAGGCCTGACTTTGTTAGGTCCATAATCGCGATGCAGTCTGCAAACAACAGATTGGGGAGTCTACACAATCCAAGCCTGGGTGTGATTAAGCTGGCATGTGCTAGATTTTTGTCCAGGTCTGTTTATCTATGAACCTAAGTTCCCTGGTACAGAGGTGTTATTGCTTTTAGGAGTAGGGGTACCCGCCATGGTGATAGTTTTTTCAACAGCATTCCCAGGTCCACCATGTTGAAAGTAGCACAGTAGTCAATGAAGCAGCAGAACAGTGGCTGTTTTCTCTGTGATGCGTGATTTGACAAGCAGGCTAATGCTGTGATCGTACCAATGGTGGAACCCACAGCCCTGAACCCTGAAGGGAAGAAAGGGAGGATGTTGTTCTCTTTCACCCAGATCTCAAGATCCTCTAACAGAATTTGAGCATAAGCCTCTGCTTCTAGATCTAATAGGGCGATAAGCCGATAGCTTGTGGGGTCTGAACAGTCTCCCTTTTTAGGTCTCGCTTAGCGATGCAGCGCATGTGCTGTCGCCTTGGCGAGACCTATTGTTGTCGGTTTGGTGGCCGAAGGAGGACAGGAGATGTGCACGCTCTTGGCATCTCTTTCAGACAGCCGATGTGCACACTCATGGCGTCTCTTCCAGCTAGCGCCCGGACAGCCCATGTGCACGCTCGCGGCGTCTCTTTCAGCGTGCACCTGGACAGCCGAGGTGCACACTTACGGCGCCTCTTTCAGCGCGCACGACCCCAGAGACTGCAGGCATGCAGAGGTATTTTTTTTGTCTTATAATTCTTTATTAGCAATTATAGAATATTATCGGCATTCTGGTACTGCCCTGCCATGTTGTGTTGCAGTTTAGATGTGGAACTCACACAGCGCGTCTTCTTGGAAGTGCAACGGCCTTTGTTGTGAGTCATTGTTTTCGCGCGCGGGCCGCTGTCCCTCGTGGAAACATTTCATGACTGAGCCGTTCCCTCAGTCCATTCCCTCAGTCAATGGAAGAGTCATTCCTGCCAGTGTTTATTTACAGAGATTACTCAAATATGCGTGAAAGATGTTATCATTGTTATGCTCATTGCAGTCCAGGATTGCAAAGAGAAGGAGGGGATACAGGGGAGGGGCAGTGCGCACACACACGGACACAAAGACGAAATTGCCGCCTTGTGCTATGTTTTCTGACTCTTTACGTAGACAAAAAACCTGGATTTGAATTTAGGCTTCCAAACAGAAACGCGTTGGGTGGTAGTTAGTAGTCAGTTCCCACCAACGCCTTTTGTCATCACGAGCGCCTCGACTCCCAGTATTAAGAGCTATGTTAAAAAACAGGTGGTTGACTGGGCAGGTATGTGACTGGGCGCACTCACAGCAGCGGGGACCCCGGGGCTCTTCCTAGAGTCACAGTGAGTCAGGAGGATTACGCTCAGACAACGCTTGGCTCTGATTATCCTCTGAAACCCCGCGTGCGTGCCTGTGCTGCTGCTCAGAAATGACCTTGGAGAAGAAGCGAGGCAGGTAGCTTTGCAAAGAGGATGCATGGGCACCTACACCGCGGCCACGGCCTGGAACTCTCTCCTGTTGGAAATACGACGTACACCAACCCTGCTGGCTTTCAGGAGTGCACTCAAGACTTGGCTTTTCAACTGACCTGAGCTGCCCTACCCTCCCCCCCCCCCCCAGAGCCTTGTGACCCTCTCGGGTGAGTAGTGCGCTTTACCAGCCCCTGATTGATTGATTGTGTAGTGACTGCATGCCTAGGGCTGACACGCACAGCCTGGGAGTCAAGTTTGAAACTTCCGCTCCCTCTGTTTCGGGTTTCCCAAGGCTCACGCACCTTCGTACTCCTATGGTTAGCGTTGAAGCAAGACAGCCTGACTGCCAGCTGTCTACTAATACAACCTAGCAGAGTAACCAGCAGCACTCCGTCAGAAGCAGCCATCCCGGAATGTTAATAGAGGATGTGGCACTACCGCCAGAGCTGCTGACTTTAATGCTGGGGGATCGGGTTCGACTCTCGGCGTTGGCTTACGCATTCTGTGATTCTGGGTAAATCACGTAATCTCCCCCTGCCTACCACATAACAAGCATAATAAATACGAACCTCACCACAGAATGACCAATACCCATACACGTAAGAAAACTCAGTCGCCATCAAACATTGCCTACACGTAGGCACAGTGCTGGCACTGGAAACATCAGTGAACCTCCTCTCCCCGCCTGACCTCAGAATGAACAAGCATTTGCAAAGCAATAGGTCTCGCGTTTGTCAGAGTTTGAGCTATTGGCACTTTAAATGACAATGCCTTTTATTTATGTGTTGGTTCAGAAAACAGATAAATGAAAGGCAGTGTTATTTACCATGCCAATAGCTTAAACTCTCGCAAATGCGGGACCTATTGCATTGCAAATGCTTGTTGTGCATCAGGAAGAGGATGGAACCCCTCCATGAGTCAGGGGTCGAGGCAGTGGTGAACGAGAGATTAAAGACCGGAGTCAGTAGTGTTGCCCAAAAGTCACGCGCTGATTTAAATTTTACTGCAGGGAGGCCATTGGGCCTGGGAGCGGCGTCGCCCCTCATTTTCCCTATTACTGTTAAAATGGTGACCTCCGTAATAGGGGGAGTTGGCTGACTGGGAGATACTGTATCAGTCTGGTTAAGATTATGGCAATTTGCTTGTTCATCTGTATATAATTCATTTATGTACATTGTCCCCTCCCCCTCTGCCACTCCATTTCCCTTGGTCTGGGAGAAGTCGTAAAGTCTGTTTAGGTGCTCCCAGAAGTGGGATTGGTTCTTCTCTTCCAGGACTGTAAAAATCGTAAGCCGTTCATCCTCAACTTTCTTACATTTCGGATGCCGGACAATCTGCCTGTGTGCCGGTCTGTATTTACTGACCGTTTGGGCCGAGCTGTGTTTCTACCTTTGTTTGTGGACCACCCGGGCTCTTCGGACATTACGCTTGCTGATGGATAGTTCTCTGGGCTTTATTTGGCAGCCAAAGGGATGGATCCCGTCCTCTTTTGGGGGCGTTTTATCGATGACGTTTTGGTAATCTAGAGAGGAACTAATATGTGGCTTCCCTTAATAACAACAGCCTTAATGTAAGTTTCACGATGTGCCATAATGCGCATTAGATTGATTTTTTGGATGTGCAGTTGTTTGTAGTTAACAATAAAATACAGAGCAGACTGTTCCTTAAGGGAACAGCAACAAATAATATTTTAAGAGCCGACAGCGCGCTTCCTGCTGCAGTCATCATGGGTATCCCATATGGAGAGATGATAAGGACCCGCAGAAATTGTAGTAAAGATGAAGGGCCATATTATCAAGAACACGCGATAAATATCGCAAATCGCGCATAGCGCGTTTTTCATTATTGCCCACTATCGCTGAATTACATCGCCGTGTTAGCGGCGTATTAGCAACACTTTGCTAACAGGCAAAGTACAATCCAGCGATAGACTGCGATAATGATCATAAGCGTATGAAATCCAGCGATGATTTCACAGCGCTAATGAAAAGCTTGGTAATAGGGGAGTGTGTACTTAACCATACAATCCACCTCCCATAGGCAATAATGCTAAGTCAGGTTTTATTCAGGCGTTCGAATCATGCGATAATGGGGGCTTAGCGTGCCTTTTGTCATCGCCTCGCTGTTCAGGGGCAGCGTTGTTAATACCACGATGTTGGTTTTGCGATCATTTCACATGTTGTCCTAGGCGGAAACACCTACTTTACATCTCATTAGCGATATCTATCGCTGTCATGAGATGCATTGCAGATGCACGAACGAATTCTACTGCTCTATGAAGTGTATACAGCTGCGGACAAGTTGCGAATATATGAATTATGTCTGCCTCTGTGGAATCACAGCGAGGGCAAGTAATGCCTGAGGTACCCCCCCCCCCCTCCCACTGAGCTATCCTTGTAGGTGTGTGATACAGAGAATATATTGTCTTATAATGTTGGGCCTGCAGTGCTGCTGAGCAAAGTATTGTCCGTCCCAGGTCGAGTGAATCCTGAAAGCAGTCTTGATCAGTACCTAATTTCTCTGCCCATTTTATGCCAAATTTCCCTAGCTCATCGGGCTTAGCTGCGGCAAGTTCTGCATAAAATCTACGGACAGTGCAGTTTCCCCCGCTTTCAATAATATCCAAAATGTTATTATTACTGAACCCTAATAGTCCTCCGTGTTTATTCGAAATAAAACTTCGTGCCTGAAAGTATTTAAAAAAACTCCTCCTATCAATACCATAGACGGCCTGTAGTTCTGAGAACTGAAGTACCCCACTGGGGCCCACCAGGTCGCCTAGTTTCAGGATTCCATGTTCCCCCCACTCCACCATCACTGGCTCCATAAATATCTCCCCTGGGAGGGATACGTTCTTCAGGATACGAGTATATCTGTTTAATCTTCCAAGGCCGAATTTTTTCGAAAATGCTGCCCATATCTTGTACGCCGCCTGCAATGTTTTATACATTGTTCTTTTATAATAACTAGAATCTGTACAGTGAAGAAAACAATTCCCCGCTTCAGCCCCCAGCACCGTCACATATACATTAGTGAAGCTGGATTTATCCTCGGGATTTCTTTCTACTCCACCCAGTAGCCCCTGCATGTACTGAAGAGCAGCCGCCCAGTAATACATTCTAAAGTCGGGGGCCCCCCATCCCCCTCTTTCCCTGGGAAGGGTAATGTATCGATATGCCCTCCTTGTTTTGCCATGAGCCCATATGAATCTGCTCAGAGTATGCTCAAGCAAGTGGAATCGCCCTGAACAGGTATAGGCATATGTTATGCCTCGTGGTTAGGTTTAGAGTGTTAGCCTGCGTGGCAGGGTTTCATCAAGAATGTTCATGGGTTTGCTGGGTGATGGTGTCAGAGGATTCTCTTTATTTTAAAAGTATGCGGAGACGTTTATTTCTGAAGGTGGATGTCTTCTGTTGCCTCTGCTGTGTAGACCTGTAATAAACCATCTAAAAGGATCCACGACTCCTAAGGTTATTACTACAATTTGACTGGCGACGAGGATGGGTTTCACAAACAACCTAGCCTAATGGTTCTTCGACATAAATTCTTCAAGAGGCAACAGAAAGATGGAGAAGATGTTGACATGTACGTTTCTGCGTTGTGGTAAATAAAATATTACGCTCTAAGAATTTTAAAATATAAATAAGATCATGCATAAAGCAAGAGGCTGTGTCTGTGGTATCAGGTTCATAAAGGGCTTTATTCCAATAACTCGAGTCAAAGGGAGAATATTACCATCACCAAAAAGGATCTGGAAAGGGACTCAAAAGTATTCTCAATATTCTCAAAACATTATTCACAGAGTACAGTATATATACATTTCTCAATTGTACGTAAGCAAAAGAGCAAGAGAGAATGAGATAAGAGCATGTGGGCGTGTAAGTAGGCGTGAAGGTGGGCGTCCATGTGGGCGTCCACTTGATGATAATGGGTAATTTGTCATGTGTGGGTGGATACCTGGAGGGGGTTGCGTGATCTGCTGGAATTGTACTGGAACTTTGCCTTACTTGTGCTCAACTCGAGCATGACGTGTAACTGACGTGGGGAGGGTTGCTATGCAACCGGACAAGTCTGGAAGTGAGGCCTTCAGTGAGTGAGGCCTTCAGTGTCAGGACGACCAGCACATCTTGTATTATCTGATATCCGATGTCTGGAGCAGGGACTGATTTGTGACATAGGTTGCTCATCACCAAGAGCCGATGTGGCATCTATTTCTTCATTTACTTCATTTACTGCAGAGGCCTTACATGGGGGCTATGGGCTTTTTACTGACGTGAGCTTTGCAATCTCACAAAGAGAGACAGTAGGGCTGGGCTCCCTCCTTGCAGATGGGTCGCGTTCATTCCTCCTTCACCAGGCAAGAATGTGGTTTCAGTAAGAGTAAGCAGATAACCATGCTCAATACTGTCTCGGCACCTCGGTCGGGGCCCCTTTGGCTGAGGCCCAAGTGTGCAAGGCCAAGGATACGTAGCTGCAGCTTTCAGAGCGTTCTGAGGCATGAAACCTCTTTTCGGCTCTGGCTGAGCCATAAACATGGGCTTCATGAAAATGCAGGAAAACATGATGAAAAACGTGTAGGCCTCAATACAGATTTGTCGTTTCTCTCATGGGAGACTGGATGATGGCAGGCCACGTTATAGCATAAGCATCATGATAGAAAGGCCATGGAAGGGAAATACATAGGTTACATGTATGTGCACATAAGCGTTGGGGGGGGGGCACATGGGGACACATAGGCCTCATAGATTTTTATTTTCCTCATTCCCTCCTTGTACCCTAGTGAACCCCCTATGTAACGTCTATTTTCATGAGACAGTCGATCTGTTCTTGCAGCATTATTTTTCCATTTTCAATGCTTTGTAAATAGGGATGTGGAACACATGCAGTAGCACACAGGCCACAAATGGCCAGGCCACACTGCAGACATAGGCAACAACTGAATATCATTAATAGTATCAACCCACAGACGGTCAACACTTTCCATCCCCAAGCCGATATTAATCCCCAGAGCCAACCGGACCATGTCCACGTGCCTGGGTCTTGATGTATGTTTTGGGCAATCTTGTGGAGCCTTGTTATTGCTTTGTATTCTTTGGCATCACCGTTGATGGATGTCATTTAAGGCAAACCATGCTCCGCAAGAACCATTATGGGAGAACGGAAAAGGAAAAAGAGGCAACACTCCCTTTACCTTCTGATACGGGGGAAATCGGCCACAGACCCAGCAGTCTGTAGCATTGCTAGTCTGATGTGAATGGCGCAGCATCTGAATAAAGGTATTGTTGCGTAAGGCAAGTCGATATGATAGCTCATAGGATGGCAGATCACTAAATGTGTGCTTTATGGTATCATTAGTGGAGGAGTATAAGAGTGAGGCAATAGGAGGAAAAATAGCATGTAGTATTAAGCTGATACATATTATCGTGATGCACAGAAGAGATAGAAAAATTACAGTCACTATACATCTACCACGTAATATTTTACAGTATTTGTTTTTTATCTTGCTCTTTTTATCAATGTTATTGTCCAAGATCTTATGCAAGCCAGAATACATGTTCAACCGCTTCACCACCTAGTGGACTTAATTGATCAAACGGGTTCTGACTTTTTAGATCTAAGTTTAGCTTTGTGGAAACTGTTGGGGAGTCTCCTCTTAGAAAATGGTGTTCAAAGTCTGAAAAAGGTATTTTCCTTTGTAAAAGAGTGGTGAAGGTGCAACCATCCTTTCCGCCCTTTGACATTAACGGCCGTCCCCGTGGTCCAGAGCACTGACTTTGGCGCCTTCCATCCAGGAGCGATGGAGTATTCTTTGACCTGGGTGTTGTCAGGGAAGGCGGCAGCAACCTGCGAACAACAAGAGAGTAGTGCAGACATCAAGGAAGCCAGGTAATCTGTCA
Source organism: Triturus cristatus (assembly GCF_964204655.1). Lineage (NCBI taxonomy): Eukaryota > Metazoa > Chordata > Amphibia > Caudata > Salamandridae > Triturus > Triturus cristatus. The sequence goes on along the minus strand of NC_140585.1, from coordinate 126,819,079 downwards.
GCATGTTACTATCAACATCAGTAATCTTTTAGGCATTGGAGTGCCCCACATATTTGGTGGTCTACCAAAGACCACTTCATAGGGAGATAAGCCTGTTCTAGAATGAGCTACCATTCGCATGTAAAAGAGGGCAACCGACAGGGCTACCATCCAATCTACACCTTTGTCTGCGCAAATTTTTAATGTCCGATTATGTCTTTCTACAAGGCCTGCTGCTTCAGGATGTCGCACACAATGGAATTTCCAGGTATACCCTAACAGAAGGGACACCTGCTTCATTAGTACCAGGACATATTTGTAACCTCTACATCTGTTTATTTGGATATAATCCATTTGGAGCACTTCAAAAGGGTGGTCAGGTGGATGGAATCCCCCTTGTTCCATCGGAATGCCTTTACCTGGATTGAATTGGCAACAGATCATACATGTTCTGACCTTTTGTTTCGCTGCTGCACGCAGGTGCTTGTTGAACCATATATTCTGTAAGCTATCTATCATTGCTTTCTCTCCTAAGTGTGCAGGACTATGTGCGGTATTTATAATCACTTGTACCATCGAATCAGGAAGAAACCCTGATCAGTCAGTACCCCTCCTTGTTCCGACCATTTCTTTAATTCGTCCATAGTAGCATGTGTCTGTATGTCTTGTACATCCTTGGAAGGATCCCTAACTGTCATGGCTTTGGACAGTGATAGTATCTGTGATTTTGTCATGTCTAGTGGGGTCTGAGCTGTCTGTTTAGCTGTTCGGTCTGCCAGATCATTGCCTTGGGAAATGGTATCTGTGGCTCTAGTATGTGCTTTACATTTTAGGATAGCTATGGCTGTTGGTAAATGTATTGCTTCCAGTAGGGCGTGAATAAGGGGGCCATGCTGTATCTTGGCCCCATGAGAGGTCAAGAAACCTCTTTCTCGCCACAGAATCGGTGTAAATGTTTACTCTCAGGTGCTTAGCTCTTATGCACGCTTGTGTCAGGGCGATGAGCTCTGCTGCTTGTGCTGACAATATGTCTATTCTTTTAGTCTCTATTATTACAGTATCAGTAGTCACTGCATATGCTGCCACTAATTCTCCCGCCCCTGTCCTCATGCATGAGCCGTCAACTTATAGTGTTAGGTCGGGGTCTGGGAGTGCAACGTCTGTCAAGTCTTGTCTTGGTTTAGTCACGGTATGTATTACTTCAACACAGTCGTGTGGTGAAACGCTTTCTGTACTGGAGGGCAAAAGGGTAGCAGGATTCAGTATGTTGCATCGTCTGATCTCTATGTGTGGTTGAAATAACGTTGGCTCATAGCCTGTCAGTCTAGCTACAGTCAGGTGTTGTGTTTGTGTCCGGTTCAAGAGAACCTCTACTGCGTGTGGTACTTGTACTGTCAGAGGGTGGCCCAGCACTATCGAGTCACTTTGTCTTATGGCTAAGGCCGTTGCTGCAACTGATTTTAGGCACGCAGGCAAAGCCTGTGCTACTGGGTCTAATGTACTAGAAAAATAAGCACAGGGCTCGTGTTTTCCTGCATGATCTTGTGTTAGGACAGATAGTGCTGTTCCATCCCGCTCTGTCACAAAAAGCATAAACGATTTGTTGTAATCAGGGTTTGCTAAAACTGGTGCTTGACATAAAGCTCTCTTTAATTCTTCAAATGCCACAGTGTGTTCTTGTGTCCAAGGGAGGACTTTAGTAGAAGCTGTATTAGGGGCTTGGACTAATTCCCCTGAAAGATCACAATAAAACATGAGAAAAAGGGGAAAGCACCATACCTATTTCCTCGGCTTAATTTCTAAGGGGGCTAATTTCTAAGGGGCTTAATTTCTTAAGGGGCTAGCGGGAAGCGAACCTCCTCAGGGGCCAGCAGAAAGCCAATATTCTCCTCCTTCCCCCCCTTTTTGACAGGAGGAAATCTGAAACAGATTTCACTGCTGTCAAACACCACCAAACCCTGTGTCTTGTCAACACTATTAATCCCTGTGTGTAGCTACTGGGCGTAAGCAAAATTATAGGAGATACACAGCGTATTTGAAACGGCGAGAAATCCTTCAAATTAATGTACAAACCTCATTGTGTTAGCTCATAAGCTGGCCAAATGACATCTCATATGCAAATGTCCCTATTACATGAACCTACACCAACCTGAAGTCAATATTAATGCTAGGAGGCCCTAATAGGAATGCTAAATTACCTAAATATTCGGAAAACCAAGTTTAAGAACAGTTGTTAATGTTGATAATTAATAATTCATCTGCTAAAGAAATCAGTCATTTTGCAATAATTTCCACCTATACAATAAACAGCCTAATTTAAAAACAAGTCAACTTGTGGGGCCACCACTTACAAGAATGAGCTTACTAAAGCAAACTTTAAAAAGGAAATCCTGTCAGATATTTTCTCATTACCCTAAATACCGAGCCTCATTTGTCACTCTGGGGTGGCAGTCCTTATTTAAAACAGGCCTTTCAAGAGGTAAGATGCGAGAGCACAGATCATAATGGTTCCTTAATGTCCAATCTGGAAACATATGACCGAGGCTGCCTGTCTATAAGAGAAAGGCAGTCATGTGATACATATTTAAGTCTTGCATAACTATTTTCTTCTTTTATTCATCTCCAATACCAATTAGACATACACTGATAACGTGTTGTCCGCTATTTTGACAGCATGATAAAGGTAATATCATGTCTGTGAAATTTAGTAATTGTGAACAAGTTCCAGCCAAGCGCAGCGCAAAGATATACGTCATCACGTCCATATCTGTAACGCCCAGGAGAACTTGTATTAATGCCAAACATACTGGTCAATACAACACAAAAACAAAACATATATAAAATACATATGCCAAGCCATCAGTATACCAAGCACAGAGAGCATAGACAATTACACTAACATATATAAATGAGCAGCGATGCGCAATTATAGTACCTACAGCTCAGAGGCGAACATTCTGGCCTGCTTAATTTGACAGGCTTATAATCAATAATTGATTTACCTGCCCTCGACACCCCCATCTGAAATCACCGTGTCAAGTCTGACACACAGAATCAGCAAGAATAATCAAAAACGAAGAACACACGAACCTGTTTTTTTTTTTTTATAAAAATGAGCTATGCATCTTCGTCAACACAATGTACCCTAATGTCCCAGACGAAGACGCACCTCTCATCTCTCCTCACAGACTTTTAACCACTGGATCATTTATCCAATGCAACTGGTGGCAGCTTGTGGCCACAATTAAAAAATGTCTGAATTTGAAAATCGTTTTTATATAGGCATATAGCCCTTAAAATTCCAAGCAAGAGCAACATTTTACTTTCTGGCCAGAAGCAATATAACAATTGCTAAAAAATAAAACAAATCTTCTCCATAGACATTTCCTCGGGGCACTGGTTTTGCACAGAATAGAACAAGGGAATCCTTCTCGACTTACATTTCTCAGCTGCCCTGTCTTATCAGAGAAGCTAAAAATAGCCCCTCAGCGGCTTGAGCCTGGGCTGCCAGCCATCTTTTTTTTTTTTCTTACTCCTGGCCCCCAAGGCTCTCCGGCTGCAGGCATTACACAGATGCGATGTCAGAGAAGCTTTCTAAGCAGTGCCTCTGTTCTGCTCCTCTCACCGGCCCCCACCTACACTGGCTACAAGGTCAGAATCTGTCTCCGATTTCTGTATCACATTCTGCTCTACACAGCCCCCACCTTCTCCTCACTCTGAAGCTGTCAAAGACAAAAAGACTACTCAATTCCATAAAAACTGCAATAATTCGCCCAATTGAAAAATTATTTTTATATACAATTTGCTCTCAGGGGGTCATAATCTTACCGTCTTGACCCAGCACATTGGCTCACTGGACCACCAAGAACACAAACCTGTATTCTTGAACAATTTGCAAATTCGAAATACCCACAATTCTTTTTTCAAGCTAAACTTTTCACTAATTATTTTTTCGTTAACACTTTGTACATTAGGGGTGTCATCAAATCACAGGTGTTGCAATTACCCTAGCTACACCCCTCTCAAGTCCCTTTTAACAACGTAATCAAATGTTGGACCATGAAAACACCAGCTATGCGCTGTTCGTTTGGTGGGAGGCTCAAGAACCTTTGGGCTACTATATCATTATTATATGTATCGTGGTACTTGCGGTGGCACTCTAACTGGTCTTTCTACTGGGGCCACTCTTGCTAGGTCCTCTGAAAGGACGGGATAAATACCAGCAACGTCAGTATTTCTTTCTCTGTCAGCCTGCGCTCATTTTACCTGCTCCACTTCCTCCTGTAACATCTTTTCCTTGGCTTTTCCAGACTCCAGTCTACTTCTCTCTGCTTCGTGAAACACTTACTCTGTCCTCCTATGTGACTCCTTGCGCCAAAACTCAATGGCATCCTTCCGAGCTGGTCTACATTTTCTCTTTCATAAGAGTGTTTCGTTGTCTGTCTACTTGTTCTGCTTTTACTCGGATACCTTCCTCAACTAATACGTTTTCTCGGGCTTTGTCTGAATCCTCCCTACTTTTCTCTTCTTTTCTGAGCGCTTTCTCTGTGCGTCTATGCAATTCTTTACGCCATAATTCAATGGCATTTTTCTGTGACTGTCTGGCTGTCTTTTTCCATAACTCTTCTTCTACTCTCATGATGCAATCTGCATCCCAGGTCCCAGCTGCGGGCCACCTCTGACTTTCTGGTAAATCCTTGGTGTAGTCCACCCATAAATCAAGAAATAATACGGCATCTAGGCCATGCTTATGGTACATAAAGTACCCTGGAGTGTCCCTAGGTGGAATGGGAACAGCTTCTTCGAGTACCCCTTTTCTCGTTTTGATCTGTCTTAATTTTGAAAAGTGCGGCATTTTTAGACCTTATTACTTGAACACACTTAATACAATAAACACAATAATGAACAATCATTCACACCACAATATGTAGAACGTATTAAAACATTTAACATTTAACAGTTAACGAACGATGATAACTAATAGGAAACTAGTTACTGACATAATACTAACACTAGAGAATACTGAATTATATGCAATACATACTAGATATACTGCTAAACAGTACAGATACACTGCTGAAACAGTGCAGACCGGATTTGTGTACCCAAACCCGTCTTGACCGGCACAACCTAATGTGCACGTCTAACTGCCTCCCCAGCAACGGTACTCACCGGGTAGCATGGAACGGAAGGCCTCGGAACTGAACTGGACTAGACCAAACTGGACTGGACTGGACTCGACCCGTGACTTGGATACTTCGGAACTTCGGAATCTGGTGGGCCTCTGTATACCTCGGACACAGCTCTCTCGCAGGTGGGCTCTGGGTAGGACAATCTGCGTTCCTCACCGCCTCGTATGGATGCCTGGTCGCAGTCTGTCCCCTTCGTTGGCCTGAGGGAGTTGGCGGGAAGACCCGCGACGTGCGCGCTTGAAGTCCGTCACGGCTATGGAAGGGGGCAAAACTGGACCTTCATCTCCGGCGTGTGGGGAAAGAGATGTAACTGTTCGGGCGCCATTATGTGGTAAATAAAATATTACGCTCTCAGAATTTTAAAATATAAATAAGATCATGCATAAAGCAAGAGGCTGAGTCTGTGGTATCAGGTTCATAAAGGGCTTTATTCCAATAACTCGAGTCAAAGGGAGAATATTACCATCACCAAAAAGGATCTGGAAAGGGACTCAAAAGTATTCTCAATATTCTCAAAACATTATTCACAGAGTACAGTATATATACATTTCTCAATTGTACGTAAGCAAAAGAGCAAGAGAGAATGAGATAAGAGCATGTGGGCGTGTAAGTAGGCGTGAAGGTGGGCGTCCATGTGGGCGTCCACTTGATGATAATGGGTAATTTGTCATGTGTGGGTGGATACCTGGAGGGGGTTGCGTGATCTGCTGGAATTGTACTGGAACTTTGCCTTACTTGTGCTCAACTCGAGCATGACGTGTAACTGACGTGGGGAGGGTTGCTATGCAACCGGACAAGTCTGGAAGTGAGGCCTTCAGTGAGTGAGGCCTTCAGTGTCAGGACGACCAGCACATCTTGTATTATCTGATATCCGATGTCTGGAGCAGGGACTGATTTGTGACATAGGTTGCTCATCACCAAGAGCCGATGTGGCATCTATTTCTTCATTTACTTCATTTACTGCAGAGGCCTTACATGGGGGCTATGGGCTTTTTACTGACGTGAGCTTTGCAATCTCACAAAGAGAGACAGTAGGGCTGGGCTCCCTCCTTGCAGATGGGTCGCGTTCATTCCTCCTTCACCAGGCAAGAATGTGGTTTCAGTAAGAGTAAGCAGATAACCGTGCTCAATACTGTCTCGGCACCTCGGTCGGGGCCCCTTTGGCTGAGGCCCAAGTGTGCAAGGCCAAGGATACGTAGCTGCAGCTTTCAGAGCGTTCTGAGGCATGAAACCTCTTTTCGGCTCTGGCTGAGCCATAAACATGGGCTTCATGAAAATGCAGGAAAACATGATGAAAAACGTGTAGGCCTCAATACAGATTTGTCGTTTCTCTCATGGGAGACTGGATGATGGCAGGCCACGTTATAGCATAAGCATCATGATAGAAAGGCCATGGAGGGGAAATACATAGGTTACATGTATGTGCACATAAGCGTTGGGGGGGGGCACATGGGGACACATAGGCCTCATAGATTTTTATTTTCCTCAGCGTTAAGGAAACTTGCCTCTGAATGTCAGTTTGAGACATTTTTAGAGCAACTGATCAGAGATCAATTTGTCTGTCACTGCAGTGACAAGCAAATACGACAAAAACTTCTTTCTCTCTCGAATCCTGATTTAGATGAAACTATAAAAATAGCTAAAAGTATCGAAACTTCTCAAATATCTTTAAAAGAATTGGAAGACAAGCTTCCAGACCCGGTGAATGCGATCTCGTCCAGTTCAAAATTCAAGCGCAATGACTCCAAACCAGAGGTCAGAGATAATGAGTCTAAGAAAACTACTTCAAAGAAAAATATGTATCTCTCACATGACCCCAAACATATGTGCAACAGATGTGGTAACAAACAACATCAGAAGGGGACTAGATGCCCAGGAACAAATGTTATATGCAGCTATTGCAAAAAAACAGGGCATTTTGCCAAAGTTTGTTTCAAAAAGAAATTTAATGAGCAAAAAAGGTCTGTTGCATGTGTGCTAGAGTCAGACTGTGAGTCAGATTCAGAAACAATTGGTGTGGTTCTAGATAGTCCAGATCATGTCTTAAAAATTTCTGATGAAACAGACTGTGTGGACCCTATCGTTGAGAGTTTGGTGGGGGACAAAGTATTAAATTTACTTGTAGACTCTGGAGCTAGAATAACAATGATAACCAAGGAACTGTTTGAGGAAACTTGGGGAGATAGGAGTTTGCTACCCCCCGATCGCTCGCCAGTATCTTACGAGGGTCGTAGGATAGAACTGTTGGGGTATTTTGAGGATGATCTTCAATTCGATGGTAGGGTGATCAAGGGTAAGATTTATGTTGCTGTTAAAGGACTAAATATTTTAGGATGGTATCACCAGGGCTTATTTGGGATGATCCTAAAACCAGGTTGTAGGGTACAAGTTTTAACAGTTTCTGATGGTGGTTTTGATGGCAATGTCAAATGGGAACAACTTTTTCCTACTGTTTTTTCAAAGGGTTTAGGAACTATCCGAGGGTTCAAGCACCGAATTATTGTTAAAGAAGGGTCGTTACCGGTGAAGCACAAATTAAGGGGTGTCCCGTTCAGTGTTAGGGAGGACCTTGAAGTCGAGATAAAGCGTTTGTGCCAGGAGGACATTATAGAAGCAACAGAGTCTTCTTTATGGCTTTCTCCTCTTGTCATAGCACGGAAGAGGTGTGGTAAGTTGCGTGTCTGTGTGGACCTTAGGTCGCTGAATAAGGAGATCTGGGTGGATTCACATCCTCTGCCAAAAATTGACGATCTGTTTGCATGCGTCAGGGGTTCGAGATATTTTTCCAAGTTAGATTTGGCAAGTGCTTACCACCAGATTGAATTGGAGGAGGAGTCTCGTCATTTTACATCGTTTATTTCACCTCTGGGGACTTTCCGCTATAAACGCATGCCATTTGGTTTGGCTTCTGCCGCGTCGGTTTTCCAACGTGTGATGCAGAGTATGTTGGGTGAAATCAAAGGTGTACTTGTATTCCAAGATGATGTGCTGGTTCATTCCCGAGATATTAGTTCGCACAATGTTTTGTTGAGGAAGGTTTTCGAAACGTTCAGAGAGTATGGTGTAGTAGTAAAGCCTGAAAAATTTAAATTTTTATGTGATGAAGTCGAATACTTGGGGCATCACATTTCTGGCGAAGGGATTCGACCTAGGCAAGGTTTGTTAGATGCCATTATCAATGCGCCCATTCCGAAGGATAAAACGGGGGTTAAGTCTCTTTTAGGTTTATTGGAATATTATTCTAAATTCATTCCAAACTATGCCTCGGTGGTTAGGCCAATCAGCTATTTATTGAGGAAGGGTGTTATGTTCAGTTGGTCGAGCCAGTGCAGTGCAGTTTTGGAGACTGTGAAAGTTCTACTTAAGAATAGTGAGGCACTCAAGCCATATGACCCTTCCCTTTCTACTTGTATCACGGTGGATGCAAGTCAAGTGGGTTTGGGGTGTGTGGTTACGCAAGATACTCGAGGAGGTGAAAATACTATTTCGTTTGCATCCAGAGTTTTAAGGGATGCAGAAACGCAATATTCAGTAATTGAGAAAGAGTTGGTGTCTTGTCTCTGGGCTGTTTCGTACATATGTCTGGGGAAGACGGTTCATTTTGAGGACCGATCATAAACCATTGGTGAATATTCTTAGTGCTGGTACTAGCAAGTGTTGTTCACCGAGGATTGTGAGGATGGTTTCAAGACTTATGCAGTACCAGTTCGATGTGGTCCATGTTTCTGGTGGTAAGAATACAAGAGCGGATTTCCTGTCTAGGTTTCCTGTGGGTTTAGACCAAAGGGTCTGTTCAGATGACAACCGTGAGGACGAAGACGATTCAGATGATTGTTTTATTGCTGCGGTTGATGTTGCTGTTGGAGACGAAGGAAGTTGGTTAGAAGCCATTGCTCAAGACGAGGTTCTTCAGCAAGTGAACCATTATGGGATGAATGGTTGGCCTAGAGAGAGTACTTTGGCGCATTATTTACAACCTTACTGGAAAGTACAGTCTGAGATTTCCATTGAAGGGGGGGTGTTGGTTCATGGAGAACGGCTTAACCCTCCTCTTGGTGTCAGGAAAAATATTATTCTCAGAGCTCATGAGGGTCATCTAGGTTCGACTCTTACCAAACGAAGAGTTCGAGATGGTTTCTGGTGGCCATCTATGGATGCGGATGTCAGAGAAATTGTTGATATGTGCGCCATATGTAGCAAAGCTGATAAAGGGTTGAAAGTAAAGACCCCTACCACTCTTGCCAGTTGACTGTCCACCGGCTCCCTGGAGTAAGTTGGGGTTAGACATCATGGGGCCAACAGAAGGCTTACAGAATTTTGGACGTTTTGTTCTGGTTTTAATCGATTATGTTTCAAAATGGCCTGAGGTTAGGGTCGTTAAGGATATTTCTTCCTCTACGGTGATAATGTTTTTGAGAGAGGTGTTTATTCGAGAGGGGTTTCCTGAGACATTGGTCACAGACAATGGTACTCAATTTGTTAGTGTAGAATTTGAGTCATTTCTGAATTCTTGCAACATTAAGCATACAAAAAATGTTCACTGTATCACCCACAGTCTAATGGTCAAGTGGAGCACATGAACAGAGTGGTGGGTGACTGTGTCAGATGGGCAAAGAGTGAGAGAGTTAATATACAATGTTCCATAGATAGTATGCTTTGGTTCTATAGGACTACTCCTCATTCTACCACTAGAATTTCTCCTTTTGAGCTATTGAGAGGACGTAAAGCCAATACATGTTTCCGACCAGGTTGGATGAATAAGTGGATCAAATCGTTACATGATGTGAACAGTCTGATGGAAATTGTGAAAAGGAATGTTGGAAGTGCTCAAGTTAAGCAAAAGCGGTGGTATGATAAGAAAAATTCCGCTAAGCTTGTTGAAGTGCATGTGGGGGATCTTGTTAGGATTAAATCCTCCATACATGTCAAGAAAGGGGAGAGTAAGTTTGGACTACCCATCCGTGTCATAGAAATAGGTAGGAATGCTGTTAAGGTTGAAGGGGGAAGTTGGTGGAATGTAGGTAAGATTGTTAAAGTTAGGGAAACAAGTGGGACAGGAGAGGAGGTTAGCTATGGTGAACCTTACTCTTCTGAAGCTGTAGATGCTGGTCGTAGAACTGGTGATGTTCGTGCTACTGTGAGGAGGAGTAGTAGAACGAGCAGAATTCCCATACGTTTTCGTGAGTGAATCAATGTCATAGAGTTGATGTTTTATTATTTGGGTTGTGTTTGGGTTTTTTATAATTGTGTGTAATGTTTTTGTTTTCTTTAAAAAAAAATGAGAAAGGGGGATATGTTATGCCTCGTGGTTAGGTTTAGAGTGTTAGCCTGCGTGGCAGGGTTTCATCAAGAATGTTCATGGGGTTGCTGGGTGATGGTGTCAGAGGATTCTATGCATTTTAAAAGTATGCGGAGACGTTTATTTCTGAAGGTGGATGTCTTCTGTTGCCTCTGCTGTGTAGACCTGTAATAAACCATCTAAAAGGATCCACGACTCCTAAGGTTATTACTACAAAATTTAGGTAAGATGGTCATCTTTATCACATTTGTGCGGCCCACTAACGACAAGTGGAGATTATGTATTCTGCTAAAATCCCGTTTCACTTTATTAATCAATGGTTCAATATTCTGCTCTACAATACTGCTCAAATCTGGTGAGATGTGAATCCCTAGGTAGACAGCCGACCTAACCCCCCTATTATCCTCGCAGACCGTGATATCGTTTTTAATTATCTTGGTTTTAGCCCTATTGAGCGCATACCCTGAAACCTGCCCAAATACCCAGGCTTCTGCCTCTACCTCTTTGATAGCAGTGACTGGTGCTGATGTAGCGATTGCGACTTCATCTGCGTAGGCGAAGGTTTTAAACTCCTGCCCGTGTATAGCTAAAGGGAGGATCCTATTGTTATATTCCAGTCTGCGTAGCAATGGGTCCATATACAAAGCAAATAGAAGGGGTGAGGATGGGCACCCTTGTCTCGTCGAAGTTATGCCGCCCACTCAGCCTTTCACCCTCCAAGGTCGATAAAATGAGTACCATTTACTTAGGTACCAATAAACACCTGTTCAGCAGCACCAGGATATACCTTGGGGGTAAGGTGCGCACAAACACACATGCTATGTGTGGCATAGCAAGGTCATTAACATTTGCTCACCTTTATTCCTTCTGCGGTAAGGACATGTAACACACACGGAGGATAGCACCTGCCAAACACAGCGCTGGTCCATTTCTACAGATTTTAAATGTAAACGGATCTCACCCCACTTCCTTCTTGAATTACAGGGACAGCAATTTTCAAGAAGGATTTAAGGGACTGCGGTTTAAACAGCTTCAGCAGCGAACAAACGCAAGTCCCTCCCTACACACAGGAGTAATGACATTATTGGCCTCTTTCATCAATCCACTAAGCAAGTTAAAATGAAATAGTAACAAATCAAGCCATGCTCACATAGGTTAAGCACCTAGAAGTAGTGTTATATTCCATATATACGTACCCTAATATAAGCTCAAGTAACATAGTAACCCTTCACCTATATTCCTCCCTACATTACATACATAACAGCTCTTAGGGACTACCCTTTTACCTACATATGAGACTGCACTCAGAACGCAGGATTTTCCCTGGCAAAAACCTCATACATTATGCATGAGGATTCTTGGAAGCACAGCAGGGCTAACATCTCCTTTATAATATCCATGTACAAAGTTAATTCCCGACGTCAGCCCAAGTCCGACAAAGTAATACAGTGAGGTAGAACCGCTGGGGAGACCTATATACATCACATCTTGCTAAGATAGGCAAAGGAGACCAGGACATCCCGGCCGACACACTGACCAAAGACGCTGAGGTTCCTGCATGCAGATACTCCAGCTCGCAGTGGTCTAACATGCCTTGCGGGGTGCCCAACGGGGTCCCATAGTCTCTCAATCCAGGCAATGGGGTTGACTTTTTCCTAGAGGATTCTTGGCTTAACACATACACACATGCTAGGTACAATCGGGTACATCTAGTTAGTGAGGCATCGTAGGAGTACGCACTTTTATTGTCATGTACTTTATATACTCGTTTGTAGTCATGATTCTTGCAAGATGGTAGAACTCTATCATCCTTTTACTTTCATAGAGCTTCTAATCATTTATATCTGTTACTGTCTAGTGGTTGTTGCAGCTCGTCTGTTTTACACTAGAATAACGACTGTTCAATAAATGATTATTGAAAAACGTCCAGACCGTTTATCCTGTGTTTTTCTCTGAGACTAAGTGAGCACCAGTGACTGAGCGAAAAGTAGTACACTGTTTCTATGGTCCTGAGGGATCAGGGTTGTCATGTTTGAAGGTTGTCAAGAACTATTCCCTCCTTGGTAAGAGGAGATTCTAGGAGCACTGTGAGCTAGCCAATACAAAAAGGCCAACATACCAAGTGGGGGTGTTTAGAATCAGTCTGACACCAATCCTACAGTGTATGTCGTCCGAACGTGCAGATCCTGTGTAGGTTTTATAGGAACTATACGACAATAGCACAGAACACAAATGACAGTGGTCACGGTATTCCGACGACCAGTCTTGTTACAAACGTTATGTTACATTCTTGGACATGTGGCTGCTCTTATCAGGGTATGTATGGGATCAAATTCCCAGCATGCAAAGCATGCACACGGGGGCAGCAATCACATATTATTGTCTTTACAATATCAACAATGAGGGGTAAAGGCAATGGTTTTGTATTTCACACAGCTGCAGGACCTCAAGTTGTTAGATATCCTTTTCAGAAGTAAAACTATAGCATGGCTTCAGGCCATCCTAATGTTACTAGAGTTTTCTCTAGACACAGGTGCAACGAACCGGAATCCCCATCAAGTAGCAGGGCGGCAAGTGTTGCTAGGGGTCTCTCTTGAGTGACATACCAGTGCATTAAGTGAGCTGATTAAGTACATAGGTTACTTAGAGTGAGACAGGACATACAAAACGGTGGGCTGCGTTAAAACACAAACTGGGAATCTTCGATTCCGACGCTAATGTCATTGGACAACTCACATTGTTAACATTTTACAGCCTGGGGAGATTGTGAGCCGAACCGTCAGTAGTCAAAGTTTGGGGTGTATCACCTTGAGGGAATAAGAGTCACATTGCAACAAAACTTACACTCCCAATGGTCGAAGCCCAATGTTCCTAACCTCAACGGAGCCTCCATAGTGTATTAAATGCCGAAAACAAGAACTTTGCTCAGAGGTGTTACACAACACAGGTTTTGTCATCAGCTGTCCAGGACATATCGGCTGGGTCTGGTGGCTTAGTGCAACATTGCATCCACTGCGGGGCCAGGGTTCGATTTGCTGGACTAAGCAACAAAGGGACAGCTGGTTAGCATGTAGTGTGGGTCACCCACCCCAGGTGGGGGTCAAAGTGTCATGTATGTGAATATTCTTACTGATCCCAGCAAGGCCCTGCTGTTGTCAACATTGTTTGATGCATTAGATCAGGAGGAGGGAGAAAGAAGCAATTGTGATCCATTCAGCTTCCTTACATCAGTATTCAAAAATCAAGAATGGGAATGGATCACTTGACCTGAGCAACCAGAGTTCATACACTTCGTATGATATGTTAAAAAACCCTCATTAACGTACACAAGTCGGGTGGCGGTGTATCTTGATTCTCCGCCTTACTTTCTTAAAAACGTGACAGCATCACCACTGGGTTTGTTCTGTATGCCTTCTCCACCCGGAGGTAAACCACTGGTTATTGGCGAATTCGGCAATGACATCTGGTTTACAAAAGCAAATAGAAGAGAAGTCGCTTATCTTAGTTACGCGAGGTCAGCTTTTTCCTGACATTCCTACTCATGAGCCTCAGAAGCGAGAATGATCATGCCGACAGTGACAAGGAAATCATTTATGACTCAAAAACCGGCTTATTGTCAAAGTTAGCCCGGTCTCTGCGGTGTGACTGGATTGGAGTATCTCAGCAGCGCGGGACGTCTTGAGGCGGCTTTCATGCCAGGCTGTGAGGCTTGTCATGTGCTGCCGGCCGCTATACATGGGGGGGGGGAGGATGTGGTTAACGACCGGAACAGCCGACCGAGAGCTTATACTATTGGAAGCTGTCCAATAAAATCAACATTTTCAGGTTCTTCGGACCGGAGGAGGGAAATCTTAGCCTATTTCCACCAGCACATTGTGTAGCTACTGTATTAGCGACGGCCCTAGTGTCAGTGATGCTTGTTCATTTCTGGTTTAGTCCCCAGTCACCGCCAGCATTTCTACTTGCTGGACTGCGTGATGCGTCCAGGCGTTGCTCGGCACACAAGTTGGTAATTGTAATCACAGAAGGGTCTGCATGTTCGTGCTTTTGTTTAGCAGCGTGGACAGAGTGTGGCGGTGTCTTCACAGCGCCAGTTTTGGTGTCCTTCATCCAGTGACTGCACCCTTGTCCAGCGCACTTGGTAGTTGTACATCCCACTGTGTCTTGCTGACTCCATGCAGTGTCCTCATGGGAGACTCCCCTCGTCGGGCGACAAGCTGATCGATGGGTTCCGGCTGAACGGCATTGAGTTGCGCTGGGGTGCCTGCGGGCAGCATTGGGGTTTTGCTGGGTGAGCTTGGGGAACGCCGGGTTGGCTTGATTTGCCCTCGGGGCTGACTGCCTGGTTGCTTACAGGTGTGGGGTGGTGGTGGCAGGGGTTGGGGGTCCGCGGGCAGGGTGTGCTCGGCCCTGTCGGGCATGCCGTCTTTGGCGATGGCGACGTGGAGAGCTTCAGCTTGTGGGCATCAGCAAACGTTGCCATGACGGGGGCTCCAAGATATGCTGGCTTTGGACACAGGCCCCAGCCTGTTGGCGGGGGCCACCATATTGACCCTGCTCTGATATGCAGAGTCCTGCCCTTGTTGACCTTGAATATTTCTTAAAGGGAGTGTTTTAAAGAATATTGTCCTTCAACTTAATTTTCAAGCCAATGAGGTGTGAGAGGCTGTTGCAGCTAAATGTGGTGTTTGTGTTTCAGGCGGCAGCCATAAGACAAGTGTCTTTTAGATCAAGACAGGACCTCACTTATGAGAAATTGGAGAGGGTCAGAGAGATTAGTAGCAGTAATTTCAATGACCTGCTACCTGGTTACAATACTGTAGTGGGGTGGAATGATGGGCAGGAGACTAGGTTGTGATAGGGATGGTTTTATTAGGTGCAAAACACGTCTTCGCTTGGTAGCAGTCCTTTGAGATACGGTGGGGGAAATGTCTGTTTATCCCCGCCCTTCGCGTCCTCTGGCGGTCTCCACCTTCTCATCTGTTTCGGTTGGATCTCATGGGGTCGGTGGTTTTAGCAAAACAATGGCCGTAAAACAAAAAAAAGAAAGGGCGGTGTAAGTGTGGGGAATTAGCACAAAGAATCAGGAAGGGGGTGAAGGACCACTCAAAAGGTGCAGCATCTACTTACAAGAGTGAGGTGCTCAGGAAAGGGTAACCGGGAGGGGGTCCCAGCAGGCTGCTTAAGTCATAAGCGTCAGGTCTCTGCCTCCTCCCCACCCAACCCGTGAACCGCTCGCGTACCTGCGAGAGCCACCCTCCTCCAGGAGCGTGGCTGGGCGACTCGTGGTCCCGTTGGCCTCCTGGCTTTCGTGTTCCTCTTTACAACTCCGCTTCTCCTCCTTGGCTCGATCGCGTCCACACCTCTCCTCATACGTCCTCTTCCATCTCGCCTTCCGCTCCTTCTCCGGTGATACCACACGTCTCCTTCCGGATTCCCTGGGTTCTTGTTGGGAGGAACTCTGTGACGTCATCACTGGGGGAGTGCTCCTCGGGTTCTGCCTCCCAGTTAAAGGAGCCATACTAATTTCCGCTGTATCCTACCTGAGTGTTTTCAGTGGACCGATTCCAGTCACTCTGCTGTTGGGAAATAAGAGGGGAATCGGGGGATGTCACGTTCCACCAGTCCACTGTATGTCCATTATCCTCTCTGGTCTATCTCGCCCCATGACAAATACTAAAGCACATCAGTATCTCTGAAGATTGGATATAAACGCATTACACATTTGGGAGAGTGGCCCATGCAGGGCCAGCGACATAGACAGGAAAGGGCAAGAAAGCTGTAGCCGGAACATAGAGTGGAAGCTGTGCCAGACAGGGGCCCTGGACATGGGTATGGCCCAGGCCCCCCTAAATCCTTAAGATGTCCCTGCCAAAGTGTCGCAACTGCAAGCTTATAGAGCAGCCATCGTGAAAATTCAAAATGTATAACGGCAGCGATCATTCAATAGTAGCTAACAGTCAGAGGCAGGGACAAATATATGAGTAAAGGAGCCAGAGGTGAATGTCAGGACTCATTGATGCTTGTGTTGGCAGTTCGGATCCCACCACAGAGGGCAAAGACAAGGCCATGGCCCGGATGGAATATGTTTAATTTCAGTCAGAAATGGAAATTGTAAAGGAATTTTGTGAATACATTGGGCTCAATCAGCAGTGTAGTAAGCAAGAGTTTAGCGCAATTTTCATATGCTGGAAGGGTGCCGCAGGCAACAAGTTTAACACAGCCAAAAGAATTTTATTCGGGAGCGATTGAGTGCCGCAGGTGGCCATTCCTTGCTTGAGATAGATGAAAGCTTTAGGTCCCTGATAGTGCTCACATGTTGGTCTAGTGGCTACCAAGCCATCATACCCCAGGTTGAGGGGTCAACTCTGTTAAATCCGATGGGGAACTAGGAGGGTATGGGATTGTTGGAAGGCGGACCCCGAGGAGTCGGCGCGACCACCAAGGGGGGCCCTCACACTGTACGAAGTAGCCGAGCGCTGCCGAGAAGTCTCCTGAGAGATCCTTCTCCTATCACGTACTAGCACAGTAACACCACCACACAGGACGCAAGGAGGTTGTCTCACGACAAGCAATTCTTTATCAGCAATAAAAAGGTTACGAGGTCAATATTTACACGAAGGGATCGAGGGATCCACCAAAAGTCTCAGTGTCTCTTTGGAAGGGTAAGGGTAGCGGGACAGTCTTTGGCAGAGGTGCGGTACGAGGGTACCTAGGGCCCAGTTCTTATCCTCAAGCTGGAGGACCTCCGGATCTCGGAGGGGTCGAGCCGTGACGGCGTCAGCAGGGCTCCGGCGTACAGTTCATGGAGAGCCGCGATCCAATCAGCAGGGCTCTCAAGATGGTTTCTGCTCAGCTCGAGCCGCGACGTCGTCAGCAGGGCTCCGAGGGAGGTTTCAGCGAGGTTGGGCCGCGACAGCGTCAGCAGGGCTCCGATGTTCCAGGTGGCTTCAAAGTGTTCACAAGAAGGAGCCGTGACGCAGTCAGCAGGGCTCGTGATGGTTCCGACAAGAGTTCTTCTCCGTAGGGTCAGCCGCGATTCAATCAGCAGGGCTCTCGACTCCGGGATACAACTGCCGATCTGTGGCGGGGTCGCCCCAGATATAGGTCTGGAGCCCTTTGATGTCCGGACCCAGGCGCCGGGGGGGGGCGGAGAGGCCGGGTGGAGGTGGCCAGACGCCCAGCAGGAGAGGCGCCAGGCCCAAGAGAGTTGCAGGGCGATCACACCTAGAGAAGGGAGGACAGTCGGGGGTCTCATCGATACTGTCCTCTGCCGGGGGCGATGAATGGTTCCTGCGGCACCCCCTGGCCAGTTCGTGGTGCCTCGATGTCGGGGCTTCGCTGGGGTCGAGGCCGGGTTGCGCGGGGTCGCGCTGGCAGGTGCACAGAGTCACGTGGATGCCAACAAGATGGCGGAGCCACGAGGGGTATGCGGCCTCGTGCAGCTCTGGATGAAGGGCCTCGGTGCAGTTCAGAAGGGTGGCCCATGAAGGCCGGGGCGGGGAACGGGCACAATCCATGGGGTTAAGGACCACGCCACGAGGCCGGGTCCAACAGGCGTCCCCCCCAGCCGAAGAAGCGGGACAGGCCGTCGGCGTTGGCGTGGTCATTGCCGGGCCGGTGTTCAACGTCAAAGTCCATCCCTTGTAGCGAGATGGACCACCGCAGCAGCTTGGGGTTCTCGCCCCGCATTTGCATTAACCACCGCAGGGGCCGGTGGTCGGTCTGGACCCGGAAGTGGGTACCAAAGAGGTAGGGCCGGAGCTTCTTGAGGGCCCACACTACAGCGAAGGCCTCCCGCTCAATGGTGCTCCATCGTTGCTCTCGGGGCAGTAGCCGTCGGCTGATGAAGGCCACTGGTCGGTCGAGCCCCTTTTCATCGGCTTGGGACAGGACGGCCCCGATCCCATACTCGGAGGCGTCCGTCTGCACCACGAACTCCTTATTGTAGTCAGGGGCCTGCAGCACCGGGGCAGTACACATTGCGGTCTTTAGGGTGTCGAAGGCTGCTTGGCAGCGGGGTGTCCAGTGCACCTTCTTGGGCTGCTTTTTGGACGTCAGCTCTGGGAGGGGGCCAACAATGCTCCCATAGTCCCGGATAAACCGCCGGTAGTATCCGGTGAGACCCAGGAAGGCCCGGACAGCGGTCTGGGTAGTGGGGGGTTCCCAGGCCTGGATGGCATCTATTTTCGGCTGGAGAGGGGCCACCTGCCCGCTCCCCACTTGATGGCCCAGGTAGGTCACGGATCCGTGGCCGATCTGGCATTTGCTGGCCTTGATTGTGAGCCCGGCCCGCTGGAGGGCGGCCAGGACGGCTTTAATGTGAAGGAAGTGCTCTGCCCAGTGGTTGCTGTACACGGCAATGTCATCTAGGTAGGCCGCGCTGAAGGCCTCAAGCCCGGCCAAAACCTTGTTCACCAGTCTTTGGAAAGTGGCCGGGGCGTTCTTCATTCCGAAGGGCATCACCCGAAAGTGGTAATGCCCATCCGGGGTCGAAAAGGCGGATCTTTCTTGGGCGCCGGGGGTGAGCTGGATTTGCCAGTACCCGGCGGTGAGGTCCAGCGTGCTCAAGTAGCGAGCGGCCCCTAGGCGGTCGATGAGTTCGTCGGCCCGGGGTATAGGGTGGGCGTCCATCTTGGTCACTGCATTCAGGGCTCGGTAGTCCACGCAGAATCGTAACTCTGGGGGGTGGCCGGGAGCTGCGGCCTTTGGCACCAGGACGACAGGGCTGGCCCACGGACTGTCGGAGGATTCGATGACCCCCAGGGCCAGCCTCTTCGTTACTTTGGCCTGGATGCAGGCCCGCACTCGGTCGGGTACCCGTTAGGCTCTGTGTCGCACGGGGGGGCTCTCCCCGGTGTCGACGTCGTGGACGCACCAGTGGGTCACCCCCGGGGTGAGGGAGAAGAGGGCTGCGTAGTCCCGCAGCAGTTGCTGGCAGTCGTTGCGCTGTTCCGGAGTCAGGGAAGAGGCGAGGTGGACACATTCGATCGATCCATCATGGACGTTGGACTGCAAGAGGTCGGGCAGGGGCTCGGAGTCGTCCTCGCCCCCCTCGTCAGTCGCCAGTAGCAGGCTCAGTTCGGTCCGGGCAAAGTGGGGTTTTAGTCTGTTAGCATGTAGGACCCGGAGGGGGTTCCGGGGGGACTCCAGGTCGACCAGGTAGGTGACGGGACTTTTCTTCTCCACTACCTTGAAGGGCCCGGTCCACTTGTCCTGGAGGGCGCCGGGTTCAACCGGGGCCATGACCCATACTTCCTGACCTGGCTCGAATTCTATGGTAGAAGAGTTCCGATCGTACCACCGCTTCATGTCCTCCTGGCTGGCCTCGAGGTTGGCTTCGGCCATGGCTCGGAACTTGCGGGTCTGGTTTCGGAGGGTCAGGAGGTATCGGTAGACGTCAGGAGGGGCGCCTTGGGGCTTCATCTCCCAGCCCTCCTTGACCAGGCTGAGCGGTCCGCGGACCGGGTGTCCATACAATAGTTCAAACGGGCTGAACCCCAGGGACTTCTGTGGGACCTCCCGATAGGCAAACAGGAGGCACGTCAGCAGGACATCCCATCTCCGCCTGAGGGGCTCTTCCAGGCCCTGGGTCATTCCCTTCAATGTTCTGTTGAACCGCTCAACCAGTCCGTTCCCCTGAGGGTGATAGGGGGTCGTGAACTTGTATGTGACTCCGCACTGCTGCCACAGGGACCGCATGTATCTAGAAATAAAGTTGGTGCTTCTGTCGCTCACCACTTCGCGGGGAAATCCCACTCGGGAGAAGATCCCCATTAAGGCCCGGCCTACCACGGGGGCCGTTATAGTTCTTAGCGGGACCGCCTCCGGGTACCTGGTGGCGTGGTCCACGAGGACCAGGATGAAGCGGTGGCCCAGGGCGGTCTGGGGGTCCAGGGGCCCCACGATATCGATTCCGACCCGTTCGAACGGGGTGCTGACGGCTGAAAAGGGCTGGAGGGGGGCCTTGACCCGACCCCCCGTCTTCCCGCTGGCTTGGCAGGTCTGGCAGGACCGGCAGTGGTTGTCCACGTCTCTCCGCATCCGGGGCCAGTAGAAGTGGGTCACCAGACGGCTGTACGTTTTGTCTTGCCCCAAGTGTCCGGCGAGGGGCACATCATGTGCTAGGTTGAGCAGGAACTCCCGGAAGCGGAGGGGGACCACCAACACTCGGCTGGCCCCGAGTTCTGCCACTTTTTGCTCACTGTATAGCAGGCCCTCGGCCCAGTAGACCCAGTGGGTGCCGGTCTGGTCCCCGTTGGTTTGGGCGGATGCTTGTTGGCAGACCCCTTCGAGAGTGGGGCAGGACTGCTGCTCCTGTTGGAACTGCTCCCGGGTGGGGCCCCCTTCGTGTCGCCATTGTGTCAGCTCTGGTAGGGCGCACGGGGAAGCCATCTCTTCGGGGGAGGATTCACTAGGTCCAGGGTCGGTGTCCGCCTCCTCCTCGCTGCTGGCGGGAGGAGGTGCGAGCCCCTCGGGCTGGGCGGCCCCGGAGGCCGAGGATGAGCGGGGGGCCCGGGCGGTCATGGACCGGGTGATGGCGCAGGCCCAGTCAGATAGTCCCAGCATTCGGAGGTGCTCTCGTCGCTCTACTTGAGCCCAGGGGGAACTCTCCAAGTCGTTCCCCAGGAGGCAGTCGACAGGGGCGTCGTCGCGTACCGTCACCTTCAGCAGGCCCGTCACCCCTCCCCACTCGAAGGGGACCAGGGCCATCTGGCACAGGCTTTCACTGTTGTTGGCCGTCCGGACGGGGCACAGCACATTCGGTAGAATCTGTTCAGGGGTCACCAGGTGGCAGCGGACAGCGGTGACACTGGTGCCGGTGTCACGAAGGGCTTCGGCCCGTTGTCCATTGACCGTGACCTGCTGCCGGTACTTCTGGGTGTTGCTTGGGATGGGGGTGCAGAGTACCATTTCTCGGCTACCCAGGCAGACCAGGGACATGGCTGCCGGCTCCCATTCAGTGGTCCCTCGGTCGAGGGTCTCCTCTTCCTCTTCTCCTTCTCCCAGGGCGGCGGCCGCCAGCTGTCGGGGCGGGGGCCCGCCGGCCCCGTTTCTTCGGTTCAGGGGGCAGACCGGATCGCTGGCATAGTGTCCGGTTTGTTGGCAGCCGTAGCACGTTACTGGTGGCCGTGGTCCGGGTCTGGCCGGGGGCGCCCCCCTTCGGGCTAGGTTCGGGGAGAGTTGTTGCTGCGGTGGCCCTCGAGGGGGGCTCCTGGGGGCCCCGGCGGGAGGGTCTCGGTTCCTGTTTGGCCCTCCCCCTCCACCGCGCTGGAGGGGGGGTCCGGTGGGGTTCCTCTGGTACTCCCCCATTGAGTTACGGGGGACCCGGGAGTTGACCCATCGATCGGCCTCGACGGCGAGTTTTCGCGGGTCGGTCATTTTGCTGTCGAGGAGGTGCTGTCTCAGTTCCATGAAGCAATTGTTGGAGAGATGTTCCCACACGATGAGGTCGACCAGCTGCCCGTAGGTGGTTACTTTGCTCCCTTTGATCCACCCTTCTAGGGCCCGACTGAAAAAGTCCACATATTCCACCCATGTGGTACCCGGGATTTTCTTGCAGTCTCTGAACCGCTGGCGGTACATTTCCGCGGTTAGCCCGTAGCGGGTGAGCAGGGCCTCCTTCATGTGATCGTAGGAGGTCATCACCTCCTCCGGCAGCTGGAGCAGCGTGTCTCGACCCTCACTCAGGAACCGCCCCCACAGGCCCGCGCCCCAGTCTTTTCGGGGCACCCGATGAGAGGTCATGGCCACCTCGTAGGCCTTGAACCATTGTTGGATGTCGTCATTCTTGTAGTACTCCTTGACGACCTCTTTCGGGATATGTACCTTGGTCTCGGAAGGCGGTAGAGTGTCTCTAGTACTGGGGGTGTTGGTCCCTCCGTTCTTGGCCTTGATTTCGAGCTCCTTGAGACTGCGCTCGTGCTCAAAGGTCAGTTTCTTTTCCTCCAACTCCCGGTGTCGTCTCTTCTCCTCTATCTCCTCTTGAAGCCGTAGCTGCTCTAGGGCCAGTTTCTTTTCCGCCAGCTGGAGTTCGCCGTCCAGCCGCAGTCGTGCGAGCTCTAGCTCGTGGTTCCGGACCTTCTCCCGCTCTCGTATTTCTTCTTCGGAGAGGCCGGTTTCTAGGCACTTTCTTCCTCCGGTTGCCGGAGTCGGTGCGGTTGATGTGGTCTCAGTCAGGGGCAAGTGACCTTCTTCCTGGGAGGGGCCTGCCCCGGCCTCTAGCCATGACCTTAGAGCTTTCTGCATCTCCTCTTTGGTACCTAGGCCGGTGGTTGCAATGCCTTTGTCTTTGCAGAACTGTTTTAACTCTTTGTGCGTATATTCCTCCAGCCGTTCGGGCTGGAACTCCATTGTCGCGTTGTTTTCCTGGCTGCTCATGATACTGTTCGTTTGGATGGGTAGCTAGTGGGTACTGGCTGGTACGTACTGCGTTCGGCTCGGATCCCGTCACTGGCCACCAAATGTTGGAAGGCGGACCCCGAGGAGTCGGCGAGACCACCAAGGGGGGCCCTCACACTGTACGAAGTAGCCGAGCGCTGCCGAGAAGTCTCCTGAGAGATCCTTCTCCTATCACGTACTAGCACAGTAACACCACCACACAGGACGCAAGGAGGTTGTCTCACGACAAGCAATTCTTTATCAGCAATAAAAAGGTTACGAGGTCAATATTTACACGAAGGGATCGAGGGATCCACCAAAAGTCTCAGTGTCTCTTTGGAAGGGTAAGGGTAGCGGGACAGTCTCTGGCAGAGGTGCGGTACGAGGGTACCTGGGGCCCAGTTCTTATCCTCAAGCTGGAGGACCTCCGGATCTCGGAGGGGTCGAGCCGCGACGGCGTCAGCAGGGCTCCGGCGTACAGTTCGTGGAGAGCCGCGATCCAATCAGCAGGGCTCTCAAGATGGTTTCTGCTCAGCTCGAGCCGCGACGTCGTCAGCAGGGCTCCGAGGGAGGTTTCAGCGAGGTTGGGCCGCGACAGCGTCAGCAGGGCTCCGATGTTCCAGGTGGCTTCAAAGTGTTCACAAGAAGGAGCCGCGACGCAGTCAGCAGGGCTCGTGATGGTTCCGACAAGAGTTCTTCTCCGTAGGGTCAGCCGCGATTCAATCAGCAGGGCTCTCGACTCCGGGATACAACTGCCGATCTGTGGCGGGGTCGCCCCAGATATAGGTCTGGAGCCCTTTGATGTCCGGACCCAGGCTCCCGGGGGGGGGCGGAGAGGCCGGGTGGAGGTGGCCAGACGCCCAGCAGGAGAGGCGCAAGGCCCAAGAGAGTTGCAGGGCGATCACACCTAGAGAAGGGAGGACAGTCGGGGGTCTCATCGATACTGTCCTCCGCCGGGGGCGATGAATGGTTCCTGCGGCACCCCCTGGCCAGTTCGTGGTGCCTCGATGTCGGGGCTTCGCTGGGGTCGAGGCCGGGTTGCACGGGGTCGCGCTGGCTGGTGCACAGAGTCACGTGGATGCCAACAAGATGGCGGAGCCACGAGGGGTATGCGGCCTCGTGCAGCTCTGGATGAAGGGCCTCGGTGCAGTTCAGAAGGGGGGCCCGTGAAGGCCGGGGCGGGGAACGGGCACAATCCATGGGGTTAAGGACCACACCACGAGGCCGGGTCCAACAGGGATGGTGCTAAGGAAACCCTGATGGAGCATGTGAGTTGGTGGCAGTGCGTCAACAGCACTCCACCAGTTCTCCCCCACCAGTGGTATTAAAGTAGCCCCAATTTCACCATGTGACCAGCACATCAGAAGGCTTGGGATGCAATTTCACCGGTCTGTTGAGCTATAGCAGGCTGTTGGGGGGCACCATAATGAGGTGGATCACGCTGGCCTACACCGCAAAAGCTCAGAGGGGCACAGTTTAGGCATGAGGGTCCTCCATTTGCATGAGCTTCTGGGTCCCAATATAACGCCATATGGCTTCACGCATTAAATCTTGAGGTTGCACGGGAACATTTCAGCCTACTACACAAATTATAGCAGAGTCTGGTAGGGGGAGGTCCCCCAAAACACCTTTGCCACCCACCTTGTTGTTCACATTGGGAGTTTCAATTACCTGTGCATAGTTCATTCGGATACACAAGATCATTTTCATTTAAGTCACGGTAGTTGCAAGTTGCAAGCGGGAGATTCCCTCAATGTCAGTAACTGTCCACATTGTCAGCAATGTAGCTGCCTGGGAAGTCTGGGGCAGTCACCACAGATTAAAATGAACAGGCAACTGTCCTGCAGGAAAGGAGGGATGTTGAATTGATTGCCAACTTAACAGTATGACTATTGCACAGGATGATGGAGGGTGATTCGAGAGACACAGGTGTTGTGACGGCAACGCCAGACTGTCAGCTTGTGCTGGGTAGGAAGTTCTGCATCACCAACCAGAAGGGTGCCAAGTGGCAAAAAAAACAGTAAGTAGATTTAATATATTTGGTTTCTGGCCTTACGGCTGTGTAGAGCCATTCTCATTTAGAGGTACAACCAGGTGAAATTGTGTGCTTCTGAAGGTTCTCATGACCAATGCGGTTTGTGGTATCTTTTCAAGGGGAAGAGATATAAGTTAGGCACTTAATCACTTACAACATAGCACATTAGGGCGGGCGGGATTTTATTGCAAGTTGCAACCGGGAGATTCCATCATTAACGTCAGCAGCTGCGCACATGGCCAGCAGTACGCAGTCTGGGAAGCCTGTGGGTGAATACCACAGATTAAACTGTAAAAGCAACATTCCTGTACTAAAGGAGGGATAAATGGCAAGTACACGAGGACTCTCTGTCTCGCTGTCATATATTCTATGGCAGGATAGTCACCAAGGTGGGACAGGCTATTGGTTATGCTTTGCTTAATAGGCGTAATTTTTGTAAGACAGAAGGGATTCATGTCAAGTATACAAGGACACACTTGCTTATTATCACTTATTCCTGGTCCATTAGATAGTTCAGCCTGTCAGGTTTTTGTCAGGGACACACTAGGGCATTAATGGAGCAGCATGAAGTAGCGAGGTAACGTGCAGACCCACAAAAGGAGGCTGCGGCAATAATTGAAACTGGGAAACTTAGATTCTAAAAGTATCATTGGCAATAAACAAGCGACTCCCTGGTCATGTGGGGTATGTATGCCCTACCCTGAATCTTAAGGTGACTAGAAGGTAAGCTTGATGCTTATTTGAATTTGTGGAGGGCAACCATTCCAGGGACCGCCAGATCAACTCTGTCTCGTCCTCCTGCTTCCACACCCTCCGCCTCCTTTTTAAGACCTTCAAATGGATCCCCCTCGAACACAGAAAGACCGTCACTCATGCCCTGGTCACCAGCAGACTCAACTACGGCAACGCACTCTACGCCGGAATAAACTAAACCCTCACCAACAAGCTACAGAACATCCAGAACGCCGCCGCAAGACTGATCCTCGGCCTGCCAAGACACTGCCACATCTCCCAGCCACCTGCACACACTCCACTGGCTCCCAATCGAAGCTAGAGTCACCTTCAAGATGCTCACCCACGCCCACAAGGCCCTGCACGACACCAGACCAGCATACCTGAACAGCCGACTCAAATTCCACGCGCCCCAGAGGACCCTACGATCAGCCCAGCTCTTCTATGCTGTGGGCCACCGCACCAGAAAGACCAGATCGGGAGGCCATTCCTTCTCCTTCCTCGCGGCCCGAGCCTGGAACGCCCTTTCCCTCCGTCTAAGACAGATAACATCGCTCCCCATCTTCGCAAGAAACCTCAAAACCTGGCTCTTCGACAGACCCCCTCTCTTGATTGACTGGAGCCTGCTATCCCCCCCACCCCCCTCCAGCGCCTTGAGACCCTTATGGGTGAGTAGTCACACTTAACAAACGCCTGATTGATTGATTGATTGAGGGACAACAGAGTGAATTAGGTCTCTAGCTTGATGGCGCTCCAAGGGTCATGTAATCGAACTTTAGTTAAGCAAGCCTGGCAGACGGATGAAGTTGTCACTCCGAACAGGGTGCTGTGACTGCAGTGGGGTGCGCAATGTAAGCATTCTTGGTCGCCATGGTTTAACAATCAAAAAAGGTCCGGTGCAAATGTCTGGTCAACTGCAACAGAGTATGTGCTCCCTGCTCTATGGGCAGGTTTCGGGTCGCTTCACTTAAGCACAATATTCCTTGCCCTGATAGCAAACAGAGTCACTAAGCTGGAATGCTTGGGGGTTTCACAATAGAGGGAACTGAGCAGGCTAAAATCCCATAAGGAATAAGGGATACATGGCAATTGCAGGAGGACACAACTGTTCATTTTCGCATACTTCTAGTCATGAACATTCCTGTGCACCATGATTTAGCAATCAAAGGGACAGTGCAATTGTTGGGTCGACCTCAAAAAATATGTGCACTCTGCTCCATGGGCAGGTTACGGGTTGCTTCAGATAAGCATATAAAGTGTCGCCCTTATAGCCTAAGTAGGCAGGTGGGTTGTGGGAGCGGTCTCCTAACTAGTGGGCTGCAGTCCCATGGAATGGGGACACAGGTGTTCAGGCACGTACAGTGCTAGAAGGACGGCAACTAGGTGAGATCAACACATACATGGGGCAATGTGAGCTATGGTTGCCTGAAATAGTCCCGCGCAGAGAGGCACGGGGCTAAGTCATGTAAGGCAGAGGATCATGCCTGCGAGGGTTGAAAAGTCAATGCACAAGTTCACAGACCTAAGGGGCCTCATGAACAGATTGGAACAGAGATTGGCCCCACAGGGGGTTCTCCCCAACTTCTTAGTGATACATCTAGGGAGCAACGAACTCACTGCCCTGGGGAGGAGGCCACTTTTACAAGCCATGAAAGCTGATTTAGGGGCGATCAGTGAGTACATTGGTCAATGTGAGATCTGGTGGTCTGAGACTCTCCCCCGCAGAGTGTGGCATGGGGCTAAGCCAGAGGAGGCCATTGAACATTCCCAAAAGAGAGTGAATAGTTCAATGCGTGAGTTCGTATTCCAGAGGGGTCTGGGTTTCATCCGACATGAGATGATTCAAGCTAAGGTGAAAGGATACTTTGATAGAGATCGGGTTCATTTATCACTAGTAGAGATGGATCTCTTTCTTCTAGATTTGCAGGAGGCTCTAGCGTTGAGAAGTTGCAGGTAAGGCCATAGCTGTTTTGGTGGGGGGCTCTGGCAGCGACAGAGGCCACCTCCAGAGCTGTGGCGGAGTTACAGGGCGATCTGGAAGCAAATGGGTACAGAAGGGTACCTCTGCAGGGCACAATAGGGGCGCCAGAGCCTAATCCCAGAAGCCTCATGGGAGGTTCCTGGAAAACCGTGTTGGCGTCCCGCTAGTCCTTCGAGCGGTTGTGGGCCTGAACAACCAGGCTTGCCTTGCTACGCTCCGCCCTGAAAGGGGCGTGAGTAGTAAGGGACCAATGTGTCACGGGATCAGGAAAGAGGATCACTCCATAAGATGTAGCACTGATTGGGTTCTCCCCAGTGCTTTTGTATGAAATAAACCTGCAGCAGTATTTATCCAAACAAAAGTTGTGTTGTGTATGTATTTATTTAGCATGCATGCTATGTGTTTGTGTGGGTGGGGTGTGTTGCCAATGGTGGCACTATGTGGCTGCCCATGGCCCATGCAGGGGGGCCACTCAAGAAATCAGGCCTCTAGTGCCATCGGGGCACTAACTCACCCCCTTCTCTAGTTATGGGGACTCAGGGAGGAGTCCCCCCAAACTGGCCTGTGGCGCGCAAGGTGCGTCACTTCCTGCGCACTGAGGATTGGGGGTAATATAAGCCTCCCCTGCCATTTTGGCATCCTCTTTTTGCGCTGGATAGCCGTCTCCCACCCTACCGCTTACCCGGTGTGGGGGTTGCCGGCAAGATACATAGAATGTTGTAATGTTTGCTTTTTCTTTGTAGGCGGAGTCACAGGGCAATCTGGAAGCAAATGGGTACAAAAGGGTTCTGTTGTGTATGCATGTATTTTGCATGCATGCTATGTGTTTGTGTGGGTGGGGTGTGTTGCCAATGGTGGCACTATGCATGCAGTGCACTATGGATTATATCAGATAGAACTGTGGTTATGAAGAGAGCAGTGGTGGTAAATCCCTATGAGGTGATTCTTGCCTGCACTGTACTCCCAAACATGTGGAGCTCAGCGGGTAGAGATAAGGGTTTTGTGTTGACCACAATCAATAACCTGTTAACAAATATACTGATGGCCTTGGAAGCGAACTCCACAATGCTTATCTACGGATGGTTAAATAAATCTGTGGTTAAACAGAGAACAGTAGTCTCAACTTCAGGGAGGCCATCGAACTTTCCTACAACACGGTAAACAAGCCATGAACAAGCCCACCAAGCAGGAGTGCCTGGTTCTATTCTAATGCAAAATCAAATAGAACAAGAAGGGCTTGGTAATTAGGTGTGGCATCTTTAGTGCAAACACTACATGGGGTACCTCTGATAGGGTCGGGACACACACGCCAGACTTCAGAGGTAGAAATGAGTTGTCCAGTAAAAAGACTGGTAACCGCAGGTTGCAAGAGGTTATGGAGCCTGCCATGGTGGGGGAGGGCCTAGATTTGATGGGGGCCACATCTAAGGCATTGGCGGAGTTGCAGGGCCATACGGAGGCTGATTGGTACATAGGGTTACCCTTTCAGGAGCACAATTTAGGTGCCTTATGCCAAAATCCCAGGAGTCCTTACGGCAGGACCCTGGTTGAAAAGCGACGGCACCCCGCTAGTCCTTCGGGTGGTTGTTAGCCTGAGCAACTGGGGGCTAGCCTGCCCACGCTCCGCCCCTAAAGAGGCCCTTGACCCATGGACCCATGGTGGTCCATGGTATTTAAGAGGGATAATCCCCACATAAATGGCAGCACCAATTGGGTTGGTAATGGTGGATTTTGACCCATCAGCTTAGGTTGGTCACCGCTGCCTGCCCTTGGATCGCCCGTAAGTTAACCCACCACATTGGCATACTCCTTGTCAGTGCTTGAAATGGAAAAATACAAGTGCAGGTACTCTCCTCCTCAAAATAAAAAATTCCCGGAACTCAGTAAAGGACAGTCCCGGCCCATTTAAAGCACTGCTCCTTGTATGAAATAAACCTGCAGCAAACTGTTTTCCAACAAAATTTGTGCGGACTGATTATTTTGCAGCACGACTACCACTCAGCCCTAAATCCATAGTGCCATTATCGTCAACTTACCCCCACCCACCGTCTGAACATGCATGAATAAATAAATACACAAGACAACTTTTTTCTGGGAAAATATTGGTGCAGGTTTATTCCATACAAACTATGCAATATAATGGGTTATCTTACGGGCGATCCAAGGGCAGGCAGCTGTACCAAACTATGCTGCCCCCGCACTGTAGGATACCCAGACAGTGCTACATTTTTGGTGATTCTCTTCCGGATCACGTGACACGTTGGTCTCGTATTACTCACACCCTTTCCGGTGTGGAGCGTAGCAGGGCAAACCCCCGGTTGGTCAGGCCCCCAACCGCCCGAAGGACTAACGGGGCGACGTCGCGGTTTTCCAGTTACTGCTGTGAGTCTCCTGGTCTTTGGCTCTGGCACCCTTACTGTGCCGCGCAGAGGTACCCTTACTCTTCCTGTCTGCCGCGGAGGTACCCTTACTGTACCCGTCTACTTCCAGATCGACCTGTAACTCCGCCTGTAACGAAAAAGAAAATATTACACCGTTCTACGTACATTGCCTGCCAACCCTACGCCGGGTAAGCGGTAGGGTGGGAGACGACGTATCTGGCACAAAGAGGATGCCAGAGAGGTGGGGTGAGGTATAAGTACCCTCACCCGACCTCTTTCCACCGGAAGTGACGCACATAGCGCGCCAAGGCGAAGCACTCAATCCTGAGTCCAACCCTTGGCCATGAACATTTCCTTCTTGCTGGGATGTCCAACGGCTTCCTCTGCTTAGCTCCGACCTCTGCGGGGGATCAACTCAGACCACCAGATCTCACATTGACCCCTGTAGTTGCTGATCTCACCAAACAGCGCATTTCTCCCTGCAACAGCTCATTTCCAGGCCTCCTGCAAATCTACGGGAAGAGGTCCCTCCCTACTGGAGATGGATGAACCCCATCTATAACACAATGGCCCTTGACGTTAGCTTGGAACAGCTAGTGTCTGATGCCTGTGAACCTTTGCCAAGAACTGTTCACCCTACTGCGGGAAAGCTCCACTGCCTTACCTGACCGAGCCCCGTGCCAACTCTGGGCGGGACGAAATCAGACACCCAGGCCCACATTAACCTAGTTGCCGCCCTTCTAGCACCATGTTTGCCTGAACACCTGTGTCTCCCATTCTATGGGACGGCAGTCCACTTGTTAGGTAACCGCTCCCAACCCCGCCTGCCTACTTTGGCTAATCGGGCGAGGAGAATTGTGCTTCACATTTGCACAGTCCCTATGCTTTCTAAATCATGACGCATGGGACTGTTCAGAACTAGGAGTATGTGGATGAGCAAGAGTGCCCTCCTGCCCTTGCCATGCATCCTTTATTCCTTAAAGGAATTCCACCAGCTCAGCTCCCTCTGTGGTGAAACCCCTGGCCTACCAGCTAAGAGAATGTGTCTGATTTAATACAGTGCGCACTGAGCGATATGGTGCCTAACATTAAGGATTGACTAGGTCATACCTATCCCCATCCTAGAATATTGCCGAATGGGGGGGGCAGGGGCATTCACACTGCCCACCCTTGGGCAACCCCAGCAGTGGAAAATTACCTGCTCCGTTAAATTTTTATTTTTGTTGATCACTGGACGTGCCAAATGTTCTTTTACATAGTAGCCTTTTGTGCTTGACACCTTGTTTCCCCATTTCTTGGGATGGCAGCACACTATGTTGGCTGACAGCGTCACCACCGAGAGAGGCAACTATTACTAACCGGGCGGGCATTTGCGCCTAACTGCAGGATCATGTCACCTACCCTTGGTTCTGGGGTGCACTTATTTCGCCGCGTTGGCCAGACGGATGCACAAACCCCTTTGATTGCTAAACCCTGGTGAACACCTTTCTGGTGTCAAATCAGATTTGAAATAATATATGTCTTGTGCCCACTGTTGGAGACACCTCACCCTTGCGTGCAATTACAACTTACGCAGTGCACCCACTTGTTTATCTGCCTTCGGATCACAGATGCCCAGGACCTACTGACCATCTCCGATCCTGGATGCTTTACCTGCCAAAGTGTCGTGAACCAAGATTCCCAGTTCCCTGTTTAGCTGCAGTACACCTTCAGTGGATCTACTAGGAAATATGACAAACCGCATCCGTCATGTGAACCTTAAGTACACAATTTTCACCTGGGCTTACCTCAAATGAGGCACGCTCCCCACAGCTGTAAGGCCAGAGACACAAATGTATTAAACCTATTTACTGGGTTTTTTCTCTTGGCACCCTTCTGGTTGGTGATGCGGAAACTCCTACCCAGCATAAGCTGACCATCTAGCGTTGACGCCACACCACCCATGTCCCTGGAATCACCCTCCATTCCCCTGTGCAAAACTACTAATGCTAAGTGGGCAATCAATTCAACATTCCTCCTTTGCTGCCGGACTGTGGCCTG
Organism: Triturus cristatus; assembly: GCF_964204655.1. Taxonomy (NCBI): domain Eukaryota; kingdom Metazoa; phylum Chordata; class Amphibia; order Caudata; family Salamandridae; genus Triturus; species Triturus cristatus. The sequence continues at coordinate 126,787,059 of NC_140585.1, read as the reverse complement.
TTCAGTTTGATCTGTGGTGGCTGCACCCAGACTCCACGGGCAGCTTTAGTGCTGATAATGTGACCAGTTGACCTTGGGGGAATCCCATGCTTGCAACTTGTGACTACAGCGAGTGTTTAAATGAAATGATCCTGCGTGTCTGAATGAACTGTGCACAGGAAATTGGACTCTCATATGCGCAGTTGAAGTGCACAGCAAAGTGGATGGCCAGGATGAGTTGGGGGACCTCCCCCTACCAGTCTCTGCTGTATTTTTCCCTTAAACAGAATGGCCCGCTGTGCTCAGTGGACCGGTGAAATGTATCCCAAGCCTTCTCATGTGTAGTTCACGTGGTGAAAATTGGGGATACTTCAATACCACTGGTTGGGGGGGAACAGAAGAAGTGCTGGGCCTACTGCCAGCATCTCCCCTGCTCCGTCATGGTTTCCTAAGCACCAGTCCCGTACCCTCCTAGCCCACCCTAGGATTTAACAGGGTTGCCCCCCAACCTGGGATGCGATGCAAGGAATGGCCACCTGCAGCGCTCAATAGTTCCCTGGTAAAATGATCTTCACCGGCAGTTAACCTAGCTCAATTACTACTTGCTGTCCTGTCTTGGTCCACCCAGCACTCAAAGAAGTGCCCTCTACCTAGGTGGGGTGATGCAGAATGACCTACTATGCTAAAAGCAGAGTGCACCTGCTCCGTAACCCCCAGGCTGCTTGTCTGGCCTTCCTAATGCCCAGGGATACCTAAGGCAATGCTTAAATTCCGAACTGGTGTGACTGTGCAAGAAGTGTAGTGAGCCTTCACCCGCACGAGTCGCCCAACCGGCAAGTTGGCCCTGACTAACCTTGTGTTCTGGTGCCGGATTTGGGAAAGCGTATCCCATGTTCTATCAATTATTGGGCTGATGGAATGCTGTATGCAAGGTGGGGATGCTAACCTGCCCCAACTCGCGGCCACACAGCTTGCGCAAGCTTGTGAGATACTAGAACATTTTGTATGTTTAGTAAATGTGACACAATGGCTAATGCAGGCCCAAAGTTCTGTGAAAATTGTTGCTGCACCCCAATAATGCCAATGGCCCTGAGTATAAGAAAAGATGGGGATGTTGTAATCCAACTTATGTAAGTGTAGGCAGTGTTACCATCCGTCAGTTAATTGTTCAAGCACCTGCTGCAAAAGATGCATGGTATGCCTCCCTACGAGATAATCTGCTAGACCAGTGTTTCCCAAACTGGGGTCTGAGGACCCCCAGGGGTCCGTGGCACATTCCCAGGGGGTCCTCAGCCAGCAATTTTAAAAGCACTGCAAAGTTCTTTGTGAAATTAGCAGTTTTCGAGCAACTATAAAAGTGTCAAGAAAATGCCAGTGATTAATGTACCTGCTGGAGAGAGATGAGAGTTTTGTCCAGTGGCAGCTTGGACTTATCTAATGTGACACAGAGAGTTAATATGCCTACTGCAAAGAACGTGTACAATGCATTTTAAAAAACAGTTTTTTATGTGCATAGGTCACAGAGATTCTTTCGTCACTGTGCAATTCATAAGGGACAATCGTAATCTAGCAGTGTCCTATAAACTGTCATCAAAGAGCTGCTTGCAAACTGCATGGTAAAAGTTAGCAACATATGTTTATTCCCAGTCTATCATTATCCTGATGCTGCTATGTTCCCACTTCCTGCACATGAACAATCTTGTAATGCTGTTTTGTCACTTCTATGTGTGCTGCCTAATGCAGCACACATGGAAGTTACAAAACGTCATTTTTATTAAAGATTGTTTATGTGCAGGAAGTGTCACCTTCCTGAACATAAACAATCAAAGGTGTTTTGCTTTTTCCGTTGGAAAAAGTAAAAAGGAGGAGAAATAAGGCATTTCTCCTCATTTCGCAATGTTAAGACCAGGTTTTTCATGGTCTTAATTTGGGTGTTGTCTCCTATTTAAGCTGACCTTGTAAATAGAGGGCAGAGTCAAAATCAATGGGCGTTGGAGTGAAACGCCCACTGTAACTCCCACTGCCCACCTTTTTCACGCTAAGCATTGCGTGATAGGGGGCCTTATTTACAAGGCAGCTTAAGCCACAATAAGTGGCTTAACGCTGCCTTGTAAATAAGGTGAAGCTCCTATTGCCACAGGAACATCGCTAAAAGTGATATTCCCATGGCGATAGGGACTTGTAAATATGCCCCTGAAATCCTTAGTAATTTGAGTATTTGTTTTGTGTGCACATGTGTTTTAATTTTTTTTGAATTACTGTTTTAATGTTTGAAATTTAAATCCTTCAAATTGCTTGGGGGTCGCCAGCTTTCAGTGATGACTCAATGGGGGTCCTCAGGAGTCAAAAGTTTGGGAACCACTGTGCTAGACAGTAAAACCAAGTAAAGTCTGGAACCATTGACCGCCATGGAACCCTTCGCTATCGCGACCACCTAGTGTTGAGGGGGTGTGTTCGTGATATCCACCCCATAAAACACCCTCCCAGTAGTACCACAACGTGACTATTCCGTGTCAGGGTGTTCCGCTCTTAGAACGGTTACCCACTACAACTCTCAGCTGCCCATCCCAGTGGGTGTCTGCAACTCGATGAGTACAGGCCTGATAGCCAGGGCTGCCTACTGAATACTTAATGGCAACTTTCAAAGTGGATTCCATCTAGCATGAAAACGATTGTCTTACGTGAAGCACTAACTGTGGCCATGAGACATGCACTACAATAAATTGTTACTGCATAACAAAGTCAAATAAGATGCCAGTCCATAAAAATGGAACATGGGCCACACCAATGATGGACCCCGGGTCATGTGACTTAGACGGGTGCCCACAAGACAGGTAAGTCCTCCGATAGCCACCAGCAAGGACTTTTCCAGATATATAAAACTTCCTTCGCCTCCTTGATTGGTTGCGACATGGCCCTCACATTGTGTGAGAACATTATTCTCGATAACACTTCTCAAACAGGTAATGCGTGAGCTAGTTGTAGCTCCTGACACCCCTGGAGTGGCTCTCAAATTGAATTTAAACCTGTTCTTCAACAAAGGATTTATGAATATTGAAGAAGACAGCACTGACCACATCCGGACCCTTCAAGAAGAAACCAGCCGAAACAATCTCAGGACCTCATGCTAACACAGGAACACACATGACAATAAACGTGCCACCATGTGCCCAATGAGATTAAACAAGTGAAAGGCTTTATTGCATCAGCCAGACCAAAAGTGGAGTCAGAGCAGAATGGTCTCAGCGTGGGCTAGAATGGAGGAGGCATTTGTGTGGCTAATGCAGGCCAAAGATCTGTGCAGATTGGTGTCCTTAAGAAAAGAAAACAATAACTGGTCCGCAATGAACCAAGAACCGATAGTGACTTGTGTTGTCCACATGGGAACACAGCAGCAGCTCACTAACATTACTGCCAATAATACCTGTGACACCCACCAATTCTTATTTTTGAGGTCCTGTTTTGATCTAAGAGATACTTTATATGGATGTTGCGTGGAACCAACACAAACATTTCTGCAAATTAACTAATATTTCTCACACACCACCCTGTGCAAGTCTACATCAGTCGACGTGCTGCTCAAGTTGCTCCCCCCCACGGCGCCGAGGGGGGCTAGTCCTGTTTGTGAATGAACTTCTGTTAGGCAATCCTACCTATCGTGCCGTCAAACAGTCCTGTAAATTATTTACAACAACCTCAAGTTGAGGTACAATATTTATGTAAAATTGCAATCAGTAGCGTATTTCGGTACACAATTTATTGTGTCTTTAAAAGTCCATCCCAAACTGCCAAGCCAGGCCCTCCCTGGACTGGAAACAAGCATCCTAGGACTGGTTTTTGCATTTGTCACCCGAGTGGGACGGGTATGCCCAGACGTGGGTACCGTGCTCTCCATGCTCTGGAATCAAGCTATCCTGTCTGAAGAGGGGTGAAACCCCAAAACCGGTCCTAGGATGCTTGTTTCCAGTCCAGGGAGGACCTGGCTAGGCAGTTTGGGATAGACTGTTCCCATGAGGCACAGGGTCAAGACTGATTTGCATATGGCTGGGTTCAAACTGGAATGGCATGGTGAGCAAAATAATGATGGATTTAGGCCCAGATCTCTGTACTGGGGTGAATGTATGACATTGTTCTGAATTCTGTCCATCAACTGTTGTTTTTGCATTTGTCACCCCGAGTGGGACGGGTATGCCGAGACGTGGGTCCCGTGCTCTCCATGCTCTGGAATCAAGCTATCCTTGCTGAAGAGGGGTGAAACCCCGAAACCGGTCCTAGGATGCTTGTTTCCAGTCCAGGGAGTACCTGGCTTGGCAGTTGGGGATGGACTGTTCCCATGAGGCACACGGTCAAGACTGATTTGTATATGACTGGGATCAAACTGGAATGGCATGGTGAGCAAACAAAATGATGGATTTAGGCCCTGATCCCTGTACTGGGGTGAATGTATGACATTGTTCTGCATTCTGTCCATCAACTGTTGTTTTTGCATTTGCCTAACCCAGGCATCCTCCCACTGCCGAAACCGGCTCCTGTCTCTCGCTTAGCCCCAAGTACCACCTTTGGACGTCCTTACACTGGGGCCCGGCAGCACCATGAATCGGGGCTGCGAATACACTGGACCCATTTCTGCTGCTCAGGCATCATGGCGGGCCACTTTGTCTACCTGTTGGAAGAAGGCTTCCATGCGCTGGCTTCAACTGGACACCAGAAAGCTGTTTTCGCCCGACACAGGAAAGCAGGATCAAATCAAACGGATGCTTCCACCTATCCCCCGGGTTCCCAAGAACACTAATGCCTCTTGAATATACCTGGCAATCTACATGCCTTAGCCTAGACTCTCAGCTGGAGAGGGGTACACGTGGCGCCACAACCCTCTGTCCCCACTAGCGGTCCATGGCGACCAACTATTGCCCCAGCTGTATCAGATGTGGCCACTACTGGATCGTGCTATTCACTAGCCCCATGCTAGGGCAGAAAATACAACCCAGAGACAGACGGGGGCCGATTCCCTTTCTGACACACAACAGTGTAAGATCTCGCACACTCTTGGATTTCCCGGGAGTGCGGTGCCCAAATTCGGCTGCTCTCGGACCTAAAAGAATTTGCACACTGTCAACGAAGTTGACCCTCATAATACCTTGGTACTTCATATGCAAGGACCCCATGCAATGGCCTGGCACACAGCACTATCCCCACATGTGGCAGCAAGTGCCCATTTTGTCCCCCAAACGTGATGAGCGCGCAGAACAGAAGAGGTCCCCCATGGCGCACCCACCCGCCACATCCTAATGCAATTAAGAGATGGCTGCAGCTACATAGGGTTAGCCTATAGATTAACCAATCGAAATATAAGAACTACAGCTATGCACCAAACCCATTGGCGCTTGCGCGCGCTGCCCACACCGATCGTCAAGTCGAGGTCCCCTGCCTCAGGGACCCCCGGCAACTCTGACCGCAGCTCCTCCTACACCACCCCAGGCGTCGTCGAAGAAAGTCTTGCGGAGTCAAGCACTCCCTGTTCGCCCCACGGAATCACTGGGAGCGGCCCAGCGCCATGAGCCATCTGGCACCAGCCAAAGTGCTGCAGGTGCTCGCGCCTGCACCCACACAGCGCTCGTCTATGAACTGGCCCACAGGGCAATGCGAAGCTGGCCGCGGCCTCCTGCAACTTGCAACCCCCTTGCCCCTCACAAGCCAGAAAAACAGGGAGGCACTCCGGCACCACAGCCGCCGGCCTCAACATCTGCACACAACAGACCCGGGGACCCAGGCCGCCTCAAACCCCCCGACTGTCAACACTAATGAGGCTGCAGCCAGAGTGAGCTACCCCCCCGCACGACCATTCATTAAGAACGAAACAGACTTACCGCCCCCAATGCCCAAACCCAGCCCAGCTTGCAAATCCCAGGCCGGGCTGACCGGGAGGTCGGACCGACGAGACAGACGGGGAAAACCTGGGGGGGGGGTGCTGATAATGCCCCAGGCTCGACCGTTCAACCCTGCATGCACATCCACAGCCGCATGCACACATAGTACATCTGTTTACTGCAACGCTGGGGGAAGGGGACGGCCGCGTGCTCCCATGGCATCCTAACGCTTGTGGGCTCCCACATCCCTTCACCGCCATCCGGACGATATCCCCTGGGGCCTCCCGCCCATACCTGCGTGCCCGGGTGCAATCCCCCTGCTCCGCAGGAAGCTGTTATGGAACAGAGTTACTGCCTGACCAAGCCCCGCTAAAAGGACCGGTGAAAGATCGAGGGACGGGCCAAGGCCTCTACTAAGACGTCCGGGAACAGATGCCCCACTGGCAGCAGGCAGGGTGGACACAACGGCCCGGGGAGCTGTACCAACCCCCCCTCCACGTGGCAGACCGCAGCCACGGCGATGCCCTTGATATTTTGAAAAGAGGGGGGGGGGATATGACCCACCGCCAGGAGGTACAGCTCCGGGGAAACACCGGCATTGAGGGTCGTGGCAAAGAGAATGCCAGCCCCCCGTGCTCCAGCCCATAACGCCGCACACCCGGTCACAGTAACTGAGACTCATACGGGCCCCAGGCAGACTGAAACCAGCAGTCCAGGGGCCAGGCTATGACGGGGCGAATCACTTCGCGATCTAACAAATGACGGCAATTCCCGACCAACGATCCTCACAACAGCGTGTCTGGTGCAAAGAGGACGCCAGAGAGGTGGGTGGAGGTATAAGTATCCTCCCTCGACCTCTGTCCGCCGGAAGTGACGCGTCTAACGCGCCAAGGCGAAGGACTCAATCCTGAGTCCAACCCTTGGCCAGTGGGTGGCGTATGCCCAAATGGCACTAAAGGGCCACCCGTTGGGATGGCCCCCTGCGGGTCCCGCAGACAGACGCATTCTCACTTGCTAAACAGCTTCTCATCATTTCCTTCAAACCGCCCGTTCTTCCTCAGTGACTGATCCTTTTCATTTACCACCTCCTTTACACCAACAGGGGAGGGGCTAAGGTGGGGGGCCACAGGCTCAACAAAGACGCACACTCTCCCTTGCACAAAACGTTTATACATACACACTCCTCCCTCACACCTTACAACAACCTTCTCACCTCCTAGCAGACGCTCTGCTCCCCAGCAGCATCACCTGATGCCAGCGTCGCAACAACCAGCTCCCCGGGCTGCTTCAAACGGGGCCCCGGCCTGGCCCTTCAGCCCAGGGGCCCCTGGCTCTGTCTGAGGATGGAGGATTGCAGCGGGGGCTGCACACAGGGAGTGGGGAGGGAGAGAGAGCCGGAGGAGGGAGCTGGGTTGTAAAGGGGAAGAGAGGACCCAGGAAAAGTCCAGGTGTGTGGGTGTCTGAGAAAGAGGCGCTTTATTTTGTGAAGCAGAGGAAAAAAGTTTAGACTTTGCAAAACTCCTTCGAGCCGAATTTGAACCAGCGACCTAAGGATATCAGTCAGTACACTACAGTCCTCCGCTCTACCAACTGAGCTATCCAAGGCTCAGCTGAGCACAGTTGACAAGGCGCTATATGGCATGAGAAGTGGACCCGGAGCATGCCCATCTGGGGAGCTTTCTGTTTCCAACCACCAACTCAAGGTCTTCATAAGGCTGCGAAGACCACAATGGAGTTTCATTTCCAAACAACGCCCCCCCCTCACGCCCCTCAAAAGGGCTGAAAAGAAATAAGCACACTACTCAACAGGCACTTCTCAGATACATGAAAATGTGGAATAACAACCCTTAGCCTTTGCAATAGTTCTCTCCCTGGATGGCTCCTGGGCTGCCTGCGTGGACACTTTTTTTTTTTTTTTTTTTAGGTAAAATAAAGTACGTTTCACAGTTATCAGTGAGCAGCATACAGAAGAACAAAACGTTATAACAACAGTACAGTTCCGGACAGAGTCATAAATCACAGTGTGCACTTTGGAGACATGGCGTGCGCCCTACTGCGGGCCCGCCCTACGAACAGTAGCACAGCATTGCCCCTTTAAATAGACGTGACACAACCGCACTCACACAGCTTCAGCCAACGTTGTCTCAGCAAGGAAGTGTCTGAGCGGCCCCCAAATATCTTTCGGTTGGGATGAGGCGGGCAGCTCCTCTGCATATAATTCCAAGTTTTCCCTGCAATATACCATGTCCGACAGCCACTTATTTAACGTCGGTTTGGCCACACCGTCCCATGTAAACAGAGTGCGCCGTTTAGCCAGCAGAAGGGCGATCCTCGCAAATCTGCCCACCACGCCCTTCAGCTGAGGCACATGACCCAGCAGACACACCGCCGGCACACATGGAAGCAAAGCCCCCGTCATTTTATGAATGTGAGTCAGCACCTCTCCCCAATACTCAAACACTGGCCCACAGCTCCACGCTAGGTGTAGAAAATCCGCATCTACCTGGCCACATCGTCTACACTGAGCCGATTCCCTCAATCCCATTCTGTGCAGTCGGGCCGGGGTGTAATATACTTGGTGCAAGAATTTAAAGTGGATAATTCGCAGGTTGCCATTGGGGGTGAGGCGGCCCGTCAACTGGCAAATCCGCTCCCAATCCGCATCCTCGAGCTGGGGATCTAGAATAGCATTCCATTTGGCAAGACTAGTATCAGGGCCGTTAATCGTCTCCTCCTGTACAGCTTTGTACAATTTAGTGAGTAGTTTATTCTTAGACGGAGCTACCAACAGCAGCTGCAGTGCCTTGAGTGTGGGGGGCTCTGCTGGGAAACAGGGGTAATGAGCTTTCATGGCCTGTTTGAGACGGTGACATGTATACACAAATAGTGGCGTGGGGTTTTGTATGTAAGCTAGATCATTCTGCTCTAGATAATGTCCCTGCGGGTACAAGTCTTGCATATGAGTGATACCAGCTTCTTTAAGCGATGTTAGAGGACCCGCCTCTCGTGTGACCGACAGAGCAGCGTGGTGTGCCAATGGCAGGGCCGGCGCATACAGCGGCAGCCTTTGCGTCCTACGGCCTATCGCCTGCCAGGCCGCAATTGTCATGTCTAGCGTGTTAATCTCAGCGCGTGGCGTGTGTCGGGCAGTGTGCGTGAGCATACCTCGAAGCGGGGTGGGATGGGCGTCCCCATCTTCCACCGCCACATGTGGAATGAAGTTATGTGGTCCATACCAATAGTACCCGTATTGCGCCTGTGCGCAGAGATAATACACGTAGAAGTCTGGCGCCGCGAATCCCCCTCTTTCGTACGACAAGGTCAGCGTTTTCCAGCTAATTCTAGGGTGTCGTCCCCCCCAAATTAAGCGCAGGAGTTGGGCACGCAGCTGTGTGAAAAATTGCTGAGTCAGTTTAATCGGTATATTGCAGTATAAGTATAGAAAGCGCGGAAGGACGACCATTTTTATCACAGCGATGCGGTCTGCTAGGGACAAAGGGAGACGCAGCCAACCGTCCACCTGTTGCACCAGCGCATCATAAGCCCTACCGTAATTTTTCCTGATCACTACCTGCCTGCGTGGACACTTACAGGCTCTCACCCTCTGAGCGCTTGCTGCTGCTGCTGCTGCTATGTGTGTCCAGGGAGGATTGCTTCTGTCTTGCTCTGGCTACACATCTCCATGTTTTCCTGATTTACAATGAAATGCCCATCAGTGGGGTGCTTCTCTAAGCAAAGCCCACAAATGAAAAGAAACAGGCCTCCTGGATTTGCCAGTGCTACTTCCAAGTGGTAATCCATCCTTTGTGAAGAATAAGCTTTGATAACCAGCATTCAGTATTCCATCTGTGTTTTGTCTCTGTGCCTGAAAGGTGACGTTGTTATTCCCAGGTGGCAGGTCAAGTAACGAAGAAATGTATGTAATAAAGGACTTGTAATTTAAAAATTCTTAAAAAGTGTGTTTAGATGTGAGTAAAATAAACCCATAGAGAACCCACACTGAAAACAGAAAATGTCACCGTCCCCGACCGGGAATCAAACACGCGCAGCAGGGAAGAGAGCAAGAAATCCTAACCACTAGACCACCAAGGAAACACTTTCAGACTTTCTCAGCACCTACTCCAAAACACAGTGTGAGGCTGTGAATGCTCATGAATTACAGTAGGTAGAAAAAAACACGCATCAACAACATAACACACTCAACCTACTGTTTACTAAACTTAGGAAAACATCAACAGACACAGAAAACACATTGCTTTGAGGCACACTGTGAAGAAAGCAATTTACTGCACCTTAAATGGATTCGGATCTCTGGAGAGTTTCCAAGCGTGGAAGATGCGTGGGACCTTCTCAACACACAACTAACTGGAGAGCAAAAACAGCAAGTACCAATTGACCATCCAGAAAACTACCAGCTACCGTTCTAAGTCCGCGCCTCTTTTAAGGGACCCCTGCAGTAGGGCAGCAGCCCTTCTCGGGGATCCCTGCAGCTCGTCCAAGGCCTCGACAAAGCTCTCAAGTAAGTCCAGATCAGAACATGAGCGCTTTACCCAGCCTAGGGGTTTTCTTTGGATGCTGAGTCCACTCGCACTCAGTTTAGAGTGTTAGAAACAGGACTACAAGTCCCAGAACACACTGCAATAACCTGACTGGAGTTTGGTACTCATGCCTGGACCTTGGGAATATAAGATTTCTGACAAGGATGATGAAGACTGCACGTACAGGTAGGGTGACCAACTGGCATGGGTGCAAATTCAGGACAGTGAATGTTAAAATTCAGGACAAAGGGTCAAAATTCAGGACAAAAGGTATGTTTTACAGACACATCAGAGGAGGTTGCGGAATAGTATATAAGGAGGTAAATAGACAACCACTGAAGTACAAGTGAAAATAAGTTTATATTAGGTTGAGCCAATTGCGCACTTCATGGTTTTTCAGTATGTGCGCAGCTTTGAGCAAATGTGCAGGTCTTTTTGTGGTAACAAAACCGCCAACACCCCACCTTTCTAGCCTGCCATGGAAACGCCTGATGCCCAGTCTGGCCAATGGTGCCCCTCATCCTCACAAAGACCCTTTCTCATGTGTATTTATTTCTTCTATAGTGCTACTCATCCCAAGTAAGTAGGACAGGGTGTATGAGTGCGTTACATCACACACATTTTATATAGAGACAATGACTCATAAATGTGAAAGTCAATCTATAGGAAATGTACTTAAGATAATGGGGGTTACAAGGTGCAATCGTTCTTTCATCCATCATTCAATCTTTCACCATTCATTCTGTCCTTCCATCTGTGATCCCACCCATATCAGTCAGTCAGTCAAAAGGTCTTTATTTCGATTTACATCATAAAAGACATGCTATACATATAAAACACAATCCATAATAAATTGTCCTAGTATAGTCCATAAAATCCATTAATAAATACATACTAAAAACAAAATAAAAAGTTATTAAATACAATACAAAGACTCACGACTGATGCAATCAATAGCCGCTAAAAAAAAAAAAAAAAAAATAAGAACAAATTTCATAATATAATGAACAATAATAATGAACAATATGCTAAACCACCTGCAACATTATGTGTACTACTGAATTATAGACTCAAATTCCGGGTCCGAATTGACCAAGCCCAACTAACAAATTTAGATACCCCTATGACAATATACTTAGTGGTGTCAGATTTTAGGATTCGACTGGCAACCTGAGCTGATCTTGTTCCCAGTGAACGGCATACAGGCTTTAGCCATACACCTCTAGGTTGAGTGTACATTGGACAACAAAAAAGGAAGTGATCAGCAGTTTCTACCTCCTCCACACAAAAGGGACATTTATCACTGCCACATAGATTCCATGAACTCGTTACCCCACGAAGAGGGAGGGAGCCAACTCTTAACTGATGAGACAATTTGTGATCAGATGGCTTTGTTATGATGTCCCAATATTCATCATAAGTGGGGACATCCTTGATGACAAGGAATAATACTGTCATGGGGCCACCCAGAGCAGCTGCTAATCTCTTTTCCTTAATCTTACACCAATAGATTTCTTTAAAAAGCTTCTTTGAGGGGAAAACAGCAGTAACAGGATCAACCCATAAGGACCCTAGCCCCATATCAATCAGGAAAGCTTTTATTGTTGATAACCAAGGAATCCCCGATGAACCCCGTAGCCCTTTTACTTCCAAGAGGGCCTCGGCATACATAGACAGTTCCGGTGTCATCCACAGGCGCCGCCAAAACGCAAGTGGTCTATACCGTACCATATCCTCCACCGGGTTAAAGCCTAGGTCATACAATAGGGGAATACGAGGAGTTGATTGCGGTAACCCTTTTGCTGACCTAAGGAATTTGTTCTGTGCAACCTTAAGTTTGGACATATCACTAAAGCCCCACAACTCAGCCCCATACATAATGGCTGGAAGAATTTTGGAACCATAGATTTTAATCAGTGGAGCCAATGGTTTTGTTAGCGAGTTTCTATGTTCCTTCAACAGAGCTCCGCCAAGTTGGGCGTGCTTAAGGGTAAGGACATCTATCTGGGGTTTCCAACTCAAATTTTCACTAAATGTGACTCCCAAATAAGTAAAAACAGATGTCTGGTCAAGAATAACCCCACCCATTTTAACCCTTGATTTAACTGATCTTGGACCACGAAGGACCATGAATTTGGTCTTCCCTACGTTAACTTCCAGCTCATTGTCGCGGCAGAAAAGCTCAAAGCGAGACAGAGCAATCTGTAACCCCTGTCTCGTCTTAGAAATTAAGAGCGTATCGTCCGCGAACATTAGCAAGGGGACTTTCTTGCCAGCAAGGGAAGGTGCATCAGTGGGGAAGTTAGTAAAGTAGTTCATAACCCCGTTAATGAACAGGGAAAACAGGGTGGGAGCCAAAACACACCCTTGTCTAACCCCTTTAGAAACCTCAAACCTATCCGTCACCTCCCCGGGTTTACCCCATCGAACTTTAGCATACGTATGTTCATGCAATTTAATAAGAAGAGCCACCAGCTCTTTGGGCATGCCCATCCCCAATAAAACATCCCACAACTTAATCCTTGGAACAAGATCAAATGCGGACCTTAGGTCCACAAATGCCGCAAAAAGCATGCCACCACCAAGGATAACCTCTTTCCAATACAGGAGCATAACCCTGAACGCTTGGTCTAGGGTTCCAATATGCGACCGAAAACCAGCCTGGAGTGGTGTTAATATATCAAAATCGGCCATCCAGCCCTGTATACGACCCAAAAGTAGGCGAGCAACAATCTTTTGTACCGCATCTATAAGGCTAATTGGACGATACTTGGCTGGGGCAGAGCGATCGCCCTTCTTATAGATTGGCAATATCTCTGCCCCGAACCAAGAATCAGGAACTGAAGCTCCATTAGCAAGGGCATTGGCTAGCATGGTCAAATATGGGACTCATAGGTCTTGCTCATGTTTAAATAGGTCTGCAGGGATACAATCGGGCCCCGGTGCTTTGCCACTCGGGATGGCCTTTAATAGACTTCACCTCACAGGGGACCAATACCAAGGGTTCCTCACACATAAAAGACGGTGTCGCAGCTGTAGTCCTACTCTTAAGTTTGAACTGGTTTTCAAAATATAAAACCCACTGCTGTGGCTCTACGTGGGTGGTAGATACCATATCTTGTGGGTGGTTACCCCACTTAAGGAGATACCAAAATTCAGTCATATTTCGCTCATCGCACGCCTGTAGTAAGCCCTTCCAGCGATCCTCGTCCCAATTCCTTTTAGCTGATAATTGGGCACGTTTATAAATAGCCCTACAGCTACGAATAACATCTGGTAATCTAGATTTAATGGCAACAAGCAAGGCTCTTTGAGCCTGTCTACAACCATTGTCGTACCAGGATCGGGATCTCAACTCTTTGTTTTTGGAGTTATGGGGTAAACTCTTAACAAAGAAGGATTTAAGCTCCGAGGATAACCCAATATGAATACCGGGAAATTTTCCATTAATCTCAATCTGGGACTCAGAACAATTGAGTTTGTCTAATGTATTAATAAGCAAAATCCTAATCATGGACATAAAACCCTCATTAATAACTATTTTTGGCCAGCGTACCCTTCCTTCATCATTAGTTAAGAAAACTTTTGCCTGAACAGTAGGGACATCATCCATAACAATATCAATAACACTGTTATCAAGCATGGACAAAACTAGGGGGTTATGGTCGCTTTCTGGTCTACATACAAGCACCATATCATCAATCATCGACCACAACTCCACATTAACCAGTATATAATCAATACGGGACCCAGATCTTCCATTGTCAAAGGTCACTACCCCAGATCTATCAGACTTCGATCTACCATTAACAGCCCGCATACCCTTTTCGAGACACAAGCCCCTGAGAAAATTCGATTTTCGATCGTGATCGAATTGACTCGCCATTTCGTGCTCCGCCGCCATTTTGTGTTGCCCTCACTCAGGCAGCACGACGATCGAAGTCTTTTCTGCTTTTCCTGCAATATTGTGTCGAAATAGCCTTGTGACTCTGTTTACTAAGCTGGTGTTAGAGACTGGCCGAGTACACTAATCCCTGTCTGGTTCCTCTAATCCCTGTCTTAACTATCTGTTGGTTCACACTATTCTCTTCTGACTTTATCTAATCGTCTGGCCTTCGCTGTCCTCTGTTCGTATTCTCTTGTTTCACAACTGTCCTCCAAAACACACAAATGTATCTCGCCACCTGCAAGTCAGTTACAGACCTGGTTAATACCTTAACCCGTGGGGAGGGGTGGCAAACACAGATGGAGGAGAGGCTTCTTCGAGTTACTCGATACTTTGTTTTCCAACTTTTCCTATTGGCTCTATCCTATTTTCGAACTATTCTTATTGGCTCCTTTTATATGTTTTAGGTGTGTTCTTAGTTAATGTATATTTCACATATGTACTATATAAGATTGTGCGCCACGGAGTGAAGTGGCAGTCTCCTGAGAACATACCGTGTGTACTTCTAGGACACCTGTACTAGCTGCAGCTAATAAATCCGATCTTTTACGCCTGACAGAGTGTCCCGTGTAGCTAAGCAGGAGAACCCAGGAGATTAGGGCGTACCCTGCGCCGCCAGGCCCAAAAGGTTCTGGTTCTTCAACTGGCGCCCAACGTGGGGTGGCTTCAGTGGTAGTGGTTCTGCCTGAAGGTCGTGAGGAACCCTGCAGGAAAATTCTGGAGGAATCGCGAACCACGTCAAGCGACCCCTGTATCTCGAAAGTGGTCCGAAGGTCTTTTACAGCGTGGTTACTCCTTCCTGACGGCTACTGACGACTGCTGCCCTGACTGCCGCCCTGCCTTGGCCCTTCCTTTGGTGATGTATGGTAAGGCGAGACGATAGACGGGCCTCTGTTGGCGTAAGAAGACGTCCTTAGTTAAGTATTTGGTGGGTCACACCCACAATTTTGTTTCTTTGTTCCTTTGTTTCTTTGGTCCTTAGATTCGACTATTGCAATAGCTGAAGCCGAGGGGTAAGTGCATTTGTTCTGCGTAAACTGAGCTTTACCCCCTTGAAGTTTGTGAACAGTCCAGTGAAATCACGAGATGCCTGGTCTGACTAAGTTTGGAAAACTTTGTTGCTTTGGTTGTAATAGGGATTCCCGGCTTGAGGACTCTTGTCCGATTCCTTTGGTTGGAACTCCCACATATGAGCTCTATTCAAAACATGGTGTTGGCCCCATTGCCTTTAACGAAGCATGGACCCGATACACAAAGAAAGATGGTGTTTTAAAATGGCCAGAAAATGGTAGTTTCGATTCTAATGTGCTAGATAATTTGGAAGCAGTTTTATTCAAAAGAAAAGCCCGGCCGGCAATGTTTGACTCTTTCTGCCTTTGGCGTAAGGAAGCCAAACAGAGAGAAATTAAACAACCAAAACGAGATAGGAAAGCACAGGGTATGACAATTATCCAGGCTGCCCAACAATTCAAAGATGACGAAATTAATAATTTCAGAGAGACAACATCGTATGGCGATAGATAAATGCTATCCGGTGTTGCCTGTTTCCCCTTCCGACAACAAGAAATGTTTAGAAGAAGATCCCCTAATGTCTCATTTATTGAGATTGCCTCCGCCTTATGCACAAGGTGCCAATGCACCCCAGTTGTTACAGCCTGTTCAGCTGCCAGCAGTACCTCCGCCTTTGCCCCTTTCAGTATCTCCGCCTCTACCAGTTTTTCCTTTAACTTCAACTTCTTTGCCCTCATCTCCTGATCTTCGATCTCCTTTGCCTTCTGCTCCTCCTGCAATTACCGGTTCTCCTTCCGTTAGTTCGCCTAATACTTTGTCCCCTATTCTTATGTCCAATTCTCCGTCTGTGCGTAAGCGACTCACGGACACTGTCACTGGTATTTTATCTCCTTTCTTTGAAGCGTTAAATATGTCTCCGGCTTTTGCTCGAAGACAGTCTCGTAGTCAGTTCCCAGATTCTGAAGAACGAGAAAGGTTGGACTCTCTCGCACGTAAATGGATCAAAAGGAGTCCCCAGTACAGTGTGCCCGATATTATGTCTACCTTCTCACAATGGAATGCGCCTACGCAAAGATATGTTTTCAATGTAATGTGTGATATTCTCGCTAAAGAATGGGAGGATATGAATTCGAGTTCGATTCCACAGGGTCTATTAGATGTTCAGGCTGACTTCGATAAAGGACTTATTGTGGGTTCTAAGGTTGAGAAAGCTGTAAGGACACTTATTACCTTTAGATCCTTGTTGTCTTCTCAGACTTTCCTTGATTCCGATCCGTCGGCTGGGTTGACACTGAAAAATTATCCCATGAGAGAGGTTCCTCCAGTGTGGAAGGAGGAAGTTGCGGCTCAAGGTAATAATCCAGCTATTCCTGCTCATTTCCAGCGTATATGGGTACATGTCCCTTGGAAACGATCTGAAGTTTTAGCACTTAAACAGACTCTACCGGATCCTCGTAAGAATCCTGCGGGTTATTATAAAGAATTATCACAGACGGTTGATGCTTGCATCATGAATTTAGCCGATATTGATATGTTAATGGGAAATGTAGTCCCACAAGCATTATGGGCTAAGATTCGTAGAGAGAATCATGTTCAAGCATTAGGTGGTGATTGGGCTGCTATAACTGCCGTGGATGCAGCTCAAGTGGGTGGTGCTAAGCCTGATGCTTTGGTTTCAGAACTCCCTGGTAGGATTATTACATTAATGAAAACGATGATGCCTGCCTTGATGGTTAACTGGGATAAATTAGCGGCATGTAAATAGAAGAAAGATGAGAGTGTCTCTGATTTCTTCACTCGTTTCGAGGAAACATTTATTGATCACAGTGGTCAAGATATGGCTACAGAGGGTGGACAGCGATTATTTGTGGACAAATTTGTATTTAATTTGCTTCCCGAGTTGTCACACAAATTGAAAGATTCTGAAAGTTCATGGGCTGTTTCTTCTTCTGCCCAGATATTGGCTACTGCACAATATTATGAGAACAGAGATAAAGAAGAAAAAGAAAAGCAAGAGAAAAAGACGAAAGAATTGAAAACTAAGGTTCTCTTGCAACAGGCTTATCCTCCTCGTTATGTTTAGCCTCAGTTTCAACAGCCTCCGCAGTTTCAGAGGTTGTATCAAAAACCTGAGCCATATATTCCGCGACCTTTGTTAGGACCTAATCAATGTGCCTATTGCAGAGAGGAAGGTCATTTTAAGAATAGTTGTCCGGTTTTATTGCAGCGAAATGGAGCATTATCTGCTCCACGAGGTCGTGGTGGCCTCCAGTCAACAAACAGAGGTAGAGGTCGAGGTGTGTCGACTCAAGAACAGCGTGCCTTTCCTCCTCCTAATTCCGTGAACTATTTTGATCAGCAAAATGTTAGGTCTACACAGTATTACAATGAAGACCATTATATTGAAGGCGAGAATGAAAGTCTTCATGCTAACTAGGACAGCCTTGGACAAAGTAAGGGAGTTGTGTCGATTCCAGTGGATCAGAATGGACCTTATGTTAATGTCACTACAATGGGTGTTTCAGAGCCATTTCTTTTAGATACTGGTGCAATGAGAAGTTCTATCATTCATTCTAAACTCCCTGGGGCACCTTTCTCTGGCTTAACGAATGTATCTGTAGGATTTTCTGGCGCCCCTGTTCGTAATCCGGTTTCTTGCCCTTTGCCTATTTCAGTTGGCCCTTATGATTTGGAAGCTCCGCTTCTTTTGACGAATGGTTGCGGTGAGAATCTGTTGGGTTTGGACTTATTGAAAAGAATACATGCTACGATATATTGTTCTCCTTCTGGTGTACATCTTACTTTAGGACAGAAACTGACTTCTCCAATGTATTTGTCCAAAGATCTGTTTCCACCTGAATTGCTTTCTCTTCCGGCAACGCTTTGGGCCACGGGTCCGAACGATGTGGGCTGTCTTGAGATTCCACCCTATGTTGTCACTCTCAAGCCTAATGTTGAATTGCCACGTATTCCGCAGTATAGAATTTCCACTGAAGGTGAAATAGCGCTTCTGGAAATCATTCATGATTTGATTCAGAAGGATGTGGTTGAGGAAACGAGAGGTAACATATGCAATAGTCCTATTCTTCCTGTTCTTAAACGCACTGATCCTTCTCAGCCCCCTGTTTATTGTTTCGTAATTGATCTTCGGGAGGTAAATAAAATTGTTGTACCACAATTTCCTGTAGTCTCAGATATCACTGCTCTGTTGACAATGATACCTTCCACAGCGACTTGGTTTTCTGTTATCGATCTAAAGAATGCCTTCTTTAGTATTCTCATTGCTGAAGAGAGTAGGGATATTTTTGGCTTCTCTCTTGGAGGCAGAAGCTTCCGGTTTAAGCGTGCACCTCAGGGCTATTGTGAAAGTCCCTCTATTTACAGCCAAGCTTTAAAATGTCATCTTGATACTTTTCATTTGCCGTCTGGTGCTGCTCTTATTCAGTACATGGACGACTTGTTAATCGCTGCTGATTCAGAAGATATTTGCAAGAATGTGACTGTTGCATTGTTGCGACACTTGTCCGATCTTAATCATAAGGTTTCACCTTCAAAACTACAATATGTTCGTCGAGATGTTACCTATTTGGGTCATCTCCTATCAAAGGAGGGACGACGATTAACCCCAGAACGAATTCAGGCGATTGTGCAAATGTCTGTGCCATCCACACAAAGGGAGGTACGTGCCTTCCTGGGTATTACTTCTTATTGTAGGCAGTGGATTCCGAACTTTTCTTTGTTGGCTAAATCTCTGTTGGCACTCACTTTGAAAGATACACCTCAGCCCCTTCCATGGACTGACGAATGTCAGAAGAGTTTCACTGATTTGCGTTCTGCTCTGTGTTCTGCTCCTGTATTGGGTACTCCCGATTACAGTAAGCCGTTCACGCTCTATGTCCATGAGAGAGAGGGTTGTGCATTGTCAGTTTTAACGCAGCGTTTTGGAGACAAACAGCGGCCATGTGCCTATTTTTCGGCTACGTTAGATCCAGTAGCTAAAGCATTGCCTAGTTGTCTTAAAGTGACAGCAGCAGCAGCAATTTCTATTCGACAGTCTGCTGGAGTAGTGTTAGATAACACACTTATTGTTATGGTGCCGCATGCAGTGGATACCTTATTAAACCGAACAAAAACACAACATCTTACGAGTGCTCGTTTGTCTGTATATGAGCTGACGCTTTTGGCTAGTCACGTGCATATCAAACGATGTAATACTTTAAATCCAGTTACTTTGTTGCCTCTTCCAGTAGAGAAAGGTGTTCAAGAACAACATGATTGTTTCTTCCGTACTGAGGAAGAGACAAAAGGAAGAATTGTCTTGAAAGATACGCCGCTAGAAAATCCGGATGGAATTCTATGGGTGGATGGTTCTTGTTTTAAGCTTCCTAATGGAGATACAGTTACAGCCTATGCTGTTACTACTTTACATACAGTTGTGGAAACAGCACGCATTAGACACAATTCAGCTCAAGCAGCAGAACTGATAGCTTTAACGAGAGCATGTGTGTTGTCAAAAGGAAAAAGAGTGAATGTGTACACTGACAGCCAGTATGCGTTTGGTATGGCGTTCAATTTTGGGCGTCTTTGGAAAGAGAGGGGATCCTTACTTCCCATGGCACTAAAATACAACATGGTCAATTGGTGACTGATCTTCTTGAGTCACTTGCTTTGCCTACCCAAATAGCAATTGTGAAGTGTAGTGCGCACAAAAGGATTACTGACGATGTTGGTCGAGGAAATGCATTTGCAGATGAAGTAGCGAAAAAGACAGCGAGAGATGCCACAAGTCGAATGTATGTTGCGGGTCCTGCAAATTGGGTTATGTATGAGAATACAGTAGAAAGTATTAGGTCGATTCAGGAAGAGGCTACAGAGAAAGAATTGAGTAAGTGGAAAGAAAGTACAGGAATGTTAGATGAGATGGGATGTTGGGTGGAATTATCTGAATACCAACGTTGGCTGTTACCAGACGCTTATGTACTACCAGTAGTTACTATGGCGCATGGTCCAGCCCACTTAAGTGCGAAGGGAATATGCAAACTTCTGGCTCCAGTGTGGCAGAACGAAGGAATCCCAAAGTGTGCAGACAATGTAGTGAAACAGTGTATTATTTGTCTAATGTACAATCCGGGAAAGGGAACCCCAACTCCAGCAGGTCACTTTGCTCCTCAGACATATCCATTTGAGGTGTTGCAAATCGATTACATTTATATGGAACGATGCAACAACCTCAAATATGTTCTGGTGGTAGTATGTGCCTTTTCTAGATGGATAGAAGCATACCCTCTAAAAGATAACACAGCCTTATCCACAGCTAAAGTTCTACTAAAAGCATTTTTCCCCAGGTTTGGTTTGCCGCGCATTGTCTGGAGTGACAATGGGAGTGAATTTGTGGGCCAAGTCATGCAAAAAGTTTTTGCGGGTCTTGGTATCAAGCAAAAGTTCCATGCGGCAAACCATCCACAGTCAGCGGGTTTAGTGGAATGCTACAATGGAACTTTAAAACTAAAACTAGCGAAAGTGCAGGCTAGTACAGGACTTAATTGGCCCGATGCTTTACCATTGGCTCTTATATCCACCAGAACTGCTGTACACTCTCGTTTGGGACTTAGCCCTTACGAAGTGGTTTTTGGGAGCCCAGCTAATATATGGGGAGTTCCTCGCCCTAAGAAATACTCAGACTTGCCAATGTTAATTGATTACTTGCATGACCTTACGACTAAATTGCGTGTTCTCCATCAACAGGTTCAGAGTGCATTGCCAGAGGCTTCCACAGATCCAGGTCATTTTATCCAACCAGGTGACTGGGTTTGCATAAAGAATTTCCAAAGGACGAAAAATTTGGAGCCTCGGTGGAAGGAACCTCGGTTGGTTCTCCTAGCGACGAGAACAGCAGTGAAAGTCGAAGGAAAGAAAAATTGGATTCACGGCGTGCATTGCAAGAAAGTACCTTTGCCTCTACCCTTTGATCAGTGGGTACGTAAGGGCATTAGTGACTCTGAGAGCGAAAAGGTTCCACGATTTGTACCTTTTAGTGATGCACGCCTGAGTGGAACATTGTCTGAGAAAGAGGACGACGACATTCTTCAGGAAGCGATAACACCACATCGTCGCTTGAATACGACAAATTCGCGAACATTGTTCCGAGGCCAAACTGCACCTGATAAAGAACACTATAACCTAAGACCTAGACTAAAGTACACTTACGATTTTCTCTCTCCTATGTAGTTTTTCTATCCCGGTTGCAGGGTCATGGTAGGAGTCTTCGTTGCGACCTGAGTAGTGGCAATAGGCCTGCAGGACTTGCAGTGTCATAGGACGGCAGACAATCGTGACTAAGTGATTGAGGAAGATTGCCGTGAGCATCCACTTAGAAAGATGGAGACTACATTAGGCAAAAGAGAAAGAAAGGATAAAATTAATCATTGTAAAGTAATGTATAGTCGTTTTAGTATAGCCTTATGTATCATTATATTATTGTGTATCCTTTTGGCGTGTATAAGTTGGATTATTTATGCTCTGCAACAAAAAGTTGTCTCTCCTTCTACCTCTTCGTCTTTTTCTACTATCTCTCCACATCTATTTCATACACTTCCTCAACATGAACTCATCAGACGAACCGAGTATTATAATAATTCATTTGTCCAGTTATTACATCAACACCAATTAGTGATCAATACAAATGACTGTTGGGTGTGTGGACTTACGCCACATACCACAGAAAAAGGAATGCCGTATTTAGTTCTCCCGTTCTTTTATGAGGGTTCTGCTTGGGCTTATTTTGTTATCTTCTCCAATGCTTATCAAAGCAAATTCAGACGTTCCGTTAATTCATATATTGTTGGTCCGGATTTTAGTCATAGTTCATTGATAAAGGGAATGGTAGCTATGGCTAAAATCATGGAAAATAGTAAGATTTCTGTTGACGAAAGAAAAGCGTACACTAACTGGAACGTCACCCATTATGTCACTAGCCTTAGTGATAAGGTTAAACAGAGAACATCTTCACAAAAAATCTACAGGAGGGTCTGAGGGGGACTAGTTTACAGACTACAATACCTTCAGTCCCCAAACTATGTCTACAAACACTTAACAGAAGGTCCTAAGTCTAAAGAAAAACAAACCGCCGCATGATGCTGTGTGTGCTGTACCTCTCTTCAAAGAATTACTGCATCACTACGCAGGGAGATTTAAGAGTCTATCAGCCCACCCTTGTTGGCGGAGCTTCGTCATATAAGACCCTAGGGGCTCAAAGTCAGGGCCCAACACTCTTGAGCCACCCGGCTCTACTGGGTACCCGTCACAATGATCCCCAAAAAGGGGAATCTCCTGCCACAGTGTGCAACAATATTTCAAAGAATACAAAAAGTGCAGTGCAATAACGTGATAGTGCTTTAAAAATGACTACGTGGTCAACAAATATGTTTATTGGGAGTTGACCAGGTGTCATATCTAAAAAACCAAATTAGTCCAAAAAATATATGCGACTAATTCCTGACTTGGTCTCACAAGGTCGACATGTTTCAGCCGATCTGGTGGTTTCACCCGGCTTTCTTCAGGACCTAATAGTAATGATGTCAAAAGCTACTGCAGGATAGATTTGGTAAAAACGGTGTATATGACCAGTGCAACTCAAAATACAAAATAGTGATAAAGTTATGTGGCCATTGCCACCCTACCAGACTAGCACAATTTGTGCTTTACTTAGATGTTGTCACCTCTTTTTCTTTTCTAAAAGAGAAGATAGTAGGGGTCACAAAATGATTTTTCGTGGGGTTAGCACAGAACAAAACAGCATCAGCGACTAATGTTTAGTAGTGCCTTCTTCGCGCACTACATGGTTTGAAAAAATGGCCAACACGTGGTCCATAATAAAAGAACATTCTCTTTGAAAAATAAGGAATTGTAACTCACCCAACGTTCTTTGGGAGAAAAGCCTCACCTCACCCGGCAGATTGCTCGGTTTAGGAGGCACCGCTCTGTTAAAAAATAAGGACACAGGCGGACGGGTTGTATATACATATACCAGTACTCAACGGTCCCTACATGAAAATTAACAGGATAAACCAATCAACTCTTGACTCTCAAACACAAAACACCAAGTCCTGGCAACACTACTCTGCCATGCAAACGATTTTGAGCCTGTTCTATGGCTGTACCTAATGTACCATTATCAGAATGGGGATTATGTAGCCATCCTATGTTGTCAGTATAGAAGTATATCCCTTTATTTACTAATCGGGATATACAAAAAGGAAAGAAATGATGGTGCCACCCTCTTTTAATCCTGAATCGACATGCATGTTGGTTACATCTAGGGGTTCAGAGTGGACCAAGAGTCAGACCCATGCCTATCTCTTGCCAAATATTTAAACTGTTCAAAAATAAATTGTTTACAACAAAACAGCTCCCTGGTATTACCAGGAGTCTTACCTGTCCGTCGAGACCTCGAGCTGGACCCTGAGCAGTCTGGGAGGTATCGACAGTAAGGTAAACACTCCTTAAATAGCCGCTCCCAGTACTCCGAAACGGCGCCAAAATCTCAGGTGTTGTGAGTTTGCTGTGGGTGTATCGTTAGATAACGCGCATGCGTGAAGACACAGTCGTTGTTCTCATCGCGCAAGCGCAGCCCCGAATCTCCACTATACACCGTGCATGCCCAGTGCCACCAATCAAGTTGCGCATGTGCAGTGCAAAGACTACTCACTCGGCGAAAAAAGATTACGGATTCCTAAAGGTCCTAGCCCCTAGAGTACCGATGTGTTGCCAAGTCATAGTCAACAAAATAGCAAGCGCTACGCACAGCGTACGATGTATTCAATGATCAAGATCAGATCGTGTAAACGTATCTTTGCTGTTTGGAGAGGTATTAAAAACTCCTTCAACTGTGTACACTTGTGCAAGCGTATTGCTTAGTTCGAAATTTCGAAAAGGGGAGGGGGAAGGAAAATCAATCAGATTATCTCTCTACAATTCAACTCTATAGTTATACAACCAAACGTGGCATTTCTAAGTCGAGGCACCAGGTGTAAGTACGAACAGGAGATCAAATGTCTGAATTCAGCATACAACTAAAGTGCCTCCACAGAAGAGGAATGTGGCTACCACTTCTGCCCATTTGTTGCAAAAAAATCGGGTGAAACATGCCAATAGAGCTGCCTCGGTCGTTCGGTTGATTCAATCCTGGAAAGGGAAGCTTGGTTGTATATGTGTGAATATCTACCCCTAGGGGTGCACCAAAACGTTAATGTAATCACAGAACAATTAAAGCACCTATGGAAATAATCTTGTGATCAATCAAGCCTAGACCCACATGTAATAGTGCACTTGTTAAGAAAGTTGTCTTCCAGATGCAGTGTCATATAATATAATGTGGTGAGAACTCTTTTCTTGAACGGCCCTAGTGGAGGTCAATATAGTCGATGTCATCTAGATCAATTAAGAGTATATAGACTCGTGGTGTGTCAGAAGAGGACAAAAGGAGAGGACAAAGGTCTATTGTAATGCCTAGTTTAATATAAAGGCACGTGTCTAATGGCGGAATCGCCCTCCAGAATCATTAGGGCTATATAGCAAGATCTAGGATGGTGGAATCAGGTCTACTCACTAGGTGAAACTAGTTACTGAACAAACACAAGATGTTATGTGAATCAGGGAACTATGAAGATGTATTGAATGTTAAGGATGAAAAGCATCCTCTCTGGAGCTGCTTTCCCGGTTGAAATCTGGATCCCCCTTGGATGCGTGTCCGGCTAAATGCCTGAGCTCGGTGGCACCAGCTATTAACAACTTGCTGAACCCCTTGCTCAACATGTCTCTGAGTTCTGGAGTGGTCCCTAAAGAATGGAAGCATGCTCTTATTCTCCCGCTCATTAAGAAACCTCTGCTCGACCCTTTACAGTGGGCCAACTATAGACCAATCTCCCTCCTCCCTGCTCTGGCGAAGGTGGCGGAGAAACATGTTCAGCATACTCTTACCACCTTTATAGAGAATAACAAACTGCTGCATGACTCCCAATCGGGTTTCCGTGCCAATTACAGTACGGAGACAGCTCTTGTGGAGGTGACCGACGCCATCAGGGAAACGCTTGATCTTGGGGGAAAGGCTATGTTGGTCTTGCTGGACCTGTCGGCGGCATTCGACACCGTCCCACACGCCGGCCTCCTCCTAAGACTCAGGGAGGTAGGTCTGCGGGGGACGGTGTTGGACTGGTTTCAATCCTTCTTAACCGACCGTCGGCAGGTGATCTGGGCTCCTCCGTTCTCCGCGGAAATGCCTTCGCTAGAGGTGGGGGTGCCTCAAGGATCCATCCTGAGCCCCACCATATTTAACATTTATGTGGCCCCTTTGGCGAAGGTCGCGGAGGCATTTGGAGCCCGGGTCATCTCATACGCTGATGACACCCAGCTCCTGTTTACCTGCAGGAAGGGAGAGGTTTTTAATGGCGACAGAATCAGAGACTGCCTGAGTGCTGTTTTTGCATGGTTTCAGCACCAGAACCTGAAATGTAACTCGGATAAGTCCGAGTTGCTCTTTTTTGGCTGCGCTGAGGACCCTGGCTGGAAATCGTGGTGGCCTTCCGACATGTTCCCCCCTGAGAAACCATCTGCCCAAGTAAAAAATCTGGGTGTGGTATTTGACGACAGTCTTTCTTTTCGTCCCCACATCACGGGCCTGGCAGGGAAATGTTTCGGTATCTTGAAGATGGTGAGGAAATTTCTCCCACTGCTTTCCCTTCAATATCGCAAGAACATCGTGCAAGCACTTGTGGGCTCGCGTTTAGACTACGCTAACGCACTTTTCTCTGGTCTGCCTAAATATCTGGTATCCAGATTGCAAGTTGTCCAAAACTCGGCGGCCAGAGCCATCTTTGGCCTTCCACGGAGAGCCAGTGCCTCTCTACTGCGCGGTAGGCTGCATTGGCTGTCTATCCCTAGCAGAATTAGTTTCAAGGTCCTCACGTTGGCGTTTAAAGCCCTCCACTGCATTGGCCCAGCTTACCTCAGGAAGAGGATTGCTCTCTACGTTCCCCGGAGGAGTTTGAGATCTGCTGACCTGGCTAAAGTGGAGGTACCAGTGATCAAACGCGTGCGGATGGGAGGCCGGTCTTTCCAGTTTATGGCGGCCAGTTTGTGGAATGAGCTCCCTCTGTCACTCCGCAAGGCTAACAATCTTCTGGCCTTTAGAAAGGAGCTCAAGACGCTCCTCTTCTCCGCCTAACCAGTGGGCCTACAGTGTTTCTGCCGCTGGGTTTTTCTTGGTTGTGTTCAGGACTCTCTGCCAAAGCGCCGGGACACCCGTTCTGGGTAGCCGTGCGCTCAAGAAATATAGTTCTAACATAACATAACATATAACATGCACCAGGCCAAAAGTTCGCAATCAAATAGATGTCCAGGGGATGTTGTCATTAAGGCCATGTGTGTCCGTTTTCATTTTGAAAATCCATTTCTGTTCTTTCACGAACAGAAATCTCGAGGTGTCACTTACATGTTGAGGAATGAGTGGTCTTTCGAGCACAATCCATCTCATGTCATCTGCTCTGTGATGTTTTTCAAGGAAATGATCTGTAAGACATGTGGACTGTTTTTTACAACGGATCGTGCTCTTATGCTCACTGATTCTGAGCTTAATCTTCCTTGTCGTGTAACCGATGTAATGCAGAGAGCAAGGACACGTGATCATATAGATCACGTTCTCTGAGTTACAGTTCGTGTGGCTGTTCAGTATCCATGGCCGATTCGTACCTATGTCAACAGAGGTGGTTTTGGAGGTGTGAGGGCAAACACTACATGACCCACAGGGGTAGTGTCCCCGTACTGGTGGTAGTGACCACAACGTGTTGACACCATGTGTTTGTTCGGTCCGTGGTCGCGTGTGTACAAGACTGTTGCGCAAACTGGGACCTTTTCTGAATGCAAACAGAGGAGACGGAATATTTTCGGCGGCCACATTCAAAATGTGCCAATGTTTCCGTATCATCTTCTGCAGTTTGTTTGAGAGGGTACAAAAAGTGGTCACAAAAGTGAGCTTCTCGTTGGGGGTCCTCATGGTGCTATTATCTAAAAGAGCATCCCGATGGTTATTGGATGCTCTTTTCCAAGCCTGACGCACTAGTCTTCTAGGGTACTGGCGTGACTGCAACTGGTGAGCCAGGACCTCTGCGTGTTTGTGAAAAAGCTCCTTCGTGGAACAATTCCGCCTAACATGCAGGAACTGGCCCACCGGAAGATTCTCTCTTAAGGCCCTAGGATGATGACTATCAAATGACAAGAGAGAATTTCTGGACATTGGTTTCTTGAACAGCTCACAGTGTAACGAATTACCAATAGGAAAGATTGATATGTCAAGAAAAGACAGACGCTGCTGATCATACTTCATCGTAAATTTCAGGAAGGTGTTCTGCTCATTGAGCCAGGCATGAAAGGCCTGAATCTCATGGCAAGAGCCTCGCCATACCACCAAAATATCGTCTATGTACCTCTTCCACAACACCAGATGTTTAAAAAAAGGGTTGTTGTGGTTCAGTACATGTTGTTGTTCAAAAAGGTGGACGTAGAGGTTGGCGAGGCTCGGCGCAAAAACACTGCCCATCGAGGTACCAGAAATTTGTAAAAAGATCTGGTCCTCGAAGCGGAAACATTTTTCTGTCATCGCTATTCTTGCGCATTCCATGATGAAATGGACCGGAGTTATGCTATCCAGGTCCCGGCCTTCCAGGAGCCCTCTGATGGATTCAAGGGTCTCCAGTTGCGGGATGCATGTGTAGAGAGATTCTACATCAAAACTCGCCAGAATATCAGTTTCGGGATGAAACTCAATATCTGGCAACAACCTCAAGACATCCGAGGTGTCCTTGAGATAAGTAGGCATTTCTGACACCATGGGCCGTAGAAAAACATCTACAAACTTGGAAAGAGGCTCAAGGAGTGACCCTATTCTCGAGATGATGGGACGTCCCGGAGGGGGTCTTTTGTTCTTATGTATTTTGGGGAGGCAGTAGAAATAGGGCATTACTGGATTGTTTGTCACTAGAAATCGTGCTTCTTGCGACGTGATCCATCCTTCTGCCTCCCCTTCCTCAACCAGATGTTTGATCTCTATAGTTAGCCTGGGTGTCGGTCCGTTTGCAGAATACGATAGAATTTGTCATCTGAGAGCTGCCGAAGGCATTCTCTCTGGTAAGTGACAGTGTCCTGTAGGACAGTGGCACCCCCCTTGTCCGCTGGCTTAATAATAACGGACTCATCCGAGCCAAGGTTTTGAAGAGCCACTCTATCCTTTCTGGAAAAATTGCAAAAGCTGGCAGGTTGTGTGTCACATAAAGCCATCATGTCAAACGTCACGGCTTTTTCAAAGGTGGAAACCTGAGATGGAACTTGGTGTGCCATAGGTGTGAAACTACTCTTGGGTCGTAACCCAGTATTCGTAGTATTGATGTCTTCATAGGAGGAAGTAACATCATCGCTCGATCTGTTCTTAAAAAAGAAATGCAGCCGGATTTTTCTGAAAAAAATTTCAAGTTCGCATCTCATGGTGAACGGGTCACCTCGGAAAGTAGGCACAAAGCCCAACCCTCTGTTAAGGACGCTCAATTCACTCTCCGTCAGGATTCGCGAACTCAAATTGACTACGAGATCGTTACTCAATTGTTGGTTGTGTTGTGGGTTTGCTGAAGACTGCCCCTGCTCCGAGTATTCGGAAATGTGGGGTCTGATTGCCAATGAACAGTCGTCGTGCCTCTCCGTTTGCCCCTCGTTCGGCCTGGGCCTTGATCTAAAAAAGGCTGGTTAGGATAAAAATGGGGTTGTGG
Organism: Triturus cristatus; assembly: GCF_964204655.1. Taxonomy (NCBI): domain Eukaryota; kingdom Metazoa; phylum Chordata; class Amphibia; order Caudata; family Salamandridae; genus Triturus; species Triturus cristatus. The sequence continues at coordinate 126,757,907 of NC_140585.1, read as the reverse complement.
TGGAAAAGGTGGTACATGTGATGGAAAGGGAGGTTGGTAACCCCAGGGTCCTGGTGGCCACCATTGGCCCTGGTTGGGATAGTAGCCCTGTGTCCCACGCCCCCTGTTGTATCCACGGGATCGGCCCCTACCTCGCCCTCGGGGAAACCCATTAGGAGATGACTCTGAGTCAGTAGATCCCTGCTCTGATCCAGAGGAAGAGTAGTTCGATCCATATCGTCTGCCCTTGTTGTTAAAGACTGGGGCCACGTAGTTTTCGTTGGTGTACGGATAGATTTTCTCCCATGAGAAACGGGCTAAGTCCTTTTTGAACTTATCGATCTTATTAATCAGGATGTTGTCCCTATACTCCTTATTGGTCTTATTAGCCTCGTCCAAATTCTTTTTGTACAATGCAGCTGTAATAGTTGTTTTAATCTGTCCCTCCATAGTTTGTATTTCGATAAGGATCGCGTCTGCCTGGCGCTTAGCCGTGCTGATGATCAAAATCAGCCAGTCACGGGTACAGCGCCAGGCGATAAGCGACCAATCCCGCATGAATTGCTTATCGGTGAGGAACAGCCTGGGTGCATTGGTGACTATTAGCCCAGTTGGCGCACATTTGCCTCGCAAATACTCAGTCATAATAAGCCCATGGACAGCTGTCCGTGACTGTGTTTTCTTCAAATTGAGTAATGTACCCCAATCATCTTTCGAATGTCCTGTCAATTCTGGTAGTGACTCTAGAATACTAGGATTGTCAGATAGGATGGAACTAAGGGTTTCATCATCGAATGCTAGGCCTAGCATTCGATGATGAAACCCTTAGTTCCATCCTATCTGACAATCCTAGTATTCTAGAGTCACTACCAGAATTGACAGGACATTCGAAAGATGATTGGGGTACATTACTAAATTTGAAGAAAACACAGTCACGGACAGCTGTCCATGGGCTTATTATGACTGAGTATTTGCGAGGCAAATGTGCGCCAACTGGGCTAATAGTCACCAATGCACCCAGGCTGTTCCTCACCGATAAGCAATTCATGCGGGATTGGTCGCTTATCGCCTGGCGCTGTACCCGTGACTGGCTGATTTTGATCATCAGCACGGCTAAGCGCCAGGCAGACGCGATCCTTATCGAAATACAAACTATGGAGGGACAGATTAAAACAACTATTACAGCCGCATTGTACAAAAAGAATTTGGACGAGGCTAATAAGACCAATAAGGAGTATAGGGACAACATCCTGATTAATAAGATCGATAAGTTCAAAAAGGACTTAGCCCGTTTCTCATGGGAGAAAATCTATCCGTACACCAACGAAAACTACGTGGCCCCAGTCTTTAACAACAAGGGCAGACGATATGGATCGAACTACTCTTCCTCTGGATCAGAGCAGGGATCTACTGACTCAGAGTCATCTCCTAATGGGTTTCCCCGAGGGCGAGGTAGGGGCCGATCCCGTGGATACAACAGGGGGCGTGGGACATAGGGCTACTATCCCAACCAGGGCCAATGGTGGCCACCAGGACCCTGGGGTTACCAACCTCCCTTTCCATCACATGTACCACCTTTTCCACCACAACCCCATTTTTATCCTAACCAGCCTTTTTTAGATCAAGGCCCAGGCCGAACGAGGGGCAAACGGAGAGGCACGACGACTGTTCATTGGCAATCAGACCCCACATTTCCGAATACTCGGAGCAGGGGCAGTCTTCAGCAAACCCACAACACAACCAACAATTGAGTAACGATCTCGTAGTCAATTTGAGTTCGCGAATCCTGACGGAGAGTGAATTGAGCGTCCTTAACAGAGGGTTGGGCTTTGTGCCTACTTTCCGAGGTGACCCGTTCACCATGAGATGCGAACTTGAATTTTTTTTCAGAAAAATCCGGCTGCATTTCTTTTTTAAGAACAGATCGAGCGATGATGTTACTTCCTCCTATGAAGACATCAATACTACGAATACTGGGTTACGACCCAAGAGTAGTTTCACACCTATGGCACACCAAGTTCCATCTCAGGTTTCCACCTTTGAAAAAGCCGTGACGTTTGACATGATGGCTTTATGTGACACACAACCTGCCAGCTTTTGCAATTTTTCCAGAAAGGATAGAGTGGCTCTTCAAAACCTTGGCTCGGATGAGTCCGTTATTATTAAGCCAGCGGACAAGGGGGGTGCCACTGTCCTACAGGACACTGTCACTTACCAGAGAGAATGCCTTCGGCAGCTCTCAGATGACAAATTCTATCGTATTCTGCAAACGGACCCGACGCCCAGGCTAACTATAGAGATCAAACATCTGGTTGAGGAAGGGGAGGCAGAAGGATGGATCACGTCGCAAGAAGCACGATTTCTAGTGACAAACAATCCAGTAATGCCCTATTTCTACTGCCTCCCCAAAATACATAAGAACAAAAGACCCCCTCCGGGACGTCCCATCATCTCGGGAATAGGGTCACTCCTTGAGCCTCTTTCCAAGTTTGTAGATGTTTTTCTACGGCCCATGGTGTCAGAAATGCCTACTTATCTCAAGGACACCTCGGATGTCTTGAGGTTGTTGCCAGATATTGAGTTTCATCCCGAAACTGATATTCTGGCGAGTTTTGATGTAGAATCTCTCTACACATGCATCCCGCAACTGGAGACCCTTGAATCCATCAGAGGGCTCCTGGAAGGCCGGGACCTGGATAGCATAACTCCGGTCCATTTCATCATGGAATGCGCAAGAATAGCGATGACAGAAATTTTTTTCCGCTTCGAGGACCAGATCTTTTTACAAATTTCTGGTACCTCGATGGGCAGTGTTTTTGCGCCGAGCCTCGCCAACCTCTACGTCCACCTTTTTGAACAACAACATGTACTGAACCACAACAACCCTTTTTTTAAACATCTGGTGTTGTGGAAGAGGTACATAGACGATATTTTGGTGGTATGGCGAGGCTCTTGCCATGAGATTCAGGCCTTTCATGCCTGGCTCAATGAGCAGAACACCTTCCTGAAATTTACGATGGAGTATGATCAGCAGCGTCTGTCTTTTCTTGACATATCAATCTTTCCTATTGGTAATTCGTTACACTGTGAGCTGTTCAAGAAACCAATGTCCAGAAATTCTCTCTTGTCATTTGATAGTCATCATCCTAGGGCCTTAAGAGAGAATCTTCCGGTGGGCCAGTTCCTGCGTGTTAGGCGGAATTGTTCCACGAAGGAGCTTTTTCACAAACACGCAGAGGTCCTGGCTCACCAGTTGCAGTCACGCCAGTACCCTAGAAGACTAGTGCGTCAGGCTTGGAAAAGAGCATCCAATAACCATCGGGATGCTCTTTTAGATAATAGCACCATGAGGACCCCCAACGAGAAGCTCACTTTTGTGACCACTTTTTGTACCCTCTCAAACAAACTGCAGAAGATGATACGGAAACATTGGCACATTTTGAATGTGGCCGCCGAAAATATTCCGTCTCCTCTGTTTGCATTCAGAAAAGGTCCCAGTTTGCGCAACAGTCTTGTACACACGCGACCACGGACCGAACAAACACATGGTGTCAACACGTTGTGGTCACTACCACCAGTACGGGGACACTACCCCTGTGGGTCATGTAGTGTTTGCCCTCAGACCTCCAAAACCACCTCTGTTGACATAGGTACGTATCGGCCATGGATACTGAACAGCCACACGAACTGTAACTCAGAGAACGTGATCTATATGATCACGTGTCCTTGCTCTCTGCATTACATCGGTTACACGACAAGGAAGATTAAGCTCAGAATCAGTGAGCATAAGAGCACGATCCGTTGTAAAAAACAGTCCACATGTCTTACAGATCATTTCCTTGAAAAACATCACAGAGCAGATGACATGAGATGGATTGTGCTCGAAAGACCACTCATTCCTCAACATGTAAGTGACACCTCGAGATTTCTGTTCGTGAAAGAACAGAAATGGATTTTCAAAATGAAAACGGACACACATGGCCTTAATGACAACATCCCCTGGACATCTATTAGATTGCGAACTTTTGGCCTGGTGCATGTTATATGCTTTTCATCCTTAACATTCAATACATCTTCATACTTCCCTGATTCACATAACATCTTGTGTTTGTTCAGTAACTAGTTTCACCTAGTGAGTAGACCTGATTCCACCATCCTAGATCTTGCTATATAGCCCTAATGATTCTGGAGGGCGATTCCGCCATTAGACACGTGCCTTTATATTAAACTAGGCATTACAATAGACCTTTGTCCTCTCCTTTTGTCCTCTTCTGACACACCACGAGTCTATATACTCTTAATTGATCTAGATGACATCGACTATATTGACCTCCACTAGGGCCGTTCAAGAAAAGAGTTCTCACCACATTATATTATATGACACTGCATCTGGAAGACAACTTTCTTAACAAGTGCACTATTACATGTGGGTCTAGGCTTGATTGATCACAAGATTATTTCCATAGGTGCTTTAATTGTTCTGTGATTACATTAACGTTTTGGTGCACCCCTAGGGGTAGATATTCACACATATACAACCAAGCTTCCCTTTCCAGGTTTGAATCAACTGAACGACCGAGGCAGCTCTATTGGCATGTTTCATCCGATTTTTTTGCAACAAATGGGCAGAAGTGGTAGCCACATTCCTCTTCTGTGGAGGCACTTTAGTTGTATGCTGAATTCAGACATTTGATCTCCTGTTCGTACTTACACCTGGTGCCTCGACTTAGAAATGCCACGTTTGGTTGTATAACTATAGAGTTGAATTGTAGAGAGATAATCTGATTGATTTTCCTTCCCCCTCCCCTTTTCGAAATTTCGAACTAAGCAATACGCTTGCACAAGTGTACACAGTTGAAGGAGTTTTTAATACCTCTCCAAACAGCAAAGATACGTTTACACGATCTGATCTTGATCATTGAATACATCGTACGCTGTGCGTAGCGCTTGCTATTTTGTTGACTATGACTTGGCAACACATCGGTACTCTAGGGGCTAGGACCTTTAGGAATCCGTAATCTTTTTTCGCCGAGTGAGTAGTCTTTGCACTGCACATGCGCAACTTGATTGGTGGCACTGGGCATGCGCGGTGTATAGTGGAGATTCGGGGCTGCGCTTGCGCGATGAGAACAACGACTGTGTCTTCACGCATGCGCGTTATCTAACGATACACCCACAGCAAACTCACAACACCTGAGATTTTGGCGCCGTTTCGGAGTACTGGGAGCGGCTATTTAAGGAGTGTTTACCTTACTGTCGATACCTCCCAGACTGCTCAGGGTCCAGCTCGAGGTCTCGACGGACAGGTAAGACTCCTGGTAATACCAGGGAGCTATTTTGTTGTGAACAATTTATTTTTGAACAGTTTAAATATTTGGCAAGAGATAGGCATGGGTCTGACTCTTGGTCCACTCTGAACCCCTAGATGTAACCAACATGCATGTCGATTCAGGATTAAAAGAGGGTGGCACCATCATTTCTTTCCTTTTTGTATATCCCGATTAGTAAATAAAGGGATATACTTCTATACTGACTACATAGGATGGCTACATAATCCCCATTCTGATAATGGTACATTAGGTACAGCCATAGAACAGGCTCAAAATCGTTTGCATGGCAGAGTAGTGTTGCCAGGACTTGGTGTTTTGTGTTTGAGAGTCAAGAGTTGATTGGTTTATCCTGTTAATTTTCATGTAGGGACCGTTGAGTACTGGTATATGTAAATACAACCCGTCCTCCTGTGTCCTTATTTTTTAACAGAGCGGTGCCTCCTAAACCGAGCAATCTGCCGGGTGAGGTGAGGCTTTTCTCCCAAAGAACGTTGGGTGAGTTACAATTCCTTATTTTTCAAAGAGAATGTTCTTTTATTATGGACCACGTGTTGGCCATTTTTTCAAACCATGTAGTGCGCGAAGAAGGCACTACTAAACATTAGTCGCTGATGCTGTTTTGTTCTGTGCTAACCCCACGAAAAATCATTTTGTGACCCCTACTATCTTCTCTTTTAGGAAAGAAAAAGAGGTGACAACATCTAAGTAAAGCACAAATTGTGCTAGTCTGGTAGGGTGGCAATGGCCACATAACTTTATCACTATTTTGTATTTTGAGTTGCACTGGTCATATACACCGTTTTTACCAAATCTATCCTGCAGTAGCTTTTGACATCATTACTATTAGGTCCTGAAGAAAGCCGGGTGAAACTACCAGATCGGCTGAAACATGTCGACCTTGAGAGACCAAGTCAGGAATTAGTCGCATATATTTTTTGGACTAATTTGGTTTTTTAGATATGACACCTGGTCAACTCCCAATAAACATATTTGTTGACCACGTAGTCATTTTTAAAGCACTATCACGTTATTGCACTGCACTTTTTGTATTCTTTGAAATATTGTTGCACACTGTGGCAGGAGATTCCCCTTTTTGGGGATCATTGTGACGGGTACCCAGTAGAGCCGGGTGGCTCAAGAGTGTTGGGCCCTGACTTTGAGCCCCTAGGGTCTTATATGACGAAGCTCCCCCAACAAGGGTGGGCTGATAGACTCTTAAATCTCCCTGCGTAGTGATGCAGTAATTCTTTGAAGAGAGGTACAGCACACACAGCATCATGCGGCGGTTTGTTTTTCTTTAGACATAGGACCTTCTGTTAAGTGTTTGTAAACAGAGAAAATCTCCTCCGATTTGGACTATACCACATCAGGGCAATTTCTGTCTACAAATAAAAGGTCAGTCTGCTGACACCGTACAAAGAAATAGCTGTTCCCACACATACGTCTACTCCTCTCAGAACTCGCCGCCCCTAGTACCATCTCAGGGTACATATTTCATCTGTCACGATAGGGCTTACACGTGGTTGCCAACTGGTTTTTCTGGTACCTGGTATATAGCTTTTCTTCTTCCCCCTACATACACCGCTTCTGCAAATCATCATCGAAACAGAGATGGCAGAGGGATTATTAATTCTAAAGATACAGCAGGACAAGAGGGAGGAGTTTTCCTCAAAGGTTTTCTTCCTTTTTGGGGTCCAATGGCCAACAGCAGAAATATAAGGCAATTGGTTTGTGTCGTAGAAACCACCATAGACATCACTGTAGGAGCCTTAAGTAATATCACGGCAGAACTACAGGCGGATCGTCTTATGACTTTACAAAACCGAGTTGCCTTAGACTTTGTTCTTGCGGACCGTGGTGGAGTGTGCAAATTGATCGGGTCAAGTTGCTGTATTTTCATACCTGATGACGCTCCGACAGTATACCAAGCTATCTCTAAGTTACATATAATCTCCGAGTCGATTCATCAGGACGAAGGAGATTGGTCATTATTGGAGTGGTTTTGGGGACTACTGTCCAAATGGGGTTGGAAGGTATTGACATTCCTTGGAGTAGTTTTGACCATCATTTTCTCTTGTTGTCTTTGTATGCACTGTGGCCCCTCCATTTGAGACTTTTGTGCTACTGTGTGCATCCCTAAACCCAAGTCACAAAGAATAGAAAATATTAAAATGATGGTACAGCAACAACTCGATGACCTCATGGCCATCGATATTGACTCAGATTAACGTGAGTCTATGTATCTTGCCTGAGTTCTGGCAAAAGGAGGGTCTGAGAAAATGCAATTTTCGATCGTGATCGAATTGACTCGCCATTTCGTGCTCCGCCGCCATTTTGTGTTGCCCTCACTCAGGCAGCACGACGATCGAAGTCTTTTCTGCTTTTCCTGCAATATTGTGTCGAAATAACCTTGTGCCTCTGTTTACAAAGCTGGTGTTAGAGACTGGCCGAGTACACTAATCCCTGTCTGGTTCCTCTAATCCCTGTCTTAACTATCTGTTGGTTCACACTATTCTCTTCTGACTTTATCTTATCATCTGGCCTTCGCTGTCCTCTGTTCGTATTCTCTTGTTTCACAACTGTCCTCCAAAACACACAAATGTATCTCGCCACCTGCAAGTCAGTCACAGACCTGGTTAATACCTTAACTCGTGGGGAGGGGTGGCAAACACAGATGGAGGAGAGGCTTCTTCGAGTTACTCGATACTTTGTTTTCCAACTTTTCCTATTAGCTCTATCCTATTTTCGAACTATTCTTATTGGCTCCTTTTATATGTTTTAGGTGTGTTCTTAGTTAATGTATATTTCATATATGTACTATATAAGATTGTGCGCCACGGAGTGAAGTGGCAGTCTCCTGAGAACATACCGTGTGTACTTCTAGGACAACTGTACTAGCTGCAGCTAATAAATCCGATCTTTTACGCCTGACAGAGTGTCCCGTGTCTCTGTGTAGCTAAGCAGGAGAACCCAGGAGATTAAGGCGTACCCTGCGCCGCCATGCCCAAAAGGTTCTGGTTCTTCACCCCTTAATAAACAAAGCCAGTTGCGTCCATTTTTTAATGGTTATCAGCTCCAACTGAGGTATGCCCCACATAGTCTTCAGCATCTGTAAGCTTCCCATCATCCACGCCAAGAGGCTCAAAACAGGTGTTGAAGTCCCCAACAACAACCCTGTTAACATTTTTAGTTATGGTTCCTAAGAAATCCTCTAATATAAGGGCTGTTGAAGAACATCTACCGCCTGGGAGCCCCCTTAAATAAATATTAATAATAATGATGTTGTTAGGGAGGAGCCAAGCGCGCAACCAAGATGGCCGCGTAGGTGCGAGGCTCCTGAGGACCTCCGCGACCTCCTACGTTTATCCTGTCTTCATCCTGAATCGGTTGAGGGGACTGTGTCGGTGAACCTGAGCCGAGGTGGTACCCGTTTTCCGTTTTTGAATCGGACCCCGGGTGCCGTGATGAGCATCGACTGAAGTTTGCGGCCTGCTCCTCTCCTGACCCCGGACTTGAGTTGGGGGGTGATCCAGTGGAGAAGTGAATAACAACGGCGGGACGAGCCTGGCGAGTCGGGTACCCCACACTTTCACTTTCGCTTTTGAGTCCCCTTGCCACCATCGCGAGTGGGATCACGGCGCTTCTTTGTGTGGTGGTTGCCTCGCTGGGGGATCCTGCCTGCCTGCGGGGACCTGCTCCGCCTTCCTGAGGTGACCGCCGGGGTCCTCGGCCTCGATTGCTCGTTCTCCGCTGCATGACTCGTGGGGGTGCGAGATACAAGACGATGGCCACGAAGCAGAATGGAGATCGGCTGAAGGCCAAATCGACTCGGCGTGGCGCCGCACTTCAAGTCAACATTATGGATCGCTACACCCTACCGAAAGGTTCTCCCGGCGGGTCGCATAAGTCTTCTGAGTGCCCCGCGGATGCCCCGGATTTGCCGACGGATCTGACTTTGCAGGACGTCATGGGCGCCATAGCTGAGATGAAGACCTCGGTGGGTCAACAATTCGACACCCTGGCGCACAAACTCGACGCGGTCCTCATCGATGTCAACCTTGTTAGAGCAGATCTATCCAAGACAAATGACCAGGTTGACTCTTTGGCCCATACCGCGTCGGGCCTCACGACTGAGGTGGCGGCCCTCCAGACGGAGGTACGCCGGCTCCGGCAGGCCAGTGCGCTCACGGATCGGCGACTGGAGGACTCCGAGAGCAGGGCCCGGAGGAATAACGTTCGCATTATCGGAGTGCCTGAGGGACTGGAGGATTCGGCGGCGGATCTCTTTGTGGAGGATCTGATTTCTACTCATCTCCAGCCTCGAGGACTGAGTAAATTCTTTGCGGTGGAGAGGGCCCATAGAGTTCCTGGCGGCAAGCCGAAGGTCGGAGCTCCCCCGCGGCCTCTTATTGCCCGTATCTTCAACTTTCGGGACAGGGATGCGATTTTACAAGCTTCCAGACTGCGGGGGCCGCTTAAGCTGGAGAACATGGAGGTGAACTTTTATCCTGATTTCACGCAGGCGGTCCAGAAGCAGAGACTGGGTTTCATGGACGTCAAGCGGCGGCTTCGAGATATGAACTTAAAATACGCAATGCTTTTCCCGGCCAGGCTGCGTGTGGAGTCTGATGGTCGCACTCACTTTTTTGACCGTCCTGAGACGGCCGGGGACTGGTTGGACACTTTGTCTAGGGGACATGATCGGGATGGGATGGGGGCAGCGGGAGGAGAGTGTCCACCGGACCGGGTATGAGATATTGACACTGAGGCTCATTCCTGATGATGTCACTTTTCGGCCAAGCTCAGGGTTTCTTGACTGTTGTGTTTCGTTCCCCCTCCATTGGAGGTTGTGCTGTGTCTCGAGGGGGTTCTCTTTCCTCCTCTAGGGGGTCTTTGTAGTTTAGTTCACACAGGGGCGACAGGCACACTGCAAGTTGGGGGGGCTGTCTGGGCTCATGCAGGGGTGCAGGGAGGGGGGAGTTTTGTTTGGGACGCTCCCGTGGTATGACGGGGGGGTCACCCTCCCAGACATCAAACGGTATTACTGGGCCTACCAGCTGGCTGCGATAAACCACGGGCTTTATGGGCCCGCCCTTAACCCGGCCTTTGAAATGGACAAATTGTTGTTGCCGGGTGGCGACTACAATCGTGCGCTCTACTCTAGATCGCTCGACGCACGTTTGACGGGTCCTACACGGGTCGCGGTACGGGTGTGGCACGCGGCAAACTTGGCGATGGGGTGGAAGGATCGGTTGACCCGGGTGACGCCATTGTATGCATCTGAGCGATTGGGCTGCTTGTGGACTACGAAAGGTTTTGAGAAGTGGGACATGATTGGCATCAGCAGGGTGGGCGATCTCTGGACGAGGGGGTGATTTAAAACGTTTGATGTGCTGCAGACGGAATTACAGTTGCAGGACAGGGAGTACTTCCGGTATATACAGGTTCGTCACGCGCTGTGTTCTGTATTCCCGGATGTGGCGTCCATCCCGGAGTGCTTCCCTCTGGAAGATAGAGTGCTAGACGGGCATGTACCGGATGGCACTATCTCATTGATTTATAAAAAGCTCATCAACGATCGCTCGGGACTGCTGACTGGCCTTCGTAAGGCATGGGTTGCCGATGGATTGGAGCTGGATGACGAGGACTGGGTATCTGCGGTGGCCTCCCCGAAAGAGGTGGCCATACCGGCCCGCCTTCGGTTCGTCCAGCTCAAAATACTCCACAGGGTCTACGTTACGGGGCCGGGTCTGATGCGTATGGGATATGCCGTGGATGGGATGTGTAAGCGTGGGTGTGGTTTGTTAGGGACCTTCTTCCATACTTTGTGGGAATGTCCGGAGGTGGCGCGATTCTGGCGTGGTGTGCATGCGGTGTTGCAAGCGGTCACGCATGTGACGCTGTTTCCCGAGGCTAGGAGATGTCTGTTGAATGTGTGGGAACCGACTGATTACACGGTGCCGCAAACGTGGTGGGTGACACTGGGATATATGGTGGCCAAGCGTGACATAGCACAATTGTGGGGCTCCCAGAGGTCACCAACAGTTTCGGTATGGAAGGACAACATGGATTGGTGTATGTTTCGTGAAAAGGTAGTGTATGTGGCGAGAGGTAAGCCTGGGAAATGGGTGAAAGTGTGGGGCCCCTGGAACTCCTATCGTGGCAGGATTTGTACCCCGCCACTGACGCCTGACTTGGCGGCGGCCCAGTCTCCCTAGTCTGCTTGTTCCCTTGATTCTGTGTCATCGTGCCCACTTTGTACCTGTCCCTGCCTGTCCCCTCCCCCTATTCCTGTGGATCTGTAGGGTCCTCCCGAGGGGAGCACATAATGTTGCTTAGACTTTTGCTGCCTTGTGGGTTTGTTTGTAGTTTCTCATTAAAAATGGAACCGCCATTTGGGGGGTCTGGATGGTGTGGCCGCAAACGCTTCTTTCGACTTCTGGGACCTTTACCACTTGCCGCTTGTGTTTTATAACTGTGTTTTATGATCTCAGTGTTTGCTAGCGGCCGGCCTGAAGGTTGTAGGCCCATATTTGTATATCTATTGCATTCTGTAATAAAGGTTTAAAAAATAAAAAAAATAAAAAAAAAATAATAATGATGTTAACCCCCTTAGTGGAGCAGACCCTAATAGCCATAATGTCTGGGCTATCTATCGGAATATCCACCACTGACACACCCTCTCGTTGGCGTACCCAAATCGACAAACCACCCACAGGTCTACCCCTAGTATCCTTAGCTGCTGGTTTAAAAAAGTTCAAGTAGCCTGAGCGAAAAAGTGGAGCTATTGCCCAAGTTTCCTGAAAGGACCAGATATCAGTCTTATCAATAAAACTAGCCCAGTCTGGTAGATGTAATTTGGATTCCAGCCCCGCAGTATTCCATGACGCTACCTTTGCAGAAGGAGTAACGGGGCTAGAAGTAGCCGCCTGACTATCCAGCATATTACAACAGGTAGTACTCCCCCTCACGACATTATTGAAGATAGGAGGAGAGAACTGGAGCGAGAGGGAGTCATGAGGCGGTGATACTGAACTACAACCATTTACCCCAGAGGTCTGAAACTGGCACCCATATAGCGATAACCTATCCAGATTCTTTCCATCCCCATGTCAATCATTTTCCTCTAGGGTGTACAAGGGGGCAAATTGGTTATAGGTAGAAATAGGGTGATTAGATAAGGTATCAAAATGGTGGGCCCGAGGGAGGTGACTCTCTACCCTAAAAGCAAGATTAGAATGTCTATAGGGTGTTTCAAACCTATTCCATGTAAGCAGAGGGGTACCTGAAGTTGATCGAGGATAAAAGTGACTTAGAGTAAGCGTTTGGATCCCACCCCCTCCTCTAGAGACCCTCCCTTCACAGATAAACCTTACTGCTCTGGGATCTCTAAAATGTACAGTAATACAATCCCCTACCTTGTCCTTACATCTACTGCCCAACCAGCTCACCCTCCTTACATGAAGTATTTCACCATTAATGTGGCCAGGGAGTGGTCTATTGTTACTAAGCCAAAAAATGACTTTATTTTTCAGCACCCTGTGATTTTCCAGTTTCTCCTCTTCGATCTCTGGTACCCCTGCCAATATCACAGTGTACGGCACTGAATCGGGGGGGGAGATCGATACAGGGATGTTTCCTTTTCCTGACAACAGTTCCTACAGCCTCCTTCTCCTTATGGATAACCTCTACTGCCAGTTTGGCATGTTCATACTCCTTCCTACCCTCCCACCCTGGCACATCAACTCTCGTACTATTGTGGTGACTATTCTTGATTACCCCTGTAGTGTCCCTACTATCATGATGTCTTGGATGCATGGGGTTTTGGGGTGGGATATTATTGGAGCTGACAGCAAGAAAACCATCCAACTCCGACGCTGGTCCTCCTTCTGCTACACAATTCGGGACTATAGTGCAACCCACAACCTTTTCTAATGCAATAGTATTCGCCATAACTATTTTTCCCAATTTCCCCAAATTTTCGAGAATTAGTTTAATTCTTTCGAATACGGGGAGCATTAACGACTTCATCAAATGCTCTATCTGGTCAAAGAAGCTATCAGTATACTGTGCTTTCAAAGGCCAGCGCTTAGGCAGCTCAGTAGACTGTTTCCCCAAAACTTCAGGATTGGGCAGAGTATCCTCAATTACCAAATGAGGCGCTATGACTGAGGCCCCTCCATATTTACTGGTTTTATTTTGGGACACCTGCCCGTATGAGCCTCACCCCCTCTCTTCCTTTTCCCGCATTTGGAAGGTAAAACAGTAGCTTTTATGGAGCTGTCCCCTGGTAATGAATTCGAGATCATAGGAGCTACTGAAGAACAAGCGTCAGATACATCAGTAGCCTCCAAATCTCTGCTAATAACCTGCCTGGTATCATCGTGGGGTGAATCGGTGACCAACATGAGATGGATTGTGCTCGAAAGACCACTCATTCCTCAACATGTAAGTGACACCTCGAGATTTCTGTTCGTGAAAGAACAGAAATGGATTTTCAAAATGAAAACGGACACACATGGCCTTAATGACAACATCCCCTGGACATCTATTAGATTGCGAACTTTTGGCCTGGTGCATGTTATATGCTTTTCATCCTTAACATTCAATACATCTTCATACTTCCCTGATTCACATAACATCTTGTGTTTGTTCAGTAACTAGTTTCACCTAGTGAGTAGACCTGATTCCACCATCCTAGATCTTGCTATATAGCCCTAATGATTCTGGAGGGCGATTCCGCCATTAGACACGTGCCTTTATATTAAACTAGGCATTACAATAGACCTTTGTCCTCTCCTTTTGTCCTCTTCTGACACACCACGAGTCTATATACTCTTAATTGATCTAGATGACATCGACTATATTGACCTCCACTAGGGCCGTTCAAGAAAAGAGTTCTCACCACATTATATTATATGACACTGCATCTGGAAGACAACTTTCTTAACAAGTGCACTATTACATGTGGGTCTAGGCTTGATTGATCACAAGATTATTTCCATAGGTGCTTTAATTGTTCTGTGATTACATTAACGTTTTGGTGCACCCCTAGGGGTAGATATTCACACATATACAACCAAGCTTCCCTTTCCAGGTTTGAATCAACTGAACGACCGAGGCAGCTCTATTGGCATGTTTCATCCGATTTTTTTGCAACAAATGGGCAGAAGTGGTAGCCACATTCCTCTTCTGTGGAGGCACTTTAGTTGTATGCTGAATTCAGACATTTGATCTCCTGTTCGTACTTACACCTGGTGCCTCGACTTAGAAATGCCACGTTTGGTTGTATAACTATAGAGTTGAATTGTAGAGAGATAATCTGATTGATTTTCCTTCCCCCTCCCCTTTTCGAAATTTCGAACTAAGCAATACGCTTGCACAAGTGTACACAGTTGAAGGAGTTTTTAATACCTCTCCAAACAGCAAAGATACGTTTACACGATCTGATCTTGATCATTGAATACATCGTACGCTGTGCGTAGCGCTTGCTATTTTGTTGACTATGACTTGGCAACACATCGGTACTCTAGGGGCTAGGACCTTTAGGAATCCGTAATCTTTTTTCGCCGAGTGAGTAGTCTTTGCACTGCACATGCGCAACTTGATTGGTGGCACTGGGCATGCGCGGTGTATAGTGGAGATTCGGGGCTGCGCTTGCGCGATGAGAACAACGACTGTGTCTTCACGCATGCGCGTTATCTAACGATACACCCACAGCAAACTCACAACACCTGAGATTTTGGCGCCGTTTCGGAGTACTGGGAGCGGCTATTTAAGGAGTGTTTACCTTACTGTCGATACCTCCCAGACTGCTCAGGGTCCAGCTCGAGGTCTCGACGGACAGGTAAGACTCCTGGTAATACCAGGGAGCTATTTTGTTGTGAACAATTTATTTTTGAACAGTTTAAATATTTGGCAAGAGATAGGCATGGGTCTGACTCTTGGTCCACTCTGAACCCCTAGATGTAACCAACATGCATGTCGATTCAGGATTAAAAGAGGGTGGCACCATCATTTCTTTCCTTTTTGTATATCCCGATTAGTAAATAAAGGGATATACTTCTATACTGACTACATAGGATGGCTACATAATCCCCATTCTGATAATGGTACATTAGGTACAGCCATAGAACAGGCTCAAAATCGTTTGCATGGCAGAGTAGTGTTGCCAGGACTTGGTGTTTTGTGTTTGAGAGTCAAGAGTTGATTGGTTTATCCTGTTAATTTTCATGTAGGGACCGTTGAGTACTGGTATATGTAAATACAACCCGTCCTCCTGTGTCCTTATTTTTTAACAGAGCGGTGCCTCCTAAACCGAGCAATCTGCCGGGTGAGGTGAGGCTTTTCTCCCAAAGAACGTTGGGTGAGTTACAATTCCTTATTTTTCAAAGAGAATGTTCTTTTATTATGGACCACGTGTTGGCCATTTTTTCAAACCATGTAGTGCGCGAAGAAGGCACTACTAAACATTAGTCGCTGATGCTGTTTTGTTCTGTGCTAACCCCACGAAAAATCATTTTGTGACCCCTACTATCTTCTCTTTTAGGAAAGAAAAAGAGGTGACAACATCTAAGTAAAGCACAAATTGTGCTAGTCTGGTAGGGTGGCAATGGCCACATAACTTTATCACTATTTTGTATTTTGAGTTGCACTGGTCATATACACCGTTTTTACCAAATCTATCCTGCAGTAGCTTTTGACATCATTACTATTAGGTCCTGAAGAAAGCCGGGTGAAACTACCAGATCGGCTGAAACATGTCGACCTTGAGAGACCAAGTCAGGAATTAGTCGCATATATTTTTTGGACTAATTTGGTTTTTTAGATATGACACCTGGTCAACTCCCAATAAACATATTTGTTGACCACGTAGTCATTTTTAAAGCACTATCACGTTATTGCACTGCACTTTTTGTATTCTTTGAAATATTGTTGCACACTGTGGCAGGAGATTCCCCTTTTTGGGGATCATTGTGACGGGTACCCAGTAGAGCCGGGTGGCTCAAGAGTGTTGGGCCCTGACTTTGAGCCCCTAGGGTCTTATATGACGAAGCTCCCCCAACAAGGGTGGGCTGATAGACTCTTAAATCTCCCTGCGTAGTGATGCAGTAATTCTTTGAAGAGAGGTACAGCACACACAGCATCATGCGGCGGTTTGTTTTTCTTTAGACATAGGACCTTCTGTTAAGTGTTTGTAAACAGAGAAAATCTCCTCCGATTTGGACTATACCACATCAGGGCAATTTCTGTCTACAAATAAAAGGTCAGTCTGCTGACACCGTACAAAGAAATAGCTGTTCCCACACATACGTCTACTCCTCTCAGAACTCGCCGCCCCTAGTACCATCTCAGGGTACATATTTCATCTGTCACGATAGGGCTTACACGTGGTTGCCAACTGGTTTTTCTGGTACCTGGTATATAGCTTTTCTTCTTCCCCCTACATACACCGCTTCTGCAAATCATCATCGAAACAGAGATGGCAGAGGGATTATTAATTCTAAAGATACAGCAGGACAAGAGGGAGGAGTTTTCCTCAAAGGTTTTCTTCCTTTTTGGGGTCCAATGGCCAACAGCAGAAATATAAGGCAATTGGTTTGTGTCGTAGAAACCACCATAGACATCACTGTAGGAGCCTTAAGTAATATCACGGCAGAACTACAGGCGGATCGTCTTATGACTTTACAAAACCGAGTTGCCTTAGACTTTGTTCTTGCGGACCGTGGTGGAGTGTGCAAATTGATCGGGTCAAGTTGCTGTATTTTCATACCTGATGACGCTCCGACAGTATACCAAGCTATCTCTAAGTTACATATAATCTCCGAGTCGATTCATCAGGACGAAGGAGATTGGTCATTATTGGAGTGGTTTTGGGGACTACT
Source organism: Triturus cristatus (assembly GCF_964204655.1). Lineage (NCBI taxonomy): Eukaryota > Metazoa > Chordata > Amphibia > Caudata > Salamandridae > Triturus > Triturus cristatus. The sequence continues at coordinate 126,740,713 of NC_140585.1, read as the reverse complement.
GTCCAAATGGGGTTGGAAGGTATTGACATTCCTTGGAGTAGTTTTGACCATCATTTTCTCTTGTTGTCTTTGTATGCACTGTGGCCCCTCCATTTGAGACTTTTGTGCTACTGTGTGCATCCCTAAACCCAAGTCACAAAGAATAGAAAATATTAAAATGATGGTACAGCAACAACTCGATGACCTCATGGCCATCGATATTGACTCAGATTAACGTGAGTCTATGTATCTTGCCTGAGTTCTGGCAAAAGGAGGGTCTGAGAAAATGCAATTTTCGATCGTGATCGAATTGACTCGCCATTTCGTGCTCCGCCGCCATTTTGTGTTGCCCTCACTCAGGCAGCACGACGATCGAAGTCTTTTCTGCTTTTCCTGCAATATTGTGTCGAAATAACCTTGTGCCTCTGTTTACAAAGCTGGTGTTAGAGACTGGCCGAGTACACTAATCCCTGTCTGGTTCCTCTAATCCCTGTCTTAACTATCTGTTGGTTCACACTATTCTCTTCTGACTTTATCTTATCATCTGGCCTTCGCTGTCCTCTGTTCGTATTCTCTTGTTTCACAACTGTCCTCCAAAACACACAAATGTATCTCGCCACCTGCAAGTCAGTCACAGACCTGGTTAATACCTTAACTCGTGGGGAGGGGTGGCAAACACAGATGGAGGAGAGGCTTCTTCGAGTTACTCGATACTTTGTTTTCCAACTTTTCCTATTAGCTCTATCCTATTTTCGAACTATTCTTATTGGCTCCTTTTATATGTTTTAGGTGTGTTCTTAGTTAATGTATATTTCATATATGTACTATATAAGATTGTGCGCCACGGAGTGAAGTGGCAGTCTCCTGAGAACATACCGTGTGTACTTCTAGGACAACTGTACTAGCTGCAGCTAATAAATCCGATCTTTTACGCCTGACAGAGTGTCCCGTGTCTCTGTGTAGCTAAGCAGGAGAACCCAGGAGATTAAGGCGTACCCTGCGCCGCCATGCCCAAAAGGTTCTGGTTCTTCACCCCTTAATAAACAAAGCCAGTTGCGTCCATTTTTTAATGGTTATCAGCTCCAACTGAGGTATGCCCCACATAGTCTTCAGCATCTGTAAGCTTCCCATCATCCACGCCAAGAGGCTCAAAACAGGTGTTGAAGTCCCCAACAACAACCCTGTTAACATTTTTAGTTATGGTTCCTAAGAAATCCTCTAATATAAGGGCTGTTGAAGAACATCTACCGCCTGGGAGCCCCCTTAAATAAATATTAATAATAATGATGTTGTTAGGGAGGAGCCAAGCGCGCAACCAAGATGGCCGCGTAGGTGCGAGGCTCCTGAGGACCTCCGCGACCTCCTACGTTTATCCTGTCTTCATCCTGAATCGGTTGAGGGGACTGTGTCGGTGAACCTGAGCCGAGGTGGTACCCGTTTTCCGTTTTTGAATCGGACCCCGGGTGCCGTGATGAGCATCGACTGAAGTTTGCGGCCTGCTCCTCTCCTGACCCCGGACTTGAGTTGGGGGGTGATCCAGTGGAGAAGTGAATAACAACGGCGGGACGAGCCTGGCGAGTCGGGTACCCCACACTTTCACTTTCGCTTTTGAGTCCCCTTGCCACCATCGCGAGTGGGATCACGGCGCTTCTTTGTGTGGTGGTTGCCTCGCTGGGGGATCCTGCCTGCCTGCGGGGACCTGCTCCGCCTTCCTGAGGTGACCGCCGGGGTCCTCGGCCTCGATTGCTCGTTCTCCGCTGCATGACTCGTGGGGGTGCGAGATACAAGACGATGGCCACGAAGCAGAATGGAGATCGGCTGAAGGCCAAATCGACTCGGCGTGGCGCCGCACTTCAAGTCAACATTATGGATCGCTACACCCTACCGAAAGGTTCTCCCGGCGGGTCGCATAAGTCTTCTGAGTGCCCCGCGGATGCCCCGGATTTGCCGACGGATCTGACTTTGCAGGACGTCATGGGCGCCATAGCTGAGATGAAGACCTCGGTGGGTCAACAATTCGACACCCTGGCGCACAAACTCGACGCGGTCCTCATCGATGTCAACCTTGTTAGAGCAGATCTATCCAAGACAAATGACCAGGTTGACTCTTTGGCCCATACCGCGTCGGGCCTCACGACTGAGGTGGCGGCCCTCCAGACGGAGGTACGCCGGCTCCGGCAGGCCAGTGCGCTCACGGATCGGCGACTGGAGGACTCCGAGAGCAGGGCCCGGAGGAATAACGTTCGCATTATCGGAGTGCCTGAGGGACTGGAGGATTCGGCGGCGGATCTCTTTGTGGAGGATCTGATTTCTACTCATCTCCAGCCTCGAGGACTGAGTAAATTCTTTGCGGTGGAGAGGGCCCATAGAGTTCCTGGCGGCAAGCCGAAGGTCGGAGCTCCCCCGCGGCCTCTTATTGCCCGTATCTTCAACTTTCGGGACAGGGATGCGATTTTACAAGCTTCCAGACTGCGGGGGCCGCTTAAGCTGGAGAACATGGAGGTGAACTTTTATCCTGATTTCACGCAGGCGGTCCAGAAGCAGAGACTGGGTTTCATGGACGTCAAGCGGCGGCTTCGAGATATGAACTTAAAATACGCAATGCTTTTCCCGGCCAGGCTGCGTGTGGAGTCTGATGGTCGCACTCACTTTTTTGACCGTCCTGAGACGGCCGGGGACTGGTTGGACACTTTGTCTAGGGGACATGATCGGGATGGGATGGGGGCAGCGGGAGGAGAGTGTCCACCGGACCGGGTATGAGATATTGACACTGAGGCTCATTCCTGATGATGTCACTTTTCGGCCAAGCTCAGGGTTTCTTGACTGTTGTGTTTCGTTCCCCCTCCATTGGAGGTTGTGCTGTGTCTCGAGGGGGTTCTCTTTCCTCCTCTAGGGGGTCTTTGTAGTTTAGTTCACACAGGGGCGACAGGCACACTGCAAGTTGGGGGGGCTGTCTGGGCTCATGCAGGGGTGCAGGGAGGGGGGAGTTTTGTTTGGGACGCTCCCGTGGTATGACGGGGGGGTCACCCTCCCAGACATCAAACGGTATTACTGGGCCTACCAGCTGGCTGCGATAAACCACGGGCTTTATGGGCCCGCCCTTAACCCGGCCTTTGAAATGGACAAATTGTTGTTGCCGGGTGGCGACTACAATCGTGCGCTCTACTCTAGATCGCTCGACGCACGTTTGACGGGTCCTACACGGGTCGCGGTACGGGTGTGGCACGCGGCAAACTTGGCGATGGGGTGGAAGGATCGGTTGACCCGGGTGACGCCATTGTATGCATCTGAGCGATTGGGCTGCTTGTGGACTACGAAAGGTTTTGAGAAGTGGGACATGATTGGCATCAGCAGGGTGGGCGATCTCTGGACGAGGGGGTGATTTAAAACGTTTGATGTGCTGCAGACGGAATTACAGTTGCAGGACAGGGAGTACTTCCGGTATATACAGGTTCGTCACGCGCTGTGTTCTGTATTCCCGGATGTGGCGTCCATCCCGGAGTGCTTCCCTCTGGAAGATAGAGTGCTAGACGGGCATGTACCGGATGGCACTATCTCATTGATTTATAAAAAGCTCATCAACGATCGCTCGGGACTGCTGACTGGCCTTCGTAAGGCATGGGTTGCCGATGGATTGGAGCTGGATGACGAGGACTGGGTATCTGCGGTGGCCTCCCCGAAAGAGGTGGCCATACCGGCCCGCCTTCGGTTCGTCCAGCTCAAAATACTCCACAGGGTCTACGTTACGGGGCCGGGTCTGATGCGTATGGGATATGCCGTGGATGGGATGTGTAAGCGTGGGTGTGGTTTGTTAGGGACCTTCTTCCATACTTTGTGGGAATGTCCGGAGGTGGCGCGATTCTGGCGTGGTGTGCATGCGGTGTTGCAAGCGGTCACGCATGTGACGCTGTTTCCCGAGGCTAGGAGATGTCTGTTGAATGTGTGGGAACCGACTGATTACACGGTGCCGCAAACGTGGTGGGTGACACTGGGATATATGGTGGCCAAGCGTGACATAGCACAATTGTGGGGCTCCCAGAGGTCACCAACAGTTTCGGTATGGAAGGACAACATGGATTGGTGTATGTTTCGTGAAAAGGTAGTGTATGTGGCGAGAGGTAAGCCTGGGAAATGGGTGAAAGTGTGGGGCCCCTGGAACTCCTATCGTGGCAGGATTTGTACCCCGCCACTGACGCCTGACTTGGCGGCGGCCCAGTCTCCCTAGTCTGCTTGTTCCCTTGATTCTGTGTCATCGTGCCCACTTTGTACCTGTCCCTGCCTGTCCCCTCCCCCTATTCCTGTGGATCTGTAGGGTCCTCCCGAGGGGAGCACATAATGTTGCTTAGACTTTTGCTGCCTTGTGGGTTTGTTTGTAGTTTCTCATTAAAAATGGAACCGCCATTTGGGGGGTCTGGATGGTGTGGCCGCAAACGCTTCTTTCGACTTCTGGGACCTTTACCACTTGCCGCTTGTGTTTTATAACTGTGTTTTATGATCTCAGTGTTTGCTAGCGGCCGGCCTGAAGGTTGTAGGCCCATATTTGTATATCTATTGCATTCTGTAATAAAGGTTTAAAAAATAAAAAAAATAAAAAAAAAATAATAATGATGTTAACCCCCTTAGTGGAGCAGACCCTAATAGCCATAATGTCTGGGCTATCTATCGGAATATCCACCACTGACACACCCTCTCGTTGGCGTACCCAAATCGACAAACCACCCACAGGTCTACCCCTAGTATCCTTAGCTGCTGGTTTAAAAAAGTTCAAGTAGCCTGAGCGAAAAAGTGGAGCTATTGCCCAAGTTTCCTGAAAGGACCAGATATCAGTCTTATCAATAAAACTAGCCCAGTCTGGTAGATGTAATTTGGATTCCAGCCCCGCAGTATTCCATGACGCTACCTTTGCAGAAGGAGTAACGGGGCTAGAAGTAGCCGCCTGACTATCCAGCATATTACAACAGGTAGTACTCCCCCTCACGACATTATTGAAGATAGGAGGAGAGAACTGGAGCGAGAGGGAGTCATGAGGCGGTGATACTGAACTACAACCATTTACCCCAGAGGTCTGAAACTGGCACCCATATAGCGATAACCTATCCAGATTCTTTCCATCCCCATGTCAATCATTTTCCTCTAGGGTGTACAAGGGGGCAAATTGGTTATAGGTAGAAATAGGGTGATTAGATAAGGTATCAAAATGGTGGGCCCGAGGGAGGTGACTCTCTACCCTAAAAGCAAGATTAGAATGTCTATAGGGTGTTTCAAACCTATTCCATGTAAGCAGAGGGGTACCTGAAGTTGATCGAGGATAAAAGTGACTTAGAGTAAGCGTTTGGATCCCACCCCCTCCTCTAGAGACCCTCCCTTCACAGATAAACCTTACTGCTCTGGGATCTCTAAAATGTACAGTAATACAATCCCCTACCTTGTCCTTACATCTACTGCCCAACCAGCTCACCCTCCTTACATGAAGTATTTCACCATTAATGTGGCCAGGGAGTGGTCTATTGTTACTAAGCCAAAAAATGACTTTATTTTTCAGCACCCTGTGATTTTCCAGTTTCTCCTCTTCGATCTCTGGTACCCCTGCCAATATCACAGTGTACGGCACTGAATCGGGGGGGGAGATCGATACAGGGATGTTTCCTTTTCCTGACAACAGTTCCTACAGCCTCCTTCTCCTTATGGATAACCTCTACTGCCAGTTTGGCATGTTCATACTCCTTCCTACCCTCCCACCCTGGCACATCAACTCTCGTACTATTGTGGTGACTATTCTTGATTACCCCTGTAGTGTCCCTACTATCATGATGTCTTGGATGCATGGGGTTTTGGGGTGGGATATTATTGGAGCTGACAGCAAGAAAACCATCCAACTCCGACGCTGGTCCTCCTTCTGCTACACAATTCGGGACTATAGTGCAACCCACAACCTTTTCTAATGCAATAGTATTCGCCATAACTATTTTTCCCAATTTCCCCAAATTTTCGAGAATTAGTTTAATTCTTTCGAATACGGGGAGCATTAACGACTTCATCAAATGCTCTATCTGGTCAAAGAAGCTATCAGTATACTGTGCTTTCAAAGGCCAGCGCTTAGGCAGCTCAGTAGACTGTTTCCCCAAAACTTCAGGATTGGGCAGAGTATCCTCAATTACCAAATGAGGCGCTATGACTGAGGCCCCTCCATATTTACTGGTTTTATTTTGGGACACCTGCCCGTATGAGCCTCACCCCCTCTCTTCCTTTTCCCGCATTTGGAAGGTAAAACAGTAGCTTTTATGGAGCTGTCCCCTGGTAATGAATTCGAGATCATAGGAGCTACTGAAGAACAAGCGTCAGATACATCAGTAGCCTCCAAATCTCTGCTAATAACCTGCCTGGTATCATCGTGGGGTGAATCGGTGACCAACTGCTCTGGGGTAACAGCATCCCTAATAGTACCCAGTGAGGAGCGCTTGGAGAAGATGGGATCTAACGACAGTCTCTTCTCGGTTAGCGCTATCTCTCGTTCCAGCACGACCGCAGCCCTTGTAAAAAACTGATCCATGGTCCTTGAAATAGACCCTTCAATGCTACTAGTCACGCTTATTTTCTCTTTCACTTTCCCTTTCCCTATAGTAGTCGACAAACCTCAGGTGGGCCGGGAGATACAACAAAATTTGCAGTAGGTCAGTACAGGTCAGTACAATAAAACAACCAGAACAATGAACAGCCAGAACAAATATAACTACAAATATATTTACCGAACCTAGAGTACCGAAGATAACAAAGTCCACTGTTCAATTAGCCCGGCGCCGCCCGCGACGCAAGGGAGACCCCGGTATTTTGTGCGCCTCTGGGCGTGGAAGTGGGCGTGAGTGAGCGGGGATGTCCTGCAATGGCTTCTGGGGGCTGTAGTTCCCCCGCACAGCGGCCGCAAAATAGCACAGTAAGCAGCAGCGGAAGGGACCAGCCAACAGGAACCTCCTTGCGCTCCAAGCGCGAAAGGCAACAGAGCAACAGGACAAAGAACCAAATAACAAATAACTGAGGGCAAATTATATCAACGGCTCCTCTTGTCACTCTTATCGCTCTCGGAGTAAACAGCCGGCAAACTCTCCTCTCCCTGTCTGGCGTATCATCTTGATCTTCTTGATCGGGCGTTACAGCCCCAGTACGATCTTCCAGCTTTTGGCGCCGCCAAGCAATTCCACTGGCGTTGAGCCGGGCAGGCGTTGCAGGGGCACCTCTCCTTCCCCTTCCTCTCTGGACCTCCTTTCCCTTTCCTCTCCGGAACCTCCTTCCGGGTCGTGCCTCAGCAGCTGTGCGGGTCATAGGCTCGCGAGCTGATTCGTAAGTAAAGAATAATGAGTTGTCACCAGTGGTATAACACAAGATCATAGGGGGGCCCCTGCAGAATATGGAGCGGTGTCCGTTAGTCCATATCAATATTCAACCATTTGCAAACCTATCCATCTATCCTTCCATCCATCCATCATTCCACTCATCTATCCCTCCATCCACACTTTCACTCATCCATCCCCCCATTCATCCTTTCACCCTATCCATTCGTACACTCATCCATCCACTCATGCATCCATTCACTCATCCATCCAGCCATTTAACCTTTCACCCATCCAGCTATCCGTGCACTTACTCATTCATCCACCCAGTCACTCATCCTTCCACCCAGTCACTCATCTTTCCACCCATTCACCCTTCCAGTCATCCATCCATCCGCCCTTTCTCTCTACATCCTCTTTTCACTTAGTCATCCAGCCTTCCATCCACCAATCCATCTACTCATCCCCTCATCTATCTACTCATCTACGCATGAATCCTCCCACTGACCCTATCACTCATCCATCCTATCACTCATCCATCCTTTCACTCATCCATCTATTCTTTCGAACATCCATCCACCCTTTCACTCCATCACTCATCCATTCATCCTTTCTCTCATCCATCCACCCTTTCACTCCATCACTCATCCATCCATCCATCCATTTATCCTTTCACGTATCAATTCATCAATCCTCTCATCAGTTCACTCATCCATCCACCCATTCACTCGCCTATCATCCACCCTTTCACTCATCCATCCATCCATCCACTTTGTGCCTGTACGTTGTAAAGCAGTACACTAAAATAAAGATAAAAAAAGTTTCACCGACGTATAAAACAATTCCTCATTCAGAGCCCGATCCATCCTTTCATTTATGTAGCTTGCAAAACAAGCATTTACAATGCAATGGTCTCGGCAACATTATAGGTAGAGCTATTGGTATTGCTCATTATTTTTTTATCATTATTGTATCCCTAAATAAATGGCATTGGCATTTCTATTGGAATTAGCTTTTTTTTGCATATGTGATACCTATTGCATTAGCAGAGAGAGAGTGAGGTAGTGAGATAGAGAGAGAGAGGTATTGAAATAGAGAGTGAGGTAGTGAGAGAGAGTGAGGTAGATAGAGAGAGAGTTAGGGAGAGAGAGTGACGTAGTGAGAGAGCCAACCCCACACACATACAGAACCACCCACACAGAGCCACACACATACAAAGTGTATCCCCCAGACATACATACAGAGCCACACAGATCCACCTGGCGCCGCCCGCGAGAGCTGTGCCATCCCCCGGTGAGTCACCAGGACTCTTTGTGTTGCTACCGCCGGGACAAAAACACTGGTGGTTTACAATGCAATGGTCTCGGCATTATAGGGTCGGCACGCAATATATAGTTGTTTTTTTAATTTATAGATTGTCTGAACCTCTACTCAAGGACCTCGGGGAACTCCCGAACATCTCAACCTGAAAGAACTACGCCCCACCGAATTTGCGGAGCTTCTTTCATCATGTGCATATTGGCATATGTAGGTTTTTTGCACGGTTAAAATACTTATTTCAACATAATTGAGTAACCAATAAGACTACAATTCCCGCCAACCTGCACGAAAGTCATTGCCTCCCTCGTATAGGACGCCGGGGGATGTAGTTTTATGTTGTCTAGGGTATCATGAACACCAACGACAACGGGCTGCATACTGAACTACTATCCCAGTAAGCCTGTGAACACACGTTTCCTTGCGTTGCATCAGCTGTCACTGCATGTTCTTTTTCGGAACCGGTGAAGTCAGAAAGGGAGAGAGAGTTGATCATGAAGCAGACTGTGTGCTCCGCGGGATCCCCGCACTGCCTGATAGTGCTAGCCGCTGCTGAGCGGTGCCGGACTACGGTGGAAGTACACTGGGCATTGACAATCTAGGAGCCCTGATTGTTCGCTCATAAAACAAACAAGTGAAAACGTTTTGTTTTGAGCAAGATTTTTTTTTTTTAATTATAGTTTTCATCAGGTTTGAGAGCCATCATGTCTCACTGCATGTTAATTTCATGTGGTGTATGTAAAGGAGGAGAATGAGTTAGTTATTCTAAAAACAAGGACATCACTAGTTCAGGGGCATTGTGCCATGTCGGGATTTGGGGGCCAGTTTGGACGATTCTGAGCCTATCCCTGCAGAGGAGAGGAGGTGGCACGGGGAGGGCAGAAGGCACGAGTCGAGCCTCTCTGGCGCCGGGGCGGACCTCCTCACTACGCGCACATTAGCGCCGAGTTTGAGAAAGAAGCAGCGGACGCCGGAACTCCTCACTCATGGAAGGTGGTGGGGGAGGAATGGGCGAGCATACACCCCTCGGTGGACGGATTTGACTCGAGGTGTGGCGGGACTGACCTCACCTGGTGTGGAGCGACTGGCCTCACCTGGGAGGGGAGCTAAAACAAGGCACTGCCCTCGTGACGGGAATGGCCACTGTGGCATGTGCACACCCAGTTTTAGAAAACACTCTCCAATTCCAGCATATTTCAGAACAGTGGTGCAGCAGGTAGCACGGGTGGCAAGGCGCATGGATCACGAAAACATTAAACTAATTTGGACTACCCAGTGCAAGGAGGATGAAACCAGCGTCAGGGCTCTGGTGCGCAGGAGCGGAGAGAGAAGGGGAGGGAGGAAAGGGTAGAGCTGGGATCACACGGGAGAAAGAAACGCAGCGGCGCAGTTTCTCTCTCTTAATCCTCCCCCTTGGCGGCAGCCCCCTCTCCCCACATCCCCCAAGGCTCTCAAGGGGTTCACTTCAGTGACCAAAGCTACGAGTTATTTTTAGTTACCTTATTTCTCCTCTTGCCTTTTTCCTTCGCTTTAACTCGCAATTCGTGTGGAGATTTTTTTGTTATTCAAGGAGGATGAAACCAGCGTCAGGGCTCTGGTGCGCAGGAGCGGAGAGAGAAGGGGAGGGAGGAACGGGTAGAGCTGGGATCACATGGGGGAAAGAAACGCAGCGGCGGTTTTCAGATTCGGGGGCGGATGAAACCAGCGTCAGGGCTCTGGTGCGCAGGAGCGGAGAGAGAAGGGGAGGGAGGAAAGGGTAGAGCTGGGATCACATGGGGGAAAGAAACGCAGCGGCGGTTTTCAGATTCGGGGGCGTGGCTAAAAAGTGGAAAGAACACCAAAAAACACGCCCCCGAATCTGAAAAAGACGGAGCCTATTTGGAGGGACGGCTCTCTCCTCCAATGGCTGGCCTCCGTTTGGGAAGCCAGCCAATGGAGGAGAGGCAAAAAGAGAGGCGGGCTAAGGAGCCACTCTAGGAAACATTAAATCTCGACTTCCGGTTCTGCCTTCGGCAGACCGGTAGTCCTCGACCTAAAAAACCAGTAGCGTAAATGCATTTTATACATCATGTAGTACTTTGATTTTGATGTAAATAACAACCCTTCGTGCACGTTTCTTTTTTCAATGAAGTACACAGAAGCCTAAAATGAAAAGGCAGGAATCCTTCCCAAAAAGTGTCTGATTTAAAAATTGCCTGTGATTGATTGGAAAAGTTATGAGACCGCATTAGTAAATGTTTTACTTATAGGGGATGATGTCACTAATGAAAAGCGTCAGTAAACAATAACAGGATTACATTCCAACCGTCATGCTTTCAAATATAGGCTACTATAAAAAAAAATATACCCTCCCCGTCGGGGAATTGAACCCCGGTCTCCCGCGTGACAGGCGGGGATACTGACCACTATACTAACGAGGAATTGATAACCTTTGTGGTCATGAGCACCTACTTGTGGAGCTCTATAACCCGCCCTCTCCTGCCTATAGAGTATCTTTTCAATTTCCCAGTTCCTTGACCCCACCAATAGAGGGCCACAGGCTCAACAAACACACACACACTTCCTGACACAATACACACACTCCTCCCTCACACCAACCTTCTCACCTCCTAGCAGACACTCTCAGCAGCATCACCTGATGCCAGAGTCACAGCAACCAGCTCCCAGGGCTGCTTCTGACAGGGCCGGCCTGGCTCTTCAGCCCAGGGCCCCCCCGGCTCTGTCTGATGATGGGGGATTGCAGCGGGGGCTGCACACAGGGAGTGGGGAGGGAGACGCTCCCACCCGCCCGCGCCAAAGGAGAAAGCTGGGCTGTAAGGTGAAGAAAGGAGGCAGGAAAAGCCGAGGTGTGTGTGTGCCTGAGAAAGAGGCGATTTCTATTGTAAAGCAGAAACAAAAAGATTTAAGCGTTTGCAAAAATCCTTCGAGCCGGATTTGAACCAGCGACCTAAGGATGTCTGTTTTACCACTACAGTCCTCCGCTCTACCAACTGAGCTATCGAAGGCTCGACTTACTAAACCTAACACCGCTCTGTATGGCATGAGTAGTGGGCCCAAAGCTCACATATTTGAGCAGCGTTCTGTTTGTAAACACCAACTCAAGGCCTTGATAAAGCGCCAAACCCCACACTGGAGAGTTTCCTTTCCACAGCAACACCCCCTGGCACCCCTCAAAGGGCTGAAATGAAACAAGCTCACCACCCGTCCCAGTGTTTGCAGGAAGGAGCAGGTCTGCTCCAGCAGGGAGCCCTGAGCTCGGCCCGGCACTCCCGGAAGAGTCTTTTTTTATTCACGGTCGGTGCCTTTGTAGTGTTTCTTTCGTGTCCATGCATTTACCCTCCACTTTTACGGTGTAGTTCAGCCTCCTATCGCTCTCGCTTTAGTTTGTTTTCATGGCGCTGCTTTTTCTTTTAACAAGTGCATAACGCTTCATAATAAAAAGATTAGAGACAGAAATGAGCTTTTAAGTGGCGATAATAATCGCGCACTTTTCTTTCATGAGATGTAAATTGCAATAAAAAGACGAGAGACCTGATTACTGGGAGTGCTTTGGTTATTCGCGTATTCTTTTTCTGTTCTCTGTCTGAAACTTCCGCGACTCTTGGATACTTCTAGACATATGTTCCTCTGATGGACACTATTAGCTTCTGCTCGGGCATTCTGAATGCAGGCATCCGTGCGGCGGCTGCTTGTTGTTCCTTCTTTACTGTACAGGGGTTGCTCGTGTGCTGAGTATTGATAGAACTTTGTGATTTGCAAAACGGTTAAAACCTACACCAAAGCTACCAGTGTCACGGATTGTGTGCACACAGGGATTCACTATAGTGACTCTAAGGTATTAACAAATGTTACTGTGCGACGTTGCTACGCTCCCTGGTGGTCTAGTGGTTAGGATTCCGCGCTCTCACCGCCGCTGCCCGGGTTCGATTCCCGGTCAGGGAAGGTACATTTTTATCTACTGAGCTGAGATTCCTTCTTTATTTATAAAACATATGCTAAATTATACATTAATGCAGCTGTAACGTCTCAAGGCAGACAAGTGCTTGACATATAAAAAACAGAGACACGTTTTACAGTTGCGTAATCTTTAGAGTGTTTTTGTTTTATTTAATAGAACATTCCATAATACTTTGCATTTTCAGCCGAAAGGCGTCCTTTCAAGACACTCTGGGGAGCTCGCACATGCGGCGCGGTTACCACAGGTGTATGTTGTGTCCAGTCACTGACCACGGATACATTTGTATACTTTTAATTGATACCTCGTTAACGCCCTGAACTGTGTGATTCTGGACACATTGTTTCCGTGTAATCTCTGAACAAGTAGTTAGAGGAGCTCATAAAACGAGTAGTGACTTCGAGGTCAGGAGGCGTGTTAGCATAGACGACCTTATAACCGTACAAGTGGGGACATTTATAAGCTCTTGTTTCTCTGATGCACGTATGTAAAGGTTAGCATTGTTACTTATTTTTTAACTGCTCTCTAGGATAGGTAATGAAGTCTGGGCTATGTTTCCACCGGCAAATAATGGGGAAAACTGACTGGAAATATTTGTATTCTGACGACTGTGGCCATTAAGCCCAGGCTGGTTACCCGTTTGTTTTAAATGTGTTGCATATGCTGTTTACCTAATTATATTCAGTGGAGCCTGTTTCTGAATTACACTGCACGGGAATGACTAGTCTTCATGGCCGGGTGGCTTGTACTTCATTCTCTTTTGCAGCTGATCCATCATCCGATCTCACATCCACCCACACCCCAGGAGACCCCCTTCCTAATATCACGAAGATATGTGGTCCTTGCTGGTCCTTGTGGTGTGATTCATAGCTCAGGTGTTAGAGCACTGGTCAAGTTAGCAGGAGTCATGCGTTCAAATCTCGCTCGGTCCTTTGATATTTTATTTGACTAAAACGCTTTTAATCACTTAAATATTCTTACCCAAAAATGCATTCTGCCTCCAACATTAAATTTCCAAGTGAGTGACGTAAGAACAAAGTAGTTCTTCCGCTGCAGTGAATGAACAACGTGACACAAATATTCACTTCCAGGTCCATCTGGACAGAGCTGGGCTCCGAGGAGACAGACGGTTCTGACGTCATGGGTCTTGTGATTGAATGTGAACTGTCTGAGCATGTTTGTTGAGTTGAACATCTTGTTAGTTGTCGGCGTGTAATTCCCTAACAAGGGCAGGACATGTCTAGTGCTGTGGGACTCCCGGGCTTTAAGATGGCGCCCAGTCACACGAGCCCAGGGGACGCTGGGAGGCCTTTGATGTCAATTGTCACAGAAGCATAGTGACCACACCGACATCCGCTTCAGTCAACACGCATACACAGACGTCACCCAATGATTACACTGACACTTTATTTGTGGGTGAAGAACTCCTGCAGGTTTATTTCATACAACATAGTATGATAATAAAATTGGGTTATCTTACGGGCGATCCAGGGCAAGCAGCCCCTTGCTGCTCCGCCCGCCTGGTGAGCCAGCACACACGGTGGGTCGATGCCCGGCATTGTGGCACATACTTATTTACAGATCATCCACTGGGTCACGTGATCTGTCTCCTACTCCCGCCCCTTCCGACAGGGGCGGAGCGTGTTGTGGCACACCCCCGGTTGGTCAGGCCCCCCAACCGCCCGAAGGACTAACGGGGCGCCGTCGCGGTCTTCCCAGAACCCCCTTCGGCTCCTGGACCTTGGCTCGGGCACCCTTACTGTGCCGGACAGGGGTACCCTTACTGTACCGCCTGTCGCAGAGGTACCCTTACTGTACCCGTCTGCCTCCAGATCGCCCTGTAACTCCGCCTGCAACGCAAAATAGAAAACATTAAAACATTCCAATAACGTGCTGTGTCTGACACGTGGGTAAGAGGAAAGGGTGGGATTACGCGTGTCCAGGCTGGAGCGGCGCGCAGGGAACAGAGGAGGAACTGGGCGAGAGGGCCTCCTAAGTAGGGGGGGCAAGCCTCGCCCCCCGCCCCCAACGGCCCGCCTCCAGCTACACACTATTGGGAGGTCATCACCTTCGTGGGCGTAGCCTTGCGCGCGAGGCAGCAGGGGGGAAGGCTCCGCCGGGCGGCCACTAGAGGGCTGCCCTGCTGATGTCCCACTGCTTGGGACGCGGGCAGCGGCATAGTGACCACACCGACATCCGCTTCAGTCAACACACATACACAGACGTCACCCAATGATTACACTGACACTTTATTTGTGGGTGAAGAACTGCTGCAGGTTTATTTCATACAACATAGTATGATAATAAAATTGGGTTATCTTACGGGCGATCCAGGGCAAGCAGCCCCTTGCTGCTCCGCCCGCCTGGTGAGCCAGCACACACGGTGGGTCGATGCCCGGCAGTGTGGCACATACTTATTTACAGATCATCCACAGCCAACCTGGGACTCAAGCAACTGGTGTCCACCCCCACCCACCTCGCCGGACACACACTCGACGCAGTCTTCTCTTCCAGCACAGACATCGACTTCAGCCACGCCACAGAGCTCCAATGGACGGACCACAGCTGCATCCACTTCACCTTCAAGAGAACGATGACCCACCACCACCAGCAACAGGCCGCCCGCAGAAGCTGGAACAAGATCACAGCAGACCAGCTCGCCACCTCCCTGAGCCAGCACCCTCCTGCCAGCTCAGCGAACCCCAGCCAGGCCGCCGTCAACCTCACGAAGTGGATCAGCATCTGCGCGGACGAGCTCGCCCCGCTGAGGACCCCGCCCAGCAGACCCGGAAGCAAGAAAGCCCCATGGTTCACCGACGAACTCAAGAGCTCCAAGAAGAACTGCCGAGCCCTCGAGAAAGTCTGGAGAAGGGAACCTACACCGGACAACAGGACCTCCTTCAAGCTTGCCACCCGGAAGCACCACCAGCTTATCCGCGCCGCCAAGAAAACAGCATTCAAGGAACGGTTGGACAACAACGCACACAACTGCAAGGAACTCTTCAACATCGTGAAAGAGCTCTCCAACCCCAGCGCAGGAAACAACGACATCACCCCATCACAAGACCTCTGCAACTCCCTCGCTTCATACTTCCACAACAAGATCACGGACATACACAACAGCTTCAACAACCAACCAACGCACACCATGACCGAACAATCACCCCCCACCACCACCCTCCACGCCTGGACCCCGATCAGCACCGAAGACACCATCCGCACAATGAACTCCATCCACTCCGGATCACCGACCGACCCCTGCCCTCACCACGTTTTCAACAAGGCCGACGCTGTCATCGCACCCCACCTGCGAGACATCATCAACACATCATTCAACACCGCCACCTTCCCTGAGAGCTGGAAACACGCCGAACTCAGCGCCTTACTCAAGAAACCAACAGCGGACCCCACCGAACTCAAGAACTACCGCCCCATCTCGCTCCTCCCGTTTCCAGCCAAAGTCATCGAGAAGACCGTCAACAAGCAGATGGCCGCCTTCCTCGAGACGAACGGATCCCTCGACCCCTCACAGTCCGGCTTCCGAGCCAATCACAGCACCGAGACCGCCCTCATCGCCGCCACCGATGACATCCGAGCCCTGATGGACAATGGAGAAACAGCGGCCCTCATCCTCCTAGACCTCTCCGCGGCATTCGACACGGTCTGCCACCGCACCCTAGTACAGCGCCTCAGTAACATCGGAATCCAGGACAAGGCGCTGGAATGGATCATCTCCTTCCTCGACGGAAGGACACAGAGAGTCCGCCTACCACCATACAAATCAGAAGCCTCCGAAGTCATCTGCGGCGTCCCTCAAGGATCATCTCTGAGCCCCACCCTCTTCAACATCTACATGAGCCCCCTCGCGGCCATCGTACGCAAACACAACCTCAGCATTATCTCCTACGCCGACGACACCCAGCTGATCCTCTCCCTGACCAACGACCCCGCCTCCGCCAGAGCCAACCTGCACGAAGGGATGAAAGAGGTAGCCGAGTGGATGACGACCAGCCGCCTGAAACTGAACTCTGACAAGACGGAGGTCCTCATCCTGGGCTCTTCCCCCTCCGCCTGGGACGACTCCTGGTGGCCTCCAGCCCTGGGCACCGCACCCAAACCAACAGACCATGCACGCAACCTGGGCTTCATCCTGGACTCCTCCCTCTCCATGACCAGGCAAGTCAACAACGTCTCCTCGGCGTGCTTCAACATCCTACGCATGCTACGGAAGATCTTCCGGTGGATCCCCACCGAGACCAGGAAGACCGTCACCCAGGCCCTCGTCACCAGCCGACTGGACTACGGCAATGCCCTCTACGCCGGTACCACCGCCAAGCTCCAGAAGAGACTCCAGCGGATCCAGAACGCCTCGGCCAGACTCATCCTCGACATCCCACGAACCAGCCACATCACCGGACACCTGAGAGACCTTCACTGGCTCCCCGTCAACAAAAGAATCACCTTCCGCCTCCTCACCCACGCACACAAAGCCCTACACGACCAAGGCCCGAGCTACCTCAACAGCCGGATCAACTTCTACGCTCCCAAACGCCACCTCCGATCAGCCAACCACGCCCTCGCCGCCGTCCCCCGCATCCGAAGAGCGACTACAGGAGGAAGGTCCTTCTCCTACCTGGCCGCCAAGACCTGGAACTCCCTCCCGACCGACCTGCGCCTGACCCAAGACCACCTCTCCTTCAGGAAGAAGCTGAAGACCTGGCTGTTCGAGCAGTAGCGGCACCCCCCCCCCCAGCGCCTTGAGACCCTACGGGTATGTAGCGCGCTCTATAAGTGTCACTGATTGATTGATTGATTGGGTCACGTGATCTGTCTCCTACTCCCGCCCCTTCCGACAGGGGCGGAGCGTGTTGTGGCACACCCCCGGTTGGTCAGGCCCCCCAACCGCCCGAAGGACTAACGGGGCGCCGTCGCGGTCTTCCCAGAACCCCCTTCGGCTCCTGGACCTTGGCTCGGGCACCCTTACTGTGCCGGACAGGGGTACCCTTACTGTACCGCCTGTCGCAGAGGTACCCTTACTGTACCCGTCTGCCTCCAGATCGCCCTGTAACTCCGCCACAGCTCTGGGGAGGCTACCGTCGCTGCCAGAGCCCCCCTCAACTAATAGGTGTTACTGATGTCCCTTGCTAGCCAGTGCCTCTTGTACGTCAAGCAGGAACATGTCCATCCCTACCCTGGACAGGTGCACCCCATCCGCCTCATAATACCCCTCAACCCTCTCCTGGATCAAAGCATGTCTGATGAAGCCCATGCCCCTGCGCTCCATGAATTTCTGCATGGACCTATTAAGCCTTCTACGGGACCGCTCTACTGCCGCCGGGGACCTGGCCCCTCTCCAAACCCTACGGGGGACGATTTCAGACCACCAAACCTCGCATGACCCCCCGGCCTGGCTAATGGCCTGCAAGTCAGTTTGCATTGACAGGAGCAGAGCCCTCCTCCCCCTGGCAACCAGGTCATTACCCCCTAAGTGCAAGATGATAACAGAGGGCAGGACCCCTACGACTGCCAGGCGCTGTTCAATTGTGCCGCGGGCTTCACTCCATTTCATGCCCGGGGAACCCAACCACACAAGCTGTGTATTAGCAAAGTTCTGCGACCAGTTCCTGTGTGCTGCCCAGCGTTCCAGCCTCGTGATGTAGGAATGGCCCACCAACCAGACCTGGGGACCTGTCAATAAAGCGATGAAACGGCTTTTAGGTAGTCGTATCTTTATTACACACACAAAAAATTCGATACGTTCATCATAATGGACAAAACCCTGAGCGGGAACAAAAGTCGGGGCTGCACCGCAGCATTAAGGACGGACATACCTCTTGAAACAGTCCGATTCCCATCGCCCCACCCCTTTTACTCCTTCCGGGCCCAGGCCGGCTTTGGCTGCTGAAGTAGCGGCACCAATTCTAAAGGAGTGCGAGGAGAACCTGCGCCCACACCCCGCTAGACCAGCTTTAGCCAGCGAGGCTCCTAGTAGACGGTCGAACTGAAATTTGGTGAGGGGGGATCCGTCCGCATGAACCAGGAAGGGACCCGGGGATACTGGACGCAGAGCCAGGTATTCCCTGACCATGTGAACCGGGCAGTACCTGTTGTCCCCTAGGGTCTGTAACACCACCATCTTCCCCCTCCCTGCCTGGTCCGTCTTTGATCTGCGAATTCGTAGCTCCAGCGCTGCATTGAGGGTCACATCCGCAATCCCCAGCGCGGAATCCGACAGGTCAACTTTAGACTTTGCCACTAGCTCGCTGACCCTGAAAGCGTCAAAGAATGCCAGGCAGAAGGCCGTTGAAAACAGCCTGGCTTCGAACGGGGAGAAAGTCACCAGGGGTACCGCGTCTAGGAGGAGCTGGAGGTCTCTGAATTCAATGGGTGCTCTGGTGTCAGGTTGTCTAACCTCCTCCCTGGCCCAGCCCTTCAGGGCCGCCCTAATCTTGGATGATCCCGTGGGGTCGCCACTACCATCTAGCCTGGCGTCGTGGCGCACTGCTGCCAGGTGACCATTAATCCAGGAGTGCGATCTGCCATTCTCCTTGGCCCACACAACAAAGGCCTCCACCTGTTCTTCCGCCCCCAGGGCTGAGGCACCCAGCGCCTCCCCTACAGCTCTGAAAGTCGCTAGCTGCGAGTCGTACTTCCTCCGCGTCGCTGGCGCCAAGGACCTCTCCCCCATCTTCCTCAGTCTCTCCCCCACTGAAGCAAGCGCCAGAGGTGGTCCGGGAATGGTGTCATCTCCGCCCTTGCCCGCGGCCAGGCCTCCCGGAACCGGAGCCACTGAAAGCGAGAGAGCGTCAGCTGCCACATTCCGTACACCCGCGATGTGCCGCGCCCTACACTCTACGTTGCTGCGCAGACCCTCCCTGACTAACTCCCTCAGCAGGCTCAGGACCAGCGGGCACGAGGCAGTCAGGCCGTTAATGGCGTGCACCACCGCCATGTTGTCTGACCAGAAGACAACCTTCCTGTTGCTCAGTGAGGCCCGCCAGAGATGCAGTGCTACTACTATTGGGAAGAGCTCCAACACTGCCACGTTCTGCGTCACCTTCCTCTTACGCCATGCATTGGGCCATCGCATCGCGCACCACTCTTCCCCCAGAATCACACCAAAACCTTCCCTTCCAGACGCATCAGAAAACAAGCAGAGCTCCTGACTGGCTATCCAGGGGGCCCTCCAAATTACCGTCCCATTAAAGCCCGTGAGGAATTCCGCCCACATGGCAAGGTCAGCCTTCAAGCCCGCGGTCAGTCTTACAAAATGGTGCTTCTGAGTCACCTTTGCCGTGGCCCCCGCCAGTCTCCTTGAAAACACTCTGCCTGCTGGAATCACTCTTGCTGCAAAATTCAATTTGCCAATCAAGCTCTGGACAGCCCCGAGGGTCGCTTTGTCCTTGCCCAGCAGCGCCTGGATATCCTGTAACAAGCCCAGTACCTTCTCAGCGGGGAGCCTCGACTCGCCCTTTACCGTGTCTAACTCCACGCCAAGAAAGGTCAGTACCTGCGCAGGCCCCTCGGTCTTACCTGGGGCAAGGGGAACACCCAGAAACTCTGCCAGCTCCTCAAACCGACTCAAGCCTACTGCACACTCGTCCGACCCACTCGCACCGAAAAATAGGAAGTCATCTAGATAGTGGGTCACCTGTGTGATCCCGTGGAGGTCCCCCAAGGCCCACTGAAGGAACGAACTGAAGGCTTCGAAGTAGGCGCAGGAGACAGCACAGCCCATCGGCATGCAACGATCATAAAAGAACTGCCCTGCCCACTTGAAGCCTAGCAGATGTTGACTAGCTGGATGAACTGGCAGCAGGCGGAACGCGGATTCAATGTCCGCCTTCGCCAGCCACGCCCCCTTCCCTACTCTCCTGACCATGTCAATGGCCATGTCTAGGGAGCAGTATACCACAGAACAAATACCCTCGTCCAGCCAGTGGTTCACCGAATTCCCTTCAGGGTATGACAGGTGGTGGATTAGGCGGTAGGTGCCCTGTTGTTTTTTTGGCACAACCCCCAGTGGTGACACCAAAAATGGTCCAAGGGCGGGCTGCTAAAAGGTCCCGCTACCCTACCTGCTGACAACTCTTTCCTCACCTTTTGGTCCACCACCCCGGGCATATCCCTAGTGGATTTCAGGTTCTTCGCATCTCTGGACTCCAGCGGCCCATTGTAGGGAATCCTAAAGCCATCGATGAACCCCCCCGCCAGGAGCGGTCTGTCCCGGAGCAGTGGATACCGCCTAATGAGTGGGAGGATATTTCCCAGGATGATGGGTGAAGGACCCTTGACAGGGGCCGTGGCGCTCTGTGGTGCAACCAGAAATGCGGGGTGCGTGACTGGTGTGTGAGGGGGGGGGGACTGACGAAGGCGGGGGACCATGTGTGGTCTCAGAGTCGGGCGTCAGTCCTGGTGGGTGCTGCGGGCTGAGGTGCGCTCTGGCTGGAGGAGCAAGAAGTGGCCGGGTGCTGCGCGCCGCACTTGCTGCAGCTATGTGCGAACTTACATGACCTCCCCCAGGTACAGTTTCCCCCATTGTAAAGGCGGCACGTCCCAGAATTGAATCGCTTGCCCTGCCGCTGCCCCCGCCCCCTGCCACCCCGAAAAGGCTGCTTGAATGGGCGCTTGGGAAGCTGGTCCTTCTTTTTATCAAATGCCTCCCCCTGCCCTTTATATGCCTGGTCCTTCTTCTCCCTGGTGGGACGGCACATGTGTTCCACCCAAAGCTGAATTTCTTTCTGGTCCCACCCCAGGTCCGGGCATATGGCCATTCTTTTCCTGAAATCCTGGTCATAGTAGAACCAACCTAACCCCCCAGAGAGCCTAGCCTCCTCCTGTATCGTGCTGGCATACTGCATTAAAGCCTCACTCTGTTCCGGAAATTTCTGCACTATGACAGCTGCCAATATATTAAATGCAGATGTCCAATTCTCTATCGTCTTGTCCGGCCATCGCTGATACCTGACCCTCTCCTCTTCCTTGCGCCCCATCTTTCTCGTGTCCACCCCTGCAGACCCGTGCATAAGTAATGTCAGGATGTCTATATATTCTCTCCTCCAAATCCCTTCTTTCGCGGCCTGCGGCACCAGCCATGCCAGGGAGCAGCGGCCAGATGCCAGCGGTGCTTGGGTGACAAGGTGCTTCTGGACCTGAGTTACACCCTCCCCCCCAGCCGCCGCAACCCCCGTTGCTATGGCGGGCGTAAACTCAGCAGCAGCCGGGATGGGGGGTGTGGCAATCGCCTGTGTGGGTGGCGGGGACGCCAGTGCACCGGCCGGGGGGGTGCTCGCTGCAATACTTGTGGGGGGGGCAGCAGCCCCCGGCGTTGACAACCCCAAGGCTCCCCCCAGCTCACCATTGCGCCGTTCAACGGTTGTACTCTGCCCAGCCCAGACTTGGAGCACGGGAGCCTGGGCGGGTGCGGGGGCCGACACCGAAGGCAATTGGGGCGGTGCGGCCAGCGCGTCGAGGCGGCTCTGGAAAACAGACATGAGGCCTAGCATCTGGTCCATGGCTTTGCCCATCTGGGCCAAGTCAGTGAGTCCCGTGGCCGAATCGAGTACCGGTGTTGCTGCGACTGCTGGGAGGCCCGAACGTGTTGCGGTCGCCTGCCGTTTCCTGGCCGGCTGGGCCTCTGGCATGTCTTTTGATGTGGGCTTGCGCACCCTGGTGGACCTCCAGGGCTCTGACCCTGATAGGCCTGGGGCGCCCTCGGAGGGGGGGGGGGTTACGACCACGCCCGAATCCTCCACCCTGCGGCCCTCCAGAAAACCTTGGGCCCACGCCGTGCCCTTCTCTCGGGCGAACGCCATAAAGTCCGCCCAGACCCCTTCCTGCGGTGCGCTCGACTGCGTCTCCTCGACCGACGTTTCTTGGGAGAACAGTGGACCCGGTGTCCCGATATTCTCCATGGCGGGTGGGCTGCTCCGAAAATACAGCTATGCGCGTCCCTTAGCGCCTTCGCCTCCGGTCCTAGCCCTATACTCGCGGGCGGTCCCTCACCGGATCTGAAATTGGGAAAGGAGCGGAGTTAGTACAATGGAAAAGCGTCTCTCTTACACACAGAAGCTTGGCAGGTACAGTGATTGAACCTGCGGCCATGGGAAGTGATGCACTAGTTATCCCTTGACCCCACCGCTAGTACCCGATACGCACGGCTTGTCCTATGGCCATGCGCATCCCAAAATTACCCTCTCAGGGTACATGGCTAAAAACATCCGTGCATAACCCGCGCACCGCATCAGGTCTGGCGGCCACCCTCAGGGCGGAGACAGTCATTGCATCTACTTGCATTGCCCATAGGGTCACTTGTATGTGCCAATACAGCGCCAAAGCGTGTTATCTTGCCTTTTATGACTGTACTGAATGAAATTAATTGATTACAAGTACCACAATGAGAAAACAAATCTGGAAAGAGCAGGGTACTCATGCATAAAGCTTTGGAACTCTATTATTTCGCTTCCACAGCCTGTGATTCTTGGCAAATCACCTAATCCCCAAGTGCCTGAACGTGTAATGTAAACACGGTGCTATGCAAAGCGCTCCAATACCTTCTGGTCCTGCTCGCGCTATATAAATATGCAACAAAACATAATAAAACTGTGCATTCATGAAACGCGCCGCAACAATGTCATTCAAGCTATATGGCCCTGGTAACGTACCCAGGAGACGATTGAGGAAACCCAGCAGCGAGACTTTCCAGATAACAAGCCAGACCATGTGAAAGTTGTCCCTGCTGCCCTTGAGGCGTTAAAAGGTCGAAGAGGGGAAAAGTAGCACTACAACCGTAACACGCTCTGCAGTGTTCCGTAACCGGACAAAGTACAACCGCCCACCTGCGACCTACATACGCCAAACTTTTCGGAACCACTCCGATCAAGGATCAAGGAGGAGGCTGGTTGGAGTGGTTGAAGCTGATTGCTTTACGGCGGGCGTAAACTAAGAGAAAGGCGGATACGCGAGAGCCAATAAGCGAATACTCTTTGTCCTTCAGGTACAATCAGTCTGTTTGCTCAAAACTGGCAGCCATGTTAAAATTGCTACTTAATTGCACACAGGGCATAGTAGTGTGACGAAAACATTGTGAACACAACACTCTACATTATGAATCGCTTTCCGCCAATTAACATTGCTAACGTCTCGGAAATACCGCTCGATTGATTCCCTGTATACAGCTCAGGTGCTATTCCGAAAGAAAGCTCGGTACTGAAGGCGTGCCGTATATACTGAAAAGGGCGCGTTCCCCTCTTTGCTGCGTACTCGTTTTGTTTTTTGTGTGTCTTACTGCACGCAAGTTTGAGTCTCACCGTTGGATCAACATCCTGCGTCTCAGTGTGTCCCAGCGGAAGTGCCCGTCCCATGCAGAACTCGCAGCGCAGGTGCGTTGCCAAACCGCTGCCCACCAGGAATTACGGATTATTCATTGCCATAAAGCGATGACGCGTGGGGTGGGCGTGACTTAGTGCGCTGGTGGGCCGGGCGCAGAGTCTCAGCTAGACCCTCTGCCTACACCGGCTGATCGCGCTTGCTTTGGTTATTGCCGCTGTGAGCACCTAACTGCCGTCGCCACAATGGCCGGGGGGCTGGCCCACACGGGCATTTACTACATAAAGAGCACGGACTCAGGGACTATCTTATGAGGTATGAGTCCGGTTGTCGAGGCGGCTCCTGGTTGTGCGCCAACAGGCCGGTATACAGCCGGGTACCGCCGTCTGACAGCGTGAGGTAAAAGGACGGCCCCGCAAGACCCCCCCAATGACTTATATGCGATCTAACTGTGGATGAGGGTGTGCACACTGTGAGCATGCGTGTGTCTACCCCCCCGAGCACATACCTACAAAGCCGCCATACCTGCGTCGCCTCCCCTGCCGCGGGCCCCCAAAGAAAAAGGAGGGGGGGGGGGAAGGCCCCGTTTCCGCTACGTATCGCCGAAAACAACATTAGGCAGAAAGGGGGGGACGATACCGTCGAACCGGGCTCCAACGTGCTCTTGCCTGCAGGCCTCAGCTCCCTGCGCGCCAAATATCTCCCAATGCGCGACGGCCACGCCGATCCCAAACACCCCAAATGGTCGCGTGATCCGATGGGGCCAAAACTCAAGCGCTCGACCAGGCACGCGCCGCAACACGCGTTGCACTTAAGAGATAATCATGGCCCCCAGCCCCTACCCTCTACTCAGGACAAAGGCCGGGCGTGGATGCACGCTTGCACGCGGGACGGGAGTGCGCCGGGCCGGCACTCGAGTATGTACCTTCCGTGCCTTACCCCGCAATAGCCCCACGACCCGTGACCCGCTCGTCCCACACAACACCCGCCTTGCCCCGCAGGGGCGCGGGCCACGGCTTGCGCCCCCCACACCCATGGCCTCCCGGGCCACAGGGCCCTGTACACCTGGTCATGCCCAGGGACAGGGCCGGGGTGGGAGAGGACAGCAAGACTCACCGGACGTAGAAGAATTCGCGGAAGCACGACGTCGCTGGAGGGGGGCCTCAATCAGGTACCGTGGTGTGGGACGGTCGGAATTACGCGTGTCCAGGCTGGAGCGGCGCGCAGGGAACAGAGGAGGAACTGGGCGAGAGGGCCTCCTAAGTAGGGGGGGCAAGCCTCGCCCCCAACGGCCCGCCTCCAGCTACACACTATTGGGAGGTCATCACCTTCGTGGGCGTAGCCTCGCGCGCGAGGCAGCAGGGGGGAAGGCTCCGCCGGGCGGCCACTAGAGGGCTGCCCTGCTGATGTCCCACTGCTTGGGACGCGGGCAGCGGCATTTCCTGGGTTTCAAGCTCTCTTTCTTTGAGGCTCCGGCAGAGACAATGCTGCAGTGACCCAGCCTGGACCACACCAACGCCCCGATCAACTCCTTGCAGCATCTTTCAAGGAGCAGAGGCAGGACCTGTCTTAGAACATGAGAGAGGTAGTTTAGTTACATATCCAACATAGACTGTGATTGGCTGGCCAATGACAGCACTGTGCCATCTGAGATTTGTCACAGCTCTGGGGAAGGAGTCTGAGAAGTTACCAACTCCACCCGCCACACACAGGAAGACTGCTGCATACTGTGCCTACAACTCAGAATATTTCAGCCTTTGATCCTCAGGCAGAGGGAGGAATCTCTGATCCAGATGGCCTGATGTTACTCAGGGTTTATTTTGATTCTCCCTTGGACATGGAGTCCAATGCCTTCGGCATCATCAGCATCATTTCGAACAGCAGAGTGCACTCGCATGTAACCTGAACCAGAGGCCTTTGACCAATGTTGAATCACAGCAGGATGAGTCCCTGGGTATTCCAAATGAAATGTGTTTGAAATGAATAGAAACAAAAGTACCTTTATAGAGCGCTCATATACCGAAAGGCGTCAAGGCGCCAAACCCACTGGGACCACAAAACCTGGGAAAATAAGGAACAGCCAAACCCAGAAACCTTGGGCCCTGATGAGGCAACAATCTACGCTTTGAGACCGTTCCTAAAGGACAGGTGGTTCTCCATTCCAGATAGGTGGCGGGGCAGCGAGTTCCACAATTTAGCTGTGGCCACTGACAAAGATCCACCAGCCCCTCTGGCCTGGTGACGTTTGGCTGAACAAAGCAGCCTGGTCAGAAAATACTATTGAAACTTAGACCTGATAAAACTAGGTCCAGATTGTATAGCGCTCTAAGGGCAATGCAAAGGGACTCACACATGATTATTTTCCTCACTGGAAGCCAGTGCAGCTTAAGAAGTTCACCAGAGGCAGATTTGTATTTGGGAATTTCCAAAACAAGTCAAGCTACTGAATTTTGGACAGTGTGCAATTTTTTAAAGGAAAATGTGTTAATGTCAAAATAGAGGGCATGCAGTACTCAATCCGTGATGAAATCATGGCAAGAACCACTGTGGTCACATCCTGGGCATCGGCGGAGTTACAGGGCGATCCGTAGGTGGGAGGAAGTGAAGGATACCTCTTCAGGAGCACAAGAGGGGTGCTGTGCCAAACCCCACGAGTCTTTATGGCAGGACCCTGGCGAAAAATCTTTGGCGCCCCGCTAGTCCTTCGGGCGGTTGTAAGCCTGCGCAACGGGTGCTCGCCTTGCAATGCTCCGCCCTTAAATGGGAGTGAGTAAAGTGGTGGACCAGTGGTTCACTGTATACAAAGGGGGATCCCCTCATAACTGGTACCACCGATTGGATTGGCTGCAATGCAATTTGGCCCTCAAGGCGGGCAGGGCACCTCTGCCTGCCCTTGGATCGACCGTAAGTTAACCCACCACGTTGGCATACTTTTGTATGGAATAAACCTGCAGCAAACTTTTCCCAACAAAATTGTGTTGCGTGATTATTTATTCCAAGTGCAGGTTATGTTTTGCAAAGGTGGGGAGGGTTGCTTATATAGGCACTATGTATACACTGCAGCATTTACAAATGGGAGAGAGTCAGTACTTCCTGCCACGAGGCCCCTTCCTCTGCGCCCTCCCCCCAACCCTCACGACTCTCTTCCATTCCTCCCAGCCCTCGCTCCCCCTGTAGGACTCTGATGACTCCACATTATGTGCTCAGCCGAGTTCTCCGGGTCCGTGGACCTGGCGGCGGTGACGTGTACCTGGCGACGTGCACCTGGAGGCGGTGGCGTGTACCTCTCATCCGTGACTTGTACCTGCAGGCGGTGACGTGTACCTGGTGGCGGTGACGTGGGCCTGGTGGCGGTGACGTGTGCCTGGTAGCGGTATCGTGTGCACCTCCTGGTTTCACTGGCAGCGTTTGGGGATGGGGCGCTGTAGTCACCCCCATCAAACCCCACACACTTCACTCATTGCCCCTCCTGAAGGATATATGATAGTGTCGCCTTACCCCCTCCCCCGGCCCCTCTTTTGCCATTTCATTCGTGTAGTAGGCTTCTCGCGGCGGTAAAAACAAAAACATCCTATTTCCCATGGCTTTCTGTCCCCATGCAGAAGGTGAAATGTGATCATATTCGGGGGCGCCTTGAAGAACGGCGATAATGTAAGGCTGCCCGGGGGGGGGGGTTGCGTAGCGGCCCACCCTTAGAGGGCGGCCGCCTTAGTGCCACAGGAAGGCACAGGGGTGGGAGGTCGAGTCCCTGGGCTAGTCCAGGGGAGACCCCAGCAAATAGCTGCTTCCGGCGAGGGCGGGGAGGAGACAGGGGTACATATACTGTCTCCGCCCCCTCCTCGTCCTCTTGTCCGCTCGTTCGCCTTGCCCGGCGTCCGAAGGGACAAAGGGGGGGCCAGGTCTTCTAACAATTTTACTTTGTGTTGCAGGAGGAGTTACAGGGCGATCCAGGGTCTGCACATACCAAGGGGTACATCATGCAGCAGCACCGCGGGGTGCTAAGCCAGGATACCCAGGGATGTTTTAGCGTGTCCCCTGGAAGAACGACGGCGCCCCGTTAGCCGACAGGCGGTTGTGGGTCTGAGCAACTGGGGGCTGCCATGTATGCTCCGCCCACCCATCACGGGGGGGGCGTGTGAAGCAAGTGGACAGAAATTAAAAACTGGTGAATAGCGACAACAGTCCAGGAGCTTGGCTTTCGCCTGGTCTCAGCGCGGTTTCTCCTGCCGTCGGGACAATGCAGTGATAAAGTGTAGTTTGGTAGACAGTTGTAATGGGGATGCAACTTCTAAGTGACTGATTAGGATTTACACAGCCTCATCATTCCGGAACCATTACATGTACAACGGAGCCACAGTTGTTGCTTAAGTTACGGAGGCAACTATCTCCAAAAAAAATAAAAATAAATAAAAGACTGGGGCCGCACTTGCCACACACAGGCACTATGTGGTTAAGAGTAGGAGGTTAAGGTAAATGCCCAACAGGTTACGATGACTATAGAATTATATTGTTATTGGCGTTGAGTGAGGATCGGCGGTGCTGAAGGTTTGCCTCCAACGGAACGGGAAGAGCTGGGGGGGCCTTCCTTCGGAGGAGGTCACTGTATAGCCTGTGCATATCCTTTTTCCTCGCCTTTTATTAAGGGCTCCACCGGGTGTTGTATAGAATTTGCTGTCTGCTGGTGTGGGGATGCCAGCCCAGCTTTCGTTTCGCTGCAAGTCTGACATGAGGTAGAATAGCCCTCGGTTGGCCATGCAACTGAGCTATAATGGGGAATTATTTCACTACATGCAATTAGCAGCACTGATTAGCCAATAGAGGGGCTTGTTGTAGGTAGTGCACCGTGTGTAGTAAATACAGGGATGCGATGACGTGCTCAGGATGTCAGGTAACTGGAGTCATGTTTAACGTTTCAACACCTTTGCGTTCACATACTCTTAATGGAATCTATTTCTCAATGTGCATAGATTAACGCCAGGAATGATGATCTGTCCGGTTCGTAGTGAATGTTGTAAATAGACCTGGTGAAGCAATGATCTGCCTGACTTTGCCTGGGTCACCAGTAATGACTACGGCTCTCACTGTTGGTAATGCACATCCTTCTCGGGATGGGCTCGGGGCCCGTAGGTATCCCATGTGCCTTCTGATTCAAATAATATTTACACTGCAAGGGCTTGGGAGTGTACAACTTTAGTAAGTTTGGCTAGTAGTGTTGGTGACCCGGCCTTACCATGCCTGAACGGAGGCATTTTCCAAAGAGGATATGCCCGTTAGCTCCTGAGGGTAGGATGTCCTAGCGGCAAGGAACAGCTAGAGTGGTTTACGTGTGCTTCAGCAATCCAAAAAAAAAAAAAAATATGCAACGGGGGCCCTGGCTCACACAGTAGTGGGCAAAGATCACCCACGCCACAGGTGCCGAGGCCGGTTCTGATGCCTGGCGTTGGGCTCCCAGGTTACTTCTGAAGGGCTAGGCCTTCAGATGCTGAAAGGATGTCCTTTGTTATTTTCTCGATTTGTTATACGATTGGTTATTTCCAGGGTTATCCGCGGGTGTAGAGCGTTAGGCGCTTGTTGTCTTTTCATCTGGTCATTTTGATGTGGGACGGTGTTTTCTTTGGGCACAGCCACGTGGTGGGTTTTCTGTGTCGAACTGGGGTTAGCCTTCCGTTAACCTCCCTGTGTCGCACACGGTTGTAAGACGGGGGGCCACTAGCCCTGTTCTGATTGAGTTGCTACTACTGTTATTAGTATTAAACACATCAGGTACTCGTTTGAACCCAACTATAGGTACTCTAGGATGCATGTTCTCCATCACACACGCTTCAGACCAGACTGCCCCTCCTCCCCCCCCCCTCCAATCCTTGGAGCAATAGGGGTCCAAATACTGGTGGGGTTGGCAGGCTTGGACAGAGGTTGGTGGCAAGCTCCCACATCATTAGGTAGGAGGATTTCGAAGAGTCTTGGGGCAGGTCATTGGCCGCTCCTCCCGCTGTGTTTGCTGTCATCTTATTCTCACTGGAAACCCCTACTCCTTCGCCTATTGTAAGCTGAGGATGCTGGTTGACGCTGTTGGACCTGCTATTAGTTATTACACACACCTGTGTGCCTTGGCATGGTTTGTTTCGCATCAGGGCCAGTTTGGGGTTACTGGCGAATTGTTTGCTCCAGGGCTGAAGCGGGCGCTTTTAGAACAGGGCTAGATTGGTTAGGCCAGGCAGCAGGACAAAGGTCTTTTCGGCACGGGCAGAATGGTGCAGGCTGCGAAGTAGCGCCATTGCAGAACATAGATTTGTCAACACCCTGCTAGGAAATGATTAGCAGCAGGAAGGTATTGAACCATGGTGAGCAATTGGTTTTGGGTTCGTGCTCAACAGGAGCAAGGGAATTGCTTTCTGTTCCATCAGGGTACGGGGACCGTCTATAGCACCAGATACTGTAAAGCTGCCATTCTCGCCCTGGGCTGGGGTGTCAATGTCATCCAACTTTGCAGCCAGACTCTGAGCAGGCAAAGGCATACTTGCGATGGTGCAACGGGCATTCAGCAGTAGAGTTAGATGTGTCATCATACCCCGGTATAACGTCAGTGATGAAACATAGGTTGTGGCTACACACGACCAGGCACTCTAGGGCAGCTGGGGTGGGGGTGTGCCAGTGCCAAGAGGGTGCGGGTTGCCTGGGTAGGGCTGCTGGCTTGGAGGGAGCACTACTTGGAGAGCCACAAGGGCATGTTTTGTTTCATAGAAGGCTGAATTGTTACTTTTACGGCATGGTGCCAGTTGCTTTAGTTATGCGCATGTTTCTTGGCAGTGTCAGAAACAGTTAGAATGCAATGCTGGTGGTTAGCCTGTTGTCATGCTGTTCAGAGGTATTTTAGCTCAGGCATGGCCAAGCATGGGTTATAGGCCGGTGGTCTGCCCTGGGATTCGTGTTAACAGGCAGGTGAAGCAGCAGAACTTGGAGGGGCTTCGGTTTGACCTCTGGATACTAGGGCGGAGCCTGGTTGCTCACTTAGTAGCCCGCCCTTGAGTTCGACGAAACAGGTACCTTTGATGCGAGTATCGGTACCGGGTAACTTCGCCCGCCCTCCAGCTCTGGCTGGCAGCTATGCAGGTTGTGGAAGTGGCCTTCCAACGGGGCTCATGGTCCATATGGTTAAGGGAAACACCGGGGTAACACTTTTGGGCTACAAATCAACAGGAGAACAATTGGCTTCCCCAGTATTCTAATAGAGAAGAATTTTACACGTTGGTTCTCCTCTGTGGTCACTCTGTCCTGTCTCTCCCTGGTATACTAGCAGAATTTTGGGAGGGCAAGGCTTTACATTTGGTGACTGATGGAATACGATGGGCGTACTCCAACGGAGTGAAAGAGGAAGCAAGGCGGGCTTGTCAACTCTTACCTCCTCCCGCATTGGCACTGCCAGGCAGGAGTGTCTTGTCAAAGGGATTGTTCTTTAGCCATGCAAAGGCAACTTTGGACCATCGCCTATTTTAGGTTTAAGGTCATTTCAGTCAAATCCACGGGGAAGTTTAGAAAGGATGGGGGAACCTGTCCTGATGGTGCACGCTGGCCGCCGGCCCGGTTGGGCGTAGATTTTTTTTTTTGGCTGGGCCTGGGAGAAGACCGGTATCAGTATGCTGTAGGTATAAAGGCCTACCGGAAGCCATGCGCAGTTGCGCAGAGCAAAGAGGTCTTGGCTTCATCAGGCATGGTCTTATACACGCCAAGTCCACAGGGTGCTTGGAGGGAGAGGGGGTGCACCTCTCTAGTTTAGGCATGGACCTTTCCTACTGGACCTAGGGGAAGCTTGGGCTGCAGCAGGTTGTAAGTAAACAGGTCTACCTTGGTGGGGGGCCCTGGTAGTGACGGTGGCCACTCCCAAGGCTGTGGAGGAGTTACAGGGCGATCCAGGGTCTGCACATACCAAGGGGTACATCATGCAGCAGCACCGCGGGGTGCTAAGCCAGGATACCCAGGGATGTTTTAGCGTGTCCCCTGGAAGAACGACGGCGCCCCGTTAGCCGACAGGCGGTTGTGGGTCTGAGCAACCGGGGGCTGCCATGTATGCTCCGTCCACCCATCACGGGGGGCGTGTCAAGCAAGTGGACTGGGGGTCCACGGATGGGAGGGGTGGCCCCTCCCAATATTTGGTATACACCATTTGGCGTTGCCATGGTGACTCTAGGCTTATCAGACGGGCAGGCGGCATAGGGGCTGGCCTGCCCTGGGATCGCCCGTAAGATAACCCACCATGTTTGCATATTGGTTATGCTAATAAACCTGCAGCAATATTTCTCCACTTACATTACAGTGTCGTGTGTTTTATTTATATACTTATGTGTTTTGTGATAACTGTTGCCGATATTGGCACTAAGCTCAGTGATGAAATAGTGAACAAGACGGGTGAATAATGGTCAGGCACGCCAAAAAGGTGAATGACAGGAACAAAACTGGAGGACATGTTTATAGCTCAGTGCTAGCAACCTCCAATGGCTTGGGGATAGAGCTGAGAGGAAAAACCGGACAAGACGGAAATATATATATGTAGAACTAAAAGATACTGCACAGGCAGGGCCACTGAGTTCACATGTATTGCTTATTTTGGAGCAATGAAAGTAGTTGGGGATATAGCTCAGTGGTAGAGCATTTGACTGCAGATCAAGAAGTCCCTTGTTCAAATCCGGGTGTCCCCTACAGATATTTCTTTTGTATCCTTTTTACAATATTTTTTTTTGCAAAAAGACCAAATTAAAAGAACACATGCTTGTTGGGTCATGTTTCCTAGAAATGACCAACAGATTCAAACATGTAACTTTTTAGTGACAAGTTGACTAAAATAAAGTTCACTTTGTCCGATAGAGAGACGCAGAAGACGAAAGAGAGAGAAACACAGAAGGCGAAAGAGAGCGAGACAAGCACAGGGCGAAAGAGAGCTCCCCAAGTGTTTGGAAGCATGTTATCGCCTCCAGAAGGATGAAGAGATGAGTTGGCTTTCTGTGGGTTGAAGCTGTGATGCTCAGTGCAGTGAGCTATCTCATACTATTCTCAAGTCCTAACCAAAGCTTTTAGAAGTGGACGCACCCTTTTACATCATCAAAGACAGAAGTTTCTGTTTAATGCAAGACATCTCAATTCCAACGTGTGGAAGTTTTGTGAAACCTGTAGGGTTTGCTGATTATTAGACTACCAGAAATCTAATTTAATAAACAGAAATGTAGAAAGAGGCACGCACTGGTTCTGAAAGTAAGTGGTGTGGGTCCCTGTCGACAGCTAGAGATTGTGAAATGCCCACCTTTCCCCTTTAAATTACATTCTCTGGATCCACTTGAAAGGACAGGTTGAAACTCAGTGAAGGATGCTCTGTGTATTCGGGTTAGTGACAGCCTCGTGGCAGTGGGAGGGGGGTACCAATGTCCATGGGGAGTGTAAGGCCTTCCGTAGAGCAGCACTAAGGTTCTGGAATATTCCCTACCCGCCCCTTCAGAACCTTTGGGTTTTTGTTGAACATGTATGTGACACTTGTGCTGTAAAAGTCACCTTTTTTAATCAGTGTGAACCTCCTTCCCCCCACCAACGAGCCTCTTAGGTAGGCTCCCCAGCTAACATTGCTTCCAAGCAGGCCCGGTAGTAGCCCTGGAAACAGCGGGCAGTGCCATGGCGGCCCGGTGGTGCACAGCCTCTTTAGAAACATTGTGGGCAATTGCACACATTTGTTCATATGTTGATTAATTAATGGACGTCGTTTTACAAATGAAGCACTGCCTAATAGCAGCTCCTGTTATATATAGCGCTTAGAAAAGATAGAAGGGTAAACCCTTGGCGAGAGGAGAGAGGGTGGGTGGGGGGAGAGAGAGGGCGCACACTTGGGGGGAGATTTACTAGGATTGTGCGCCGTGTTGACGCAAATCACAGCAAAATCTTTTTTCCCCTTTACTTTCCAGAGCTGAACTTGTTTAGCGCTGGAAATAACGGAAAAGTAACGAGAAGCAGCGCACAGCACAGCTTCGCGTTACTTTGCGCCATGGGGGCGGAGCAAGGATGGAGCGTGGGCGTTCCCATGCAACCACCCAAGGTTTCTCACGCTAAACCCAATTTACTAAATAAAGTAGATTGGGTTCCGCGTGAGGAAACTGCGCCCTTTTGAAGTAGGCACACGGAAGGAGAAACGCTTGCCTTTCTTATTCCTTTTCTGACTTTGCATGCGCGCTCCACTGTACAGCACGCATTCAAAGTGGGAAAAACTTTGTATGTGTCTGGGCATCGTATTTTGTACAGGAAGGTTACGCGCTGTGGCGCTAAGGTGTATGTGTGGCACACGGCAGCTGTAATCAGCTTTGGCGCAAGGGAAAGGGGAGGAGAGAGCCATATCTTTGAAGATATGGAGCTCTCATGCACCCTCCCTGTCGCGCAACGCAGCGCAGCCTGGCGGGGGGCCGCACTACGTCTTGTTTTTGTAAATCTCCCCCTTTATTTCGCCCAGTGCGCATTCTTAGCAAATGCAGTCTCTGGTCCCACATGTACACACAGGCTGCAGCACGTTCTTGTAAACGTTGTCTTTCATCACCTTGCGGCAGTGCTTGAAATGGAAAAATAGAAGTGCAGGTACTCCGCCCCAGAGTACCAGCTAGTTTCTGAGAAGTGCCGGTACTCTCCAATTAAAAGTATTATATTTTTCTTGAGAAGTGCAGGTACTCTCCCTCTCAAAATAAAAAAGTGCTGGTACTCAGTACCAGACAGTACCGGCCCATTTAAAGCACTGCCTTGCGGTACCTGATTTTCCCATCGAGCGGTTCTCTTCCCAGCAGTGGACATTAAGAACCTACCGTCAAGTCCCGGGGTGCCTCGTGAAAGCCACAGTGGGTGTGGTTCCCTATAGCTAAAGATGTATAAATAGCAATTTTGCACCATCATTATTAACGCTGTGTCGTTTCATTATTGATTGCTGTATAACTCTGTTTTATACCCAGCTGTGCCTTGCACTTTCTTCTGCCTGCACCAGTCATGCTCCAAAATGTGCATATTAAAGAGCCGCAGCTGGGGCACGGCTCCCAGTGTGCACAGCACCGAGCAGTGTGTTTCTTGTGAGTGACTCACACTGTGCAGTCTCTGAACACTGCAGTTCAACATCCTGTAGATCCTGTTTTCTTTCTCTGACTCACCCGGACTCGCACAATCCTCTCTCCTATTGACTCTCCGCCCAATGAACAACAATGATAATATTCGTGCCAGAGCTGTGTGATCTTTGTCCATTGTGTATGAGCTACTGCAGCAGCGCGTGCAGCGTGTGGCTCCATAGCTCAGGGGTTAGAGCACTGGTCTTGTAAACCAGGGGTCGTGAGTTCAAATCACACTGGGGCCTCTGCCACCTTTTTTAATTACAAAAAATACACATTTCTTGTTTAATATGGGATGGCGATAGAAATATTCCGTTCAGAGTTTGCCACTTAAGCTCAGCAGTGCTGCTGCAATTGTTCACGTCGGACCAGGACTGAAGTTCCTCAAATATAATGAAAAGGTAAATTTGTTATGTCCATGGCCAACCTTATGATATGGTATTTTAATAAAAAATGAATGGCTAGTTTTCCAGGTAGGGCCGGCTGACCTCCCCATCGCTACATCCATGAGGAACAGCCGTCACCTGCAGGGCACCTTCAGCTCACAAGGTCATTTGGGGCCTCTTTCTTTTGTTACCTCCAAGTCCGGCACGCACTACAGACTCACCTAACTAAAGGTTCCTACCTCCCCCGGAATCCTCACCCCTTCAGGACAGACTGCTTGATGGATACCTACCAGAGAAAGCAATCTTCCCGACCTATACGTAAACTGATAAATAACACTGCAGACCCCCTCCAGAGCACCAGGGCAAAGTGGGAAAGGGATGGTCTCAAATTGGACGACGAGGAGTGGCAGGAGACACTTGCCTCCCCAAGGGAAGCTGCAATCTCGGCCAGACTGAGGCTCGTCCAGCTCAAAATACTGCACAGGGTGTACATCACTGGACCTTGCCTGGTCCGCATGGGGAGGGCAGCAGGGGGGGATTGCAGATGACAGTGTGGCCATGAGGGCACATTTATGCATATATTGTGGGAATGTGATCGTATTCAGGTGTACTGGCGCCAAATACATGATGTTCTTAGAGAAGTGTTGGAACTTGTCATCCGCCCTGAAGCGAAGAGATGTCTTTTGAATGTATGGGGAACCCACAGACTTGAGCAGTAAGGGTAAGATCGGGGTCACACTAGGCCTCGTGGTAGCAAAAAGAAACATCGCTCAGATGTGGGAAGCCGCAAGCCCACCCACCATAGCAGACTGGATGAAAAACATGGACTTGTGTATGTTCCAAAAAAATACAGTATATTTGGTGAGGGGCTGCCCCAAAAAGTGGTCTCTATTCTGGGGTGCATGGAACGCCTACCGGGGAGATATCTGTAGCCCTCCACGTGATTCCCTTGCTGATGACTTGCTCTCACCGTAAATGCTGTAACCCAAACTACCCCATTGCTCTGTTCCTCTTGCTAATGTGATTACCACTGTATTGTTGAATGAATTCCTCTTGCCTGTAAATTGCCACGCTGATTCATGTTTAATAAAAATAATTATTTTTAAAAAACTCTGTTTCATACCCAGCTGTGCCTTGCACTTTCTTCTGCCTGCACCTTTAATGCTCCTAAATGTGCATATTAAAGAACAGCAGCTGGGGGGGGGGGCAGCTGCCAGTGTGCACAGCACAGATCAAGGTGTTTCAGTGACTCACACTGTGCAGTGAGATTGGGTAGTCTCTAGACACAGCAGTTCAACATCCTGTACATCCTGTTTTCTTTCACCTGGACTCGCACAATCCTCTCTCCTATTGACTCTCCGCCCAATGAACAATAATAGTATTCTTGCCAGAGGTGTGTGAGCTCCATCCATTGTATGAGCTACTGCAGAAATGTAGACAGCATGTGGCTCCATAGCTCAGGGGTTAGAGCACTGGTCTTGTAAACCAGGGGTCGTGAGTTCAAATCTCACTGGGGCCTCTCCCACCTTTTTTAATTACAAAAAATACCAATTTCTTGATTTATATGGGATGGCGATAGAAATATTCCGTTCAGAGTTTGCCACTCAAGCTCAGCAGTGCTGCTGCAATTGTTCTCGTCGGACCAGGACTGAAGTTCCTCAAATGAAATGAGAAAGTAAATTTGTTCTGTCCATGACCTACCTTATGGTATTTTAATAAAAAAATGAATAGCTAGTTTGCCAGGAAGGGCCTGCTGACCTCCCAGACACTACATCCACGATGAACAGTCGTCACGTGCAGGGCACCTTCAGCTCACAAGGTCATTTTGGGCATCTAGGGCCTTTAAATAAGTTACATTTCTTTATTTTGCCTGAACACAGTCACATTTTAGGTCGAGCCTGGCAAGCGCATGCACTGCTCTGCCAGGCATGCTGTATTAACATAGGGACTTGAAGCTCCACCCACTCTCTGCCCACATTTTTCATTGGCTTGTGTCATTGTCCACTGTAAACCGTGGCTGTTCCTTTGTCATAACGCTTTGTAGTCCCTCCTTAGTACCACCTTGTCTCATTTTGTAACCTCCCATGGCGACACCCCCTGTTACCTGTGTTGTTACTCGGTAGGCTTTAATTACATCCCCTGAGCTCTATTTTCTCAAATAGCTTTGTCCTGACTGTTGTTGCAGGCAGGACACGCTCTCTCCTAACGCTTTAAAAAAAAATGTATAACGCGCATTTGCCAGAGTTTAAGCTATTGGCATTAAAAACGACAATGCCTTTTAATCAATCTGTTAAAAAAATTTTTTAAATAAAAGGCATTGTCATTTACCATACCAATAGCTCGAACTCTCGTAAATGAGAGACCTATTGCATTGCAAATGCTTGTTTATATATTCTAAAGGTAGTTCACAGATATATATAAATGTCTGGGGCCTGGGCCAAAACATAAAGTAGCCAAAAGTTTCTGTCTTTGAGCTGTGACCTTCACTAGACCGAGAGAAAGGAGTCCCAGCTACGATAATGGTGGAAAGGAAAACCAAGGGGACACAGGGCAAAGGACAGAGTGACAGTGGGATCACAAATACTAAACACAGCAGCACAAGAACACAAATCACGCAAGGGGAGTAGCTTCGAGGGGGTGTTTCAGGTATGACACCCCCCCAAAAATACATTCTTGGCTTGAGAGTTGGGTCTCAGGACCCTCAGTCAGGTCTGTTTATGTCTGTGTCGGTTTTTCATATCACCCCCCGATTTTACTGTGAGGTTTTAACTTGTTCTTTTTTCTGGATTAATCAATCAATCAATCATCGGCATTTGTATAGCGCGCTACTCACCCGTAAGGGTCTCAAGGCGCTGAGGGGGAGGGGGGGGAAGCTACTGCTCGAATAGCCAGGTCTTGAGTTGTTTCCTGAAGGAGAGATGGTCCTGGGTCTGTCGAAGGTGGGTGGGAAGGGAATTCCATGTCTTGGCAGCCAGGTAGGAGAAGGATCTTCCTCCGATGGTGGATTTCCGAAATCGTGGGACGGAGGCGAGGGCGAGGCTGGCGGAACGGAGCTGGCGGGTGGGTGTGTAGAATGTGAGGCAGCTGTTGAGGTACTTCGGGCCCGTGTCGTGGAGAGCCTTGTGTGCGTGGGTGAGGAGTCTGAACGTGATCCTTTTGTTGACGGGGAGCCAGTGCAGGTCTTTCAGGTGGCCGGAGATGTGGCTTCGGCGCGGGATGTCTAGGATGAGTCGTGCTGAGGCGTTCTGAATGCGCTGGAGTCTTTTCTGGAGTTTGGCAGTGGTTCCGGAGTATAGGGTTTTCCCGTAGTGCAGGCGGCTGGTGACGAGGGCCTGGGTGACCGTCTTCCTGGTTTTGGTGGGGATCCAACGGAAGATCTTACGGAGCATACGCAGGGTGTTGAAGCACGATGATGAGACGGCGTTCACTTGCTTGGTCATCGTGAGTGAGGAGTCCAGGCTGAAGCCCAGGTTGCGTGCGTGGTCCGTTGGTTTGGGTGCGCTGCCCAGGGCAGGGGGCCACCAGGAGTCGTCCCAGGTGGATGGAGAAGGTCCGAGGATGAGGACTTCCGTCTTGTCTGAGTTCAGTTTCAGGCGGCTGTTCTTCATCCACTCGGCGACGTCTTTCATCCCTTCGTGCAGGCTGGTTCTGGCGGTGGCAGGGTCGTTGGTGAGGGAGAGGATCAGCTGGGTGTCATCGGCATAGGTGATGATGTTGAGGTTGTGTTGGCATGCGATGGCTGCGAGGGGGCTCATGTAGACGTTGAAGAGGGTCGGGCTGAGTGATGATCCTTGTGGTACGCCGCAGATGACTTCGGTGGCCTTGTATCTGAATGCGGGGAGGCGGACTCTCTGGGTTCTTCCGGCGAGGAACGAGATGATCCACCCCAGTGCCTTCTCTTGGATTCTGATGTTGCTGAGGCGCTGTATTAGGGTGCGGTGGCAGACGGTGTCGAATGCTGCGGAGAGGTCCAGGAGGATGAGGGCCGCTGTTTCCCCGTTGTCGAGCAGGGATCTGATGTCGTCGGTGGCTGCGATGAGGGCGGTCTCAGTGCTGTGGTTGGCTCAGAAGCCGGACTGCGAGTGGTCGAGGGATCCGGTCGTCTCGAGGAAGGCGGCAAGCTGTCTGTTGACGGTCTTCTCAATGACTTTGGCAGGAAAAGGGAGAAGCGAGATGGGGCGGATGTTCTTGAGGTCGGTGGGGTCCGCTGTTGGTTTCTTCAGGAGGGCGCTGAGCTCGGCGTGCTTCCAACTCTCCGGGAAGGTGGCGGTGTTGAAGGAGGCGTTGATGATGTCCCGGAGTTGGGGTGCGATGATGGAGTCGGCTTTGTTGAAGACGTGGTGGGGGCAGGGGTCGGTTGGGGATCCAGAGTGGATGGTGTTCATCGTGCGGGTGGTGTCTTCGGTGCTGACCTGGGTCCAGGCGCAAAGGGTGGTGGTGGGGGGTGCAGGTTCGGTGGCTGGGTGCATGGTTGGTGCGCCGAAGCTGTTGTGTATTTCGGCGATCTCGCTGTGGAAGAACGAGGCGAGTGAGTCGCAGAGGTCTTGCGAGGGAGTGATGTCATTGTTTCCAGCGATGGGGTTGGAGAGCTCTTTGATGATGCTGAAGAGTTCTTTGCTGTTGTGGGCGTTGTTGTCCAGTCGTTCTTTGAATTCTGTCTTCTTGGTGCTGCGAATCAGCTGGTGGTGTTCGCGGGTGGTGTGTTTGAGGGCAGTCATGTTGTCAGTGGTCTGGTCGAGGCGCCAGGCTTTCTCGAGGGTGCGGCAGTTCTTCTTGGAGTTCTTCAGTTCGTCGGTGAACCAGGAAGCTATTTTGCTGCCGTGTCTGCTGGGGGGGATCTTCAGTGGTGCGAGGACGTCTGCGCAGTTGGTGATCCACTGGGTGAGGTTGCTGGCTGCTTCGTTGGGGTCCGTTGTGCTGGCGGGAGGGTTCTGGCTGAGGGAGGTGGTGAGCTGGTCGGCGGTGATCTTGTTCCAGTTCCTGCGGGGAACCTGATGCGGTTTGTGGTGGGTCGTGGGTTTTCTGAAGCTGAAGTGGACGCAGCTGTGGTCAGTCCAATGAAGTCCGGTGGAGTGGCTGAAGGAGATTAGGAATGTAAATATATTTACAAAAAGTTTGCATCAGATCACATCACTTTATTTATGCAGCCCCAATACAAAATCCTTTTTGGTATTTACAAAGCCACACAGTTGGTTAATTTGCATGGCTTTATTAGAAAAAGCAACAGAACGCAGCACATCGCTATGCCATGCCTTACTTTGCACCAGGTAGGCGTTCCATGGGTGGTGCATGGTAATTCTCGTGTATCCAACCATGGATTTTAATGTAAACCCATATTTACAAAAAGTTAAAGACATGGGCTAATGCCAAAATCGTGCCCCCCCTCCCCCCCCCACCTGCGGCTTGCGTAATGAGAAAGAAATATCTGTATTTCTCCTTGTTACTTCCTCTTTGCGTGTGTGCTGCATTCTGCTGTACACACACAAAGAGTGAAAAAAATCTCCAAGGGTAGTTGCAGGGCGGTACCCCTTTCAGCATATAACCTATCCTGACTGTACGGCAGATACCCTTGCACTATGGTGGAAGGTGCCTGCGTTGGCGCCAGTGTTTAATTTGAGCTTTGGTTTCTAGTGCTCGGCACTGGCACTTAACTGTCAACACTTGCAACAGTCTGCCACAAGGTGGCCCTGTCTGGCTAATTTAGAGATGACCACAACAACAGTCAATTATTACTTAAATATACACAGGGCCACTGGAAATATATGATTGTGCGTCTGTGGTGATTTTCACATGATTATAGGTTTTCAGCATTCATATAACCCATAATCTGCTGCATAATCTGCAGATTTTTGTAAAAAAAAATGGTTTCTAGCTTAGACAGTTAAAAAGTTACTACAAACTCAGAAACACGTGTGGCAGTGCAGAGGAAAGCCTTTTGCAAAGGTTGAATGGTCACCTTTCTGTTGCTTATTGCTGTACTTGGGTGTTACACTGGTACTAATGAGGTGCACCCAATGCGCAAAAGAGAGTTAACAAGTGTAAAAAGTAGAAAATAATGAAGTAATGCTATTTAAAAATGTTTTGCATTACACTGCATAATTTGCCTTTTCCTGACGCATGATTTCCTCAATCCTGCCACATAATTTGTCCCTCTCTTGCCGCATATTTCCAGAGTCCCTGAATATACAATCAAAATTAATATAACTTGCTGCCCAAGCCATAGTTATAGTTTTGAGGGCCCGGAACAGTCTGAATTGTCACACTTGAAGGAGTTTGATGGTTAGTAGTGGTGTTGTTACTATCATTGGCAGCATGGCAGGGGCGATGTGTAGTGCCAGCTGCAGTGGCCTCCTGAACAGAGCCCTGGCCCTTATGTTTTTACAAATTAAGTACTGGTTGGCACTAGGCAGCCTGAAGTACAGCAGCGCACTTAGAGCCAGAGCAGAACTGCACCATTGCTGTGAAGATATGGCTCAGCTCTGCTCTCTTCAGGTGAAGCAACAACGCACCTTTGCTTGCTGTGCTGTGTTGCGCAACTTCTTCCTAAATAAAAATATGCCAATTATTGACCAGTTTACCAAAAAATTATCGAATCTGCACCCATAGGAGTACTCTTTGAATGGATGCAAATGTACAACTTTTTTCAAATTCACAAAACTTGGCATTAGTAGACTTGGAAAGCTACGCCAGTCTCAGGTTTCGAAGCGTACTACTGGCAACCCAACAACCAAAAGGTGTTGGAAGGAGCGCTTGCAAATAGTCTAACTATTGATAATCCCTCCGTTTAGCATTCCAGGCCATTGTTTTTTGCTCACTGAGCCAGTTTGGATTTAGCAGATGGAGTAAAGACAGATGGTGGAGGAGGTAACTGCCTTTACTACGCCTACCAAATTTAGAGATGTTCACAGCCCAGGCGATATCTCTATCCATTAGCAGGAACCACCATCGTGGCAGTTCCTGTCAATGTCGAAAAAGAGTAATGGATGGTGTAGGAAGCTGGCTCTGTATACGGTATAACACTACATGGTTATATAGTGCAAAGAGTCCAGAGATTCCCCCAGAAGTGTACAGGGCTCAATGTAACCCCAAAGTGCACTATTGGTGGTAGTGTGGTCGAGCAGCCTTAGGCCTAACACAGAGGAGTGTAGGACATTTGTTATGCACACAGTGATTAATAAATGACCCACAAAGGAGATCAACACCAATTTTATAAAAATATGTTTCTTTCAAGATTTATTTTAAGACCAAGAAATACGTAAAACGGTAAGTATGTACTTTTCACTTAAAAAGTAGACACTTAGTGCAATTTTCACGCTGTGCAATGTTAACCGATGGGGAAAAACAAGAATGCAGTTTTTTAGATAAGCTTATGACTTACAGATCCAGTCTTCAGGGTTTCAGGACAACCAGGCAACCAGACAAGGTTCAGATTGGCACCACCAGCGTTCTGCACTCAGCCGCCCCCGTGACGCTGGTAAAAGCTAGGTGGAGGGTCAAAATGTCAATCCCCTCCATAGGGTTACCCCATAACTGCAACTCTCCATCTACCCATTACACCTCGAAACACCAAGAGGACAAGCGCTTGGTGAGCTGCCTTATAGAACAAGCATCTGCAATGCAATAGGTCTCGCATTTGCGTGAGTTTGAGCTATTAGCATTGTAAATGACAATGCCTTTTATTTATGTTTTGGTTTTTAAAACATAAATAAAAGATATTGTCATTTACGATGCCAATAGCTTAAACTCTCGCGAATGCGAGACCTATTGCATTCCAAATGCTTGAAGGTATCGCTGAGTTGCCCCCTTCTGTCTCCCATGGCCCCTGAAGAGCTCCCCATTTGCTATGAGTTAAATGAACAAGCCATGGTCACAATTGTGCACAAGAGACCCTCCTGCCCTCATGCAGTAAGAGAAACTCATTAAAGAAAATATTGCTTACAGACTAAAGAAGACGTACGGTGTAACAACCGAAGTAAAAGGGCCAGCACTCAAGGAGGTTACAAATGAAGACAAGACGGTACTAAGGAGGGACTAACAAGCCAAGTAACAAATCAGAAGCCAGCATTTAAGAAGGACAATGACAGAAGCCAATGACAAATATGGGCGGAGAGTGGGCGGGGATTTAAGTACATACTCCAATACAGCATGGCTCGCATAGTTGCGCATGCGCTGCTCAAGCTCGACCTAAAAAACATAACATAACATATCAAGCATATTGTGTTTTTAACAACCCCTCACAAACACAGGGCTCAGAGTTGTACGGGTACTTGCACCGCGTAAAGGGCAGCACTGAGTAACTTTTGCACACAAAATCTTTTTTGCATTTCAAGTCGACGGATATACAATGCTGAAATCCCAGAATTACAGTCCCACAATCATCTAATTGAAGGGGGCATAACAAGGGAGAAATAATGCAAACATATATACAGTTTCACTCAAAGTCAGATCTTCAAAAACACTGTGACCTGCCTTTGCATGAAATACTGATGCCAGTGCGGTGGTACTTCATCGGCTTAAGACGCTTTTTAAGCATGGTGCTGTACATGAATTTTTTCACTAGCACAGCACAGCGCAACAGATTTTCATGCATTGTTGAGTTGAATAAATGTTAGTTAATCTGGGCTAGCCTGTGCTGAAAGGGATATCTGTCCCCGGTCACCTTATTTGTTGAAAGAAAATTAAGTTCATGGAATAGACATGTTCTATGCTAAACACCAGTCCAGTAATCGTGATCAGAAAATCTTTTGAGATTGTTTTCAAATGGTGTGGGCTTTTTTTGAGTGCGGTCTCCTGGGTGGCTTCTCGATGGCTGCTTTCATGTTATTGTTGTGTTGACCTCCAGTAGGTTTTGGGGTACTCCAGCGAGACTCATAGAACCACTGAGAGGGACCCAGAACTTACAGAACACATTTGTGTTCACTAGGAAGTAAGAGTTTTTAAAAGTTCAGGCCTCGAGGTTTCCAAACTAAGAAAGGTTTCCTGCAGGTTTTGCTGGAATTTTTCCGTTTGCCTGCGTCATGTATATCGTGGTACATAAAAAACAGTATCGCGGTATTTGCGATAGAGAAACGGCATCTCGTTGGCCCATATCATTAGTTTCATGTATAATATCTTACTCTTATTAGGGAGCAGTCTCTGCTCTTTCTTTCCCAATTTTAGACATGTTTTGGGAACTGAGCCACAAACAATTTCGGGAGAACAAAAACAGGAACACCACTCAGGTGAGCAGCAGCAAGTAGACCTGCGCAGCACATCTCAATCCATCCTCTGGGAGTTCTTCACCCTTCCTCCAGGTGAAAAGAAAATGTCAGCGAAGCTGGTGTCCTGCAGCCTCTGCAACAGGGAGTTGTCCAGATGTAGTGGGAAGCAGTCACGGCTGGCATGACTCGCGGGTGTGGGGGCGGGGGATGCGCACGCAGGGGTAATTTTAAATAAATAAAAAAACTTACCTTCTGCGTTCCGGCCCCATGTTACGTCGTCCTCGCAGAAAGCAGTCGCAGGCAGCCTCCCTCCCCTAAGCCAATCACAAAGCTACAATGGCAGCATGGTGATAGGCTGGGAAGCGGACCGCACAGGTGTCTATGGGGAGGTCG
Organism: Triturus cristatus; assembly: GCF_964204655.1. NCBI lineage: Eukaryota > Metazoa > Chordata > Amphibia > Caudata > Salamandridae > Triturus > Triturus cristatus. The sequence goes on along the minus strand of NC_140585.1, from coordinate 126,695,716 downwards.
TTTTCTCCATGCAGCCTGCATGTAGCTTACGTGGAGAAAAGGAAGAATGTGCATGACTGGTTTGGTCGGCCTGGGGCCGACCAAACAGTCAGGGCCCACAGTATTGGGCTTGCCACTCCTCCCCGACCCGCCCACCCGACCGCCCCCACCTGTCAGTTTCACATACCAAGACTCAGCTTCCAACGGAGCAGAATAACTTTTCCCCAGCTCCCAAACTCCACTGCGAGCTCATAATTAAATCCGCTCACGGTAAAGAGGGGGAAAGGGGAATGGGAAAAACAAGAGAGACTGCCACCGCTGTGCCTCTTCCTAACTGGATTCTCAGCAAGGGTCTTCTTTAGCACCTGTAAGCACAAAACACAATATTACAACTTCTTCTCTGGCCCCTTCCATTCACTTCCCTCAAATCCTTTCTAAACACCTCTCTCGCTATGATCAATTCAATTCTATTACCTTAATTGCACAGTGGTTTAGCTTCTCTCCTTGATTAGTTTGACAATATAGTTTTGTTTACTTCACGTATATATATTCATGCAAGTTCTTTCTGTCTTTTCATGTCTCATTTCATAGATGATGTTGCTAATTTCAATGGTGGTAAGTAGAAATATATATACATATTTATAGCTACTTAGGAAAGAATAAAGTGCGGTCTTAGTTCGTTAGCTGTTCATATTTAGTAAGTTGCGCAGCAAAATGTTGAAGTTAAAAATAGAGAGAGCTGAGTCCGAGCTCTAGGGGCCCGATTCACAGAACTAACTTAAGACAAAATCCAAAACTTACTACCATTTTTGTATTAACAGAAGGCATTTACTCATTTTGGTATTCACAGAAGACACTTACTCACTTCGGTATTCACAGAAGTTAGGAGTCCTAACTTTAGGACTCCTAAATGCCTTCTGTGAATACCGAAAGTCTTAAAATTAGGATTTTTCTCAGTTTAGGAGTCCTAAAGTTAGGACTCCTAACTTTACTACTACTAAACTGAGAAAAATCCTAATTTTAAGGCTTTCGGTATTCACAGAAGGCATTTAGGAGTCCTAAAGTTAGGAGTCCTAACTTTACTACTACTAAATTGAGAAAAATCCAAATTTTAAGACTTTCGGTACTCACAGAAGGCATGTAGGAGTCCTAAAGCTAGGAGTCCTAACTATACTACTACTAAACTGAGAAAAATCCTAGTTATAAGGCTTTCGGTACTCACAGAAGGCATTTAGGAGTCCTAAAGTTAGGAGTCCTAACTTTACTACTACTAAATTGAGAAAAATCCTAATTTTAAGACTTTCAGAATTCACAGAAGGCATTTAGGAGTCCTAAAGTTAGTAGTCCTAACTATACAACTACTAAACTGAGCAAAAAATCCTAATTTTAAGACTTTCGGTATTCACAGAAGGCATTTAGGAGTCCTAAAGTTAGGACTCCTAACTTCTGTGAATACCGAAATGAGTAAGTGCCTTCTGTGAATACCAAAATGAGTAAGTGCCTTCTGTGGATACCAAAATGGTAGTAAGTTTAGGATTTTGTCTTAAATTAGTTCTGTGAATCGGGCCCTAGATGTATTGTCTTATTACTCGGAGAGTTCTATTGTCTTCAAGAATTCTCTCGCAATTAAATTGATTTCACCAATGCTTGAGAAGAGTGAATGACATTACCTTAAAAAAGGCCTTGACTTACTTGGTTCAATTCACTCTTAACACTTCTTCCTTCTTAGTACTCAGAATTTGACGAAGTGAGCACCAATGGAATTCTCTCAAGAAGAAGAAGTTCCGACTGCTCCGAGAAATACCTGTTACAGGGAGACTCTCTACTGGATAGCAGGTAAAATGACCAGCAGAAATAACAGGCAGAGAAATGCGAGAGGAAACACTACTCCCCAGAAGAATTCCTGTCACCAGAGATGCGCTAAGCCAAGACACTGCTTCTTCTCACGAAAAAACGGTTGAAGTGCGCAGAGAGCATAGAGCGTGAGCACGATAACTGCAACACTTCCTCCAATACAAGAAACAGTAAAACGCTCACCTCAGTTACTATTGGTGGCAGCCATATTGAAATTCTGCCAAGGGCGATAGGAAACAAATCGCCCTAAAACTGCTGAAACCCCAGTGCAATTAGTTGGTGCCATTTGACCGATGATTTACTAAGCACTCTCACATACCTAACCCTTGAACAGGAATAAAATCGCTTACATTAGTAACTGCATCGCCCAGTCCTGACAGTACCCCCCACCAAAACCCCTTCTTCTCACTCCTTGGGCTTCTTAGGGTGGGTCTTGTGAAACTCTTGAACCAATCTAGGGGAATGAACAAGTGAACTGGTCTCCCATGATCTTTCCTCAGGACCAAAACCCTTCCAGTCTACCAAATAAAATAACCTCCCTTTCTTGAACTTAGAATCAAATATTCTTTTAACTTCGAATTCTTTTTCTGATTGAACCTGAACTGGGGCTGGTGGCAATTCTTTTCTCAAATCAGGTGGATTTCTTTTAATCAATGATACATGGAACACTGGATGTATTTTAAACTTACTGGGAAGTTTGATCTTTACACTGACTGGGTTTACCATCTTCTCTACTGAAACAGGGCTAACAAATCGAGGTTGAAATTTCCTGTTTGTCCAAAAGCACAACTGCGGACCTCCAAGTCCTGCACCTCAGGCTAGTTCCAATAAGTACGTTGTCTGCGCAAGCACAACCCCAGCTCCAGCAGATGAATGACGCTGCTGTGTTCCAGATCAAACAAAATGTTCCTAAAAGGTGGGGGTGCGCCGATCATAAAGTCCAAAACATCAGGTAGTGAAATATAACATTTCTTTATTTTTCAATTTATAAAATTCAGCAATCAGAAAGACTTCAGCCAACGCGTTTCATTCCCATACCAGGAACTTCATCAGGGTTCTTAATCCGAGGATTTCTTGATCGTTAGTTTGTAGGATGGTCCATGCCCGTGTATTGCACTGCGGCCAGTGGGAGGGTCAGCTGGTATGATAACTCCTGTCATTCAAGATCTGGACGCCGCATGCGTGGTCCTCCTTCCTGTTCCCTTTTAATCGCATATTTCAAGTGGAGATCCAAATCTTATCTCCAGGCTCAAAATCTGGACTCTCTAGCCTCTTCTTGTCTGCCTGCTTCTTATAAGAATCTTTTGCTTTTACTAAGTTATTGCTGGCTACCTGATATGCCTTCTGCAATTTTCGAACTACTACCTTCACTGCAGGTACGTCGTCCTCTAGTCTTCCTACTAACTTGTTGGGATGTCTGCCTGAATTCCAAAAGAATGGGTAATAGCCTGTGGAAGAGTGTACTGAAGAGTTCTAGGCAAATTCTGCAGCCCAAATCAAGGTCAGCCTATCCCCTTCTTGGTCCATAAGATGCAGGCGCAAGTACTGCTCCAGATCTTAGTTTACCCTCTCTGTCTGTCCATCAGTCTCGGGATGGAAACCAGTGGACAACCGAGAATCAACTCCTAAACTCTTCAAAAAAGATCTCTAAAAATGTGAAACAAATTTTGGAACCCGATCGGAAATCACTACCATAGGAATCCCATGAGATCTTATTATGTGTTGGGTGAATAATGTAGCCAACTGTGCAGAATTGGGGGTGGAGTTTAACGGGACGAAATGACTCATTTTGGAAAAGTGATCAACTACTACCCATATAGTTGAGTACCCCTGACTAGAGGGCAAATAAATTATAAAATCCATGGAGACGGTATGCCACGGATAAGGGGCCATGGGTAAAGGCATGAGCAAACCTTGTGGAGCCTGTCTGTTGACCGTTCCCTTGACACACTGTTCACAAGATGCCACATATTGTCTTACCTGAGCTTCCACGTTGGGCCACCAAAATTCTCGCTTTATAAGCTCTAGAGTCTTTTTCACTCCTTTGTGTCCAGCCAACAGATTGTCATGGAACAGTTGAATGAATTCAATACGTAACTCTTCTTTAGGTACATAGAGGTTTCCAAGGTAATAGGGTTTTCCGTTCTTTATTTCTCTTCCGGTACCACTCTTGATTTAATCTAACATTTCATCTTCTGGAAAGCTATTCTGGAGTTTATCTTCCAAGTCAGTGTACAAAATTGTTCCAATGATTTTTTCTTTGGGGATAATATGTCCTTCCTTTGAGACTTCTTTACCTTCTCCAGTATTTAAAAAAGACAAAGCGTCTGCTTTTCCATGAACTGATCCCGGCTTATAAATCAAAACGAAAATAAAATCTGCGAAGAAGAGTGACCATCTCAATTATCTGGGTGTAAGGGTTCTAGCTGACCTCAGAAACTGCAAATTTCAATGATCAGTGAAAGCTGTGATTTCCTGTTTCTCTCCCAGTAAATAATGCCTCCATTCCCGGAAGGCATCCATAACTGCTAACAACTCCTTGTCTGCTATAGAATAGTTGATTTCTGCAGCAGTTAATTTTCGGGAACGATAATCTACCAGATGAAGTTGACCTGTATCCTTATGCCTTTGCAACACGATTCCTCCGATGGCCAAATTTGAAGCATCAGCTTCCACAAAGAAGGGTTGTTCAGGACTCGGATGCAACAGAACCGGAGCTGTAGTGAAGGTTTCTTTCAGTAGCTGGAAAGCTTCCTCCGTTTCAGTATTCCAAACAAACTTTTTTCTTCAGTAAACGAGTCCCCTCACCTTTTCAGAAAATGTATGCATAAAGCGCCTGTAAAAATTGGCGAAGCCAATAAAACTTTGTATTTCTTTGACTTTTCGGGGAGATGGCCAATCTTTAATTGCTCTCACCTTGGCATCATCCATTGACACTAAGTCTGGAGACAAAATGAAACCCAAAAATTCCACTCTACGGGTATGAAAAACACACTTTTCCAACTTAACATAGAGTTGGTTATCCAACAATCTTTCCAAAATTGTACGCACATGCTGAACATGTTCTTCCATGCTTGCAGAAAAAATAAGAATGTCGTCAATGTATACAACAACGAAGCAATCCAAAATTCTCTGAGTATATCGTTGACAAAATGCAGAAAGCAGCTGGAGTGTTGCACAGGCCAAAGGACATGACCTGATATTCAAAAAGGCCAAAGCGAGTTCGAAAAGCTGTCTTCCACTCGTCGCCCTCTGCCATTCTTACCAAATGGTAGGCCCCTCTCAATTCCAATTTAGTGTAAATACGGGCTTCCTTGACCCGATCCAAAAGTACAGAAATCAATGGCAAGGGATAATGATTCTTTTTGGTGAATCTTTTCTTTGCTGGGGGCTGAACTGTCGGCCGGGCTTAGCTCCGCCGCTTGTTTGGCCGGGACTCTCTTCGTTGAGCCTCCATCCTTGGTCGTATCCTGCCTCAGCAGAATCCCGGGCCGGGCTTTGCTCCGCTGTCTTTATTGGCCGGGCTTTGCTCCGCCATACCGGAGATATATTTTGAGATAATATTAACTATGACCAGACGTCGAGTAAAACCTGCAATGGATAAAACACATAATTCTATAGATACGTATCTGACCAAAGCAGTTAGTGCTCTGGCGGAAGAAATAGATTGTATAGAAAGACGTATTTCAATGGGAACAGGTACAAGGGGTGGGGAACAAGTTAGTTTGATTGCAGAGATCCACACAACTAGGGAGGAAGGACCGACTATTACAGATTGGGTACCGGATATGACATCTGACATAGATATGGCTGACATGGAGAACTTACATGTCTCACGGATTTCTATTACACCGAATCTATCTAACTCGGCCCCGTCGCCCCCGCCTATAAATTCATCTAAAGGGGGCAAAAGGAGAAATACAGGCCAGGGAAATAGCACGTTAGCCAAAGAAAAGAAAACCGTCACAAGAGGGACTTTGACAAAACAGAAAGCTGCATTGAATAATGACCAATTTAAGTGTTCTTTCAGTATGGAGGCTCTTATTGAGAAAATAACTGAGTTAATCCGGCCATTACATGAAAAAATTGATAATTTGACAAGAGAGGTACATAAACTTGATGGATACATGGATACATTTAGATTACAAGACCAAATAGTTAATCCAAGAGATCAGATTAACGTGATTACAAATAATGTCCCCATTAATTTGGCAACCAGTAACTCGCCAAACATAGCGAGGGCTGGCCCTAGTTTAGGTATAATTACAGCCAGAAATTCAGATAATGGAAAAAATGTAGAGGTACCAAATAACTTACCTTATGAGAAAAGATTTATGCCACCAACAGGTAAGGAAAATCAAAGGAAAGAGACCATGGAGCAGGCAAGAGGGTCACGTAACATAGATAATCCCAAAATCACTGATATACCAGCAGTCATTAACTTACCACCAGAATGCGGGGCATATGTCGCTGTTCTCTCTAATGTACCTAAATTATGGGAAGGTCAATTAGAAAGCAATGAAACTTTAAAAAATAAAACACTGTATTGGTTATCAAAAAACTGTGGCTTTCCCACAATGGGGGCTGATCAGATAATACTTACTCAAAGAGTTGGATGGATAGGACCATTACCAAAATAATTTGATGGTGACTGTATAATAATTAATTTTAGGTCACCAGGTTGGGCGTACAAATCCCTACTAAATGCTCCTCCCCCTTCATGTTGGGATTTTAATACAACACTATTGCCATTGGGTTATTTTTACAGATATTTGCCAACAAGTGATTACGTTGCTAACCAAAAGGCATACTACTCTAATACCAATTCAATGCCCCTATTAGTATCCCGACCTACATGTTTTTCGATCCCGTTGTATAATAGATTCCAGCCCCTGAGCCCTATGGAGGATAATGATTGACGTGAGAGACCTGAAGATGTATCCCCAAATGATGACACAGATGGGAGGGTAGTTTATAGACCAATCGAAAGGGGAAATGAAATCAGTAAAGAACAACTCCCATATATAGACCCCAAGCAGGTGGATATAGGTTGTGACAGCACTGGGAGTAACCACCCCGTTGTTATAAATAATGCTAATGAGTTAGTAATTGGGTCACAGAATGCAGTGACCCCGGTGAATGTAGCCGCAACTATAAATCCTACCACTAGCCAAAGAATGCCAACAATAATACAAGGGGGTTATGCACTTATAACATGGAATATTGCAGGCCTTGGCAAAAAATTAGATACCCCATTTTGGCAGGACTTTATTTCCTGTGGCAATGATTTTATTTGCCTACAGGAAACATGGAGTACAGTCCCGGTTGTAGTTGAAGGATATTCATCATATTGCTTGAGTGCGACACCTTCCATAGCAGGAAGAGCTAAGGGAGGATTGCTGCAGCTTATATCAAATAAATTACTTGGGTGCAAAATTATAAGCTACTCATCCATTCATAATCATAGCCAAGTACTGAGATTCGAGTTCCCAAAGGGCAAGGACTTGGTTGTAATTAACTATTATAATTCTACCTTTACCAATGATAGGGGAGGATCATTAGATGCATTGTAAAAGTAGATAGATAGGGTATTGGCACTCTCTGGTTAACTTGCCATTATTCTATGGGCTGGCGATTTTAACATACGAGCATGTCTTTCAACACAAACTAACTCATGTGGGTTTATGAAAGCCAATAGTAATATTAATGGGAACCATGATGACTTGTTACATTTTCCTCACTGTAGATATGGTATGATTTTAAGTACAACAATGGCAAAATTCAACCTTGATTTATTAGATTGCTCGATGAGAAAGGGCTATATTAAATGCCCAACTTTCACTGGGCGGAATGTTTCTAGTAACATAGACCATATTTTAATTTCTAAAAATAGTTTCTATACTGATCTATGGATATCTGAACAGGTGGTGAGTGACCACAATAGCATTTCTATAGTACTTTTAGACTGGGGTAATAAACTAATGAACACCGAGGAATGTATCTCGGACATTCTCCCTGTTAGGCCCAATGGCATGAGAATTAAGTGGGTCGGAGTAGACCCACCCAAAGTTCAAAAGGAAGAGGTCACAAACTGTAGAAAAGAAATTGATTACTGCCTTAGTGAAGAGGTCCTCCCTGATATCCTGTTAGATGCATTCTCTGATATAAATAGATCAATTAAGAGTTTACTAACTAAAAGCACTAAAAACTCGAAAAAAACTGGCTCGAGGTGGTTTGACTCAAAATGTACCCTTGCATTACAGAAACTGAAATTGGCGCTGGGGACCAAACCCCGAAATCAATTGTATATACATGAGTTGCGAGTTGAATATAAGCAAGTTATATTGGCCCACAAACAAGAGCTACGAGCTGATGCATGGGACAAATTAAGTCTGGCAGCCAATACTAATAACAGTAAACTTTTTTGGGAAACTGTAAATAGTCCCTTCTTTTTTTTTTTTTTTCTTTTTTTTTTTCTTTATTTATTTTTTTTGTCCTCATTTGCCTTACCCTCAGTATGGGAGATTTCAACCACCTTACATGGCCCAAAAGCGTAGAGTGTTATAATGGTGGCGTACATGACCCATTACCGGAGGGGCTTTCAACAACTCCATCTAGGTATGTTACAACCTACAGGACCATTGATGGACCTAGGCAAAAACTCGGTCCAAGGAGTATTCAAGGTATAATCATAGGATCCGGGAAAAAAAAACAACCCCGGACATTAACGACAATTGATCAGAAAATTCCAAAAAGCTAAATTTTGTTTACTACATGCTCTATTAAGATCCGCTTTAGATGTTTCATATAGAGACGAGAGCCACCCAGAGTGTGATGGGGCAGTTTCCTCTGTCCAATGTATACAAATTTGCCTTCTGGCTAATAAGATTGCGTAGAAAAGAAAGGATCTTGCTCTGCCAATAATGTTATCTTCCAACCCAAAGATGATAAGTGAGAGGGTTATTGACAAGGATACATTTAAGATAGAATTTAAAGTGTTCTTCACTTCCTCCCAGAATCCAGCAATGACCGGGCAGTCCAAGAACATATGAACGTCGCAGGCTTCCATAAAGTCACATTTATTGCACTTTTTATCTGGAAGAAATTTGGAAAGTCTCAACGGTGTTATATATGCCCGATGTGCTGAGAATAGATGGTTTCGTTTTAGCCATGATGGTTTCACAATTCTATGGAGGAGGCCGAAAGAGTTTAACCAAAGTTCTTCACAGTGAAGACCGGTCTCCGCCCCCCATAACTGGTCTGGAAGGAGAAGCTCCCCATCAATTTCCTCCAACAGCTGCCAATACCATGTGGCTACTTCTTTCCCACCCTGTGGTCGTTCCACTAGCCGTTGCTCCAGTACACTAACCTTCCCCATATGGGGGTCTTTACGCCTTTGGGATCTCGCCCAACTTTCCAATTGAATGTATTTAAAACTGGAAAGCCCAGGACCAACCTGATCCTGTAACACATCCCAAGTTATTAGTGATCCTTCTTTAAATAGCTTACCCCATCTTATAATACCAGCTTGTTGTATTATGGAAGACAGACTATCCCTCAGACAAGGTGGAAGACCAGGCGAGTCCCAGATTGGAGAAAAATTGGAGTAGTAGGACAGCCCCAATCGTTTTCTAATACTAAGCCAAGTTTTAGTCCATGACTGCAAAATTTTTAGTTTGATTTTTTTGAAGAATTTCTGACTCCCAAATTTGGACATGAATCCATCCACAGTTACTTTTGCCCCCATTAACATAGCTTTATACATTGATCCTGTAGGGAGATTAGATGGTATTTTTAAAAGCATCCTAGAGTGTGACAACAGGAATGCCCATGCATAATATAATAAATCTGGCAGAGCAAGCCCACCCTTCTCCCTTCTTCTCCTTAACTTTTTCCAAGCTATTCTAGTAGATTTGTAATTCCATATGAAGGAGTTGATTTCTTGTTGACATTTTTCAATTATTTTATAATCAAGTGCCAAGGGGATTGCGTTAAAAATGAACGTAAACTTAGGGAGAATGGACATTTTTACCAAATTTACCCTACCCGTTATGGAGAGTGGCAAATGCGACCAAGATTTTAAAAGTTTTTTAGTCTCCATATATACTCTGTTCAAATTGGATTGTCCGATGCTGCCCACATGTTGGGTAACTCTTATTCCTAGATAGCGCATGGATGTCGAAATATTTACTCCCAGTTGTATATCAGGAAGGTTCCAAACCATTATCTCGGTCTTACTCGAATTGATGTCGTAGCCCGAGATATGGCCAAACTCTTCTGCCCGTTTAATAACCGCAGGAAATGCCTTTGATGGGTCAGATGTAAAGATCACAATGTCATCCGCATAAAGTGCGACCCACCTTTCCCATTCTAGAAAGCTAAAAGATGGAATGTTAGCATCCTCTCGCAATTGCTGGCCAAACGGTTCGATGTATAAGTTGAAAAGGAGAGGGGAAAGCGGGCATCCCTGCCTTGTGCCTCTAGTTATATTAAAGGCATCTGTCAGAACGCCATTAATCAGCAATCTGGCCACAGGGGCAGCATAAAGCTGTTTTATAGTTCTACAGAAGCCATCCCCACAATTGAATTTTTTAAGTACATCACTCAGGTAGAGCCAATTGACCCTGTCGAAAGCCTTAGCTGCATCTAAGGTAAGAGTAGCTAAGGGTATGGAAAAGGCTGTAGCGATGTCTATAGCTCCTATCAATTGATGTGTTAAGTCTGAAAGTTGTCGTCCTTTAATAAAGCCTTTTTGGTCTGTATGGACTATGGTGCCAATGACACTAGCCAGTCTAGCTGAGAGGATTGCTGTAAAAATGTTGTAATCATTATTTAATAATGATATTGGTCTGTATGACCCACATTCGAGTGGAGATTTCC